>NC_051189.1:71648403-72299117 GCF_015220075.1 Falco rusticolus | reverse complement strand
CCCATGGATCCAACAGCAATTGTTATACTATTTTCCTTTCCTCTTCATTTACCTAGAAAGGTTACACTAAAAAGAAAAAAAAGTAATATTTGCAGTAAGGGGACCATAACTTTTACCTTCTTTTAATGAACATCAAAACTGCACAATGAAAAACAACCACATACAAATACATTGAGGAGTAATGGAATGCTCCTAAATGCTGTGTCTCAGTGCACTAGGTGGTAAGAAATCCAGCATTGCAATAAGGGTGTCTTTTTGTAACAGAAAGATTACCAAAAACTTTTAAGCCTTAGATCCACAGTCTGAGATCTGAGGAGAAAATAAACTCGACTAATCTTGATTCCTGTTGCTTTAATGTATCAGTTTCCACTAACCGAATTAACAACAGTAAGTTGTCTTGTCAGCTTTGTTTCTATTTAAAGTGATAAGGCCTAAGTCCCCCATAGTTTTGAAAAATTCATTACCTTACAGCCTCAGACATCCAGAAAATCTTAGACAACTCACCAGAGTTCCAATGCTAAAAAGCTTTAAAAACATGGGCATTCATGAGTGAGATATTCCCAAGCAAGGCTGAGAAATTACAAGCCTGGAAATCATATGTAATGACCAAGCAATGGTCACTTAGGTAAGTGTTGGATAGCTGAGTACTGGACCTGCATGCCGCTTTATTCACAAAAATCAAGGAAGAAATACAATTTTATAAACAAATAAGCTGGTCACCACACCACGTTGGAAGGGATTTCTGGAAAATCATTTCCCTTCTTCTTTGGGACTTCACTCAAGCTTTGATATTTCATTATGAATCCTTACCAAATATAGGCGTGCGTTTCTACTGAAAAAGCAGACTACCCATCCAGAGCACCTCAGGATGCATGCCAAAGCAGATGCATAAACAAACACAGCTGACGAAGCACAGGCTCTTTGCACATCACCATAGGTTTTATATCATCACTAATGCTCCATTTAATTCACCTTTGGCTGCGTTACTATGGGGCATGTGGGGAGGGGGAAGAAAAATAAGCAATCTGTCATGGTTGCAGGGATAGCTGCATCCCTCTTCCCTTCCCTGTTTCTCTGAATACACCTTGCTGTCTCAAAGGATATAATTCTCTAATCCACCCACTCTGGATGGACCACTGCACAGCATGCACTTGCCTCCCTTTTCTGCCTGTGCTCTGATCTGGCTGAACACAAGACAGATCCAGAAGCTGGATAGCCATTACATTTGGCAAACCCCACTGAGACACTAACGGCTGCTGGCTCATGTCCACGCAGGCAGATACTTCAGCTCCACCTCAGTATACAATATCATGTGCATCAGCTGCTCTTGTACAGCCTGCTAAGCGGATAACGGCACCTATAAAATTTCTGTTCAGAATTCCATGATCAGCAGTAAATACATCAGATAAACCACCTGATTATTTAACAATGCCCTGACATACGAAGACCAAAATTTCTATAAAAGGTTTGAAAGTGAGAGTTTACATTCAACTCTACTGTAATTCAAGCCTTTCTATTCTTACAGTGAACAGTAAAGCAAGCTGCTCTGGGTGCTTCAGACCTGGTTCCTCCACAAAACTTCCCCCATCATAAATTATTGCAGCCTCACTGGTCATCTGACCTCAAAGTCTAGGATCTACCCTCAGAAATAAGTCTCTGCCTGGGCTCAAGCAAAGCTAGCCGTTCAGTCAACTCTTTAATGCTGAAGAGTAGCTCACCTTGAGCAACTGTTTCCTTGAAAACAACAGTTGTTCCCTCAGTCAGCATCTTTGCTAATGCCAGTGGACAGAGACAAGGTAAAGATTAAAATGCTTTCCTGAGCTGTCAGCAGACGATGTGACTGACAGGAGATATGCCCATCCTACCTTCCCTTTGATTTCGCTCTTCCTGACAAACTTTCCCGGTGAAAGGAAACCAGCCTTGGTACACACTGACTGAAGCACACAGAGCAGCTGCTCTGTTGCAGCTCTGTCCCCGCACCACTTGGGGCTAAAAACTGGAAACTTGCCTCATTTCTCAGCGGCAATTCCTTCCTTCCCCATCCCTCACACAACTAGGGTTTAAGTGAGTTAATGGCTAAAACACGGCTTTGAGACCCCACCTGTCAACATCATGATTGATGCTGTCAATAGGAATGCATTTTGCTAAGAGAATTGTCCTGCTGTACATTAACTTCCTATGTGAATTGCATTTACAAGCCTGAGCTCTTAACAAATCAGTTATGTCCAAATATTTCAGTGCTCCTGAGGAGCCAGATCTGGTCCACTGGCTTCGGCCACCATTCAAACTGACAGTGAGGTGGTGTAGAACAACAGGAAAGTCAGAACAAGCTCACCAAGGTAATGCTGTAAGCACTTCAGCTAAACATCAAAGAGACCATCTCTTATCTTAAATTAACACTGAAGTTCCATATACATCAAATTTCAACAGGTGCTGCTTCATGAAGGAGATTTTACTTTAGGGAGGGGAAAAAAATGCCTACAACTTGCCAAGTCTTCTAACAGTCTAAAAGCTGACAAAAAAAAAGGTGAGCTGTATTAAAAAACAACAGAAAAGATATGCTGGTGCATTATCACCTATGATCAGCCCACTGTGCATTGCTGATCCAGCTCAATGTTTGAAGCCAACAGCAACGCGCTTTGCCCATTAGTGAGGCCCTGGACAGGATGACTCTGTAGGGGTGGGGTTATCACAGAATAATCACACCCTTGGGTACTGGGTACACAACCACATCTCAAATCTTGTAACACCCCAGAGGTGTGATTATCTGCTGTCATGCTTTAATTCTTAATTAAAACAAGAGCTGCAGCTCAGATAAGATCTGTGAGAGGATTATGGTCATTCTTGGTTAGACAAGGGGGAACGTGTATCTTTGGAATTAAAATTCAGGTGCTTGGGTGAACTCTGCAATGCTGAGCCATGCTTGAATCCAGCTCGTCTTAGTTTTCCCTTTGATATGATTTAACCAGGAGGCAGCACACACAAAAAACTGCAGTCCCCAGGAACCAAACACTGAATAACCCAATAAACTGCTCAGAGCTGTCATCATTCAAACATTTTTGTACTTTAATCACGTCTCAGCATTTTGACTTAAATAAAACTGTAAACTTTAAGTGTGCTTCTAATGATGTGAAAAGACTAGGTCTTGCTACTAAACATTAGTACAAGTCACAGCAGCCATAAAAATACTGGAGAAACGTCTTGATGAAATATGTACTAAACTATTCAACTTGCAAATATAAAGATGGATATACGGCCTGAGGAAAAATGAACATAAAGCACTTCTGAAATTTTTTTGAAACTTAATTTTATTTTTAACAAATATTAACCCAACTTAAGGTCTCTTTTAAAGGTTACATTTGCATTTACAAAGAACTTTCAAGCAATTTAACTACAATGAATTTTAACAAGGCAGCTTCCTGTCCTCACTGCTTACCTATTTTTAAATTTTATGAGACTCTTCTGGCAGAGTTTCGTAGCCATTAAGATGAAAGCCTGGATGCATGCATACTTTAAAAGTGGAGGAGGAGAAAAAAGAAAGAATAAAAAGAAGAAAGGAAAATAATCAATTTGGTATCAAATTTATTCCAAAGCCGAAAAGTGCATTTTTTTCTGATTGTGAAAGAAGACATGCAGGGAGGTCAAAGGTCAAGCAAAGAGGAGACAGTATTGTGTAGGAACTGTCACGCATCACCACCTATTTTGACATGCACAGGGCCGTTTGTTGTCTGTCGAACATGCAAATTAAGTGCCTGCTGTCATAGCTAGCCGATATCTGAAAGTGGAAAATGAGACCACCTGTAACCAGTGAATGGAGTGATGGACAAGCATTCAGAACTCGTCATTTCCAACGCCATTCACACCACCTCCGAATTGCATATGACATGTAAAAATCTTTTCTTAATATTCACAACCGGGAAGTTTGGGGAATTATGGAGGCTTCAACTGCTGCATCTAATGGGTTCTCCAAGCAGACAGCTGTGACTGTGAGCTGGCTTGATAATTAGGTGTCCAGGAAGATTTTATGCTATGAATCAGTTAAAAGGGAGAAAAGAAAAAGAAAATAATGGCAAGCAAAACTCGCTGGAATGGAAATCATATTAACCCTTGCATGTCTTCCTCAGCACTTGGCTTTTACAATTCCTGTGAAGCAAGATTTGCAGAAATCAGGCACATAATAATTTGTCTTCTGTCTCTGAGTAGCACTGTCTTCCTACTCAGAAAATTGCACTCCAACCCTGTTTGATGCTTTGTTTTCCTGAAGAGAACTTAGAAGCATTAAATCTAAATATGCCAATCCCTCTTCTATTTGAAAGCAAAGGCAAGGCTTTATTTGAATTTCTAGTTAATATGGTGCATAGGATTTGAAGGAAGCATTCATTGTGCTAAAGTCATGTCCTGTCATGTGCCTGTACATATGAAAATCAAATAGTTTAGCTAGCTCTTCTGTAATCCTTTGTATGTTATCCCTACTTTTGTATGCGTATCTGTCTTTGTGCATGGGATGCCATAAATACTGCAGTCAGTGTAATGCCAAGAAAAAATGTGATCTTCCTGATTTTTACTCCTCCTTGATAAATAAAGCTGCTCTAAAACACTTAGGATAGTTTAGATGCATCCAGCTGCACAACAGGCTAACAAAACCTATTATTTTATTCAGGGCCTAACTAATTAATGTCAGTGTTCATTCCTAAATAAAAAATTAAGCTCTTCAGTCTGCCACTTCTGTATTGTGTTCTGAGAGCTATTCTGGCTGGGTTTCCTTTCAAACATAAAGAAAACATGCCTATGTACTGCAGACAGTCAGCATTCGGGAAGGTTATTCAACCCACTGAGGATGACTCAGAATTCAGCCATGGACTATTGTCCACCAATACTTCCAAGAATAGCTAGAAAGTTTGGGGACACCCATCTGAAGTCCTGCTACACAAAGATTGCAGCCCTTCTCCAAACTCCTAAGGAGGGAAGCCAGGCAGTCAGAACCAGAAACAGGTTAGTAACTGGTATGATAAACAAGCTTCTCTGAGTCATGCAATAGAAAATCTGTATTTAAATTGCTTGGTGTCTTTTTTAAAGCATTACAATTCTTTATTTACATTGGGCCAAGCTATAAAACATGGTAGCTGTTCCACCATTGCCCACAACATGCATTCACTGTGGCTACGATTCAGGTTTCTGGTGATTGCCTCTTCACCCCTGTGACAGGGAGAGTCTAGAAAAGCTGAAACAGGACTCGACTCATTGACCCGTCTGCCTGGGACTTGTTAGGGAGATTAGAAAAGGAAGGAATGAACAGAAACAGTGAATAGATACCCAAGGGAAAAGGAGCAGAAAAGACACTAGAGAAAGAAAGATTCTACCTGCACATGTTCAAAAGCCATCCCTATCCCATCTTCTCTTGAATAACGTGGCTACCCTGTCTGTTCCTCTGTGTTCTCATCCCATTTTGACCTGCAAGTTTTCTTGGAACCACTATTTCTCTGAAGTTTCCATATGCTTTATGGAGAGAAAAAGAAAGAAAAAAAAAAAAAAAAGAAATAAGCATCTCTCCCATTTCCCAGTCACAAGTCAGCAAACCCCATCTGATGGTTTACATCCCTAAGACTGTTGGGAAACAGATTAGGCGAACCTAAATCAGATACCACTCAGCCAGTACTACACTGCTAGGCACAGCTGAGAAGTGTGCAAAGGCATACCTAAACACAACCCTGAAATACTACCACTCTGTTTCCTTGTTTCTCTCACGCGTTCGTTTGCTGCTGGGTAGACAGAGTAAAAAAGGCGGAAAAACTGGCAAGCTTTCTGTTTCATCCTTTCACACCCACTTCAGAGAATAATCTTGTTTTTCTGTGCCTGAAATCAAGATCCACACAGGACTTGAAGACAGGCAGCGCAAGGGTGGCGTCTTACTAATAATATTCTAATCTACATAGAATAGAAAATCTAAACCACCAACAGTTAAAACAATCCATAAAATTTCCATAAAACAAAGTGCTTAGCCACAAAGACAGATTAAAGATTTCTTCTTCAAAATGCCTTCCAATTACTATTCACATGCAACACACTCACATGCCCCAGCAGTGTCTTTGCAACTGCGAGACTGTCACTGTGACCAGGGTTAAAAATATCCCTCATCTTTGACCATATTCCAGCCTTTTATCTTTTTTAACTCCCTATAAAGTGGGAGAGGAATAAGCATAAGCCTCACTGATGAGCTTCTGAGCCACCTCACTGCCTGCAAATATGTGTGCTGGCACAAGCAGGAAGGCAGCACATGGCCATGCAAAACAAAACCTGCAGCTTCAAGTAGGATTTAACTGGCATTGTTGTTGAAGGACTATGTAGCACGGATCTACGAGACTGTTCATCTGCCTACTGGGGAGCCAGGTGGGAGTCCGAGAAGTTGAGCTCCACTTCTCAGTGTGGCCCTAGGCAGTCGATTCACCTCCAGCAGCATAGATACACTAGGGCCCTGAGGTCATGACTGCTCTTAAGGGACAACATAGATAGTCAGTAATAACAACCATTCCCTTTATACGTACTTTACTTTGTTGCTATTACATGAATTAAAGCAAGCTTTCTTTTCTAAGTATTAGCTATTAAAATACAACTCTACAACCTTCAACATCTGGCAATGTACTTCTCAATATGGTTTACTCCAAGTTTCAAATAAGAGCTAATAATTTTCAGACATCAAAAATAGGCCACTGGATAACACAAGGTTGTTATCACCATTACGCAAGAAGTTAGAGATCAAGGTCTGTCAGAAAGCTCTTATGAAGGTGAGAGGGGAGAAGTGACAAGCCTTCAAGTCAAACCAAGGAGTGACTTGGGACCACAGCTGAGCAACATAACGGTGAGACTACCAAGTCTCATTCAGGCCTCACTTTTTAGCCAACAAGCATATTTCCTAAATTTTAATTTCACTGGAAATGTTTTGAACAGGTCACAAGCTAGCACTAAATATTTTCCCAGCACAGGTCTGAGCAGCAGGGACAGGGGGCAGGTATTTTTAAAGAGAATCCTGTTTGCTAACATATTGCAATACCAGGAACCCAAAACAATCATATTTGAAATGGCCACCTGCAGTACTTCAGGCCATGTGTTGCCCACTCTTCCTTTGCAGTAAGCAACATGCCAAGCAGAACAACTGAGTCACCTGTCAACATGGGTAACAAGGGCAGAGTATTTGTGGAAGAAAGATCTCATGAACAAAGTTATGTAAGTCCTCCTACTCACTGTGGCAGGTCACGTTCCTTGGAGCAAACAGTCCGTGGGGTAAAGTGTTATACTGCCATCCTTGTCTGACTTGGACATGCCCAGGTCAATATAAGCCACCAAATACTCAACACTTATGAAAATTCATCCATTACTTGCATTCCTTCAATAAGTATTTTGCCACCTAATCTGAGACTTGTGTTTATGCAGATACTTCTTATGGAGGTTTTATTTGGTTTTCTTAACTTATTTAACGTGCTTAACTTGAACACTTATCCTGTTGGTAGGAACACAATCCAAGGACCCAGAAGTTCTCTTTATTTTGGAGAGACTTGCAATGTAGGTTGGGCAGACAAATAAGGCCCTTCTCTTTTTTGTGATGTTTTTTATAGAAATCTGCTTATTCTGTCAAAAGAATCTGTCACTGAGAAGCAGTGTGACTGAAAAAGACATAGTAGACGACAAACTGAACTTTATTGAACTAGGTCCAACCTTAAATAAAGCAAGGCAATTGCTCCTTCTGTATGTATGGAATTTACCCAAATACAAGACCTGTTTATCATTCAAACAAAAGTCCATTTAACACTAACACTAAAAGCTAAGTGCAACTTAAAAGTGGTGTGGACACACTGAATTTTCCCTTTTCACAAGGCAATCTTTCACTCTAATTAAGCAAATGAAATAATAAAAATTTTCAAGAGATTTCTAGTAAAATTTCCAGGTTCTTTTACTTATATATTATATTATCATTAATATGTATTTAACAACTACCTGTATTATAAATAATCTCCTGTACAGGAAAAATACTTTGCTTGTTTTCATACACACAATAATTAAAATATTCAGTTAGGCTTAATAGTTAAAAGCAGCACCAGGCAATTTTCCCTGTATTAATATGCACATGGTACTCCTTTTTTCTGATTATATCCTTCAGTTTCCAAGTTAATATACTGAAGCTTTCTAACAAAAGGATTTCCAACGATAGATCGTGCCAGTAATAAGGGGGGAAAAAAGTACAAACATGCTTTTCCACTCACTTTCTAGATAAGCATAATTTCCCATATCATTTTTAATTGATGGTTTTAGAAGTATTTTTCCATGTGACTAACTGTTTTAGAAATACTCTAACCACTCTCTACAGATTTGTGAAATACATACAAAAGCAACCGAGAAGAAAACAGTGTGACTATAAAATGTGCTATAGGAGAAAGTAAACAGCAACAAACAGCATACAACAAAAAAAGCGAGCCCTGTGCATTGTGATGAAGTCCTCAAACTGGAGTTTTATGATGGCAGCTTAAAGTTTCTTACATGCCCTTGTGCTGCAGCACTGAATGAGCCAGGGACAGCTGCACCAATTCTACACAATTAGTCAAGGTCAGACAGTGGAAAGGGAGGACACTCACTATTTGTCAAGGGAACAATGGCAGGAGGCTCAGCCTTTCTCCACCAGGAATGACTGTTCACTACATGCATTCAATCAGTGGTGAAATTATGCCTGGCCCTTTTTTTGTGTAGTAGAGAGGGGCAACCTTTCCAGACAATCGAAGTGTAAGAACTAACAAGGCAGAGCAACAGCACAAAACCAAGCTTGTTTTAAGTACTGAAAGCATATGTTCTTGACACAAATTAATGTTTTGACACTTGCGGAGGTGAAGGTAACAATTTCTACAAGCTTTGAGTAAAAACACTAAACCCACTTAAAACTCTTCCTTCATTCTCGTTATTGGAGTTGAGATGAAAAAAAAATAAAAAATTCCTGACAAGTTACTGGCAGTTATTTTGCTTATTCTGAGGGCTTTTGCTGTTTTGTGTGTGGTTTTCTTTTAAACTTGTATTTTTTATAAACATACAAACATATTCAGGAAGAAAAAAGTCAAATGTTGGGCAAAGGCACTTCCCTCAACATAGGTAGGCAACCAGAAATGGAAAACAAGAAAAAACAAGCCAAAGCATCTGTCATTAACAGGAGGGGGAAAAAAGAAAAACACGTTCTTAAGAATGAGATTTTATTTTAGTATTTAACTATGTGGACTTGGAGCTGTATTTTGAGTTTCTTTATGACACAACATAAATACAGAAAAGGCAAAGAAGTAGCTATAAATAAGGGATATGTAGTAGTTTTGATACAGAACTCTCACAGTACTTCACTGGAATAAACCGGTTTGTGTAAATTCTGTCACTTGTATGAACAAATGTGGGGATACAGAATGTGCTTAAACTATTATGTGGAGAGTGTACTGAGACCACCGTTTTAAAAAGCATGCTATAAATTCAGATGTATTAAAAATTATTCACATTCACTGCAAACAATATTTAAGTAAGTTTATGGCAGTTCTGAATGCTAACAGACTTTAAAGTGTTTTATCATATTTGCATTCATCAAAGGCAAACAATTTTTAGATACTTAAGGCAGGAATTCTTACAATTAAGGAGTTTGAAAGCATTACTCTAAGTACGTGTAATTAAAAACATCAAAGGGCAAATATTCTTTTTCCGGACACCACCTGAAAACTAGATCACATTAGCTTTGGAAGAAAGGAATTTCTTCTTCAGGTAGTTCTTGCAGCTACTAAAGCTGCACAAGCCACACCTGCAGTTGCACACTACCATAAAAGAGGGAAGGATGGAAATCCACGAACTATTGTACCAACTCCTTCCTCCCCAATAAGAGGAGTAAGGCCAGCCACCACAATATCTTCCTCTTTCTTTGTTGCTGTCCTGCAGACACATCAAGATGTTTGAAAATGTGGGGGTTTTTAAATGCTCACCATCCCTTTGGTGGTGTTTTCCTCCAAAAATTTTTCCCCCTGTGACCTGAAGCTGCATCAGCCCTGCATTTAAGGAGCCATCTGCCCCAGCAGAAAAACTGATTCTGGAAAGATTCAATAAGGAGAGGAAATGGGAGAGATTTTACCTTGATCTAACTTCACATCCAAAACGTCCTACATTTATGATAAACATTTTCTTAATTATATCTGGAATTTTTAATAGATTAATTTTAGAACATCTTTCACTTGGAGCAATTTAGAGAAATCCCTTAAACTAGCCCAAATTTAGTTCTTCATATATCTAATAAAGACTGAGATTTGCATGTGTGAACTGTGTTTGTTAATTGAGACAAGAAACTAGTGCACTAAATCATTAAAGGTACTTTGTTATTGCATTGTTTACAAAGCAAGGCATCCTTGACTGGTTTCTTTATCATATTTCCAGTGTCAGCTGAATAAATTAGGACAGGAAAATGTCAGGGTACAATGTAACTTTTCAAGCCATTTGGCTTAGTGAAGCAGGATAGATTCAGGCAAAACTACGTCTTTTCCAGTCTGGTGGCTTTCCAGGAAGTCAGTGTCTTTTTCTTCGTGTTTAGCAGTGCTTTCCCATCCTCTCTAGAAAGAAGCTCTGTGTAGTAGATGAAATTTGCAAATGGAAGTAACCACTAAGGTCACTTTTAGGCTGCTTGCCATGCACCTTCTGTATCAACAGGTAGAGTTACTGCTTCCTGTGATGAGAATTTAAACCTAAATTTTGCCCATTCTAATCTTCCTCTCCCCCAACCCAAAGCAGCAGCTTTGCATCGCCCTCCCCTCACTGGCTCTTATCTATTTGCTAGGAGGTGAAGACAGGCCACATGTCTGAAAACAGTGCTGATCAACAGAAAATAGTCAATCTCATCTAACACTGAACAAGGAAATTTATTAGAAAAAGAAGACAGAATTTCTTAAGCTATTCCAGTCTTTTCGCTAAATCTATCATAAATCAAACAGACCAAAAACCCTGCTTGGGAATTACTGGATCTGAGAAAGAACTTATTCAAATGAATTCATCTAGCTGAAGGCAACTGTTATTTAACTGCATATTTTGAATTTTCCGTATGAAAAACTAGATATTTCTATTCCATACTGACTTTTCACTTATTTGGAAGGCTGAATTTTGAAATCTCAGAGCACATTAGGAAATAATATTTTGTGGCACTATTGAGAGGGTTTTTTCCCAAATGTGTCTACTGCCATATCTAGTATCAGTACCTGACTGGTTTGCAAATTTTTGCATGCAGCCCAAAAATGGAGAAGTATTGCTTGAAACATTTATCAAGTATAAACTATGCAAATGATAGCATTTTGCATAAAAGTTTTAGCCACAGGTAAAAACAGAATAATGAAAGCTATACTAATGTTAAATACCTAGTAACTTACAAGCTATTTTTACAACATTCATGGAAAGCCACTATGTCACCTTTTCTCCAAATACCATTACAATCCAAAGAGAAATGTTTCAAAATGGAGCAAAATCTTTTAATATTATTCTCCCTGAACACTGTGGGCTACAGAATGTTCCAACTGTATCTATTCAAATATACACATTCCTCACAATGAGTACACAAATGTTTTTACATGAATGCAGAACATCTCTAAAATGCTTTAATTCGTTAGCATTTTTTTATGATAGACACCTATTCTGTTTAAAACTAGGTCTAAATTTGATCAATCCATATATATCATATAGTAAGTAATAATACAGCAGCTTCAGGTAGTTTATAAAACAGAAGTCACCGGTGGTGAATAAAATTCTATAAACAACATTCAGAATGGTATCCAACCTGTCATTTTGATAGTACATTTATGCTTTTGACAGGGAGTGTCTTCTCTTAAAGAGCTTAATAGAGTCATAACTTATGTATCACCAAAGTTGAACTGATCTATACAGACTGTCAAGAGAAGGGCAGATGGATAGGTAAATTAGAAAATAGTGAAATAACTTTCTCACTGCTATAACAAGGAGGGAAAAGAGGAAGAACCAGGACTCTGAGAATCATTAATTCCTTTCTGATATCACTCCTAGTGCATTAACTTAGGTCCCTATTAACCCTTAGAGCTTCAAACACAGAAACGTCAACCAGAAATACCTGGGCATAGAGCAAATTATATACTGATGCACAGTTATACTCCAAACACATTAACTCTTAATGCACATTAATGAACCAGAAGTATCACTGATTGCTGAATTTCTTCATTCTAAATGCTATGCTGTACTGAAAACCTCTGAAATAAAGTTGAAAAAGGACAAACTGATCCAATACCAAAACATTATGGACTGATCAAATAAACCACCTTCATTTAAACCTAATAAATCTATTTCTAATTTAACAATATTCGTTACTAAGAGAAAGCACTGATGCAGGCAAAATGCAGCTCACACAAAATTTGCATCATAAAACAAATTATCATTGGAGGAACTGGTGTTCTTTAAAGAGGAAAAGCACAGCTGAACTCAAATTGAAATAAGAACCTCTTTCTGGCTTTCTAAAATTAAAGGAATCATGATGACAAATGTGCACCTCTACAATACAGAACTTAAAATCTAAATATTCTCTGAAATTGTATTTGAACCGGCTACAGAAATTCTACTATGAACCTACCCAAATATAAAGAGAATTAGACTATAAAGCTGAAAGTAAATTCTTACTTTCATAATACAATTCATGAGCATGTATTACTGGACAGCAGCAGGAATTTCTGCTACTATAAATCCTATTTTGTAGAAACACACTTTGAATAATTTCACTCTTATCTGTTAGTTGCCTGGAATACTTGCAGAAAAAGAATGACATAAAAACAGGAGCATCCATCAAAGCATCTAATTTAAAAAGCAATAGTTGAAAAAAATTTTGAATCTGCGTTTACTGGTTATTACCTCTAACATCTGCTAAAACCAATGACTAAGATAAGACCTCAAATTCTGGATATTTGATAAAGGGCCTTGACTTTCAGAGGACAAATGCTCACCACTTTCTGAATCATTAAGTAGAAAATTAAGGGCTGTGTTCCTCCATCCTGGCAGAAGCATACCATATGATTTAGGTGATGAGTCACTGAGCTGGAATTTCGATGATCAAATATTCACAATGAGATCCTTGAGAATGAGCTACAGACCAAGACCAAGAATTATTCACAGAAGTTATCGGGTGAATAGTTTTGAATAATGAGCACATATGAGAGTCTTTGCTTATACAATCTGTGAAGAAAAAAGTATCAATTGTGGGATAAATTACTAATTTTAAGTTATGTATCCAGCTCCAAAACATATTTACTACATTATACTGTAAGCCTGACTGTAAACTGACTGTCCTTTGTATTTTCTAAGTGCAAAGTTTTCACAATAGCCATTCACTGCAAGAATAAGTGTATGAATTGAAGTGATAGTGCGAGTGCATTGTAGAACACAAAATATATTGCTTCTTTGGTCAAAGGTCAGACCTGGAATAGTAATGTAAACACTCACTGGCTTGGCATAGGTAAGAAGTCTTTCATAAATCTAGCAGAAGTGAAAGTTGTCACTAGTTCCTTTTTATGAGCTTGTTTGATGACGGTGGCCTGAGGTACCAATTAAAGGGAGTTACTTTATGACATTATTAGTGCAAAGTGTGTTCAAAGGTGAGCCTATTTGTCATGCCTGATTAGCACCAAGTATGTGAAAAAATTAAAATGGTAACAAACCAAGGAAAATCTGTTTTTAAAAAGATCCAGTCAAATTGATTTGACTTTCACTTGCTCAACTACAAATTCTAGTTCCTGCCAGCTTTGTTTTGGCTTATTGGGTTTTTTTTAATTAATGATTCAGAATATAATTTCTTAGAAACCCACTGGTACCATGACAGCTATTAATACTACAGTGCAGATAATTTTGCTGGGTATTTGGGTGGGAGGTTTTGATTTACTGGAATCTCTAATCATGCTGTTATTTCACTCTTTGCTTTTCTCATTCTAAGCCACTTGAGTAATTCTCCTACCAGCTTGTGACTGAAAAAAAGAGCACGTAAACTAAAATCTTCATCCATTATACCGGGTGACAACTAAGCCTGCTAAGCACATTTTCAAGAAAATCTCAAAATTCCCTTGAAAAACTCCAAGGCTCTTGCAAACTTTTCTGGAGAGTTTAGAACAACATGTTTCATCCTGAAGTGAGGAAAACAGATGAAACTTTGACTTTGATATCCTGTAAGGGTAACCTTTTCCTAGAGTGTAATAGTCAGTGGGATTTTCCCATTTTCCCACTTCCTTAACTAAAGAAGTTTTGTTAACAACTCTCAAAATTTCCTGATTTTGAAATCTGAGATTGATCAAAAGTCAGCCATTTCAACAGTCTCCTATTTTATTAACAATCCGTAACGCTTTCTTCTCCTCCTAGTGTGGAATCAAAACAAAAAGCTACAACCAAATTCAATATTATGTCAGAAAGCTTAAGGACACAGGATGCATCTGTTGATTTAAATACTAACCCTCAATTTTTAACTTTTAAGTGCACTTAAGAAACGTGTTAACACATCCCTATTTATCTAAAAGATCTCTTACAACGATATCTAGCATTTAAACTCTGAAACTAACTCTTCTTGCCATCTGTCCTAAATAGGATTCAACAGAAGCCAAAAAAACCCTGCATCAAATCTTCATAGCTCTTTCCCTCCCTCCATAATATTAAAACCCAAATTTTCATTTCATTATGAATCCTAAATATCAGTCAGAATTTTGTAAGATGAATGGCATTTCTTAGGCAGTAACATTTTACCTGAAAGTATGTACTTGGACCTAGTCCAACATTAAAACAGTGGTTACATCTAATTCATCTTAAGGAACCAGGAGCATGTAGATACATTATATACATATCACGTACCAAGAATTTAGTCTCAGTCAGTATGTATGCAATGTATAGTTTCCCACAGATGCACAGATCCAGCACACAATGCATGTACTGCGTCCTCAGATCACTGGCTGAGATCCCCTTTACAGAGGGAACACACAGATCTGCTCAACAAAATTATGCAACTGCCCACTGCATAGCATTGAAAAGTTTGTTTATACCCTTCTAAAAATGCAAAAGATGTTACTGCTTTCATTAAAACTACTGCAAAAACAGACTTCTGCCACTGAACTGCATATGCAGCTCATGTCTTTTCACAGATTCTATGGGAAGAAATTTTGGCATGATCCAAATCACATTTTCAGCCTAGGGATTTTTTAATGAAAACCTTCTGAAAGTTAAATGTGCCTATAAATATGTATTAAGTTTCGCTGCCCAAAACTTGAAGTGTTTTAATAAATTGGGATTCCACTGTAAGGCAAGACAATTCTATTCAAATCCATTAAAAAAAAAAACCAAACAAACAAAAACACACACTCAGAAGTTAAATAAACAAAAAAACAGTCATCAAAAAGAAATGTTTCTCCTTTGACAGAGAAGGAATAAGCAATGTTTATTTTAGATTTTACAAGTCTAGCCATATTTCTTAACTGTATACCTATGTATCTTCATAGCAAATTTTCCTAGGTTTCAAATGGTCATGAGTAAACTTGCAATAATTTCTCTTTCTTTACTCTGTCCTTGTCATGTACAAGCCGACCTGATACTTTAAAAAGTAGCCCCACTTGTGCTCAAACCCTCATTTCTGATTTTTATCCCTTGTTTATGTCTCTTCTTTACCTTATTTGTCATTTGTTCAGTGTGTCTTCCAAAGTTCCCATATAGATGTTAACAACAATCTCCCTTTACATTAAAAACATGAAAGTAAAAGGAAGTGTTGAGAAAAAACAGTTTTCAGCTTCACCGCGTTAATTACAAATGACTTTTGGCTCCAATCTGGGTGTGAGTCTTGGAGCTCTTATTAGAATAGGAAAATGAAATACTGAGAAAAACTTTGGGGCCAGGTGAAGACAATGTACAGAATTAAAAAATTAGTAAGGAACTGTGGGAGGCCTATGAAATCTCAAGAAAGTGTTGTGGAACTTCACCACTTAAAGTCAGGGCACGAATGCAAGATGATGAAAAACAGGTAATTACACCATTTTGTAGAAAGCTATCCCTTCTAATAGAAGGGCCAACCAAAAACGCAATAAAATAGTTGTATGGAATCCCACATAAGCCTTTTTATTATGAATTAACACCAATAGTAAAACAATTGATTCTTTCCTGAAAAGATTGGGTCACATTGAGTCACAACAGCCAAAAGGTTTACAAACCCAGAGAAAAGAGTTGACAGCAGCAGCAGCAGCAAAGTAATTTCTCATTTTCTTTCAAAGTCTTCCTCTTCTTATTAATTAATGGGAGACTGAACGTTGATCAGCTACTTCAGAGAAAATTGAACTGAGGAAATTTTGTTTTGCATTCTGGCCTGAAATTGTGGAGACTGTTGCCATTCTTGGAGGAGGAAGTCAAAGTAGGATCTGCCTCTGGCGTTCACCAGCTTGCCTTTAATACTTGACATTTCTGCTATCCCATTACAGTGTTTTACCCCAACACCAACTCACTGGTGCTCTGTCATCAGCATTTTTCTCCACTGACTCCAAAACAGTCATATTGGTAAAATATGTGAGTGTGTTGCACCAGCATCAGAGTATTATTCTTTAGAAAGTCTATGGTAAAAATATTCTCCAGTGGAAGTGTTCATTAAAATATAAGTAAGATCAAAAAAACTGAAAAGCAGATTGAGATTGCAGTTCTCATAGAAATGCTGGGGCAACTCTAAAGAACTCATTGAAAAAAAAGAGTTTTGAGGGGATCAATGATATCCAAAGGACTGGGCCACAGTAAGTGTCCAAATAATGTTAGAAAGAGGTTAGTCTGTTAGGAAGTGGGCAATAGTTCGGCCTTTCTGCCTAACCTAAATATATACTTTTTTACTCTTTCTCTGTACGGGAGATGCTCTGAATGTTTGTTGTTCTATGCTACATTAAAGCATGAAAGCAAGTCTTCTGTTCCAGGAACTGCCTGTAGAGCTTGAAAGGATTATTCCTCTCCTTCATTGTCTGTGTAGAGGTCTGGACAGGTTAGAAGCATCAGAGACCACGTAATGGCTGAGGCAGGGTATTGAGCAGTGTGAGAGAGCACGAGCTGCAGCGAATGCTGAACATCATTCCCTGTATTGGTGTGATATTTCTTGATTAAATAGCAAGCATCACACCAAGCACCAAAGGTGTGCTGAGAAGGAATTATCACCATTATCATCTGATTCACAAGACTACCCAATACAGAGTAATACTGGGATTGTTTGGAGGTATCCTGCCTTATCAGTTCCCTAATATCGCTGAGGCATTTGGAACTGATGATGTCCCAGTCGCTCCTGTTACTTGCTCAACATGTGCAGGAAGGCAACAGAGAAAATGATATTACAGCAATGTTCCCACTGTGTTGTGGACTGGATACCCAGGGAAAGATGACTGCAGAATGCTGGCTGCATCACTTGCACATTTCCCATACCAGCACACAAACAAACTTGATTTCAAGCTCAGTAACATCCCATGTCTCAGGACCTATGCACATTGCCATCCACATGCAAACATAGATCAAAGACTAATGCAGACTGCATACTTTAAAAAAAATGTTCTGCTGAACTGTTACGTACAGGACATACTGAAGCAATAAGAATTATTATTTCTCTTCTTACACACTCTGTTTAAACACATAAAGGGATAATCAAATGTACCAATGTTACTTTATATAACATTTCATTACCCTATGAAGCCCATTTACTCAAAAGTAATTCTCAGACAGCTAGCTCTCGATCCACGATCCTTTGTTTGCACTTTGGCACTTCAGAAATCCAAAACTGCTCTGATGATTTATTTTTTTTTTTTTTTAACATGCTAAATTCAGGCAGCTGGGAAATAGCCTAAGATAAAACTCCACGCTCCTATCTTGAAATTTAAAAATAAAGTTACCACCCAAAACTTACCCCAGCAATGCCTGCTGGCATTAAAACACAGAAAAGAACAGACAGTTAATTCTGAGCTTTGTGCTGCTGTACTCTTTTCTTTCAGGTGTTTTCAGTTCTACGAGACCTACCTCTTTCTTGTCAATTGCAAAAATATCCCAAAATTCTGTTGCTTAATGCTGTTAACATCCACTTTGAAATCTTCTAGAACTTTTTTTTTTCCCACCAGATTTTCTGTTTTCCAATTTTAGATTTACCATGGAAAAATCAAGAGACAAAAAACATAAAGGAAGTGTAAAATACGCTGTAGTACTTTCATTAGTTTGTTTGTGGTTTGGTTTGGGTTTTGTTTGTTGTTTTTTTTTGTTTTGTTTCGTTTTTATCTAATAGGAGGCCTTATGAACCTATTCTAATCTTACAGGATTATCCAATACTTACCAGTTTAAACACTAAACCCTTGATGTCCTGTCTGCATTGTTGATAGTCAAGATGACAAAAATCTTGCCTACTTCATTGTGCAGCAGTTGACCTAGTCAATGTATTTATGACTTCTGTTGAACTGTAATTCAAATTTAAGTGTTCCCATTATATTGCAAACTCTGTTTGGTGTACCAAATGTTACAGGACTGTTACCAGATCAAGTGATATTTTTAGAAAAGAAGTTGTTTTATTGCTAAGAACATGTGATATGCTCTTAAACCTAGTTAAATAAGTTAGAAACCATTTTCAGATCTTGAAAAATGCAATTGGCAATCTCATCTCACATAGTATGGTGAAAGCTCAGAATCATTAGGAGAAACAAAGAACTGTTTACAATCAAACATTAGACTGCCTTCTGTCCTCTACAGCACCGGCTTCTGAGGAAAACACAGAAATATTCCAAGTTTCCATTGCTGCATATTCCACTTTGTTGTTTAAAAGCTGCAATGTTGAGTAATATTTAAACAAACAAAATACTTTGTTTTCAACTATATTCAGAAAATAACTCATTGTTTGATCAAAGAGACTTTTTACACTGCCACAAAGTTGAAGTTATCTGTATGTTTGTAAATAAAAACAATAGTAAAAGTAACACAATGGAAGAGCCATTTAACCTGTGAATTGCAAGGTTATTTTTGTAGCTGTGTCCTGTCTAACCAGTGCAGCAGATGATTTATGGTCTCCAGCAGAGCTTCATCATCATTGTTCTCACCTTTATTTCCATCATAGTTAATTAAAGGGAAGGTCATTGTCACCTTATGTTTTAAACCTTCTTAACATAATATATCACCCTGGGTATGCTTTAATAAGGGACCTGTGAAGGAATGCTGTTATAGGAAAAAAAAACTTTACAGCATAATCCATCCTGTTAACAATTACCCTTAGATTTACACATAATGAAAGTTAATAAGCAGACAGAATGAAGGCTACATCTTGATACTCATTCAAATCTTGATTAATTGGCTGTGTGATGTAATGGAATAAACAGTAGTATGCTTTTCTTGACTTCAGGCATATGTATGAGGAGTGAGATTCTAAAGAGATCTTCCCTTGAAATAATTTTAGCATACAAAACACTGTGCCAGTGGGAAAGAAAAAAAAAACCACCAAAAAGCAAAGCACATATTTTAAATATTACCAAAGAAACCTCTTTTGATGTTAGATGTACAAAATAAACCCCCTTTAAGTTGAAGATTGGCTCAGACAGATTACAAAATATTCAGACAATGAAGACAATGGTTCTTAATACAGTTTCAGTAGGTGTTAGCATTTTTAAACCCCCTGAGGGAAAAATTCAAACTGACTTGTAATTATCTACTAAAGACCAACTCTCTAAAACACACACAGATCTAGGGGGAAAAAATTAAATATATATTTAAATATTTACTCCAGAAGATCTCAAAAAATCTTCTATGCTTAATCTGTGTTAAACATTTTTTTTTTCAACTATTATGCAGTTTACACAATCAGTCAAAATATGGGCTAAACATACATGGAAAATGTAGTTCCATAGCACTACTGTACTCGTTAGCCACAGACAGTTATAGAAAACCTGAATGCTGAGCCTTTTATGGCTACCGATGCTTATCTCCATGCTAGAAAGCAAAGCTGATTTTTATTGTAATATTAGCGGACTGTAGTATAAGCCACAGAAGAGACAATGTACAAAAATTGTGGTCCTTGTCATTTGCATGTATAGTGCCTCCTGTCCTCATGTAAATACAGCAGCTGCAACTTGCCTCTATGAAGACAACTTGCCTATCTGGAGGCAAGTTTTTACCTCAGCCAGCTGGCCTGTGAAGGTAAATCACAGACCACAGAATCGATCTGTCCACCAATAACTAAAAAATGGGATTCAGGGATCAAAGTCCTGCCCATCAAGTCAGCTGGAATCACTGATTTTTTCTTCCTTGCTATACACGCCAAAGCTGCTCTATCAGTGGAGAAAATAACTGGTCTATATGGGACCAAAAAAATAGCTATTTAAGACCTCTTCATCCTGGTTGAAGTGCTTCCAGTGGCTTCCAGTGTGGAAGCATGCATCTCTGACACATTAGTATGCTTTTAGAAGGTGGTTTTAAGATTTGCCTTATCCCTACTCAGTGGTCTGAGGAGTCAGGAAGCAATTTCATGGCTGCCCTGAAAGAGAAACTTTTATCAGCCCCTTTTATCAACCAGCTTAGCTGGAGACATCAGGAGAAAAATGGCTAATAAACTGCCACTTGGACAACTTGCTCTTGACACCGGCTATCCTTTTCAAAGTATACCTCTCCAGACCATAAAAATATGATAGCAACTCTATCTGGAGACAATATAAACACATTATTTCTTTATTTGTCTTGACTTGTGTCCTGGCAGCGTTAACAAAAGCCCTAAAGGCCTGAGATCCAGACCAGTGAGAACTTCCCTGGAAAAGTCACCAACCAGGTAAAGACAGCACGAAAAAGGGTTGCCATACACCCAGGACCGTGCTGAAAAAAATTGTAGCACCTCAAGAAAAACATATTAGCATATTCATGCAGTAACAAAACTCATTCATGCATGTGCAGCATAATTGTTGGAGTGGTAGATTGTGCACTGTATTCAGTCACCAGAGAAGTAGCCTTTATTTTTAATACACTGATGTAAAACTTTTCTTAAACACCAATAAATAATTTTGGTTAATAAAATAAATAATATATTGCAACAATACTGATCTTTTCAACAAATCCTGTGCTTATGTCTAGCCAGCACTTCAGGAACTCCAGGCTCTGTATTCTGCTATAGAGCAGGCAAAAAAGCAAAGCAGGGAAGTCGGCAAGGATGAATCTAGGTTTATGCTTCCTAATAATCTAGCTGTATGGCTTATTCTGCTGTGAAATTATCAGTCATACTCATTAGAGCAGTTCATTTTGCTTCAGGACAGAGGAATTTTACAGAGCAAAGTCTAAACCCAATGTTGTTACTTTAAATACCCAACTAGAGAAACGTAGCAGACTTCTCTTCATACACATTCATAAAGGGAAGAACCATGACCACAAAATGTAATCTACACCAGTCTGAACTGCTGGAAACCTGATGCACCACCAGATGTTTTAGTTCATGTCCCAGGCCTTCCAATAGTATTCAGTTTTCCTGTGTTATTGTACAAAATGAGATGTTTAGCTAAAGAATATCCGTTCCATAATCAGTGTATTGCTTTAGCTCCTCCTGAGATGCAAGGAGACCTCTTGAAGTCTTGAAGTCTTATCATTTCTCACTTGATACAAGTATTACCCATCTCAAACATTCATATGTCATGAATCACACAAAAGAAAAATTCATTACCTTGATGCCAAAATCCCACTGAAAAAAACTGTATTTCTGTTACATATTTGGCAAGCCTTCTGACCTCCCATTAAGGCAGGCGTGTGCAAGTTACTGTGCCAGCTCTGCCTGACATACAAAGATAAACCTGGTCCCTGCTTCAGAAGCTCCTGCCGATTAACAGGTAGCATAGAACTTAAAACTTCTTATCAAATCTAAGCTACTAATTAACTAATTACTAACTGCATGAAGCTTCTCTGCTTTTCATACACCCATCAAAGACCCACAATTAATACAACCTTCACAGTGCCTATATGGCTTTGCACCCCACCCTGAGAGCAATGTACTCACCCTAGCTGCACCTTCAGGGTTTCTACATTAACCTCTTCTCCTCAGGCTTGACATTAATGGGAAAGAGAAAGGATGACCTATACTCTCTTTTCACAATGACTTTCACTACTTGTCCCTTCTATGAAAACTAGGGAGCTAGAGGTGTCAGGCAATCAGGTGAAGAGTCTTTATGGGCACGGAGTCTGGCGCTTCTCTCCTCTGATGGTGCTTGCAGCAGAGGCCAAAACGAAAGTTATGCAACATGTCAGCTCTGACAGACTTCTTGCAAGGCGAGAGAGACGTTATGTTAGCAAACAATAGGATCCTGCCTCAGAAGGATGAGCAGTTCTATGCAGCCACATCAATCATTGTCTTCAGCTTATTTGAACTTTGCAAAGATGGATTTGTTCTGATGTGGTAAAAAATTATCTCCTCTACAAGCAGCTTTGAACAAGGTTCACAATGTCTGCTAACTACACACTTGACAAAATTTTCGTACCTCCACTAATCTGCAATAACTGATCAACCCTGACATCGATTATCCAGTAACAGCTCTGGTCTGTCTTCACGATGACTCTGGCATGGTTTCTCAATGTGAGATTATGAAAATGAGAGAGATGTCCTAAAAGAGAGACCTTGGGATACCCCTCATACAGGAAGTGTCCTCTACACAGGTGAGCAATTCCCTTGGCAGTACCACCTGTCTCTTGGCACTTGGCAATAAGCCCATCTGCATTAGGAGGCTCTCCTTGGAAAGGAACAAGCAACCCAGGCTCTGACACTGCAGTGACCTGAGCCTTCAGAAGCAGCTGTGGAACAGACAACAGGAGGTTTTCTTAGGCCCTCTTCCAAATATCAGGGTATCATCCAAGCCTCCTTTTTCTCCTCCACAAATTAGATAATGACTAGATATTAGATACCTCAAGGAAGAACTTCTGTTCAGGTGGTCATCATCAGCAAGAATGGGATAAAATACAAACTGTGAGAGAAGGTAAGTCCTATTGTGCCCTAATTTATAGTGGGAGAAAGCATGAGATTTTTGGCCTGAGGGACTTGGAGTCTTTACTTGACACTGGCATTTAAAGTGACAGATGATTACCCAGAGATGGAAATAATGTGACATTAAAATATTCCCCAAGACATACGGCATTTGATACCCTAGCTCAAGAAACCTACTCAAAAAAAAAAAAAAATCCACACTGGCTGGGAGGTAGCATAGGAAGCCTGGCTAAACAGTGGTTAAAAAAAAAAAAAGCTATTAAAATTACTCTGTATCTATGTCTAAGACCAAGATGTGGTCTTAACACCTAACAAAACCATATAAAGATTGGGTAGAAATCAGTAATGAGACTCACATAGGAACCGCAGTGAATGAATTTTACTTACTCTCATGCCTGCCTATCCTGATATGTAAGGTCTCATGATCAATATCATATTTGTAGCTGTATATCAGTCTACAGGGACACAATCTAGTATTATATATACCAATACATTCTTAACATTGAAAAAAGCACACTCATAACTCACTGATGACATCCATAGGTTATAAGTTAAGTTTGCACCCCTAAAAACTATGGCAGTTTATTTGTCCTCCCCTCCAAAACACACCTGTTTCTATTTCCTTCCAACACTTAGGAAATTCACACTGTTCAAAAGTACAGACAGAGAGTTCTTCAACACAGAAAAAAAATCCATCTGTCAAAAAGCCCCTACATTTTCTAGATTTTTATGGTTTAAAATATGACAACAATGCCACCTAGTAATAGTCTGAGAGTGTATTTACATGACTCTTTAAATTTCCCTGATTGTTAGGTTTCAGAAATCTAGCTGGTCTCACAGTTGCCTGCCAGTTCAGCATGCCCCTCTCCAACCATTTGCTGGAGACAAAAAGTTAAAAATTGTGAAACAACTGCAATTTTCAGCATTACACAATGAGGTTAGAGAATAGCTAGCAATAATACACATATATATTTCAAGTACTGTTTACTATTTATATCTTTATAAATCATGTATAGCATCCTGCTGTATTCATATTTTTACAGCATAAATTACATAGGTGACAAGTTGTGACAGTCATACAAAATCTGATTTTGTGACATTTTTCCACTTGCTGCCTTTGGTATTAAAAAAATCAGGTTAATGTCATTCTACTTCATATTTATAGTTCCTATAGAATGACATGGAGAAATTTCAGAGGAGGTTAGTCACATTGATATTCATTTGTTTTCCTACATGAGACTGTTTATATATAAAATCAGTAAATTTACTGTAATCCACATCTCAGCAAGCCAACACTGTTTATACTAATTCATATGAAAATCCTGTACACCAAGAAATGGCTATAAATATCCTCTTGGGGATTTCTAAATTCACCTGCCTTTTTCACAACTATTCCCATTTCTCTAGTGACTGAAGAGAAAACACATCAAAAATATAATGCACTATTTCTACTCCCCTCAAAGCAACCAGCATTGTGACTTACTTTAGTGAGAGTAGGACTAGGTAAAACCTTTCTAACTCAATGTAATTTGCAAATCAGGACTAGTCAGTTAACACTTTCCTATGTATAAATGTTTTCTGTTTTGTTTTGTTTTTTTTAAAAAAAAAACAAAAACAAAACAAATGTGTCCAGATGACAGCACTCCAAACACAAGTCAGATTTTCCTTTTTCTTAAATCAGGAAAACAGCAAAGAACACTATGAATTGCCTCATATACTAGAAAACATACAATATTGCTTATGCTGCCAGTACCTCTTGTAAAACATGTAATAGCAAATACAGACACACACTAAAGAAACCATTGGGGTTTATTACTTACATTATGGCAAGCAACACATCCTGTAGACTTTTTCAAATTATGGCAGGAAGTTCTAGAGAAAATGATGATATAGTTGTCTGGCAAACTTGAACAACTTTCTTATTCTCAGAAGAAAACTAGATAGAAAACTATTTCAAGGTCTATCAGAGTTATCATAACAAAGACAGAACTAAAAAAAAAAAGCCATTACATTTGTTTTTCACACTATACTTGTTTAGCACAGATGATTGATCAAAATTTCAGTTATGACAAAACTTCCTTGGACATCCTAAAAAGGAAACATGCAAAGCACTTTTTTTGTTTGTATGTTTTTTGTTTATTATTCTTTATTTGGATGATTTGAGGTTTGTTTTGTTCTGGCTTAGTTTTAGGACGATTTATGATTATTAGGGCATTTTGTCTGTTTGCTTGCTTTCCCATTTTTTAATATTACCCTTCCATACAGCATGTTATCCTGCATAATGCATGATAATCCTTGTCTGGAATGCAATTCCTGTTCCTTTTGCCCTGTGAGAAGAAGATTCAGGATTCTGTGCTAGCAGGGTTTTAGGGCTGATTGTCCAAAACAAGTTAGAAGAGGGGAATCCAGGACATAGACCTGCACAGGATCTATAGCATGACACAAAAAAAGAGACAAATAAAACCCCCTCATGGGCAGGAATTTATAGAATCATTTACTCCATTTCAGTCAAATGAACATTTCGGATTTAAAATATTTGCCAGATTTCATGTTAAAATAATTTTGAATAGCTAGCCCACTAAATATAATACATTTTTTCAGGTATTTTTTGAGGCTCTTGGACAATTTTTTTTTTTTTAAAAAAGCTTAAGTAGTTCCTATAAGATAACAGTATTTTTGTATATCTGGAATACTGCTCAGCACTGCAATAGTGTTTTTATCTTCATAGCAATACATTGTTTAAATTCATTTACATGCATCTTTTCCATTTCTGTTTTCTTGTAAAGCCATCAGGATGTTTTTCAGACCAATGCAATATTTCTTAAAATAGCTGTATGAAGAATAAGGTTTGAATATCAAGCAGAGCTATACTAAACCTTGCTGATATTCAGGTTACGAGTAACCCCTCTGTGCAGTTTCAATTAACTGGCAAATGTTGTCCTAGACTCCAGAAGGCAAAACTCATTGCTTAGTGAATACTACCAACCTTTTACTAAGCAAAACATTTCTTTTATTGTAAAATTTGTGATGTGTTTTTTGCATCTTTCATTTTCTTCTGCCAAAGACCGCTCTAATGGTGTCCTTTAACGAAGCTTCCTAAGGCACAGGCAAACATGTAAAATCTCCTCCAATGATGGGAAGCCAAAAGATAAGAGTTCTTGTAAATCCCACTGTTTCACTTTACTGTAGGTCTTTCGATATGCCTTTACAAAAAACTCTACAGACCTTTTAATCTTTCAACAGGTAATTTCTGCACTTTCATAAAAGGCAATGGTATTTCAGCCCTTCCAACAAGTTTTTGAAGAATATGCTGGAACATATCTTAAATCACACATCACTCGGTCACAGTGTTTATTAGAAGACAATCCCTATTGAGAAGGTAAGTACCTTGGAAGAAATGCATTAAGTAAATGCAAAAGAAACTGGTAATGACTATGCAACATGTTAATCTGAAAGAACTACTATCAATATCTCATGTTAATTCTGTCTCAGAGGAGCACCTTCTTGTATGACTACCATATGCTTTTATCTTTTAAAAATGTCGACCCTCTCTAATGCCTATTAGAAGGATTTCTCCCAGACGTTGTGATCATGTTTCAAACCACTTATACTCTTGGACAGCCAAGGGACTGCGTTTGCTCTATCAGAAACCTGATGCTGAATACTCAATACTTCAATGTGTCAAATTCATGTACTAGCATGAATTAAAAAGCATCAGGCAGTGAACTAGCAAAACTTCAAGGAAAACACACAGTACTATTCTGATCTAGTTCGTGTATCTCTGTCAAGCTGCCATCTTTCATTGGTTCAATGGAACATTACATATCACAAAATCCAAAACATACTACATTGGCTCAATAAATATTTTTAACTTCATGATGTTTAGATAAGACTTAGGTAAAAATCAGAAATTTGTATTTCAATTATGTTGGCTTAGAAAATAGAATTTGAAATATATTTTTTTCAACTTAAATTCTGTTAGGAATTGATTTTCTAATTCAAGGAGAAAGATAAGCCAAAATACAACAATAAAACCTCCAGAATTATAACTGTCAAAAATACTTCAAGACACAAAACCTAGCCTAAGTAGTACATAATTATGTGGATACCAGTTACTCCCCCTAAATTCTTACTGGTTTACACACACGTCTTCTCATGCACAGTGTTTCCTATAGTTTTCCTTTCTCTTTCATTGAGCACTGCGTAGTTGCCTGGCTCAGCCCCAGTTGAAGCACAAAAGCAAAGACTTGTACAAAGTTTTCTTCTCCTTTTTACTGTGCAACTGCTTAACTCATGTCCCCATGCATCCTCGTTGGAGACTTCAACCCTTCAGGCCTGGAGTGTGACATGGCAGAAATAGCCTCTCCCCCACTCCACATGGAGGGCATGAAATCCGGGCGGTCAGCTAGAGTTTTGTCTTCAAGGCCAGGATTTCACACAGCGTGTCCATAGTTGAATGACTGACACAAAAGAACTTGAAAAGTGCTACGCTCTTAAGATAGATGTCACGGCTGACGGTTATGGTATGGAGCTGTCAGCTGGGAGTGACAATACATTCACTGCCTAATATTCTGCTTTCTCTCCACCCCGGGGCTGGTACTGCCCAGCTTTCGGATAACTGCAGGCCAAGATTTGGCACTTAAGGAGCAATTCATGAATACCTGTACCTTCAGATATTTCATTGCTTTCCATAGATCACCTCTTCAAGTTTTGTGAGCTCTAGGCTAAAATTACAGGTTTGGAGCATGCTTTGTCAAGCTCGTGCTGATCAAGGGAACTGACAACATAATTACTTTATCAAGATGAGTATCTATTTGATGTTCTTTTAAGATTCTGCCCAGCTGGACTGCTAAGCAGAAATTTATGAGGTTTTAGAACAGATGTAACCAGGTTTAGAGCTACGGGGATCCTTTTCTTCCTCCAGATGTACATATACTAATGTACAAAAGTTTCATATTTATTTTCAGCTCGCTCTCCACCCACCCACCTCCACCCTCATGTTTCTTGAGCAGATAAGGCCATGGACATTTAATTAATTAAAAAAATGCCTAAAATAATATATTATGTTTGCAGTATTGGGGGAATTAAAAAGATTAATATTACTTTAAAATACTTTCAGCTCTACTATATACTGTTTCAGACTATAGTTATCCCCTAAAGCTATTTGAAAGTTGCCTAATCTTTATATTTGCCAGTACGCACAATGCATGGAAGGAATACAGCAAAATATGTTCCTAAGACTAAATGCAAACTACTTAAACAAGCATTAGGTAACCTCTTGATTTGAAAGGTAAAGTTTATTTCACTGTATGGCAATATTATGAAATTTAGAAGATCTATTTACTAAGCAAAGTGTGCATCTAAATACTATACTTTTAATAAAGATATTTGAGTAATTTTCTCCATGTAACGACTGCAGTCAGCCCAGATTCAGAGGAAGTTAAACTCACATTGTCATTAATATTTTATATGTGAATTTAAAATACTTTACCAAGAGAATCCCTGGGAGGAACATTTAAAATAATTGCATGCTTACATTAGTTAGTAGCAATTCAGAATGATGGTTCTCTAGCACAGGCTCTGAAAGAACTTTTATGAAGTTACGATGAAAGCTTTAAACCCATCACATGCACAACATTCACTGAAGTTTAATGTGATTAAAGGAAATTATTTAAAGTTATATAAATAATCCAGTATTATATATATATTTATCTTCTGTAAGATTCTTTTGTGGAGAAACAGAAGATGATCGCAGCTGGAAGATCTGTAGGAGGATAGGTCTGATGATTGAGCTTTGATTATGTGTTGTGTTTGAGATAGAAAGGATTAGTCCTTCACTAACTAGTTTACCATCCAGCAATCAAGAGGTGATAATTACATAAAGAAATCACTTAGTATAAGACTCAGAGAGACTCTATACAAAGCTCTAGTTTATTAAGGTAGACTTCCAGTTAACTAAACAAAAATGTATTCTGTGATAATACAAAATGCTAATCATACTGATAATACTCAATGCTAAAAACATAATTAAATTATTTTAAATAATTTCCTCATTTTAAATAATCTGGTTAAAGTATTTGCATTCAAATATTGACACTAATTCTTCAAATTCTTACATTCCTTCCCCATGATTTTTTCCCAAAAATAAGAGGTAGCTGGCTCTGGACACTGAAGGGTATTTGTTGAATACAAATTTGATTCGTTATATCTGGTGGGTTAAATTTTAGACAAATTAGTCTCAAAGTTCTTTCTAAAGCTTTTAATACTAGAAAGGTATCAGTGAGTTCAAATGTTACTAAGTTCTGAGCAGTGACACGCTGAGGAAGAGTCATTCAGAAGAAAAGCAGGATTATTCTAGGCCTGGGGTCAAATCTCGGCTAGAGTATTAATTCTGATGTAACAGCATGCTACATCTTGAAAGATATTCTCAAGAGATTTTGGTGGCATCCAAACTGAAACCAGGAAAGGAGCTCTTCCAATGTAGGAGGCAATGGTAAGCAAAGAAGCAGGGGTAGATCCAGATGAAGCAATTGAAATCACAAAGTAATCACCGAGCTCTGTCTCCACACAATTCAAAGGATACTTGTTCACTTTGTTTTATCTGATTTTCATTTGTTAGTTTCTGGGGTTTTTTAAAAGCAATAATTTTCCTTGTTATCTCTTTCCCTTCTCTGCTGCATTTTTTTCTTTACATCAAGTAAAGCCCCCCTTCCCTTCTGTCTTACACTTTTCACACCCAAGATTCTGCCACCAGAGGTACCTCTTTTCACTACTGGTAAATCTTTTTAGGTGACAAAAGAGGACTTCACAGCCCAAAACCCCACATATGAAAACCAGAATTCTATATTCCCTGAACTCCCATGAATAAAAGGAGATCTTTATCCGTGCGCTGAAGGTCAAAGACAACTGCAATGCAAAAATTTACAATGTGAATAATTACTCCCCCATCTCTTACTAACAAAAGATTTTTCTCTGAATTTGAAAAGAAGGCAAATAGAAAGGTGAATAAATAATAATTTAATAAAATCCTAGAGTTCTATGTGAAGGTTTCCCATTTAAACTCCTTTTCTTTTTAATATTCTATTAAATAAATTGTCAAGTCATTATATTATCTGAAATTTAAAAAAAATACTAGTTCAACTATACCTGTTTTTCAAGCACACTGTTACAGTGATTTTAGTAGAAATACATTATGTTTAAGCCTGGGCAGATTATGGTCTATTGTAAATGCCTCCTGTTCTATGATGGTAGTTTAATTCCAATAAAACACAAAACTGTTGTATACACCTATATTCAAACACAAGCTAATATGCATATTTGAATATTCAGCTTTGTTCTTTGCTGTGCCAAGCTCTTATTTATTTTTGGTTTGTAAACCTTTATGTGTGTAAGGAATATGATTAATTTGTCTGAGAGTTTAACTCTGATTTCAGAATTAGCCTGAATCAAATATTCTTATTTGAAATGTCATTTAAATTTCCATCAATATACTTTTTAGAAGAAAAGCCGAGTATGAGATCTTACCCACACACATTGTTTTCTCCCCTACACTACTGTAAATCAAAACAAAACAAAACAAAAAAGATTAGGTAGCCATACAAAAAAAAAAGGTAGGATTCCTATAAGACCCCATCTTGCAGCTATAAATGAAAAAACATATGAACGTGTTCAATGGAGCTGAAGTTTAATATTACTACCCAAATTCCATTTTATCCCACTGTCACTGCCACCAAAGGAGGGGTTTTATGTTGGAGATAATATGATACCACAGTATAAGCCCTCCTCAGATTTCAAACAGGTCAACTTGTCAAAGCTTTTTAAGGGAGCCAATTACATTAATTTTCCACAGCAGAGAAATACATATTTCATTTCCATCTCCCACTAGAGATGGGGCCCAGGGATTCTGTTTCGAAAGGCTCTTATCACTAAGTAACATTCGTACCCCCAAAGGAACCTTTGGCAGTCACTGGTCCATTGATATAATTGAGCAAGGTATGAGCTGTCTGACACTGCCATGGCATTGCTCAATAGTGCTGTGCACTAAGCACTCGGAACAATGAAGCTTCAGCAGACGGCCGCATTGTCAATAAATTTCAATTACACTAATTGCCAAGAGTTCAATGAGTGCACTTTCAAAGGGGAGGGGGAAGGACGGATGAAAGATTAAAAAAAGCCTATGCCTACTAGGTCTAAAGAATAGGATGCAATAAATAAACTGCAGCTTCTAATAGGGGTATTAATGTATTTTTTTTAACATGGCTTAACAAGATTTTACAAGCTGTTCAGGGATCCTGTTTTACATTTCTTTGTTACTGTCTCCAAACAACCTATACAGAGACTCAATTATGTGGCATTATCTTTGGGGGAAGAATAATTTTCTTATTTTTTATGTTGTTCATGTTCTGTTCAGGATGGATAATGCATTTGAAAGCAGAATGCTGTAATGTCAGTTCCATGAGCAAATGAGGCTGCTTACTGAACAAGCATATAGCAACCAAATACATCACCTTACTGGAGTGACAGTCACATATTCCAAATTAATTAGAGCTACGCAGAAAACTTACATATACACGTGTGTATTCACTCCAATCACTATTAACATTAGACACACAGCAATGTGCACAGTATAGATATAAGTAATTGATATACTTACCGCTTACTCACAGATTTAGTGCCATGTCTGAACTTGCATTAAAATATTGTTGACTATTCTGAGCTAAATCTGAGAACAGTCAGTTTGCCTTATATGGGCCCAGACCTCAAACAATTTCCTGTTATTTTTAGTTTTGGTTTGGTTTGTAATACAGCCTTCTGCGTAAAAGGGGGCTCAAAGGAAAAGACACTGTGCTTAGTATATTTTCAAAACTTTACAGGAATTCTAAGACAGTAGTTAAATATTTAAACTAATAGCTATATGATTAAAAAGTATGAGAACCTACAGGACTGTTAACGGTTCCCCCTTCTGTAGGAACTGTACGTATGAATGAAGTGGATAATCATTTATGCCAGGGGAGACCTAAGGTCTCTAGCTCAACCTTCTGCTGGAAGTAGGGTCAGCTGTGAGGACAGAGCAGGTTACTCAGGACGTTATCCAGTTGGGTTTTGAAAATGCCAAGGACAGAGTTTGCCTAATCTCTCCAAGCAACTTGTTCCAGTCCTTGACTGTCCTCATGGTGAAAAAGATTTTCCTTACATCTGCTTGGACTCTCTTATGTTTCAAGTTGGATTTGTTGGCTCTTGTCCTCGCACGGTGCCTCCCATTTATCTTCCAATGAAAGTCCTTGTTCTAAACACTATTTAAGTGCATAGACAGTGTGCAACTGTTCTAATGAATATACAGCCCAAAGATATACACAGGCAAGTATGGTGATTTCAAGCAAAGGATTTGAAAGTGAGCTTCCCCCAGTCCAGTCTACTGGCTCTTACTGGTATAAAAAAAAAAAAAAAAAAAGTGACTCATCTTTAAAAAGCCATACATAAAACTTCAGAAAGTTTTACTGCAGCCCAAAATAGAAATCTCAAAGAACTCTGCAGAGGAGAATGACAGCTTCAAAATCAGTCCAGGAAGGAAAATGCACTTGTAGTTTACTATTATTCAAGATCTGTTTCTTTAATAAGAAACTAGATAACGTAATAAAGTCACTTTGGTTTGTTAAAATTAGGTCTTCAACATCTCAGTGCACCACTGAGGGTGACAATGAATAAAGCTGAAAAGGGCTCCATAAGACACCAGAATTTACAATACACTAGCTCAAGGCACAAAAGTTAGAAACAGTCACTTAATCTACACAGGAGTTTTTTAACAATTTAGTTGAGAAACATGAGCAGATGACCTCAGCTTTCTGGGTAAAAAGAACAAATACTTTCTAGCAAAAGAGAGGAGGAAACAGTGGAAGTGGAAGGCTGTTTCCTGCTCTGCTTGATTACATTTATGAGTTGATAGACATCTAAAGTTTAAGCCCTTTTTTACACCTCAGAGAGACCAGATCAAGATTTGCCTGTGGTCATACAGGAAAACTAAGGAAGGGTTGAGAGCAGGATTTAAACTTCTTGGAGGCAGTATTACCCAATCCCAGTATGTGGAGATTTCTGCGGCTGGCATGCTAAGCAGCTCAGGACCGAGAAACACTACAGCATCAGAATGAGACTCATCACTAATCCCACAGTTAATAAGACTACGTATGCAGACTAGAGGTGAATAAGGTATCGCTAAGAATGAAGGCCAGAAGTGATGTCCTTCTCAGAGAGCATGAGGTTGTGGAGAATCTCCTGGACTGCTCTGGAATGGAAGAAATAATAGGTATTTCCACCTCGAAGAGTAAAGCAAGGCTTATACAGTAGAGTTAATAAATGACATTTAAGAACTATATCCAGCAAGCTGTGAAGATTCTAGAACACCCAAAGAATGACCTCAGATATCACAGTACCTCAAATAAAAAGCTGTTCTGTTTGGGGGTTGCTTTTTTTTCAAAAATTACTGCAAAAATAAAAGCACATTTTGATGTATCAGGCTTTCCCCTAACCCAAAGAAACCAAATTTCGGAGTATTCACTATCAGATTCCTCTTTCCCATCCATCTTTCCCCATTAAATTTCCAACAGCCAATCTGGAAGTGGATTTCAATATGAAAAACATGAAAATTTTAAAGATGCTTCTGAAAAAAAAACAGTGCTTGTAAAAAAGGAATAAGGACCAATTGTTTTTGCACCAAAACAAGGTGAGTACTGCCGTGTGCTAGCCACCTTGCACACCTGCAGATCTGCCTTACCGCAGTTTGCATTGCTGCTTATTTAAGGCAGGGTGCTGTGGCCAAATGACGCAAAGTTTGTTTCCCATACAGCTCACAAAACAGCTTGTTCAGGGTAAGAATTCTCTGCCAGGCATTTTTTTTTAACTCCAGCATTTCCTCAGTGATTTCAAAACTCTAAACCAAAGTAACAGTTTCAAGAGTTTTGAAGTGAAACATGGCAGAACAGTTAATTTTAAACTGTATTAGATGTTCTGATCACAGATTATTTTTGTTTACTGATGACATGATATTAATCTTAACAAAACTAAAAAACGTATAGATTTATGCAAATCAAAAGAAGAGAGCATCAGAAATGCTCTGTGCACCTTTGACATGAAAATCTACCCTGAAACAAAATCTACATTATCTAATGTACATATACTAATATCAAGTTACATATGTGTTTCCTGTTTTTCATAGAATATTTTGTTCATGGGTTGTAGGAATCTAATGGAGCTTTTTATACAAAATACCTAAATCACACATGAATTAAATTAACACTTATATGAAACAATTAATTTTATATTTAATATAATAATTCTGGAAAGATATTCATCCTCTGGTAACTTTTTCTAGGATCAAATTTTGTGTACACTGTGAGGTACTCCACTGGCAAAACAATTTTTTTCTATTCAATACCATATTTATGAATGAGACCTGTGAGACATAACAAGTCAGGAACAATCTCTTCATTTCACTTCAGAAACAAAGATTTTTCCCTAGTGTAAACAAAGAAAAAAAATATTTGCTTGTGAAGTGTTAGCAAATAAAGATGATTTCATTTTTATTATTTTGGAATGTCAAACCCAAGTAATCATCAATAGTATTTATACTATCATTCCAGTTATTTATTCAAGAAAAAGAAAATTATTCTCTTTTGTAGAGAGGCATGCTTGATGCTATTTCACCATAACATAAACAGTGTGGTTTATATCAAAAAAGTTTGGTTGTGTGCTTTCTGAGCTTATGGCACAATCAAGTAAATTCATTGAAACAAAATATTTTTAAGCTTAAATCATGATAGCTTTGGAATACTAACTCTTCAACTTGAATTTATTTAATATCAGCTTTAATGTTAGTTTTTTAATTTACTCTGCTTTATTCTTCAAATTACAAAAAATGAAGTACACATTTTCCCGGTTCAACCCCATTTTGCAAGAGACCTCTGAGACTTAATGAGGTTGAAAAATTGGGGTTTTTTAGTAATTTTTTTGGTTCCTCCCACTTACACAATAGAGTGCTACTTCCAGGATAACAGGACCCAGCTATATGCAACTTTCTGCATAACCCTGCAGCATTTCAAGACGCTTCTGTTTTCCACAAGCATAAATTAATTTTATAGTATTTACTGTTTATACAGATTGGAATGAATGCTCTTTTTAAACTCCTGAATATTTACTTCATCTCAGAACTTATGTCTTAAAAAAAAATCTTGTAAGTGTTGTTGAAAACTCTGGGAATCTATGAGAACAGTGTCCTGTCCAAGTGTACTAGAGAACTATGATATATTAAACCTGACAGGATGATGTTCATTAATCTTTGAAATGTAGTCGGGACACTGGTAATTCCAAGAGGCATTACATTAAAATGAAAAGCCCCCTTATGGCAAATGAAGGTGGTTTTTTGTTTCCTGTCATCATCCATTTGTAACTGCCAATAGCCGCTAGTTAAATCAATGCACCTGATAAATATTGCTTGACCGAGGAAATCTAGAGAATCATCATTTCTTAGCACTGGGTATTTATCTTGTTTCCTTATTGCATTTATTTTTCAGCAGTAGTGTACTCTGAAAACCTGCTCATACCGTTTGGCTTTTCAGCAATTAACATAGGCCTAAGGGCAAATTGAGAGAGGGATGGTTTCAAACCAAAGCATATACTACGGCTGTTGCTTTACTACTCTTCCTTGAAGAGGATGAGGTTTGTGGACAGAATTTCTTGATTCATGATGTTTTTATTCAACATCTACCTCTCTCAGGTGTATATAACATTTGGAAGACTGAAACAGAAAAGTTCTATTTCTCATTCAACTTGGCAAAACCAAAATGAAATACCATACCTACAACACGACTTTAGCAATGGACCTATATCCCAGAAGCAGGTGAAGACTGGATCTAGTCCATCATTTACCCTTCCCTCATCCTTAAACCATTACAAAATTCAGGACAAAAAGAGGAAAATGTTCCACTGTTTGCTGTTTAACCTTTTTGCTACAAATCATAGTTACAATTTGTAAAGGAAATGCAGAAACTGAGTGGGAGCAAAAGACATGTATACTTGATAGAGTATATTGATACATACTTGATACAGAGATTTAAAAATCTCATTTGTTTGTTGCCTTTGCCTGTATTACCAAAAAATGAAGTGCAAATTTCAGGCTTATCCATATTTCTTAACACTAAATATTTCTGTCTCTTGCTCATAAAAAGGCACGATTTTTCAGAAATGCCCATTTACTTTGATTGTTCCATTGTTTTCTGTGTCTAGCCTGTGATCCATACATTTGGGCAATCCAAGGTTAGTGACCACTAGATTATAAAAGTACCGATATGTATTTGTGTATTTTTCTTCAGTGGTGAGATTCCCGAAGTATTAAAATGTTCCCTTCAGTGACATGCAAAAACCCTTACAAGCTGCTAACTTTTCCTCAGGGCCTAGGAGAAGCTATTTAGTTTAACCACAGAAAGAACCTCTTTTTAGTGATTTATTGATGACATTTGTTTGCCAGATAGACAAAGAAGCAGAGAAAGCAGCACTTTGAATGCTATTCTGAAGCATAGGGTCAGTGGTCTTCTCTGCCAGAAATTTCCTGTTTGATCTTGAGCAAGCTAATCTGAACACTAGCTCTCCACCTTTAAAACAAGCCAAAAATTCCACTTTACAATGCAGTAGTAGTGTGTAGATACAGATAATACAGAACATGAGGCACAGAGCTAGCAGCTTTGAGACCTGTGGAGATATTAACAATATAACACCTAAGCCAGATAATGTCTCAAGGGGAAGTTATTTCACAAGTATGGCATTTGACAAGCAAAGAAGTAAAACATACCTGACAAATTTATGAAGAGTTTTGGTCTATAGTTGGTTCTATCCAGTGCCAAATCACTCTTCTCTCCCAAGGGAGAAAATACATTAAAAATTAATTTTGCTTCATTTTCATAAATAGGTTTTGGTCCATGACCTCCACACCAATTTAGCTGGACATGATTTTATTTTGAGCTATACTCTTATCTGAGGTTTTATAGGCAGACTTCAGAATAGAATACTCAGAATTTGTATTCATACCCATAATAAAGTCTCAATCCAGTAAAACACTTAATTAATGCATAACTTGAAGCATGAAAATAATGTCACTGAACTCAGTCCAGCTGGCTACATATTTTAAGGTTGCACCTACGTATACACCCCTTGACCAAAGTCACAAGTTTGCAAGTTTGCCTTGTGCTTTGATCCAGTTACACCACACCATGAAGGCGGCTACTATTTTAACTGAATAACCAGGAAGAAATCTTTCAGCACACACTGTATGGTTTTCCTGAAGACAAATGGCAGGGGAAAGGAGGGCACAGAGACTATACTGCTGCCTGGCACCACACAGGTTTGAAAAGAAAAGCTGCCAGAGGACTGCTCTTGCTCTGTGCCCCACCCTGCACGTGACAAACATAATATTAACGCAGATCTCACACACAATGGGCACAAAAAGAGCTATTAAAAAAAAAAATCCACCAACTTAGAAAGAGGAGAAAGGAAGCACTGATGTAGTTTGTCAAAAATAACCGATATCAATAGCACATGCGTATATAAATGCTCCCATTCCATTTCTGTATCACCTTTTAATATTATTTGGCGAAGTCTTACACTTTTGTCATCACTCCCATTCAGCGGGATTTATCATAACAATGGTCATCATCAGGAATGCTATTATTATCTCTGCCATAAATATAAATCTATAATCTTTGCAGTAGGCTTTAAGATCTGGCTTCAATACGAACAATACAAGCTTACTCCACTGATCTACCTCCACCTGCAAGAACTGAAGGCCAGTTCAGTGCCTCAAGAGCCAATTTTAGTGGAGATGCCTTTAGAAACCTAGCCCTGGCAGACTGGCATTTACTATCATTCTCACATCCTCATTTTCAGTAAGGAATAGCTTGCTCTTATGTTTGACAATATACATTTCACCTTTGGTAATTATTTTTCATCACATTATCATAATGTACCATATCCTAAGGGCAACAGCCCTTTGAGATTCAGTTCTCTTGGCCTCTCCCATTAATACAGGCCTACTGGCTGTTTTACAAGATTGAGGCTTGACTCACAGAAATACAAATAACATAAATTTAGGCCACTGGCTTTATAATCTCCCCTTGGCTCCCCAGAAAGGCAGATGACAATATTCTAATCTGTTTTCCATTATAATTAAGGCTCTCATTTAGTTTATGATTTTGTAATTGGAGTACCACACCTCAAGAAAAATCACAGGTCTTTTCCACTTCACAGGCAAATCTGGGAAATTCTGTACATAACAGAAGAGGCCATAGGCAGTTACAAAAAAAGATATTTATATAGAAGAAGAGACATGGTTCAAAAAGGTTCAAAATTCCAAGGTCATGAAAAGCATGTCCACACAGCAGAATTGAGCACATGTTAAAGAGCATTGAGCAAGCTCCGAATTGGTTTGTATCTGGTGCAATAAAAGAAAGCACTGCCCTATAAGCATAGCAGAATTAGCATGCCTCACTGTACAAGCTGTTTAGTCCTACTGACAGGGTCTGGTCTGTAGCCAACTCATTTGATACCAGCAATGGGTAACCCATGCCATGCCCCATGACATGATTCAAATGCGCTCATCACATAAAAATAGTTCAGGATTTACAATAAAGCTTCCCTCAGACTGGATCCTTCCAAGAAGGTTAAGTCTTTGTGTTGACTTTGGAGAGCAGTTTAAATTTCTTGGCTTTCACTGAGGGGATGAAGCCAACCGAAAAAATGGTTCTCCTTATAGCAAGGAGCGATGAACAAGGGCTCTCAGCTAAGAAAGATGAGAAGCAGAGATAGGCCAAAGGCTGGACTGGTAATCCCATACAGAACGACTTCAGTTTTGTTCTGAATAAGGTATTTTAGCTGTTAACAACAGTGGAAGCCAGAAGTGCGTGTTCCTTCTGCTGTGAGTCATTAATGTCATTCTAAATCAGGAAAACTCCAGTTAGACCCTTATCAACCTAAACACACACTGTTAGTTAAAAAGAACATTTATAGAAAATGTTTTACTTTTAATCAGTCACAGACAGGACAACATAGGGTTCCAAGAAATAGAAAAGTGATGATACAGGAGGTTTTTTTCTCCAGAGTTCAGAAGAATCAGAGGACAGAGACTTAAGTCAGAAAGAGCAAAGCAACACATAGATAATCTAGCCCTTCATTCAGGGGCAATGAGGACAGGGCTGAACTGTACAGCAGCAGTTAGGATCACTGTATGTGCCAAAAATCATCACCCATCAGCATGGGAAAAACAAGCATGATAACAGCAGTGTGCACAATGAAGTCAGATTAAAGGACTTCCAGTCCTTTCCGGATGCCCAGAGCTCCTGGACTTCACAAGGACCAGGACCGCAGAGCTGTTGGAAGGTTATATTCAAAACAAGTGTCTGCCAAAAGAAGTACTATTGTAATGGCATCTCTGGGGGCATTTCTGACCTGCATTTTCTCAAGTAGCTCTGCTTTTTCCAAGCTGCTGGTATATACTCAAAGCTGGTGTTTAGTGAAGCAGATGCTATTGTAACCGACAGGTGAGCTGGCCTCTCTGCGGGAACACCGAGACGCACATCTTTATTAAAATAAGCCAACCCCTGTTATCACAAGGTTATTCCACGAGTCAGGACGTGGTCCCAACAAGGACAATAATGACAGGATTTGTACCATAAGCCTCTTCAAACACTAATTTATAAACTGGGATATGGCCTGCATGAAATAGTAGCTAACTGCTGTTTACTGTCAGGCACACAGTTTAACATTTAACATCCACACACCATATGTCACTTTCTGCATCCCCACCCTCCCACATATTTAAGTTTAAAAGAGCTGTCATTCTTTACCTAACTTTTGGGTTTGGGGAGGTGGTTCCATATCATTTTCCCTTTGGTTCTCAGTAGTATCAGATTAGGTATTACTTACATGAGCTATAAAAATAATTAAGAAAAGCTGATGTAAGAAGTTATTTTGATTTGCTTCCAGAGAACAGGTTAAAATCAACTTCACTTATACTACTACAGTGTTGACTAGCAGTCAAAGAACTACACCATGAAATTATTATGACTTAACTGCTAAGGGAGTATATTTTTACAAGAATTACATGGTAAATATATTATCTGCCATACTGGTGAGACAAGAGAGACTGCACATAACACTGAGAGTGTTCAAGGGGGATATGGAACACCTGTACCTATTGCACAAAGCCTGTCCTTCAAAGAAGCCCATTGCAGAGGTGGCTTCCACAGTTCCCAACAAAAACAGCCTTTAAATTTTTTTCTTATATTTCCAGAGCAATGTCTCAACTTTTCAAATGGTGAATTAAACTGGCTACTAACAAAGACTCAAACTGAAATTATGTCACAGACAGGAGAGGAAAAAAAAAGGTTTGGCATTCTTGTACCCCTTTTTTGTCCCCTATTCAAGATAAAATATAAAAATGAGAAATAGGTATTTTAAATTTTTTTATTGTTATTCTGCAACTTCCTAAAGCTGCAAGAGGCTCTGAAATTACAGAACAGTAAAAGAAAAAACAGGAAGAGACTAAATCACAGATATTATCAATTTCATTGCAAGAAGAAAGATAAGGATGAGAAAAAAAACACGTTGGGCCTGCATAATTTTAATGTTGCCATTTCATCAGTGTACAGTGTTTTCCAGAAACGGAAAAAAAAGAATCAGATAAAAGTTGCTTTATTTTATATCATGTTAAAGGTACAATTTTTGAAGTTTCTTCCATTTTGGTGAAACTGTTCTGACATTTTTCAGCACAATCTACTGACATGTTATCTGGCTTCATCAAACACATGAAAGACCTAGGAAGAGAAGAGAGGTTTAAAAAGGTTTTCTTAAAAGCAGTCAAGTACTTCCAAAGACTATTTGTATCAATAATGTAAGTAATACGTACTGTTTAAGCCAGAGCAGAAGTGGCTGCAAATCAGTCTGCATAACCCTAAAATCTTACCACCAACTACTGACTGAGCTGAACAGTGTTCAACTCAATTTTAATAAAGCTTAGAGGTCACATACCCCAGGGAAACAGTTGACAAATGGCAATTTTTGCCAGGCAGACCGCAATACCTGAATTTACTAAGGGGTAAAAATGGATTTTAAAATAAAACTAATTCAAATTTTACTAATTTTGCCAATGTAAAACAGTTTCATAGAAGCTGAACTTCCTTCATTCTTTGTGGAAGTTTTAGAAAACGATGTACCAAACTTAATACTGAGTTAATACTGAGTGTCTGAGCCATGTAATCTTAAAGCGGATAGGACAAAAAAGCACACTGAAGAACCAGAAAGTTTAGGTGTGTACACATGCTTCAAAATTCACAGAATGCTACAGTATCTGTCAATCTTATGTCATAGGGATAAGATGTTATCTCTCATTAATGAAAAGCCTAATTAGCACAATTATCTTGTGCATTAGGTGCGATACTTTAGAATTAATTCATATCACACAGTGGATATAAACACTCCAAAGTGTCATGAAATCCAGGAAATAGAAAACTTAACTGGTCAGTATTAACTTACTTTGCTATACAATTGCATAAAAAAAGTGATGCAAAAAATTACTGCACCTCTGTTTAGCTCTTATGTGGAATTTTAAAACTTTCTCAGAATTCTGCAGCCAAAATTGCACTCAGGTCTTAGTGACACATGGGCCAAATGAAGCTCTTGAAATACAGGAGTCTTAACATTTATGTCAAAGACATTAAACTTAAAGGTCAATAAAAAAATAATAATCAGGAATTATGGCCAAATACTCTTAAGAAAGGAAGAACAAAAGAAAACAATCACTGGCAAATGAAGTAACAATAAAAATTTAATTCATTTTATGATAGAAACATGGGTATAGCCACAGAATTCTAACAGATATATTTTGTAGTCAGAAAAACACAGTTAATCAAATATAAAGATATATTTTTCCATGGGTAAATTTTTGTAATATCCTTTTGATACTAGGTTTTGAAGTTGCACTTATCTTCCTTTAAGGATCTGATAAGAAATTGCAAACTGGAAGCTACCCAAAGCTAAACTAAAGTGCCCAGGCTGGACGCAACCACCACATGTATGACTAGAAATATTCACCTCTACAATTGGTACTCCTAAATTGAAGGAAGCAGCACACATTTCCCTCCCTGTTTTTTTTAAAGTATTTTGCTCAAAGCATCCAAAAAATGAATACAACAAAAACACAGTCCTAGGAAAGAAGTCAGGACATAACTATCAGGGTGTAATGGTACTGAATAGAACACTTTGCAATACCTTTCAAAGAGTAACTAACAATTAATTCCCCTTGATAATTCCCCCCAGGAAGTAAATATTACTATTTTCCACATTATATCTGGAGAAATAGGGAAAAAGACTGAGGAACTCCCCTCTGGCTGGATATCATGTTAATGGTTTCTCAGAATCTATGTGGTGCCCACTAGCTCACACAACTACTTCATCACGATGATTTCAAATGTATGTTGCACCATCAGAAACATGAGCCTGACCTAGCACAAAATCATGATGCAAACAAACAGAAAATAAAGCCCACTGTAGTGGAAGTAAAACACAAACACAGACGATGCAAGCTAAGTGTTTTTCAGATATGAACACAGGACTTGCCATTCTGGCTCAAACTTGCTACCCACCAGGCCTAATACAGTTTCCAGCAGTAGCCAGCACCAGATGCTTCCGTGAAAGATACAGGAAGCCCCTGCAGATGCAGGATAATCTGTCTCCCTTGAAGGTCTCATCCTAATCCCTTTAGTTATAGATTCCCTTAAATCCTGATGCATGAGGGGTTTTATCCCTTCAAATACTCTTTTTTAGCATTACTATCATAACTCTGGATATTCTTGCTATCCATATAAACGCCCCTTCCCTCTCTGAAGCTTGCAAAATTTTTGATTTCATCTTCATCCAGAGTCAATGAGTTCCACAGTTTATATAGGCACCTTCTGGTAAGAGCTTCTTTATTCTTAAGGGACAGGGGAAACTGTAGTGTCCTGATCTTTGTTCTCTGTTGCATTACTTTTTTTTTCCTTTTTTTAAACCATATACTCTATCACTCCCACTATCATCTGACTCCTCAGGTAAACCACCACTTCAGATCCTCACGACCCTAGCCTTTCTCTCCACATCTGGGCCTGTCCAATTCTGCAATATCTTTCTCCAGCATGGACTTTCCATTAATGCCCAATAAATTTTATATAACACTACACTGCTGGCTGATACAATGACTGTGCATGCAAGTATTTTAATTTTTTTTATATATATTTCTTAAAAAGAATGTACCTCACAGTTACCTAGTCTGACAGAGTCCATGTGAAATTCCTTAAGGCTTCTCTGGCGTTGATTAACAAGTAACCTACAAAGAGGTTATCTACCAATAATGTGGTGTTGCTGCCTTATTTCTTCTTCCTCTTTCCAGATAACTAATAAATACATTACAAAACAGCCAAACTAGTACAGAAACTTGTGGCTATTAACCTTTTGCCACAATGAAAATGGACCATTTGTTCCTGCTTTGTCTCCTGCCTCTTAGCTATTTTTTGGCCCATTGTCTCACGGGTACTTGGGGTTTTTTTTAGGAGACATGAGTCCACAACGTTCCAAAAAATATGTGTGACTAGCCACAGAATCATGCAAAAGCTTATAAATCATGACATACTAAGACATAATAACAATTTTGTTTCTCCTGGTGTCCAGTTTCTGAGATAGACTGACTCATGATCATGATTCCTGAGCTTCTAGGTTGGTTTTTTTAGAATTTTTTATTTTTTACAAAAACTTACCATTCCATTTCTTGACTTCCACAATGAAGAATTTGAAAGAAACAAAATCAGGTAATATGGGGCTTAAGAGAAAACCCCGACAGCTAGCAATGCTGAGTAGTCTCTCACCTATGACCCTGTCAGAAGCCTTTTGAAAGATACTCTTAACATCCCCACTATTCATTTGCTGACACATTCAGAGTTTTGTGACATTAGCCAGATAAAATTTGCTTTGCAAAACTATAGGATTAACTCTAAATTATTATCTTCCAACTCTTTTTTTCTATTTCAGTGGTACTCCAGCTAAATACACAATAAGCTCCTCTGGAACCTTTTTAGAGCATATGGTCAGCATTTCTACCCTCTCATCATCTGGCTAGTTAACCCATTTTTAAGCAAGGTGTTGGTCTTGTTAGAAATTCAGCTGAGTCATACTTCAAACTCTTTCAGGACTCTTGGATATATACCACTTGGGCATGATGACTGACTTATTTTTAAATTATCACTCTTTTACTACACTTTTCAAAAGTATAGGTTGAAAAACTAGCCTGTACTTTAATAGAACCACTGAAAGAAAATAAATGTAAATAATCAAATATTCTATGTTAAAGGATATATGAATTGTATAGAAAACTTTTCTGAATTACTTCAACAGTGAACTTCAAGCACAAAGGGGAAAAAAAAAACCAACAGATTAGAAGCAGAGAAAAAATACAAAATATTCATGGCAAGTACCATACCAAGATTACCTTAACAACTGCAGAAGCCACACATATGGCTACTTATATTTTTTTAAGCAGCTCACACATTTAGTCACATTTCCTCTAGCTACCTTTTGGAGAAGAGGTCTCATACTAGGATAGTATCTTGCTATCAGACCTAGATGAAACAAGTTTTATAACACAGCTTACAAAAAGTATGCACTCTTTGGAAAGACCCGTGTGCATTTACATTTTAAAATGTAAACTGTGAGGCCTTCGCTTCTGCTCAGTTGACATTGTCCTGCTCCTTTGAGTCCCATGCATTTGTGGATCTACGAGGGAAACTTGGAAAATATGCAAGTCCCTCTACGAAATTCTCATACTAAAGTTTTGAAAAATCTTACAGGACCAGAGGGTACACAGGCTATAATCTGAGATGGTCTGCCTAATTCTGTTATCTGCAGCACCTAAAAGCAGACCAGTAAAAATGTTCTGCACGTTGCTAGTTGCTAGCAACAAGGAAGACAAGCAGGGAAGACAAGCAGATGAAGAAAGTAGGCCAGGATTTAAGGGGGTGGGGGGGTGGGGGGTGGGGGGAAGATAAATAACAAATGTCTCAAGGTATATGATGTGGGATAGAAAACATGGTTCCTTTCTGAAATCACTACTCCAAATACTGGCAAGAAGTTGGGAAACATATCTTGCTCATTTCACTCGATAGATAAAAACCTTTCGTGTGACCAAGTACAAAGTTAAAGATTTATCTTGTGTTACCATGCTTGTTCCACCATATATTTGACATGTGGGTTCCAGAAACTCGAAGTTTCAAAGTATTTGAAAAGTGGGATTTTAAAAACAAGAAAAACAATTCTATTCTCTTATGAACTTTGACGTGGCAGACTGCATAAGTTCTACTTACCAAAGCTCACAAATCAAAAGGAAATCCTGCTGCTTCTGACTTCCATGCCAATCAAGAACTTCTGAACTGGTCATTCCAAACGCAAAACTATGAAGCATAACAGACGACACAGGCCAAGTCCAGCCATCTTTGTAAATCTCCTGATTTTGTACTGTATATTTTTGTATTGTTATTATGGTCTGACAAGGTCACCATACAATGCCATAGTGATACTGCTGCACCATTTTGGGAATGAATTGCTTAGTTCTCCTGCATCTGGAAAGCACACCACATGGGAAACATTGGTTTACATATAATTTTAAGGCAAAAGTTGATTTCCAATAAAGCCTGTAATTGCAAGAAGATATGAATTTACTCACAAATACCAGACAGCACTTAGAATTATCCAAGATATTTTTTGCCACAATAGTTATATTACAGTGCCATCCACTGACTTTCTCCTGCAAGTACATGCACTGACACACAGCTGCTTTTACATCGACTTGGCTTAATTCCCACTGAAGGGCCAACCATCCCCAGACAGATATATTCCCAATTCATTTCCTCCTGCAATGATAACTGTGAAATTTACCCAGCTCACAAAGGAAGAGAAATAATTTCTCTAATAGCCTTAATGGGTTTTTAGAGACCTTGGCTAGCAGCCAAGAGAGACTTAGACATGGCTTTGCAGGCAGTATGAATACAGAGCTTACTTTCATATGTGCGTGTGTGCATGTGCACTGTGTGCATGGTTTATTGTGAGATACATTTCAGAAAAAAAATGTATTAATTGAACCCCATCAGCACTGATGCGCCCACCAATAGTTTTCCCTCACTGACATCAAGGGATATGTATGAAAACTAATTGTGCTTCAAAGAAAAGGCAAATCACAAGTCTGTTGTAGGATTAGGTTTTTCTTTAATTAAGATTGTTGAAATAAACAGCAAGAGAGCTGTTATGGAGTTTTTCATGTATACTTTAGTTCCAGTTTCTCTATTGAAATGTGAGACTATCATGTTATTACGAAGAAGATCAAAGAAAAGAATACACTAAAATAAGCCTGAAAAGCTTTCAGGGAATAACAAAAAAAAAAAAAAAAAAAAGAGCCAAATCATTAAACTGTACTTAAGTAAAATTCCCTGAAATAGTCCGTGAAAGAAATGTTTTTAATATTTCAGTTACAAAGAGTTCAGTAATAAACTCTTACAAATAGAATTTCATAGTATGTGCCTTACTCATACTCTCCTTCAAACAGAAGTAGAGCATATAAAGACAGATTTTAGAAGAAATAACATTGAAAATTCAGGGGCTGCTATAATTACCACAGTAAAATACATTTACTCACTTTTTGTTATAATATGTGCTATTACTGATAGTTACTAAGTCCTCCTGATCTGGCACCTCCCTGAAAGGTCCCCAAAACTCTGTTACCTCTTTGGTTACCTGTCAAGTTCAGCCACTTTGCTCATTTGGTGAAACACTGGCACAGGTTGCCCAAAGAGGTGGTAGACGCCCCGTCCCTGGAAACATTCAAGGTCAGGTTGGACAAGACTCTAAGCAACCGTATCTAGCTGAAGATGCTCCTGATTGTTGCGGGGGTTAGGGGTTCAGGGCGTTGGATTAGCTGACCTTTGAAGGTCCCTTCCAACCCAAACTGTTCTATGTTCATTGGCTGGCACATAACATGCCAGCACTGGAGGAGGTGTCCACGTACCAGCATAAACCACTGCAGAGACTGTAGAGCTTTAAAAATGCTGTAAGGAGGCCCCATTTTTCTGACAACTCCCGTACACAGAAAAAAGGGACTGAGCCATGAAGAGCTTCACATTAAGAGCAGGTTAGGAAGAAAGGAGCCTGAGGAGTACAAGGGAAGTCCAGCTGGTTCAACTATTCAGTGGCAGTTGTGCATCACACATGTTCTTACAGAGAGTAAGGGCATCACAAAGCACTATGCTATGTATTCTACCATGCCTGTAATGAATACTGTGTGAACAGAGCTTTAAAAATCCTCCTCTGTGGTACACTGTCACTGCCTGCAGATGGATTTGAAACATGTTTAGTTACAACAGAGTTTTTAGCCACTGATGCCCACACAATAGGCAGAAGAAATACACCAACAATGCACTTCCTCAAATTATCTGCCATAAATACCTGACCTGGCCATACAGAAGGTCAGGAAGGAAACTGTGATTTGGAGCAGTTCAGCACGTACATGTCCTACATCACTTGCCAGTCTCTGAGGCCCCTCCGTCTCAATCTTTAGCCCCTTTCTCATTCTGCTGGTGACAATCACCCATTACATACGCTCTTATGTTTCCTATTACTACCTACATTGGCAATGGAGCAGCAGTTGTACTGCCTCCATACTGTGAGCTGGCTGCCTTCCCACATGTGAACTTTTTAGCAGCCAGGTACACAGTGAGCCAGGAGCCATCATTCAGACAAGAGCTGCAGAGCTTCACAAGCACCAACCACTATAGTGCGACTATTGCTGTTCAATAGTTGCCAATTGCTATATGGCAATATTTGCTATGGCTTCTCACTGTTAGCAATTAAAGAACATACCCAAGTAGCTCGTCATCACAAAGTGCTACAGATTTCCACAATCTGTGATCTTTGTCTTTGGGTACAGTTGGGGAAATCTAAATGTCTATTACCATTATATCAAAGGGTTTTAGCACACTGATACTGATGCATGTATGCTTTCATAGCTCCTGCATGGAGGAGTTTTAATAAAGGCTATACTCTGTTACTTTATGAAAGCTGGAAAAAATTACTCCAGAAAAAAAAAACGTTGCAACTGGGAAGTTCTCCCTAAGAAGCTGAGTTCTGGTTAATTTAACAATAAAAATGCACCTCCTTGGATTTCAGGTTAGTTCAGTGATACCCTACTGCAGGGTCCGGGTGTACTGAAAGTCTACTACATACACACAAGAAAATGTTAAGACACAAAGCTATAATATTTGGAAGGAGGAAAACTTTTCAACAAAGACAAGGGTCATGAAGCCTACATTTATGCTTCTGAATCCCAAGACATTGTCTTTTAACCTATTCCTTTTAGCGCTGCTAGAATAGACCGGTTTTATTTCAGCCAAACTTCATATCTGAAACCATCTTGATTTTTTTCAGTTTCAAAATGTGTGAGTTATTTTTCACAATAGCATTAGAAGCATGCACTAATTTTGTCCTCACAGAAAAGGAACAAAAGTCCAAATTCACCAGTTTTGCTTTAAACAAAAATTCTTTCTCAAACCTCTAGTCTCAGCATAGCAGAGATTAAATGATGGTTTAAGCTTGACTCTCTTGAGACAGGTACTTAAAGGTGTTTGAACATTTCTGCTTTATCCCTTTTCTAAGAGCTACAGTGCTAAAAAGAATTCTCTTCCTCAAAGAACACTGAGGTCTGACAGAGATAATATCAAAAATTTGCTGGATTTTAGCACTCATGAAAGTTGGAGACTGAGCATATGCCCTAGAAGCATGCTTTATATATGGATCTCCAGAGGCAAAGTTGCCACATGCCCACAGTAATTTTTTTTTGTTTTAATTTAATATTATTTCCAGCACCTGGAATCTCATATTCTGTTTTTCTTGCTTTTTCCAATATCCATTAATGTCTTTTGCTACAGCTTCTGCAGCACATGTATATCAACTGGCCAACATTTTACTGTCATCTTTAGGGGCCAGGAAACTCAAAATAACTTTAGCATAGCCACTAAGTGTAGTAGACATCTTACAGCGCCTAACCTGACAAAACTGTAAAATGAATAGCTGTGATTGGAACCTAATATACTGCATTTTAGGTCCATAACTTTAAATAGCACATACCCAGTACTGCTCATTGTACAGAACTATTGCAGTCCCAGGTCCAGCCCTGCCAGCTGAAAATCTGGTGCCCCCAAGTACATCCAGACTGTTATTTGAAAGGAGCTCTTTGTTCAATTCCAAATTCACCTTCTATCTAGGTAGCAACCCCAGACATGAAGCCCTAGGCAAAGCAGAAGGCCATCCTCTAAAACACGCAGAAACCCATTTCCCTAAGGACTCTGGAAGGCTTAGTATGGTTAATACGCTGCCAGGCATACCCAGGCAAGGTTTTACTCAGCTGTTTGCAATGCCCAGGAGGTGGACAGAGTGCAGAACACATCATGTCACAATCACTTCTGTGGCCATTTATCAGAAAAGCCATATAGATTTAGCCAACAAAACTTAACTTTAACCAAGCAAAATCCCATTCAAACTTCTCTTGATTGTCATTCTTTTCTTGTTGTTCTTGTTGATAGTTTGTACTCTACCAATTAAGCTGTGTTATGGTTAGGTTTTCTTACCTAAATTCCCCACGTTGCATTGTCAGTTTTGTTCTACCTGGATAAAACACAACAGCAATGTGGATTTATACCTCTTCCAAAGAGCTAGTGGAGAGACAAAACCCACACACATATATAAATTCAAATTTATATGGTTGTCTCCACATCATACAAGCAGGGCAATTTTTCTTCTCTTATTTTAATTTTGCAACTAAATTAATCCATCTTGTCTAAGACTGTAGTTATACTCTATAGAGAGAGAGTATAACTATTCCACCTACATGGAAATAAACACATGCTGACCTGCAATATTATGTTCTCCAGGCACTCTTATTATAGTCACAGCAATGGCTTTTCCGGCATCATCTTACAGGAAAACTTTAGATCTTCCCTGTTTGGGGTCAGTTTCAGAATTATCCAAGTCCTCTGTTAGGACCTCTACCTGCATTACTTCTCCTTGAGCTTAAAATTTCAGCATAATTTTTTATCCTGTTTAATTAAGTAGGTGATACATAAGCATTTCAAATTTAGAGGAAATCTGACCAAACTAAGCATTCTATGCATGTTGGTTTTGCAGCAAACCCCTTAAAAGACTGTGGCTTAGAAGTATACCCTAGATTCACTTTGCATGCTCAGACTTTCATTACTATGTGTCAATGTGTGGGTCAGCCATGGCTAACAGCCAGGTACCCACCCAGCTTCTCACTCACACCCCTTCTGTAGTGGTGCAGCAAGAGAAAGTGGGATGACAAATCTCCCTGCCAAGATAAAGGCAGGGAGACTGGTTACCAATTACCATTGCAGGCAAAACAGACTCAACTTGGGGAAAATTCATTTACTTTATGGCCAATTAAAACAGATTCAGGTAGTGAGAAACAGAGACCAACATTAAAACAACACCTTTCCCACGCACACGTCAGTATACAGGGGTTCCTCTCTGCCGCTCCTTCCCCTTCACACTTTTCCACCGCTCTCACTGTGGGCTGCAGTCCAAGAACCTGCCTGGGTGGTGTTTTCCACCTTTTCTGACAGAAGCTTTCCCCGAGGCCCCACCACCTGGGCTGGGGGCCTGGCCGTGCCCTGCAGTGGGTGTGTTGGAGCCGGCTGGAGTCAGCTGTGCCAAACACGGGGCAGCCCTGGCCGCTCTGCACGGAGCCCAGGGCAGGTCCCGGCCAGCACCTGGCACCCACCTGGTACAGTCAAGATGAGAATTCACACATATGAAGGCCATAAGGGACCAGCCAAAGGCTCAGTCTAACAGCGTTATGTTTTACTCATACATGCCCTGCTCTGGCTATAAGCTTGCATTCATCTACAAGACATCTTCCTCAAAAGGTAGTCAGTCTTGATTTGAAGACTGAGGCTCAGACTGCACCACTCATCAGCTTACTTCATTTCACTGTTTAAGATGTGTGCTTTATTTTTCAGCTGAACTTGCTTGTTTTCAGTTGAGTTACTTGTTCTCATTAGTGAGAAAACAGTATGTACCACTCCCGGCACCTGTCTCACCAGCGCTACAAATACACTGCTTTGGGCATCCTGAAGTTCTTATAACATTCAGTCCCCAATTTCTCAATATTACTTATTACTTATACTTTACCAAATCTCTGACAGTGTAACATTGGTCACTATTTTCTCAGCTGTCAACAATTTTATTGTTTTTTCACTGGATTTGAACAGCTGAAATAAAGCCTTCTGGGTGAAAGGCTGTCACCTACGTGCTTCTAATCTCTTATTTTCCAGGCAGTGTTTGACTCAGTTCAGTAGCCACCTTCGCTGGGGTTTCTGGCTGTAGAGGACCATTCGTTTTTCTCCCACAGAGATTATGGGCTCACGCATTGTAAGAAGCGGCATTTTCTGTATACTACTTTATTTAGTTTATAATTCTTTACCAATGACTTCTCTGATGGGCACTCAGAAGTTGAAAATCAAAAGAAATATCAAAATCCCTCTCTATAATATTGGCACCTGTGGAGCTGGGGAGAATAAACACATCAGAGTGTTTACACAATAACCACCACTATTTTGTTTCTTTCGGCAAATATAAAACAAACAAAAATAGAAATGGTAAAAGAATCAGTAATGGCTATATTTAATAGAAATAAAAAGAAGAACTAAAAGCTTAGCCAATGTTAAAATAAGCAAGTTGTCCCCTACTAAACAAAGTCCCATATCATCACGTAATCTGCCCCCGAAGCATCCTCAAGAACTGCATACAGAAGTAGACCCACCAGCAACAGCATCCAATCCAGCACCCAGAGGAGAAACCTCCTCCCCACAGCAAGGATGCCAGAAAGCTCCCACACACTAACAGTTGCGGTAATATAGCGTAAGTTCTAAGGTAACACTCAAGACTGCTGAATAAAGCAGCTTGAAACTAGAGGTTTGGAAACCTTTACCTACTCTTCCTTGCAGGGATGCCCTTCCCTTTAGCCCTGATTTTCAAGCTAATAACAAACTCCTCACATGCACGAACCTTACAGTACCCTCTGGAGCTCTAAAGCAGCCTCTTACCACCCCAATCACCTCAAGGCTCGGCTGCGTGTCTACCCTCCTTTTATGCAAATCCCACATTTCTAAAACCCACCTCACATCCAGCCATCCTGACCTGCACAACCCCACAGCCTGGACACCTCTCCCAGCTGCACAACAAGATTACTCTGAAGGAAAGACACAATCTCCCCTTCATATATAGAGTTTTCCTGATCCTGAACACAACATGCTGCTCAGCCGTAGGCCTGTTAACAAAACAGAGGACACAGTGTGTATTCAATGAGCAAAACAAATAGTTCAACCATCCATCGTGCTGTTCTTCACAGAATTTTAAAGTAATATATAAGCAAGTGTGATACCAGACTGAAGTGCATGTACAAATGGACAAGCTGTATGGGCTGAACGTTAAGAAACTGTATGTTATACTTCAGAGAGCATTAGGTCACCACAGTGGGGAAGGCAATATAATAATATTTGCGCACTTGAATAAACTTCACATGGGGCTTTTGGAAGTATCCTCTGGTGGAATAGCACCAGTCCAATGTTCAGTGCTTTAGAAATTACACCTTGCATTTTTTTATTTGTGTGTCATCACATCTGTTTTGCTGTTTCTTTTCTTTTAAATGTGTTCAATCCTTAATTTGTTACTGTTGTTTCCTTTTTCTTTCTTTTTTTTTTTGGTACTTTCATTGAAGTATTTTTTTTCTGGTTCTCAGGTCTTGCAGGCTGCAGCACAGAAGTGGCGTCACCCACTCCTGGCGAGCAGTACTGTGTATGCCCTCTTGAACTCACTCCACGGATAGAGGAAATGAAACAGCTTCATATTACAGGAGGATGCACTTATTTAGAAGGACCCCTGTTTTATAATACAGAGGGCACTAACTAGGATGATTTACTAGTAAGTTTAAGTTCCTCTAGACTGCTAGACCATAGTGGTATATCAAAGCACTGTCAAAGCAGAACTGAATGTCATAACCAGGAAACAGAGGCACAGAAGGTTTAAATGATTCACATCAACTTACACAGAAGAATAAACACAAAGCCAATTAAATAATGGTGTTCTAGGGCATTTAGATCAGATTGAGTCTTGACTAACATGTTCACACATCGCAGTATGGCCATTGTGTTACATAAGACACAGCCAAAATGGAGACAAGTGGGTCTGAGATTAAGAGGTTTGGCTTTTAGTGTTCCTCCCCCCAAATTCTGCCTAAAAAGTTAGGCATACAGCTATGGGTTTCTGGTATAGTTCATTTAGTAGTTAGCTGTGATGTTGAGCTCTTTATTGTATTACTAAATCACAATATCTCAATTATCTTCTGTTATTATACTGAAATATTATAGTATTCTTAACTCCCAAGTGACTACAAGAGACACAAAAATATGCTCCACTGTACACAGCATGAAAATTAATTGGCCTCCAGATATAGAACTGTATCTGGAGAAAAGGGGAAACGTACTGTAGATAATTAGGTCAGACTTGAGGGCCTCCTAAGCCTGCTTTTGACCCATAATATTTCTAACTCATGGACATAGTCACAGTAAAACTGTTATACTCCAGAGGGAGCACAGATTTAATGGTCTTTGCTCATCATAGCATTTGGGATTTTTTTATAGATAGTAAAAAACAGAGACCAAAATTTGTAGGAATGAGGATTAAAATCATATATTTATTTTGGCATCATAACTGAGCCTAATAACATTGTTTTGCATCTCAGAAGAGATGCTAATTTTAATACATTTTAATGGTTAACAGTACATGCAATGGTGTGACAAATACTAACACGTTTGTAATTCCAGATTTAATTAATTTGTGGAGTAAATATATTTCTCAAATCTTAAACACCTCACTTCATCCCTCTGCTTAACCCACTCACCAGTGCAAGCTCATTCAAAGTAATCTGAAGAGTAGAATCCAGTAAACTGCAACTGCTTTTCTTTCTGCTTTTTTTTTAATGAGAATGTATAATAAAACTTTAATTTGGTTCCATGATTATCTAAAATCTAACACACAGCGAGCCTACTTCCATGAACAATAAGGAGTGTGTCAGTGTTTTGTTCAACTAAGGAATTCACTTTTGAAGCAAATCTCTCAATCTACCCAAGTTACTGCGTTTTCATTTTCCTTGTGTAGCAGTCTCCAAGAGTCTATTTGGATGAAACGAAACTGGAAGATGCTCACTCGCCAGCAGCACACCTAATGCACATCAGACGAAATCAGGCATTCAGACCATGTGATCAGCCTACAACTAGCCAAAAGTAACCCTGTGGAAATGTGTATAGTAGGGATGTTGGATGCTTTAGCACTAGAAGTCTGTTCCAGTCATGCTGGACTAATTTAATAATTAATATTGACATAGCCTGTGAAGGTGTGTCTATAGGCCTAATTTCAGAGGACTGTTCATCTTGACATGCTTAAGCTTTAACTAATAGGTTTGTAAGCCTACAGCAGTAGAGTGTTATGTATAACAACAGGACAACCTGGGCAGCTGGAGTCTGGCAAAGCATAGATCCATGTTTAAGTACTCTACTTCCCAGGCGGGTTTTATTGTATCAGTTTTATATTAATTTTAAATCCAGTTTTAGCAGTTATGTCCACAAGCTCTGACTGTTGTTCAAACAGACCGTGCAGTATCACTCAAACACACCAAATGCATTAGTCTCTCTATAAAGACTGGGCAGGACAAATCTGCACGGAATAGGAAGTGGAACATGAGAAGTCTTCTAAAATAAATAAAAGCACAGTGCCGATTAGCCAGGCAATCACAGTCTGAACTGGCTTGGATTAATTAACCCTGCTGCTGCTCTGAATGCAGCAGCTTACCTAATGTAAGTACTGTAGTGAATGAGGCTCAAAGCTTTGCATTCCAGGGCTAAATAATGTAAATCCTATTTTACACACACACACGCACGCACGCGTGCACACACAGACATACACCTGCTAGTTCATACAGTTTCAGTCCCTCTAAATCTCATGGTCAGTGAACTGGAGGGGTCGTGTCTCTGACGCCAGCTTCTCGCTGTTTCTGAAATTAGCAAACCAGTACAGCACATCCTAATTCTTCCACATCTATAACACTTCTTTTTAAGAGCCTGAAGTGAGTTCCATGGTAAGTCTGGATCTAAACAACTAGAGATGCCTTTGTTTTTCATTCATTAAGAATCCAGTGGTTTCCACTGTCTTTGGAGCTGCTAGATACATGGCAGAAGTCCTGAATCTCCTGGAGGATGTAGCCAGTTTACCAAGAAAAAGATCAGCGAACAAAACATCTACTAAGGATTACTGCATGTAGCCAAAACAATCAGATGGTTTATCTGTGGAGTCAGTAGTCCTGAAAACTCAGTTTTCAGAAGATATTAATGGTATGTGAACTACTACAAAATATTCACCATTCCCTAGTTCACTGTATTAGCAAGATCTACCCAAATAACTGGGTTTCACATGGGTCTTGTGTACCTAGAGTTTCTGTGGCTGCTCAGTTGTAAGACTTAAAAATCTCTAACCTGATAAAAATAGAACTTCTCAGGTAACCTTTTTCAAATGTATTATTCAAAGAGTACTGCTGTTATTCATCAAAACCATTCTTCAGCAAATAGCTTTTAGCAACATTTGACCAATTCTGTAGCTGGTTGAATATTGTTCACTGAATAAATTAATTAATGTATAATGGCAATATTCATTGGATAATTTATTTGAGGAATATTTTTCAAGTATTTGACAAGCTCCATTAAATTCCAATAAAATCTAATACATCGTCTAATTAAAAATAATTAGAAGTCTGTTTACAAAAATTTCACTTATTCTTTAGTAATTTGTACATGCTTTATGGCATTTGACTAACTCTCCACTTCCCAAATAAAGTTCAGATAACCTAGACAGGAAAGCAGATTGAGGCTGCTCAGAGCTTTATACTCATATTTCACACTATTTACACACACCAAGACATAAAATATATGCTGAAAGAATCAATTCCTATATCTTGCAGGCCACAGTTAAGGTTTCTATCCAACTGTGCAATCTACATTTCAAGCCATTAATATAATACACAAATTATTAGGAAAAATATTAATTTATGAATTATCAACAGAAATAACGTTTGATGTAATATATAATGGGGCCTAAAATGTAATACATAATGGGGTCTATAATGGGGTATAAAATCCCCCACCCAGCAGCACAGGGGGACAGGGAATGGGGGCTGCGGTCAGTCCATCACACATTGTTTCTGCTGCTCCTTCCTCCTCAGGGGGAGGCTCCTCACACTCTGCCCTGCTCCAGCCGGGGGTCCCTCCCTCAGCCTTCAGAGCAGCAGGTTAGTTTGAGTCAGTAATACTTTTCCCTGTTTATTTTGCTGAGTTTTTTTCACCTCACTTGTCTAAATGAGGGAAAGCTTTATGTTTCTCTCCTTATAGTGCCCCAATGAATGAGTCCGTACCCAGCTTGAGGGAAGTTTTCCACCACAGTTCTCTGAAAACTTCAGCTGGGCCTTACTGTAAGCTCAGAAAAAGCTGACTTGTTTTCCCAGTTCCACATCGCAGCTCAGAAATTCCTCTCTACAATCCCTTCAGCAGCAGCACAGTAGAGTGAAGCTCCACAGAGGCTGGAGATTTCCTTCGATATACAGGCTGGCAAAGTCAAACGAGAATTCCGAAAACTCTGGTAAGGCCCTTCACCTTTAAAGTTGAGATCAGAGGAGCTGGCTTTTTCCCTACTCATAGTACTGACTCAAGCTTTGCAATAAAATACACAGGGCATACAAACAGTAAACATCCATATTTCACATGGCAGTTAGTCACAAAGGTTTCTTCCTTGCACAGCTCTACCCTACTGTGAGGAAAGAGAGGGGGAAAAATATCTAGCAAGTACAATCTCACAAATCAGCTCTGTGGTTTGCGTTTCAGGTAGTTCAGTGTGCTGTTAGACCAGTACGAAGAAGCCTTTTTCGTCTTTTTTTTTTTTTTTTTTTTGAATTTTGTGGTTAGCATAAGGATCCTGTGTGCTGCTTAAGGTTTCTTTATGTTTAGTGTTGAAAACATCTTTAACCAGCTTCTGCATTCTTCTGGCAAAGGTTTGATTGATCTTTTCAGCCTTCCTTTTATTCACATAATAGACAAAATAGAAGAAAAGTCTTAAAAGTAAGGCATTGTTTGATTGACAGACAAGAAATTAAAGGAATAGGGGGCAGAAAGTAACTGTACACACTTTTTATAGAAGCTGAGTCACTGTGCAGATAGGAACAAGGATTCACACCCTAGTTCATGCCTAGCCCTGTGAGTGTGTATAGGTGAGTTTATAGCACGCCTACTAGTAAAGATTAAACGGGATTTAAGTGCTGCTCATAGTCACTGTTTGCTGCCCCATCACAGGCAGATATCTACCTGTGCAGGTGACAGCAAGTACAAAAGGGCAAGGACAAAAGAAGAGCAGAAACATGAGGAACTTCCAGATCAAACTAGAAAGCATTTCCAGTACCAGACAGCTGCTGAAAGGGAAGTCTTTTTCAGACCACAGCTTTGCACCAAGGTGTCCAAGGGGTTTTTTTCTGATATTTGCCTAAGTAAAGGAATTTCAGCTACTTCAAGGCAGGTGTTTTGCGAAAATAGTCCTAGCTTCTGCAGCCCAGCTATTACACTTTAATGGAGAAGAATTGCATCTTTGTGGTTAATGGATCAGTGGCTGAATAAATAGCCACTAACAATGGTTTATTTTACCACTAACTAGTATCATTAATTCTCTCTCCTTTCCAAAAGGCAATGTTAGCCTATTGCCATTCCTCGCTAGGAAGTCATTCACAGTTAAGTTCCTGGCGATTCTGTGTGCCTTGTCAGCTCTTCAAAACAGTGAAAAGCTACCTGGCTTTAACATTTCATAGCCTTGTTCATTAACTTAATACTAATAAATATCTGCAATCTACTTCATTATTTCATTTGTAAAAGGATATGGAACTAGAATCCATCTCTAATCCAAACCAAATATGTTACTTTCAGCAACAAGATGCTAGGCTGGCTTAATTTTGTACAAGTGCTGCTTAAGAAAATACACACTATCACAGAATTTGCCAAAAAGGAACAGGGATATCTGCAGGGATATATAATTAATTTAATAATTAATAGCCACCACAAAGAGTCATACTACCAAACTACGTAATCTATTAGCTCAAAAGAATAGTTTTGATGAACAGAGAATGAATTACAATGAAAGGTTAAACAGAAGTAAAAGTAGCTATACATCTTCTATTATTTGTGCTTGTTTTAAAATATCTATTTTTCATTTTGGAGTTTCTCATTCCCTTAGGTACAGCATGAACTTAAAAGCAACCTAGATTCTTCATAGGATTTTTAGAGTATATGATGGATCAATAATTTGTTGGTTTGTTTATGAAATATGCCAACTTACTGGGACAGAGTCATTTTTAAGAGGAAAGAAAGATCAATATATATGTGCATAGATTTATGGGTGTTTTTGTTACAATCAAAATAAGTCCTTCTGTTTAAAGAACTCTAAAAGGCAAGCTTGGCTTTTGTTTTTCATTGAAGTATTGGCTTGAGCAGGCCACTCTAATTCTAAATGCTATGAAATGCTACTTGTTAATCTTTCATTCTGTTAAAATCCTTTTGGAGTTTAAGTAGAGTAAGTTCTAAAAACACAAGCAACAAGCCTACTAAGACTTTTAAAACATTATGACAACTACAGTTTGTCCACTTCTTTAAATATGTGAAATGATTGCCTAGAACTATCAATCTTATCCATTGCTGCACTTTTTCTTCCATCATGTTACATTGATAGAAGTTTCTGGGGAGAAAAAACAGCACTAAATGGGAGGAACCAAGGGCTTAGACCCCCCTAATTCCTAGTTCCATCCCCCACACAGGGCCACAGGATTTTCCTAGTTCTTGCAGCAGCAATGCAAATGTGACAGGGAAAAAGATTGAGCCTGATGAGGAGATTGGAATCTCTGACCCCATGGCTGCAGGATGCAGTACACAGCACGTGCAGTACTGTCTGTATGGGAGTAGGGAACTTCCTCGTCCGCATCAGTCTTGTGTTAGCTTTCAATACTTTCAGTGCCATGCCACTATCTAAAATTTAAATACTAACTTTACCTGTCCCTTTCACTTTCTGCTGCCAAATCTGAAGACAAAGAAGTCCCTCAGGGTTTTTATGATGCTAATACTATTATCCAATTTTTTGCTACCAGCAATAAACAGAACTAGCTATCCCCTGATGGCACACAACTCTTTTGCAGCCATTCTTCACAAATTAGCCAGATATTCAGACTACACGCATATCTGCCTATCTCACCTCTAGGGTTCACTTTGATTATTTTCATATTCTCGGACTCCATACAAACCATAATGGTTAGACAGTGATAGTGCTGTATAAACATCTAACCTTTACTAAGCAGATACAGAATTTGCCTGGCATAGAAGTAAGAATAGTCAGTCCTTCCTCTTCCTGGGCAGGCCAGGTCACAAGACAATTCTGTAAAATAATCCTAGGAAGAGGGATAACATCTCCTTCTTAAAAATGCTGAGCAAACCTTTTATATATGCAGCCTAAGGACTAGAAATTTTGTCTCCTAGGTAGTGTACTGTAAGGTGATCCTGTAAGTGGTGGGAATTTTGACATCTGTCTGCCATGAAAATAGGCAGAATCCATCAAACCCACCCTAGTCACTTAGCAGCTGTTATCTCACACTGACAAGTAGGCTTGATGCAAATCTCACTGTAGTCAGTTGTTCACTGAATCCTAGTCACTGGATAGTCTTCCACTGAACACAATAGATCTGAGATCCAGACTTTTCTATTTTGTCACTGCTGATATGAATACATTCTAAATTTACTGAAAAAAATTCAGAACTGGCCACTGGCCCCCTTACCATATCTGTTCCACTCATAACAGGAAAGGTCTGTCTTTCAAATCAGAGTAAACACTGTAATCAAAGACACACCATTTTTTCCCCCCATTGCACACACAAAGGGTGAAGATGAACACATACTATCATGTACACATTATATAATAATAATAGAAATAGAGTATATATTGGAAGAAAAGTAACTGTTATTCTATGGATAGATATCTGTACTAAGTGATAAGCTTTTGTTGTTTGAAAATGTCATTAAAGAATGGAATTTAATACTGCTTATTAAAGAAAAAATATACAATTGCATAGTTTCAGTCCTTCATGGAGGTTAATTTTTTTCCATGCTTTGTCCATAATTACAGTGTAATTCCACAAATTTTGCTTGGAAAACAAGATACCACAAAATTGATTTTTACTGCTTGAGAAACTAAGCTAGTTTATTGATCTTTCAATTCTTTGTGCAGTTTCAGATATCTTCCTTAAAATACACTAGAACAGCCACTTACTAAACACACGTAATTCAGCTGTTTGCTAGATTCTGTTTTCATCCTCAGTGAGCACATTTACTTTCACATTTTCTTTTTCTCACTTTCCCTCTCCCTGTTATAGCATCCAGAGATATCAAAGGCATCATTCAAGAAACAAAAAAAGAGAAATCAAGGAAAACAGCAAGATCACCTTGTTAAAAAAATTCAAACCATCTACTGAAACAAGAGGAAATAGCAAATAAAATAATTTAAAAAAAATTTAAAGATGCTATTATTAATGTGTGTCTCAGAGTCAGTTATATTTGAGAAGCAGAACTGCCTTTCTTCAGTATTATGCCGAAGATTTCCAAACTTAGCTATTTAAACAACATATTTTAACTTCAGTATCTCCTTATTCTCAGAATTAAAACAAATGTGCAAATTATCTAGGAAATTCATTTTTCATTGTTCCAATGTACAATTTCATTACAGTCTCAACAAAACAGAGTTGCAGAGTTGCCTGTAACTTTATAAAAGTAACCAGAGGAAATTTACCTTTCTTGTCTTATTCTGATTCTTTGGCTGTCATGGATAACATTCTTGGTTGCTGTCCTACTGATTAAAAAAAAAAAAAGGGCATCAAACCACAACATTCACTTCTGTCAGGGCTGTCAAAAAGGTGGAGAAAATTACCCAAGAGTTCTGGCTGTTCTTTGAATAAAATTAAAATAAAATAACACATTTATTTCCTTCATTTGTATTTTTATTTCTTTCAATGTAGTTGTCCAAATCCAAACATAATTCCTTCTTGGGCTTTTTCTACCACTGTTGATTTTATTGCCTAATTTTTAAATTAATTCAGTGCAACTTAAAGAGATTACACGTAGCAGATAAGTACCCTGGATGTGAGTGACTATACAAGGGTGGCCAACTTCAATGGATAATTTACATATATCTATTGTGCTCTATAAAATCATATCACACTAAGTGTTAAATATTAATAGTTATTAATCCTATTATGAATTCTGTTAACTGTCAGAACTACAGTGAGATAAGCAAAGTGTGAAACTGTATAACCTACTTTTTATAAGGGACCTGAAATAATATTCTATTAATAGGTAATAAATAATATTCTTCTCTTTTGTCCTTTATAGTTTAATTCACAAACTCACTCAGTGGTAATAAAAAAATGTCTATATCACCCCAGAAATTATATATCTAAGATACTGTGCTAACAGAAAGTATATATTGAAGATGTGCTAAATTTTGTACTTATTTATCCCACAAGTCTTCAGATTGTTTGTTGAATTTGAGCTGATTAAGATACACAGTCCCAAATAAATACGTTAGACTTCAATAATGTCTAGTTAATTGATGAGTCTACTTAAAACTACTAAACTGTTTACATTAGCTGTATTAGAGATATTGTTTTCACTTTTATTTTATGCATGACTGTCCAATGATCGAATACATTTATTCTATCAGTCATTGAACTATTCATCTTTTTTCTTAGTCCCTGTTATAGACAAAAATACTTATTTCAAGAAGCTCATGTGTTCTTTAGTATAGTAATACTCTGCTTTTCCAAGTTTCTACAACAGGAACAAATGATTCCTAGTAGTAATAATAGGAATAACCTAATCTAATGAAAGTCATAACACAGGTGTTGTTTTAGGAATTGTGTTATCATATGGAATGCCCAAGTAACGTGTTAACTGCTTTTGAACTTCCAATATGAAAACTGGAAATTACTTCTTGAGGATGCTCATTTACAGATTTCGTTGGATCTTGTTGAACTGAGTAGGAAACTTGTTTTTATTTTTTCAGTTTGCTAGGTAAGATGTTCCATGACTGAGTAGTTGTTGGCTGTGCTTAATGTTAGAATTTCTGAAACAATGGCTAGTTTTGTTAAAACTCTTGGAGATCAGATTACACTTCACCTTCAAAGTCCCAAAGGAATGAAATTCATTACAATTGTGAACCCATTCTTTGTGCATGTTGACAATGTCTTGAGAAAAAAAACCCACAGTGATTGAAAAGACCACACAAAACAATTTCAAAATGCTTTAGGCACAAACTATGTGAGTGACAACTACAAATTTAAGTGCTGTAATTCTTTGATTAATATAAAGAAAGTGATTTAGATTATTTTGATAACAGCCTTTAGGGAAAAATTGACACTTAAAGGAATATAAAATTTGAGGTTTGAATTACTCGCCTAAGATGTGTTTTTATAAATAACCTGTCACCTGTATTTTGTAGGGAGAAGAAAAAAGCTGAGTTACTGGCTTTTTACAAAGCAAACTACCTACCATATACTCCAGAAGTGACACTTACATTTTTTTTCTTACCATATCCAAAACCTCAAGAACTTTAAACATATAATAACTTATTACAGAACCAGAGTGTAGACATGATAAGAAAGCAAATTCAGCATTTACTTCTGGTTCACTAAAAAGAACAAAACTATGCTCTTTTCAAAAAAACTTTTCCACAATGACTTCTCTTTATTAATAGCAGTTTTGAAGACTGGCTGCACAGATCAATAATATATAATCATTTAGTGCCTAGTACATTTAGATGAAATAAAATTACCTGTTTCAAGAAGTGCATTTTAAGCCCAATTCTGTTCATAGGTTCTACTTGTTTGCCATAATGGAAAACAATTTACATCACTTAGGCAGTCAAATAAAGAAGTAGACACCTAACTTTGAAACTTCTTGTTTTGCCATCATTAATTTTTCACAAATAAAAATCTGGTACTTATCTGTGCTTTTAAACAACACCTTTTGCAAAACTCGGTGTCTCCTCAGGAAGGTGATGCTGGGAACTCTGCAGATTTGCAAAGAAATCCAACATGCTATTCTCCTTTAGTTGTAAACCTCTGAAGCAAATGAACCCACATGCTGCCCTTCTTCACTGAGGCTTGGCCCCTAGAATTACTCTGCCACTCACTGTTATATCTACAGCCTGATTTTGTGTAAAAAGCTAAAAGAGAAAGGGAAAGATCTTGAAAAAGAGTATGTTCCTCCTGTATCATTTGTTTCCCTCTCTGATAATCCAAAAGATCCTTGCTTAGACTATGTTTCAGCTGTTAGACCAATCAGTGCTGATACCAAGTAACGTACACTTTAACGGGAAGCCAGAGACAGCATTTGCTGAAGTTATCACTTTCTCACTTTTGTAGCTACTTGCACATCTGTTTGATCCTTCAACTCGTTATTCAAGAAAATAATTGTCTTACTCAAATAAGATATTTTTAATGCATCTTCACACAGCAATTTTAATGGGAACTGTCAAATACATGATTGTATATTACATGATTATTAAAGAAACACAAAATTTAAACTTCTTTCAGCTTTCTTGGTGCACATAAGTACCAATAAATTTGGGAATTTGCAGATGTGCCTAACAATAAGCTCAGTCAAAAGTCATAGGTATTTTGTACCTCGTTATTATTTTGCTTATAGGAACAGCAAAGTCAAATAAAAACTTATAGCATGATTCATTGCTGAGGGGCCTAAAAGACAAAGCTCACCTGGGCAACTGAAACTGCAGATGTCACAGGCTCCTCTGAATGTGAAGAATCACTGAGTCAAACAGGAATAGGAAGAAGAATAAATTTACCTGTGTCAAGGCATTAAAAAATCCACTTTTTTCTCTCTTCATCCTCCTCGGAAGAAAAGACATATATAGCAACAGCATTCACATAGAGCACATATAAAAAAACACAAGACAGAAATGCAGTCAAGTTTCTACTAAAGGAACCAACCTATTAGTAAGCTTATATCATCATTAATGTTCTAGGTGAAATTTTAGGTGAAAGTGTCACAAAAACTCCTATTCACAAGGGTTTTGCATATTTGGGATTGTCCACTGTGAAAAGGATTCTTAGGATAGGAGCATAGGTTCTTTGTGTAACTCAGGTTAGAAGGGACTAATCTTGTAGTCTTGTATTTGTACTGTTGATCACAAGTCTGACCTTCTGCATGCTCTGTTGAATAAATAGAATAAAAGAGAAAACAACAGAAAACAGAAAATAGAATGGAATGGAACGAAATGGATGGAAGATAGTGCAGTTGGAAGGGACCTACAACAATCACCTAGTTCAACTGCAACTTGCTCCAGTTTGTCAATGCCTTTCTCTAGATGGGGTCTACAAGTGCTGAACAGGTGGGAATAACCATTTTCCTCTGGCTATATTCCTGTTCATATAGTCCAGGACCTTCTTTTCTGCCAGGACACACTGCTGGTTTATGTCCAGCTTCTGCAGTGCTGTTCCCCTGCCACTCTGTCCGCTGCTTGTATTCTTGCAGATTTCTCCCTTCCCTTACACAGGACATTTTTGAATTTCAAAAGGTTCCTGTTAGATACATTCTTTCAGCAGGTGCCTCTGAATGGCATCCCTGGCCTTTATCACAATTGGTCAGTGTCACCCAGTTTGGTGTCACCTGCAAGTTTGAGAAGCAAGGACTCCATTGCTTTCTCCAAGTTATTGATAAATGTGTTTAAAGGGAGAGGTTCCAAAATAAACCACTGCAGCTTTTCTTATTCAGCTCCTGGTAGGTTATGACCAACTAATAACTGCTCTCTGAGCTTGATCATCTAACCAGTCACTAGGGATCTTCACTGATACCCATGTCTTTTCAAAGAAGTCATAAAATCACAGAATCACAGAATGGTCAAGGCTGGAAGGTCATCTAGTGCAATGCCCCTGCTCAAGCAGGGTCACGTAGAGCTGGGTGCCCAGGACCACATCCAGACATCTTTTGAATACCTCCAAGTTGGGAGACTCCACAACCTCTCTGGGCAACCTCTGCCGGTGCTCAGTCACCCTCAAAGTAAAAAAGTGTTTCTGTCAGAGACAACCACCTGTGTTTCAGTTTATGCCCATTGCCAGCGGGCACCACTGAAAAGAGCCTGGCTCTGTCTTGTTTGCACCCTCCCTTGAGGTATTTATATACATTGATAAGATCCCCCCTGAGCCTTCTCTTTCCAGGCTAAACAGTCCAGCTCTCCAACCCTCTCCTTACATGACAGATGCTTCAGTCCCTTAATCACCATAGTGGGCCTTCACTGGACTCTTTCCAGTACGCCCATGTCTCTTTTGCACTGGGGAGCCCAGAACTGGATCCAGCACTCCAGGTGTGGCCTCACCAGTGCTGAGTAGAGGGGAAGGATCACCTCCCTCAACTTCCTGGCAACACTCCTCATGCAGCCCAGGATACCATTAGCCTTCTTTTCCGCAAGGGCACTTTACTGGCTCATGTTCAATATGGTGTCCACCAGAACCTCAGGTCCTTCTTTGCAAAGCTGCTTTCCAGCTAGTCAGCCCCCAGCATGTTCTGGTATATGGGGTTGTACCTCCCCAGATGCAGGACTTTGCACTTTCCCTTATTGAACTTTGTAAGCCCATTTCTTCAACCTGTCGAGGTCTCTGGATGGCAGCACAACCCTCTGGCATATCAGCCACTCCTTCCAGTTTTTGTCCTCAGAAAACTTGCTGAGGGTACACTCTGCTGCATCATCCATATCATTAATGAAGGACTGGACCGAGTATTGACTCCTGAGGTATGCTGCTAGTTACTGGCCTTCAACTAGACTTCGTGCCACTGATCACCACCCTGTGGGCCCAGACATTCAGCCAGTTTTTGGTCCATCTTGCTGTCTTCTCATCTAGCCCACCCTTCATCAGGTCGTCTATGAGGATCTTGTGGAAGATGGTGTCGAAAGCCTTCTGAAAATAGAAAACAGCCTCACAAGAGCTCTTGCCAGCTCTCTCAACAACCTTGGATACAGACCATGGACTTGTATGGGTCAAATTTTCTCAAGTTATCCCTGCTTCCATCTGTATCCACTGCCCTGAACCCTTTCACTAAGCACAGAAGCCAGGAATATCTTGTTGGTGAAGACCGAAGCAAATAAGGCACTGGGTGCCTCAGCCTTATCTGTGTATGCTGTTACTAAACTACCCATTCTATTCAGAAACGGGCCCACAATTTCCTTGTTCAGCCTTTTATTACCGATGTCACAACAGAAGTTCTTCTTGTCCTTCATATCTGGCACAGTGTCAAGTCCAGTGGAGGTTTGGCCTCCTAACACCTTCCATGAATCTTTGGGCAATATTTCTAAATTCTTAGATCACAGCCTGTCCCTGCTTGCACCATCTCTGTATACTGCCTGTCTGCAGTGGAGCTCTACCACGAGTTCTCTGCTTAGCTGTGTGGATCTCTTCACAGTGGTGTTTCTAGACTGAAGCACCAAATAGGTACAGGAGTTATACTGACGTGTTTATAATAGAATGACAACCTAGAAAAATCTATGTGTATCATCAAATGTATGTGTATCATCAAATGAACATAGGTAATGAAAGGATGACGTACTGCCCCCTTAAAAAAAACCTTAGCAGAACCACACAATCTAAATGAAAAGAGAGGTGAGGGAAATATACCTTAACTAAACATCTAATGAGGTACACATTTAAGATTTAACCTGTTGAGGAAAATTCTTAGGTCTGCCATTTTAAAAGGCATCTAAGGAAATCGGGCAGCTAGTCCCACAGCAATGCCAATGAAGCTGAATACCCACATATTCCTCCCTTGCAAATCCCAGCTCACACCTATATAGGTTTGTGAAAACTTTGTAGATTAATGATAACAGAAGGTTTCATCCTCACATGCTTTGAAAGACCACAATAAAATTTTAAAAATTAACACGCGATCTGACAGGAAGCCTATCCAGAGGACAGAGAACAATAGTGGTCACAGCATAATCACTAGGAACATGTGGTTGCTGAAGCATTTAAACATTTTGGCACCGGAAGCAACTTATCTGACAGTGTAAATAGTAAAAAGTACAGTACTGTTACCTCAAGTTGATCAAGCATACACCAAACTCCAGCATAATTCTCACAATTCATACAGCTCCACCTAGGAGTGACCACACAATAAAAGATGCACATATTGTACACTATTCTACAAACAATTACCATCACAGAATAGGAAACAGGCATTTAAATTATTGTCAACACATCACCAGGACCTAGAACAAAAGGCCACTGAAGCTGGCCAGTTCCATTGACTTCAGTGGAATTTGGATCTATCATACTGCTGAAATATTACATATTTAGGGAGAAAAATAAGTACTCTTCTCAAGGAAACTACTGTTTCAAGCAGGCTCAACATGGCACACTAAAAAGAAGATAGAATGCACATGAGGATGCATATGTAATATGTATTACACACCTGCATATATATATATATATACACACATATATCATTGTATTTATCTGATCAATATTCATGGCTTTTGTTCCTTTTTGCTTGAACAGGATACTAAAACTGTAATCCTGTGTCCAGTCTACATTTGTTCATGGTCAATAATGAGACTGAAAAAAACAGCTAACAGCCTACATACATAAAATATATTTTCAGGTATTTTATAATTACACTAGAAAGCCAGGTTTGAAAGGCACAAACAGGTTAATACTGAGAAGAGTTTGTTTAAATGATCAAATTTTGCTGTGCTGTGAATGAACCTGACATTATCTCATTTAAAAACACAAAAGTTCTTCTGATTTATTTCAGGAGAGGAAAGAATTAGGACAGGGTTTTTTTATAAATATATATCCATTGTCAGATGATCTGTTGGTTGGTGCCAAAAGACTATTTGTTGGTAGCTAGCGTTTTCTAACACTAAAAACCAAATCTTTTTCCTGAAACTCTGAAAGAGACATATAAAAGTGGTTAGTAAAGGTCCCATGAAATAGGTCACGAAAACTTAAGGTCTCCTTTAGAACTCCTTTAATTCACCAAAGTCCTTAAATAAAACATCATCTATAATGAAGACTTGTGCACCAGCTGTTTTAAACTCCATGAACAAGAAAAGGTAAATCCACAAAAGAAAGCTAAATAAAAAAAAAAGCCTCTGACATTAGTGACAAGCTTTTTGGAGCCGTCACAGTTGCTTCAAATGCAGCTTTGGAAGATCTACGGTATCACTTGGAGGCAACTCAGGCATCATATTTTCCACCCCTCCTTACATACTTAAAATATGATCAAATTAAAATTTTTGCCCAGAGATTTTACTGATGTACTGACAGAGTAATTTGAGCAGTCACAGAGTAATTTAGGTATGAAGGCACCATGGGAGGCCATCCAGTTGAACATATGGCTCAAGACATGCTTAACATCAAAGCTAGATCAGATTGCCTAGGGCCTTGTCCAATCACATTTTGAAGCTCTCTGAGGATGGGTATTTCACAGCCTGTCCAGGCAAACTATTCCTGTGCATTAATGCAGTAACAGTACTAGAAAAACAGTGGAAGCAATGGGAGCAATCTGACAGCCACTGGGACATTAAGGATTTCCTCTGCTTCCAGCAGTAAGTGGTGCAGGGCTCCAGGCCATGCCAGACTGCTTAGACAGTGGGTTCCCAAGAAGTGGGCTACGTCCAGGATCAACAGCACTTCCACAAACACTGAAGACTACAAGCCCTGCAACCACATGCAATTCTGGCTAGACCAGAAGCTAAGACAACTTTGTAGAGGTGGCCTAGCATGCCCTAGTCTGAAGGGGTAGAATAGTGTCAGTGATGCAAAAAAAACTGATCTAGAAAATTAGAAAACAGTTTATGTTGATATCACAGGAAACAAGAACCAGGTGGAGAGGAGCTGAAAAGCTGTGATAAGCCCCAGGTTCCCTTCAACTGGTCTGGATGTTACCATATGATGTAAAAGTGGGTGAAATCAAGGTGCTTACATGCTGGCAACACAAAAAAGTATGTTGGTCTCAATAAATGTATATTTGAAAGAGATTCTGAACACATATTTAATGTTAGTCATGAGACTGATTTTCTGTTTTGGAGGAGAGGTGACTTCATAGTAGCTGATTGCCTCTTAATGATGTAGTTCTTACTTTGCAAGCAGCCCTATGACCGACACACACCTGGCTTTTTCCACATTCTTCCTTTTACTGCCCTTCAATCACACCCCAACCAGCTTTCTTTTGCTTCAGTTTTTGACTGATCCATCAACCTAAAATTAATTGTGGAACTGACTAGATGGATCTTGCTATGACCAGTTTACTCCAGTTACACTTTACACTATTTGCAACTTGTCTATTTAGATCGTCAACTCTGTGTTTGTACAGGGCTTAGCAAAATGGGGATCAATACTTGGCTGACCCTTAACCACTGCAACAATAAATATGATTGATAACAATGTCAGGCTCTTTCTTTCTTTCCTTTTTTTTTAGGGCGGGGGGTGGGGGGGGGTGGGGGGGGTGGGAGGGGGAGGTGATGGTTATTAGGTCCAAGAACACTAACAGAAACAAATTCTTTGAGGAAGGATGAAAACCACAGTGGTTCCCACTGCTCTATTCTCTCCATTCCACCTGCTGTTTAAATCCAGATTTACAAAGCCAAATAAACAGTCATTCTGCCTCAAACTTTGCTCACTTTTTTCACTGTATGAAAGATAAGCCACTGCTACTATACAGAGAGCAATAGTTCATGCAGACTCCAATATCTGATATCCTTTACTCCCAAAGTTACCTTTAGATCATTAAAGAATTTTATCAGCTAGACCTTTTGCACTCTGATACTCATCAAGAGGAGCAGGGAGCCTCCAGTGTCTGCACACTGATAAGAAAGTCCTGCTCAGAAAAAATAAATTACCATCTTCTGTCTTATTTAATACTTATTCCTTTTTTTGAACTATAGCCTGTCTCAGAGTGTGATCAACTAAGATTATTGCTTTTCATGCAAAACGAGATCATTATGCTGTCCTACCACCTTCTCATCCTGTATTTATCTGCTTATAATCTATTGTGCTTGTCATAAAATTACCTTATAAGCATTTTTAGACAAGTGTATTTATATTACTTTTTATAGAACTTAGCACTTTTTAATCAGGGCACTTTTATTATGAGTACTACAAATAATTTAAAAGTGGGGGAAAGAAAATTCATATTCTTTTATTTAAACAATTGTAACGTTTCTATTTGAAAAGGTGCTGAATGTTCAGGGATTGACAAAGGTTCCTTTGAGGTAAAAAGGAGTCAAAATCTGATAACCCCTTTCACTTCTGTGAGCAGAGGGGACCCAAATGAACAGCTTTTGACTGCAGATGGACCTATGGATATCACCTGCCTGCAATTAGGCACAATCACTATCACAGCAGGCAGTTACTATCACCAGATGTAATTTCTTGTGCAAACGTTCATATTAAAATCAGAAGTGTAAGCAATAGCCACTCTACCCAAGACTGAATATATGTGGTAAAAGTAGTTACTTAAGAATAACTGGGTTAGATTCATAATAATTTTGCCAGAAAGGTTTTTGCATAGGGAAGGGAAAAATGTATCATTGACATCTACTTTTTGCCCTCCATAACTAAATGCATTTTCACCTCTCTTCTCTATACCCTGATATGCTTATGATGTATTCCTAAAAAGCCCAACAGCTCACAAATTGATGGGTAGCAATTTTTGCCATGAAAATTACTGTGACGGAGGAGTGATGCAGGCAAGGACTTAAGAAATACATACATTCTAAATACATAGGGAAAGTGTGCATAGGGTGGGGGATGGAGAGGCAAGAGTCAGATCATCCTTATCATCAACTGAAGGAGATGCTTTTTTTTTGTGGCTGGCTTTACAGCAGCTGAAATCTTTTGAAATCATCCTTCACCAATCAATTCATACTGAACTCTGCTAACTCTTGTCACTATGCTGTTTTTCTGTCCTTCCCTCTGGATGGTCTTGCTGACCTTGATTCAGCAGAGGAAGACGATGAGGATGAAAACATAGCTATTCAGAGAGCAAAAGCACTGACGCCAAAAGATTTACACTGGATATTCAGGACCACAGATGAGGTGGCTGAGTCTGACAGTGCATAATGTTCAGAAAGGTCTCAGGTACTGAAAAGCCAGCACCTTCTCCAGCAGGTGAGCCTGATGATCTTGCTGTATGTTTAGAATAGGGAAATCGGGGTCTAAATAGCATGGTGGCTGGGAGAACTAACAATTACAAGACTGTTAAAGCTAAGGAACCAGAAGTTGAGTGACTGAAAGAACTTTTAGCCAAACTGTTTAAATTTGGATTTTGTTTCTGCAAAAATTATCACATGTAGCAGTATCAACTTAAAGACAATGTAAAACTTTCAGTTGTCACACAATTTAGTACAATAATACTTACACTAAGGGTTATATTTTCTATTTTTGATCACCGCATTAAAAAGTAAAAAAATTCTTTAGATACAACAAGCTTTCAGCATAACTATGTCAACAAGAAACAGAAAGAGAAAATAAGTCCATTTTTAACGTTGTGTAAGACTGCAGAAAACCTAAATATAACACCTGTCTGTAGTCAGATAGGCAATTAAAAAAAAAAACCACAAAAAAGAACAAAAAAACCCCAAAACTCTCCCCTCAAAAATGCCCAAACTTGATAAAACAGATTGCTTAAGTCTAATGCCTTTGTGCAACATATTTAAGCAGATTCTTAAAACATGAAGTAGTTTCATTTGGTTTAGTCATGTAATCAATATTGTCACACTAGGCATTGTTGTAAGAAATAAACGGTACTTACAAAGAGGTACCACAGGGATACTGTGACAATGAGAAGCATCAAGCCCTGCTCTGGATGTTCTGACTAGGGCTGGTAGCATGCTTGCTGCAGGATATTGTCTCACAAAGCTTTGCACAGTTAATCATTTCTACTGGTTGCAGTAAAGGAAGGGATGCAGAATCCTCACACTGCCTCCACAGAATTTTCTCTGCTTTACTAGAAAAATAATACAGGTTTAAAGAGAGGAAGATAGCCATATTCCAACTGAATGCAAGGACTGCTTCTAGCTTGCTTTTACAATTGTGGCTTAGTGGCGGATACTTCCCTTACCCTTCAGCTACGCCTTTCTTATGATTCTGGGAATACTCTGGCCTCCAGAAAGTTGACAAGCTAGAAAGCAGGACCCAAGCCCAACACACACAGCAATCAATGTGTTATGCTATCAATATAATTTTTTAAGCATAAGGTAGAAGATTCCTGACAACACAGTTCCAGTAGAGTCAGTCAGTCCAAAGATGGTAGAATATGACCACTGTATCCCTAACATGAATTCCTCAGATATCCACAGAACTGAAAGTCAAATTGTGCTGCACTTTGGTAGAAGCCAACTCTGCCCAGATCTGCCAACCAGAAAAGGGAAAGTGTAAAATGACATTGGCTAGACAGAGCAGGTATCATTGCCTGGGAGGGCTTCTCTTTCTCATGTTGTCAACATAAGCTTTAAATTCAGTGATAAATAAAGTGTGAAGGAGAGAGCTGTATATCAAGCCTGGGGAAAGGCAAGTTATAATGATTCCATATTAGCTGTTAAAAAACCTCATTCAAAACACAAGATCCAGGATTTTGCAGCAGTGCATAGTGTTTCAGGCTTCATAAAGACATATATTCAAGGTTTTAATTAGCACTGTGACAGTTTCGAAACTGCTGTCAATCAATCTTTGGAAAAAAAACCCACTTGTCAAGTTTGCATGCCCAGGGAGACTTAAATTGAAATTAAAGTGAATTTTAAAAGATTGGAAATAATTAGGACACCAGGAAAAAGAATCCAGAGAAAAAAGAAAGCTGTGAGAGGAAAAGTATGTTACTAATTATGCTTTCTACTTTTTCTAATTAATTCTCATTCCAGTCCCAGCCCACCTTTAATAAAATTAATGAATGATTATACAGGGAGTGTTATGCTGTTCAATATTTGGTTATGCAGATTTGCCACACCATGTGCACACACAAAAGCATGCTCAAATGACAAAGTGTGTGACCATCAGAAATGCAGCAGCACAATCTACACTATATGAATGCGATTACCAAACTCATATGTACAGTATATTAGCATATTCACGCAGCCCAGTTTCAAGTGCAAAACCAAAGTTGTGTATTCCCTAAAGCCCACTTGAGAAGATTACAGAGGATGTTCACATAGAGCAAAAGGGTATCAGCATCAAACACTTCCATTTTCAATCAGTGCAGTTCCCATGCAAAATCGGAAATCTGGGAGGACTGCAAACATTAGCTTGTGAAAAAGAATGGTGGGAAAGGCATAAAACTACTGTGAGACAAGCACCCAAATCAGTAAGCTAACAGAGACTGCACAAAGCAAAAGCAACAAGGTAGTGAAACATGGAGGAAAACCTGACATTTTGTTTTGAACAGACAGCTGGGGGAATACGCCAGAAATCCTCACTGGAGAAGACAGGCGAGACATTATTTCACTAAGGGAGAAATTATAATCATTGTCATAGTTCCTGAAGCCACCACATTCATAATAACACATATATTGGAGTGAGAGGATGTGTACATATGTGGTTTATAGATAGAAACATACACAAAACATACAAAATGTCCTACGTAAGTATAAACAAAAACCTCTTTATCTACAAGGTCAGTGAAGAGATGCAGTGTCATTTGCATTTTCTCAAGCAACCAGCTGTGCATGGTGCATACCTGAAATGTCTGTATTGCTTTAAGGCAAAGATCCTGCTACTATTGTCTTTGCAGAGAGGTATAAGAAATAGAATGAAATTACACACCCAGTAAATAAGAATGATATCTATAACTGCTACAGCTGTCCTGAAATGCGGTTAATACCCTGTCTGACTCACTGAGCAAAAGTGGCATCCTTCTGCAATGTTTTGTACACCTGACAATTAAGTGGCAAGTAAGACAGGAGAAGGAAAACTCACATCCCAGTTAGCAAAGGGGTTCAGTTCCCATTCACTGTCCTACTTCAGAAGCCCTAGCTTTACCTTTAAAGGAATATGCAAGGTCACTCCAAAGTGATAGTTCGTAATCCTAATGTCAAAACAAAAAGGCTTTGATAAGGGTAAACTTTAGGTTACAAGATTTTATACTATAGACTCAGAGGAGCTGCTCTTGCATAGCTGCTTTGTGCATACATGAGGTTCTGCTTCTGGGAAAAAAAGGTGATGCACAGTATTCTGGAGAAGTCTATGTGCACTTTGTTCTTTCATGGCCAAGACCTCCACTAAGAAGGTAATATCCTTCCCAGCTTTTTCCCTTTCTTCTCCAAGAAAGCAAGTAGGGTTCAGGCTTGTTTAAATGTGAACCTAAATGCTAGATGATATTGACACAAGTCAGAGACACAGTCTCTTTCACTCCCTTCGTAATTAAAATCTTACTCAATACATGAAAATAAATCCAGGACCTCTCCATAGCTCACTAATACTTCTTGATAATTCTGCAGCTCACCCGTAAGATGAATGGGCAAGCCAAATCAGCTCCTGCATATTCACTCTTTTTTCTAAGCCAATTTTCTTGTCCTTGCTTTCTCTTTTATTTCCCAAGGTAGAGATGCTGGACCTTCAAACAAGAGACACAACTGAACAGTTTCCTGCAATGCTCCCACTGAAACTGTAACTGTATTTTATCTCAGCTTTTAAACAAGAAGGCTATTGCTGTTTTTAACAGGCATCTAAGATATAAATAGCCAATGTCTACACTCTTTTTTCTTGAGGATCACATTGAAACAAGGAAATGGCACTAAAAAATGTATTTTATGAAAGTGCTGTTTTATTTCCAAAACACGCAAAAGTTATTGGAACATTTCTCTGCAGAGAAGTTCCACCTGCTTCAGAATGACTGTTGTTAAACATTTCTGCAAGAATATGGTTAGATGCATCAAAACAGCTATGTTCAGTTTCAAAAACTGCTAATACTTCAAACTGCCAACATAAACAGCTTTCCATGACTCCTGCCTGCCCTTATGCATCCACCGTTCTTCTGCTGACAAATATATAGTATTTGAAAATGTATTGCAAATTGAAATGATATCAGCTGCTTAACTTAGCCCTGTGCATTAAGGCTATATTTGCTGCTACTTCTGAAACATGCCCTGTGAGAAGTATGTTTTTAAAATATATATCTTTTAGCGTCTACAGTTTTAACAGACATGTCACTGCAAACAAGTACAAATATTGTGACACTTGAGTTCTTCATTAGAACAAATACTGATCTATACAGTTTTCTTTTGTGTATAGAGTAAAGCATCAGATAGCTTCAGAAAGTCAATTAAAAAGAGAGACGGTGCATCTTAATCACAGGGCTTTTCCTATCTATTTTTTCCAGTAGTTACTTAAAACCACTAACTTGAAATCAGTCACACGCTGTCTTCAGAAGTTCACTCAATCAAAGGGCCAAGCTCTGAGTAATCAAAGATCTTAAATCACTGCAGCTCCCAACATCAGCCACAGGAGGATTAAAAATCCAGTAGCCAGAACTCAATTCTTCGATCTAGCGAGCACCAGCGTATTATGAGAAGTCCCTAAAGCCCTAGATCACAGCCCAGCCTTTGCCTACTGTGGAGCTAAGTGGAAACCATCTTTAATTCCTTAGGAGATCCTATCTTGCCAGATGAAAATAGATATTGGACTCTGTGTGTAGGATGATTAGAAGAATGCAAGAGGATTAAACAAGATGCAAGGGGAAAGGCTCAGAGTGGCTCATTTACATGGTATTACTGCTGACAGATAGGTGTTAACAGAACAGAGCAACCTAAAGGCAAAACTGTATCTGAATTAAAGCTGTATTTATTTACTGAAGTTATAAAGGGATTAAGTCCTGTTTATTTTACCACATCCAGCACTGTTTTATCTATTAAGTGCTTTGATGCTTACTCAATTGTTCTGTGTCATGCATTGCACAGCTGTTTGGGGATGTGTTTATCTTCATTTAAAACAGAAGCTTTTAAATGTTTCAAACATAAAATATAGATGCTAATGGCAAGTTAAACATTCACGGCTGTCTTCTTGTCTCCCAAAATGGAGACATTTTTAAAACAGACAACAGGAAAAGTAAAAAGCACATTTATAAGTACTTTGTAGACTGCTGACAGGACGAACCAAGTATAGGAGAGTATGTATCACACATACACACTCGTGAACACAAAGGCAGTGTCACTGACACAAAGTCATTGTATTTCTATTAATTTCTATTTATTCAAAAAGCTTTAATTAGGCAGGAAAATTATTTAGCAAAAATTCCATCCATCCCAAACAATCAGTCTTTCTGGGAATCAGTGAGTTTTCTCAAAAGCCAGTTTAATATCTCATAATGTAGCTACCATTTTACTCTGAATGAAACCCTGTAACAGCTGCTCCCAGGTGACCCAGTTCCTAGAGGACTAGAGAAACTTTCCCTGCTCTGCCAGCAACACTAGAAAAATCAGTTATTTGTAAGACCCAGTCTCAGCACTGCTTGACTGCTCTTGTAGCCTTAGCTGCCTCATTTACCATCACAACTTTGCACATGATCCTTATTATCTTCTGGGAACCTAAAAGCTAACTGTACCACTTTAGCTCACCCTTCCCTGCTTGTGCTCCAGTTGATCTACTTTGCTTCTCCTCTCCTCTTCCTGCTCATTGCAATAATGCCCCTTTGCAAATGTTTGCGTCGTAGCCTGAAACTAGCCAGCCGATTTTGCATGAAGTATGGTGAGAAAAGAGGAGATGATGAAGACAGAGGCATAGAGTCTCAGTTTCATTTTTCAGTCCCATACAGAACTACCACGGCTCAGTGCTCTTATGTGTTTGTCTGTGCTCATGTTCTCCACAAGGAAATATTTGCAAATCCATCAGGACTCACTTGAGTGCAATCACACTCTCGTTAATCCTGTCAGTAGCATCAAGAGTTTTATCTTCTGATGCTACATTTTCTGGTTCCAGCTGAGACAGAACTGATATGCTAAGAGGCTGTGGGAATGGGCTTCTGCATGTTTCTTTTCAGCAGAGAAAAAAAAAGAGCGGGTAAAAGACAATGTTAAATAACTTCTGTCCCAAACTGTAGAAACATGTTGCTATTTCTTGTACAATCTGAAAACTCAGCTCCCTGCAAAACCACAGCTAATAACACTTGCCATCGTACCCTAGACTCATATAATAAAAGGCCCATTCCAGAGGAAACAGAGGCAAAGCTAAGTGCTTGTTAGGAAAAGCTTCCAGGTATTTCTGGAAAAGACTGTGCTTCTTTTCTCATTAAGGCGTCTAACTCTTCTTTGTGGAAGGCTTATTATTCATAGGAAGATACCCATGCCATGATGGCCAGTAAAGTCTGTGCAAACACTTAAGAAGCCAAGCGCCATTCCCCAGAAAGGTTATCATCAAATGGACAAGAAAAACAAACAAGCAAGCAAGCAAGCAACTCCCCCTTTCCCCTCAAAAAAAAACCAAAAAAAAAACCCCAAACAAACAGAAAAATGGATTGAAGACAAGTAAAAGATTCAGTCCTGCCTGGAGAAAGCACCTAGGAGCCTGCATGTCATGTAGGGCAAGTAACCCCCTGTAGGTATGAGTCTGGAGCTGGATTTTTATCTCCATGTTCATCACAATTAGGTCTTCCTTCCAGTCACCTGAGCTGTCCCTGGCTGTCTCAACATGCTCCTCAACCATCCCAAGCACTTTTTGCAGAAATGTTCTCGACCCTGCCTGCAGTTGAAACATGACCTACTTACAGCTGATTTTGAAAGACAGTGTGACCCTGACATTGTTGAAGATTTTTTTTCTCGGTAGTGCAGTTCCTTGTATTCTCCTACAAGATCAGATTCTACCATTAATACTTTAGATGTGAATACTGGCCCTGTTACATCAGGTACACTATTATGCACAAAGGAAACAAGCTTGAAGTAAACAAGATTTCCAGGCATTAAATAATAATAAAAGAACCCAGAGACTTTAACTAGTCTTTTCATACAGCTTCAGTGCCTCTTAAAATAAATAGGTCAGTGTTGATAGAAAGACCAGGCTCTGATTTTATCCTTCTATATTTTCAGAATGCTTTCTAGCATCCACACACAATATGAAGAAAAACCACAGGCCTACCTGCTCCTGCTTCTCTAGCTTTAGTATTGATATTAATGCCAACAAAATTAGTAATTTGACAATTAGTTTTCCACTTACCTGAAAAGACATGAAAGGCAGAAAGAAAGTAATTTAACTAGATTATAATGTGGCTGTGACAAGTCAGGTTCCTGTCATGTTATAGCCTTCCAACTTTAACATTTTCATGTCTGCTTGGCAGGTTATTAAAATAAATGAGGGTGTGTTGGACTGCTGTTGCACTTTTCTCTAATGGGAGTTCAGGAATTTGCAAGCCGCTACCATAAATTGACCGATGGTGAAGTCTGAAAGAAGTTGGCTAAAGTGGACAATTAGGAGCATTTCTCCACAGCTGAGTGAAATATTCCTTGTTATTTTAATAATTCAGGCACAGGCTAATTTTCGGAGGCTGAGTTTGTCAAGGTAATGTGCCTTGTGCTTGTCTGTTTGTCATTTTTAACTCAATCCCACATGTTATAGGTGCAGTCTAGCTTACAAAACAGGCAAATCACTCAGAGTGGAATTTGCATATGGAATATAGATATATTATACTAAGGAAAAACAGTCCAAGAAGTCAACAGATAGCTGTGATAGGAATGCACATGATGATAAAAACTTTTGATGTTTGATAGCTGTTGTATCCCTCTTTATGCTGGTATAATTAAAGGTGTTATTTGGCACTATGCATACACAAATATGTATAATGTAAAGCATCATGTAGATTTCTTCATAAAGAGAGATGCTAAGGCCACAGGAATCCCATGTGGCATGCAGATGTTCTGGGTAGACTCAGTTACCTTTTTGAACTTAAAACACCTCAATGTTAAAAAATGTGTAACATGCAGTTAATTCCTTCAACTGAGAGGGTGAAGTCTCCTTTATAAAAGATGAAGCAGCTTGTATAGACATCATGATACCCAGCTTCTGAAGGCAAAGGCTACCCTACAGAGTCAGAATTTTGAAATCTCCAGTTCTCTTTCCTCTTCTATGTCACTTACCAGTAGCTTCTGAGAATACATTCTCACCATGCATTTTTCTCTCATTTTTTCAAGCTGGATTTCTGGCCTAATCTTAAAACATGCAGAAGCCTGTGCTGAGGTCCAAACTGGTTGAGAAGCTCTGTAACTTGCTACAAGCTTCCCCTGCAGATTTAAGACTTAGCGATGAGCCAGGAGAATTCATTCCAAGACAAAAAAAAATGCAAGCTTGCAGTAGATGAAGCATTTCTAGGACAGCTTCTTGAAAGTTAACTCAGATCTCTAGAATACCAGCCTATAATGAAGACACCAGGAACTATATCATCCTAAGGAACATCTTCACACTGCAGCAACCTTGAGGAAGGCACTGCATACCTTCCCTGACATGCCTTGCTAGCTTCATAACCCCAGAAGCCCATTATGATGACTGTCAGGGATGCACAGCTAGGGAAGAAACACTGTACTCATGAGAGTGCAGTTAGATGTTTACACAGAGGGTAAAGAATTCCAAATTACTTGTGAAGGCTGGACAATATCTGCCTTTTAGCCTTCTCCAACATGAGATCTATACACGCACACACATGTATGTGTATATGTATCCGGTTTATATATATATATATATGAATATGTATTTGTATATATGCATTTATCTATTTTAAGGTGTAGGCAAATTCAATTCATTAGTGCCATTTCATCAACCAGATTTCTCCCTTGAGGTTATGCAAAAGAACTCTTTGCTAGAAGACAACACAACATACCACTTCAAGGTCCCCAGCCAAGAGAGTCGTGATGACACCTGATCTCTGGTACTGCCATTACCCCCGAATACCCAAGCAGCAATGGAGAAATACTACCATCTCCTACTATGAAACAGAACTGTAGGCAATTTTATTAACTGGGTTGAGATAATGGAGGATATGGATCCCCAAAGGCAACAAAGAAGAGCCCATTAAAACTTGCAGGACCATGAAAGGTCTGATGGAGAGAGTGCATTTAAACTTAACAGTGATGTGGTATGAATGCTTAAAATAATGCACCATGAGAGTTCCTGTTCTCAGGCTATTCCTAGAGATATTCTAAACGACCAAGAACAATCTGAATTCCAATATTTGCATGCAAACCAGGCTATCCATGTGTGAACATGAGCATTTATCATATATTATTCATTTCTGATTGCATTTTGAAAGTTTCAGTCGTTCAGTCAGGGCAATTGAGGTGGCCACTCACTCAGCATGAGGAATGAACTGCACAGAGTGAACAGCTGAAGCAAACAGTTTAACAATTCACTTTCAAAGACTATTCGTATAAAATTGCCCATGTGACAATGCATATCCATAAACAAGGAACTTGCACTCAGAAATTTGCAAACAGAATTAATAGAATGAATTACATGTTAGAAATTAGTCTGAACAGCTCTGATCTTCACACGAGGAGCAAAAGTCTTTATATCAGACCTAAGACATTGCTAAATAATGAAGTAGTGGAGACAAGGATTTGAAATCTACGCACACTGCCGCTTTCCAAGAATTTAACTTCAGAAGCTTCAGAAAGAGGACCATGGCTTCAGTATCTGGACTTGAGGGAGGAAAAGGACAACATAAGCCTAAGACCATTCTCAAGGAACTTGCTATCACTGCAAGGAAACAATGAGCAATAGCAGTAGCCAGCAAAACTCATCTCTGGTCAAGCAGAGCACGAAGCACCCAAAGATAAACACTGAATCAGAAGTTAGACCTCCAGTTCAAAAGATGCCTTCAACAGGGAATAAACCAAAGCTGACAAATCACTGTGTTACTGAGATGGCAAAAATGTCTACAGTCTCATCCCCACAACTGTCATCCTATGGTACCTCAGGCTAAAAAATTTAAATCTTTCCCAGGAAAGGCAACAAAATGAGCAGAAGCAGCATGTAAGCTGGTGACTTCACTCTTCCTGCAAAAGAACAATGTCTCAAGAAGTTATTGAGGTCCATTTACTCATTTATTTCCCCTTCTCTTCAGCACAGTTTAGCAGAAAGCTCCTCTCCATTGTGTCCCCCTGGTCCTCTCAGAGGAGAAAGGGGAAGAAGGGGATAGCATTCTTGTTTGTGTCAAGCTTATACCAATGTAAGTATGATAGAGTTGTGTTGCTTTGTATTAGGTCACAAGGTCGAGAGGCATGACATCACTTCTGGTAGTATAGATTCCATGCCTTTTCAGGACTAGATAACATACAGCCAATTACCTCTGAAAACAATTGGAGACTCTTGTCTGTTTGTGATTCAAAAAAAAAAAAAAAAGGTACTTCTGTTAAAGACAAACAATGGAATCCAATGTATTTCAACAATATGAATTAAGTGCACTGAATATGGAACTTAAAATGTCAAGAACATTATACCTGACATTTTAAAGTTGTAACAACAGAAAACACAGTGTATGTTTGGACCTCAAAATACATTTTAGTGGCCAAGGCGAAGAAGAGACTTACCATTACCAGCAGCAAATTGAGACCAAAAACTAACCATAAACAATTCTACAATATTTAGAGATTAAGGAACTTATTCAGAAATGCTAGTGTTTGCCTAATTATCTGCATGTCTACTGTTGAGCAAATCTTGAGCTCACGCACACACCTCTTCAGTTAAACACTAGAGAGAATATCTTAACACTTAGAGAACTGCAGACATTACTTTACAGAATGAGACCACACTACTGTGTATGGATGCAGGTATTCCCCATATGTACATGTAAAAATATAATCTTTTAATGCAGATGTGGTGAAGGCCCTTCTATAAACTTATTTTTAAATTAAATTAAAATAAACTTAATCTTAAAAATGCTTACATTAAAAAAATTACATGTAGAACTGATTTCGAAGCAGTATATGTAAATTCTTATGTGCTGTACTATCAGCCTGGTTAATATCTGCACTTGTCTTTTGCAGAAACATACAATTGTTAATCTTCTTACAAAGATGTAGATTCAGAATCCTGAATTTTCCAACAGAACAGAGCAACTGCATTTCTATTGTCATGCTTTCCTCCTTTTTTATTCAGTTTAATTGCTAAACAATCCTGTTGTCTGAATCATTTTTGCAGCTTCACCTGATATTTAATGAACAGAGACTGCAACTCATTGAAACTCTCTCCTAAATGAAAGAAGATATGACACCTCTTTTTAACAGGGAAACTGTAGTTCCTTCAAGGATTCATTTACAAGTATACATAGACACAAACATACATCCAAGCCCATTTAATTCTGCATTGTTACGCATAATGAAGCCTGAAATATGTCACAGGGAATAAGCATTTGACATTGATAGATACATTTTACTATAAACCATATAGTATGGCTTACCTTGTACGTTTGTAACAGAAATGTTAAGGATAACTATCAGACAGGTTAAAGGAGCCTTGATATTTCTAAATCTCCTATAGAACACCAGCTTGCCAAGACACAAATGTGGACAAAAAGCATGACAAAAGCTTAACAACTTTTGTAAGTAATTATTTCTTATTAAAAATAAAAATATATTTTATATATATAAAAATAATATCTGACATTATCAGTGTATGCTCATCAAATATATATGGCACTTGAAGCAACTTTGTGATAAAAAAGGTTACATTCCTTCGTATTTGAGATTTTATCTACCTTGGTCCATTGTAAAAATGGTTGTCTGGCACCTAATAAGTGAGCCAGTAGAAAATGTAGAAATATGCTGAAATATATTTTCATATATTTCCCCCAAAACTCCAAGGTGACTGTAACTTGGTTTGGAATTCTCAATTCACTGTCTGAACATAGCAAATAAGACCGATTATGTGATGGTTTGTTATATCATGATGTATGTGGATGATAGCACACAATCACATTATTATACAATTATGTAACTATTAATATATACATAATATTGCATGTTAACATTAAAAAGAACCTTTCTACAAATAACTCTTCTCTTACTGTCTTTTCCCCTTGAGGAAGCTCTTACAGAGAAACCTACCCTTCCCAGAAAAGCTATAGTGATTAGTTCAAATAACTTGGACAGCTAAATAAATATTTACAGTATCACAATATACAGTAAAAACTCATTTCCATGGACCTAGGTGACCTCATATGGATTATCAATTTCTGCAATTAGTGTGTAAATAAACAAACGGGATTAAAGAAGTCAAGGATACTGCATCACAGAGTGTACTTTGTTCATTTATTTTGACAAGCACTGTTTTCTTTTAATTGTGAATAATAATGCTACCAATCATTTTATAAAGTATTATGGGATGTTTGATGAAAAGAACGTACTTTGAAAATATATCTGCAAGGATTCAACAGGGAGATAAGTTCAAAAGCAAATGTGATCTAACAATATCTGTTTTTTCAAGGGAGTTTTAACTTTTTTTCCTTTCATTTCATCACAAAATTTCATTATAAGTTTTAGTTTCAACAAACCACAAACAGTTTTTCCAGTTATCAGTTGCTGAGGCAATTTTTATTTTTTTTTTTTAATTTCACGCTTCCACATGCTTTTTCCTTACTTTACTCTTTTTCCGGTGTTTTCAAGGGTATCAGCTTAGTTGTGTAATGTCTGGCAAAGCAGATTCTCCATGCTTTGGCTTACCCACCTATAAAAACTGTGTAACATGCTGATTGTGCAGAATTAGTATGATGTTTAATCAATCTTCATAGAAGCACTCAGCTTCAGAATCCTAGTAGCATGTATGTAGGAAGCACTAACACATTAGATTTCCTATGTTTGCAGCACTGACAGAGTGGTAAAAATGGAGTGTAGTTCCACTTTTTAAATGTTAAAATTATTGAGTCATGTTTTTTGCATTTTAGAGACAGAACATGCCAGTATTTCTCCAAGCCAGAGCTGCCATTTTGCTAATGCAGCACTGAATATACTGGAAGTGTGTTAAGGTATAAATGCAGCTCTATAGTAGTGCTTCTGAGACAGAAAGACTGTCAGAGTTTTTCCAATATGTTCTATTTTATTTTTCTCCAGTGTGTAAAAATGTTAACGCTTAAGAACAAGACTTGCTATATCTCATCACATTGTCTTTTTAATGTCTCCCTGTTCTGAGCTATGTTCTTTATGACCAATTTTGTTATCAGATTGCTAACACAGCAGCTGCTTAAACAACTGTTAAAGATTAATTATTACCATTATTTCACAAGGAGTTCCCAAAATATATCAAATGCTAGATAAACTTCATAGCAAGATGGGGACTGTCCCCATGTTCAACTCCCCACCCTCCTGTCCATGTGATGGGAAAAAGCGTTCAGAAACATTCTTGGTGCACTGCTTATGAAAGTCAATGGCCCTACTCTTGCAACTAGAGGTCATGATTAGAAAGTTGGTAACACCGTACTGCTTCATAGACATGATAGCGATTGTAGGGCAGATCAATCAGGCCCTACTCTTGCAACTAGAGGTCACGATTAGGAAGTCGGTAGCACTGTACAGCTTCATAGACACGATAGCGATTGTAGTGCAGATGCTTATTAAGGAAAACAGCATGTTTTTCTCATCATTAATGTTGTTTTTACCTGCTAAAATATATCTCTTTACATAGATTTTTTTGGTTAGTAATATTTTAAATTAATGCCTTGTGTTGATCATTAAAGAACAGATTGGAAACTGAAGTAGCTATGCTTAATTAAGTAACTATTACTACCCCTGTAATGGGACATGGTGAGGCACTTTATCTGCTTTCTTTGCAGATTGTTAATTTAAACGGATGGTATAGTGATAAACCAGTTAGAGTTAATCAGCTGAACAAAACTGTAGCAAGACAATGTAAAGATCATTTTAATACAGAAAACTACAGCTGTTGCAAAATATAATAATTAATAAACTTTATGAGAAACTAATTTCTGAAAAACTGGACATCATTCTAGAGTTACTCATGGGTAAAAGTCCCTGAATTTCTTCAGCATGACAGCCTGCAAAGGTCTCATATTCTAATGAAAAAGACTGAATTGTAGCAAAGGAAACTGGTACTTCTCAGCCTCTGTACCTGCAGTGAAAGCAACTGCAAGGGCCACATAGATAGCCACAGCCCCAAAGGGCTCTACTTTGAAACATAAAAGCACAGAAATGTTCTTTATGTGCTTTCAAAATTAATTAAAAATCTCATTACCACCTACTCAAGGTTTTAGTTGCCCACGGACCCTTAAAAAAAAACAACTGCGCTTTCAAATTATCAGTGCTGAATAGTGGGGTTTTGCTGCAACAAGGCTTTACCGTTGGTCAGATTCTACCTGCCTGTGCTGTTTCACCTTCCTCCAGAGGTCAGATCACACTACCCCTCCTCCATCCAACACCCTCTCCTACACTCCTCAAGGCTATTTAACCACTTAGCGGAACAAGCTACACCTGCACATCATCCATGTCAATCAACCCACTGCCGCTGAGGCAAGGCCACAGCTGCATGTTATCAATGCTGATCAACCCACAGCCTTCATTCCTCTACAGGTTTTTTGTACATGTTTTCTCAAACATTAACAGAAATTCAGAGGTTTGAGATTTATTTTTTTTTTCAGCAATACAAAATGGATAGTATACCGCTTAAAGGGCTAGGACCCTGGCCCTATTGTATGGATTAATGTCAACTTATCTGTAGTATGGCACCAGTTCTATCAAAGTTTAAAATAACTCTGGATGCCTTTCTTCTGTTTGGAATCAGAGCAGCAGTGGAGGGAAAACTCTCTTGTCTCAATATTAATGTCTGATTTTGTGAACTCAGAAGATGTCACTAAACATTGAGGGTATTGGATGCTCATTGTGATCCATTCCTTGGGAACGTTTGCCTATGCGTCCATGACAAACTATAACTCCAAGGACCCTACAGCTATTAAAGATCTCTCCAAACAGCACTTCTACATCAAAGCATATGGGAAACAAATGGAAAAGTATTTAACAGACAACCTTTTCAGACTCTATAATTCTTCTTGGTCTATTCACCTTGTGACCACCATAGCAATGTCTTGTTTATAATAGCTCTTCAACAAGTCACTGGAAATATATTAACACGAAATTTGGTCTTGAACTCCTGCCTCAGATTTGTTCAGTTTTAAACAGTAAGTCTCTTTAAAGTTGGCATATTGTAATCTGATTACTCAGGCCTGTAGAGCATGAAGAATTACAATCTGTAAACATGGTTTCTAGGTTAACATTTGGGGATCTCAAAGGGGACAAATCATTACACAAATACACTGAAATCAGTAGGACTGAACAGCAGAAATGATCTGCTGGATCTTAATGAAGTTTAATAATGGTCTGGATTTTAGGCTAAATAAAATCACTATGTCTGAACAGATTTTAAGCCGAACTCCATGGAGATGTGCTGGAGTTCCTATGCAGAGCCATCCACTTCAGATCATGAACAAATCTGGGACTGATATTAAACACTGCCACAGAATGAAATTTGTGATGTCAGGGAGAATTTATACAAAACAGACCATGACTCACATAGTAGTTTTGATGTTCCATAGATCTATGCTAGAGAAGAGGATGAAAATATCTTTAATAAAATTATGAACATGACAAATATTGCATCTTTTTAGAATCTATAGGTAACAACTTCATAGCAGGGGGTTTAGTATTGTATGTTTTATAAAACTCTTCTGCTTAGAGGAATAGAGAAAGGAAGAAAGCTGGCTTATGTTTTTGCATAAATTTGCAAATTGGAAGAAGCAGCACCTATGTTAAGGTACAGACATGAAAGATATTTATATACAGGTTTTTAAAGAATGACTTATCAAAGACATTTGCAGGAATATACACTGGGTCACTCAACCTGATAGAATGAGGACTGCAACATTTAAAATCTCTTCTCCTGAGTCCTCTCAAAGTTGGAGAGATGTTTAAAATAAACTATGAGGTGAGGAAAAATAGAAGAGCAGGTAAGCCAAATGTTGTACTTACCTGCCTTGTCAGCCTCCTTTGAACCAGCAGGCAGAACAGCCATGAACCAGCACAAACTCAGAATGCCACGGAGATGCAGATGTCTTTGAAATATCTTCTTCTTAAACATCTGTCTGGGCAAATGCATCAGGAGGGTTTCTCGTCTCAACAGCCCTTTACCAGCCTGACACTGATGTAAAAATTGCCATTTCCATGAAAATGCCAGCCCTTATTCAGGAATGTATCCAAAGTCCCTGCGAGCACAGAAAGCTCTGTATTCATTATATGCATATTGTTTGTATCATAGACCTGGATTATTTTTTGGTTTTAAGTTGATACGCTTCTTTGCTGATGCACTGTAAAAAGTACAAATGTATTATTCCTCTTTCCCAGCTGGAAACTGCTTTTTATTGTGAGTATTTTTTAATGATTATCAGCCAGAAAGGCAAATATTGGGTGAATCATTATTAAGCACAGTAGGCGTGACTTTTCCTATGAGTCCTATGGCAGTTTTGTTTTTGTTCAGGGATCACTCAAATCTCTTGATTTAAGTTTTTTAAAACATAGTGCTCTATCTTTTTAAAAGAAAATAACAAACTTTTACTTTTATTCTTCTAATCCTCATAATTTCACAGCAACACTGATCCATAAAACTCCTTCCTGCAGGGGAAGCCAGCTGCCACTGCACTCCTAATGCCAGGCAGAGATCAGTGAATGATGGCACGTTCCCCCAACCCCCAACTTACTGTAAGGGGATACAAACAGGCAGAATCACTCTGCAAGTCTCCACTGTAATGATACTTCAGAAAGTTGAAAAGGGAATCGTGTCTGAAAAGGTCACATTCCCATTCCTCCACCGTGGTGGTGGACAAAGCTAAGTGATGAACAAACCACTAGAATCTGCTAAGTCCATCTGGGGAGTTATAAAGAAATGGTGGGTTTACTCTCATCCTGGAGAAAGACAGAAAAGTCTACTGACGCTTCCCTCTGTGGTAAAAAGAGCTTAAGAAAACTTGGGTTTTGAAGCCATAACAGCACTCTAACATATCTTTCAATTTAAAATGACAGTCTTGTCGAACACTCCACAACTGCATCAAAAATCATGCTATCTTCAGATACAAAATAAAAAATTCTTATTTTCCTGCTTACATTGTGCCATGGGATCAGTCTAGCTACTTGCATTCATGAGGGAAGAGACACCTTAGGAATAAATGTGGTCTGTAGAGCAAAAGCTTCTCTCTAAGAAGTCATCTATCATAACCAACAACTGAATAGCCAGAGAAGATTCATAATTAATCATGCCTAACACTACATGGTACAGGTCACTCCAAATAAAAGGAAAGTTTAATTTATAAATTTTAAACTCCTCTGGTCCTGTCTTGATGTCCCTTTTCTGCTATTCCACAAGTCACAGATGAAAACAAGAATCTGATGTTTTGGCTCCTTGGGTCCTGTTCAAGCCTGCACAGAAATGCAGCTATTCTAGATGTTGAAATACTTCCTGGCATCAGTGCCTTCTCACAGCTAAGCACCAAATGTTGCCATGATATCTCCCTCTCTCCCCCACGCAGTATTTGACAACACAAAATGCTGCTCATCCAGACATGAAAACCATATATGGATGCAGCCTTCAAACAAGTGCTGAGCACTCCAAATCTTATTTCAGATCCAGCTGCTATACACATCTGTCTGTCAGTACTAAGCTAAAGCTTATTTATGCTTTGTCAGCAAGCAGACTTTCTGTTCCAGGCTTCCGCAATAGCCATATTAATAGTCCACTGAATGCTGAATTATCAGAGGATGAGAAGGAAGCAAAGCTGCTCTAGTTGCTTGCTGCAGGGGAGAGGTGGAGAAATAGCAGGAAATCAGAACATTCAACAACTGCACATGTAGGTGGCTTCTCCGAAAAACATCAAAACAAAAAGAGGGAGAACAGATTAATTCCCTTGGCAGAAATCTTCTCTTCAGTTCCTCTAAAGGGAGCATGGTCTACCTCTTCATAATAAATTCAGTCATTCTCAAAACTTAAAATACAATTAATTCTCCATCAAATACAAAATACCAGAGGAAAAAAAAAATAAAAAGGACAAGAATACATGAATGACATGTATTCAAATCTGCAGAGCCTGGCAGAAATCATTTGAGAAGAGATGGCCAATTTTTCTGTAATCAAGGCATATTTGAGAAATTTAGCACCATTCCAGACTTCTGTAGGGAGAGTTCCTCGCCTCTCCTTCCTTGCTATCTCAATCTCAGCATGGCTGCTGTGCTTCCTCTACCACAAGAATGTGCCTGGCAATGATTTCTTAGCTCGGAATCCCTGCTGCCTCAGAATACCTCTGCTGCCTTATCTCTTACCACTTGCTGAGAAACTGGCTTCCCTGGTCAGGAATCAGTGCCTTGCAACATTTAGGAGTCAGTGCGATCACTAAACCCCTCATTTTTGAGAACTTGGAGAGATTAGTAGAGTACCAAATGTGAAACAGAGTACCTAAAAGGAAGGGAAAGGAAGGTGGAGGGAACTACAAAACAGCTCTATTTCAAGACCCTAGAATGATGTTTTAAGCAATCGGAGTTTAAGCACACAGAAGACAAAGAATTTGCCAACACATCAAGAACATGTAGCATCAGTTCAAGCTACTTATCTTCCTTGATAGCATAACTGGTGTAACTGAAAGAGAGAAGCAGCAGATGTGATATATTAATTTCTCTAAAACTTGGTATTTTCTCTCATGATAGTCTTGTAAGTGAACCAGCAAAGGCAATGGAGATTGTTACAATAAGGTGACCAATCACTTGGTAGAAACCATGCACATGAGGAATATCAGTGTCAGATCAGGAATACGTTTCAGTTGGAGTAGAACATGAATTTGTCTTTGGCCAAATTCTATTCAACACATTAATTTAAAACCTGAATGGCAGAGGAAAAAAAATTACCAGTTTACAAATGTCACTAGTCCGGAAGGCATCATACGAGAGATAGAATTGGTATTAAAATTAACCTAGTAAGTCAGGAAGACATTCAATATGCAAGTGCAGAGAACTGTGGCCTGAAGAAGTGATGTGCATAATACGATATAAAGACTAACCGCACAGCTAAGGTGTAGAGGTCCATAAACTGACAGACTCGACATTGTGATGTTGCTGTTGTGAACAGAAAATCTTTTTTAGCATATACTGGTAGGACTGTCATATGCAGGACCAAAGTGATGAAGATCATTCTACTCTGTGTTCAGCCAGCCTTGGCTGGAACACAGCACCCAGTTCCCAGCACCACAGTTCAAGAAAGCAGAGAAATGAGAGATATGCTCAGGAGAAAAATGGTGACAGGTTTAGACAACATGGCCATTGAAGAAAGGTAGAAGGGATTATGTTTGTTCAGTCTTGGAAAAGAGTACCGAGAAGAATCTCTAAAACTATCATAGGATTTGTAGTAAAACAAAATCATCAATTCTTTCATATTCAGTGAAAGGGAAACAAAAAGTAATCAGCTTCAGTGGAAGCAGGAGATACTCAGGTTAGCTCTCAGGTGAAATTTTAAGAAGCATTCCACTCTGGACAAAATTGCCTGAGATGCTGCAGAATCTCAGTCATTACAGCTTTTGAAGAAAATATTACATGGGTATCTGTAAGGGATGGGTTAGGTATATTTATCTATGCATGGAAAGGCACTAGCTGGCCTTCTTTAAGTCATTCCCAAACTTACATTGCTATGAAAGTTATTATCTGCTTTATTGATTTTAATTTAGGAATGCCATCAGGACCCTGGGCGCAGACTGCAAGGTGGGGAAAGGTTTTGCACAGCCCAAAGGCCAGGCTCTACAGTGCTTGACTCAGGACTTAAGAAGGACCAAAGCAACCAACAGAGAGAAGCAAGGGCTAGCTGCTCCACAAGAGCAGCCAGGCAGCAAGGCAGGCAGCAGCTTCATCAGCAAGGGCACAGGCACACAGTACCTAAAAAAGAACAGCAAAGCAGGTCTAGTGGCAGCAATCAGAAGTAACATCCCAGACTCTTGGATGAGTCCATAATGATGAAGCAGGTCCACAGTCAAACCAGGTGGTTAAGTCCGCAAGTCAGTGTCTGGCCAATGGGGTATGTGGCCAAGAACAGGCATAGCTGCAATAAAGGTCAGGCAGCAGCAACAAGCAAGGATCTGAGCTTAAATATACAGCACTCAAGCAAAATGAGAACAAATTCCAACAAGACTTCTCATAGCTCTTTTCCACACAACTTCTTTCACAGCAGTTGGATCCAAGGCCATGCAGCTGGGCCATATCAGCACCGACATTGAGCCCAGGCTGCCAGTTGCGGAGGGGAGTGGGCGCATTCAAGACACCCAACATACTTAGGAAGCAACATGGAAACCAATGCTGCATTCATTTACTTTTCCTCAGTAGATACCTCCTAATATTTTTGTGGTGTAAATTCCTATTCTGGCAAAAACCAACATCTTTAGTTGTCCCTTCAGGGGTGCTAGTACAGTTGCAAGGTGAAAAAACTGAACCAACATAATATAAAAACCTGGCACATGTATGGATAATATTAATATACTAAAAATATTGCCTTCTTGGAATGAATACACATACAAACAGGTAGAAAATTATAACAGATTAATATAAATGTTTAGATTGCTGATAGTAATCACAATGTTTTTAAATGTTAATATTGTTTTAATAAGTTACATTTTATTAAATAGGTCAATTGTGAATGCATTCTCAATTGCAGTATCATTAATAAAATTAAGAGAGACAAGGTTTGCAGGTATTCTTATTGACAGAAAAAATGGAAGCACTTGAGAGTATGCCATCTGTTGACTAAAAATCATAATGTAAATGTGATTAAAACTGTATTAATAATTAGTAGCAATTCAGCAAATACTTCATTTTAAAAAAGCTTCGTATATTTCAAAGCTACACCGTTACAGGAGTGGCATACCTGGATTTCATATGGGGATCAACTACATCCCTTTATAGTAGATATTTCACCTGACCTTCTAATCTAAAGCTTGTGCTTGCTACTTTACAGTCAGCTTTTCTTCAAGCCAACTTGTCAAACACATGGGTTGTATTTTCCAAATGCCAGCAATAATCTGAAGTATGATCACCCAGAATGCCTTATCTTCGGGAAAGCAAGAGGTGCGGTCACCCTCTTCTGTTAAGAAAACAGAAATAAGTGTTCAACATGACAAGTCTCAGATCTCTGAGACTCAGCTAGCCATGCAAAGCTTCTCTTATCAGAACCCAGAATTCCCCGTCAGCTTGGATTCCTCCCTCCTTTCAAAGAAAAAACCTGCCAGCTTGAACTGCCGCATAAGGCCTGGGCTTCCCCACAAACTTCCTCTAGAATGAGTTGCTCTTCCCTGGCCTGCCATGCTCCTACAGCTGAGTACTTTGCTCAAGTCTCAACAGAAGGATCAGCAGTAGCCTGATGATAGACTGGTAAGAAAAACAAATAGCAACTGCAGTAACAATTATAGTTTTAACTATAAGGAAGCTCCAGCACTGCTGAAATCAAGGGCCAAAGATGCAGAGCAGGATTTTAGTTTTAAGATGGTCTAATCTTTTCATCTTTATAGTAAATACGAGTTCTCCACTGTGTTTATTTCAAATGTTGCAAATTTAATGTGCTATTTGTTGGATAAAACTATGATTTTCAGAGCTAATCTAGGTAGGTGATGGAGGTGATGATGCTTTTGCATTTGCATTCTATCTGTCCCACATTAGCCTTTACCTAAACTGGCAAATGCTTGAGAAATTGTGCTGCCTGTGGTAATTCCTATCAAATCATTCAATGTATACAATATATGCAACTGAATTCTTCTAATATTCTACCATAGAATGTATAATTTGATAGGTTAAGTCAGTTTAGTTGATGATTAAAAAGGTGGAACTTGCCAAAATACACTGACTTGCAATGTTAAGAATGTGCCAAAAATTAAACCTAGAGTTTGGTGATAAATCAGATTATGAGGTGTCATGTTAATCAGTCATTTTAAGATTCCTCCACTTCTAAGTGCAGAGTAGTTTTGGATACTTTGGCATATTTTCATAAAAAGGCCTTTGTGTTATTAACAACATCCCAAGAGCAATGAGTGACTGAAAAAAGGCTCAAGAGTTGTGAGATCACAGTTTGTGGAGCAACAGTATCTGGACACAAACCAGTGAATTGACCAAATGTATTGAGGCAAAAAGGACAAATGAGGACTTTTCCCTTTAGATGTGAAACGTGATACCATTTGGTATATTAAATAATAATCCTCTTCTCAAAAAAATGCTTTCCAACAACAACAACAACAAAAAAAAAAGTGCTGTAGTTTTTCACATTGAAGTTACTTCTAGATTGTGGACTCTGGTTCTTCCCCTTATCTTCTAACAACCCTCATTTTCTTAAAAACTTACTGAAATGATTCCTCTGGTTCTTTTTGTTTAAAAAAACATGCAAGATACTTTTGTTCCATGAAAATTACAAGCAGGTAAGAATTTAACAATTAACACTATGTTTTTCATACTAGTAGCACCAATTATATGCTGTTTAAGCTTATCATCTAATTGCACGCTAGTGCTGGCTTCAGAGATGGCATGGCATTGTCAGACTTGGGCTCCATTCCCCAGCAGTGGAATATTCAATTATTTGTTCTGACTCATGTAATTCCCTGTATTCCAAGCTTGTTAATGTCATTACAGGGCTGAAATAAAGTGATTACTCTAAATGAGTGTTTATCCGATAGGCAATGCAATTCCTGACTCCTCCAGCTGACAACAGATGATTGCAAGTGTTCTTCTCTACTCCCTCACCTGCACCTCCCCCTCCTTTCCCTGTCAAGGAGGAAACCATAACATTGTGGTGCTCTGTGAAATACTGTCAGATGGCGTAAAATATATATAATAAAATAAAAAGAAGCGCAACCTTCCCCGGCAGAGTTAAAGCTAATGACCACTGCTTCCACTCCCAGTCAGTGATGACAGGTTGAACTAACTGATAATGGCATGCCTGCTGTTGAGCTGGCCACTTATGTTATTTCTCTTGACATGGTTCTGGGGAAGGCCTAATTTTTTTGACATTTGACCATGCAAATTTGAGTCCTGATACATTATTCTGCATTTACATCCTCCCAGTGTTGCTGTTTAAAATGTGCTACAAGCTCCTTGAGCTCAGCTAATAAAGGCCACAGAATGAAAGAAAGTTAAATATGAATGTAAGAAGAGACCTAAATGAAGGGCTAGCTTGTACATCTCAGAGATGACCTTCTGGAAATGAGCAAGTGGAAAATCCTTTTTAAAGCAAATGGTAAGAAGTGTAACATTGATTTCTTTTCTTCAAAAATTTTTTTAAAGATTCTAAAATATTCGCAAAAAGGAAAACATTAAGTTTTACACAGACATTTCTTCAGTCAGCAATTCAGCTTAGTGTATTTCAAGCCTAGGTTCCATTAATGACTCTTAGTAATACACCTTTCCCGAAGAGCCAGAAATTCATAGTGCTTCATTAATTATAAGGAAAAAATATGGCTTGTTCTCTCTCTCTCTTTCTTTTCACTTGCTCTTAAATTTTTCACACTGTTGAAGTCCAAATGTATTACCTGTGAGCAAACTCAACCTTTTTCCATCTCTTAAAATTAATTTGTATAAATTTACTGCTTATGAACAGCAATAGCTTGACAGCTCTGAGAAAAACACATCTTGTTTTAGCTACAGAGTGGGTGCAGGCTGGACCTGTGGCTCCTCAGCTAAGGCTTTTACATCAAACCTGAAGGGATCACATGCAGGAAGAGGTCAGCATTCAATGGGCCTTTTATGCATCTGGATTCAGGGAAGCTGTGTAAAACTTTCATTCTCACATTTTCTCTGTTGTCTTCTCTCTTATTGACTCTGTTTATTACAACAAACCTCTCGGTGCAGAAGCCAATATCCACTGAAGTCAATAGAAATTTTTCTGGCTACGTGCTCTGCTTCACTCTCACATAAAAACTCCAGCAATGAGATGGCTGCAAGAGGATTACGTTGCATCCAGCCTCCAGTGTCTGACATGCAGATAGCACCCAGAATGTATCAGATTTCCCTCATTCAATCACTCTGGAAAATAATAGGGTTTATAAAGAGAATAAATCATGACCTCTAAGCACAAATAAAACAGCAATCTACAATGAACAGAAGAACTTTGGGCACTGTGCAATCTGGGCCTCCAAGGAAGCCATCAACTCTACAGCAACTGTAGCTTGTTCTTTAATGATACTCATTTATACTCTTCCTACTTTCCTTGCAAGTTCCTCTGATTTCACGTGTTTGCCAACAACTAAACACTGCAACACAAAATGAAAGACACTGTCTGTGTGATATTGGTATGTTTTAGCTAGAAAACTTGATGTTAATATTGCACTGTATCTTGTTGCAATTACATTATACTATAACATACTGTTACCAGCTTAGGATATTATGTTATAAACAAAGCAAAGTAACAGCAAAGGGCTGATTCCATTTTCTTTTTAATTTCTAATATCTGCTGGTATCAAAACTCAGTTTTCAAATTCCTTTTTGATGCATATATCAAATGTGCAACTTAAATCTAGCCCAGACTGAACAACACTGGGAAAAAAGGTCAATGATCTTACGATTGGTCGCGAGCCATGTAAATGTGAAGGTTCTTCCTCCAGTTTTCAAATGTTTCTTTTGCAAAACCAACACCAGTGACAACTTGATCAGTCATGGAACTGAGGTCAAGGAACATGAATGATTTTTGTACTCACTCTAAACGGATGGTCCCTCCACAAGACACAGTCAATTTGCAGACATCTGATTATTAATCCTCAATATTGCCCCTCTCCTTCTTGGAATACCTCAGTGAGAAGGAAGCTATTTGTCCCACCTGTGCCCCAAGACTAAGGCAGAGTCTCTCACCATCCTCTTCTCCTGCCCCTGTGGCTTACACAGGCAACAGGGAAATGCCCCACACACACCCCTCCTCCCCCTTGCCTTGTGGAGAAGCAGGTGACCAGCAGGCAAGTACCCAAACCCAGAAAAAAAAAAAAAAAGAAAAAAAAAAAGGGAATAAAGCAGTCCAAATAATTGTCTGCATATGTGCATATGCTCGTGCATATGCTCATTTTGCTCATTTTTACCCGAGTATCATTGCTTCTCTTGTGATACCTGCTGTTTTTAAAATGTTTCTTCAAGCTGTCTGGAATAACCCAGTTTCTCCTTTCCTCCAATTTTAAAGTAACCCGATTAAAAATAAGTGGTAGATTTATAGCATTGTACTGACCAGAAAGTGCATATCATTTAACAGCAACAAATCAAAAAAAACCAAACTGGATTATGTATTCACTGTGCTAGATAGTGTTGTGAGTGAAAATCAAGGGAAGATGCTAATGACGTTTAAACAGCCAATAACTAACTCAGAAATCAACTAGATTACTACCAGAAACCCACCCCTTGGGCAAATATCGCTATCTCTAGTTGGTGAGAAAGTGTCAGTAACAGCACCAACATCTTAAAAAATCCTGTACAGCTGTCTAAAATATGTTCTCATCCCGCTAAAGCATGAATCATCCTGAAAATCCCCCCACATCAAGTGCTGCTTCATCCCACAGCAGCTGAGGCTGCAAGGGAAGCCACATGAAACAGCTGACTATGCAATATCCTCTCACCAGTTTCCTCAGTCAAACTGTAGAGGATACAATCTAAGGCACATATTCCAAATCAAATAGCATTTCCCTCTGCAATACTTTAATTCCATGAGGACTGATGTCTGAGATACAATTTGAACATCCATGTTGGACATCCATGCTACAATTTTTAAAATGACAGTGTAGGCATAAGAAGTCCCAAATTTGTTTTGTAATTTTCCTTTGAAATCTCAACAGATACCTGCAACATTTGCTTCACTAAAAGGAAATCACATTTTAGCACTGTATTTCCCTGGAGGGAAAAGTCATGAACACCCTAGTATTCATCACCAGTCTGTTTTCGTAACCCAGTAACACAATAACCATGAATCCAGTAATACAGAGGATAAAAGATCTGAAGTAAACAGCCACTGTCTTTTTAAAGAACTGTGGTGCAGACAGTTTTAAAACACTGCAGAGTGTGTTTGGGGAAAAAAAGATCCAAAGGCACAGCAGCATGAGCAGAAACTGGAAATGGGGAAAAGGACACTGGCCAAAGCTATAAACACCTTGAAGATTGATGATTCTTCCCATTTACTACTGGAAAAAATTTCCACTGAGTGCCAGTGCTGCTCAGTAGTTAGTTAGAAAGGTTGATGTCCAGCACTGTAAGCTCAAGGGTTTCTAGACCTACCCAAGCTGTCTCCATTTCACTATTGATATTTCTCACCTAAATACTTTCCAGGGAAATGAAGAACTAAAATAAATGCTAAGACATGACAACAGAATGGGATCCTATTGATCCCTTAGTAGAGAGTGTAAACATGAGAGTTGCTATCCTGTTTCAAATACATAAGGCCCCTTCTCAAGGTCAGTTTATTACACCACTCGTACACCTTTCCAACAAAACAAAAGTTAAAACTTGCAAAGACCTTACAGTTCCAATCTAATTAGTATACCATATAACATAATACCACATATTGTATGTATGCCATGTATGCCGTATAACTATCTAATTTGTATATCATGTAATATAGAACAGCACTGCACACAACATGTATGTGGTTTTGGAACCTGAAGGCCAGGAAAATGATGATGTGGATGAAAGCCCATCCAGGCTGGAGGAGTTGCCTAGGGAGAGCTGGTCAACCTCGTGCATCACGACTAGCTCTGCTAGGAAGAGAAGAAAGGTGGTTGTCATCAGCGACTCCACTATTAGAGGAATGGGGGGCCCAATGTGCCAACTGGGCCCAACCAACATGGAAGTCTGCTGCCTCCCTGGGGCTCGGGTAAGGGACATTTTTTGAAAACTCCTTTGTCTGGTACAGCCTTGATTACAACCCATTACTGGTCTTCCAAGTGGCATTGATCAAATCCAAATGACAAGAAGGCTGAGGACAATCAAGAGAGACCTCAGGGCCTTGGCGCAACTCATTGAGGGATCAGGAGCACAAGCAGTGCTTTCATCTATTTTGCCAGTTGCAGGGAATGGTGGGGCATGTAATCAGAGGATCACACAGACCAATACCTGGCTCTGGGCCTTGTGTCACTGGCTAAATTTTGGGGGTTTTGATCATGGGCCAGTTTACACAGAAACAGGCCTGCTGGCACCTGTCTCAAAGGGGGAAAGGGATCCTAGGTCAGGATTTAGCAGGGCTTATCGAGAAAGCTCTAAACTAAATTCAAAGAGGGAAGGGAAAAAACCTGAGCTCCTGAGACACGAGCCTGGGGGCAACATGCCAAGGTTGGAGGTGAGGCGGTTAGCAAAGCTGAAGTGCATCTGTGCCAATGTCCAAAGCATGGGCAAGAAACAGGAGGAGCTCAAAGCCACCTGCAGCAGGAAGACTACGACATAATCACCATCATGGAAACATGGTGGGATAACTCCCATGAATGGAGTGCTGCAATGGATGGCTACAAACTCTTCAGAAGGGTCAGAAAAGGAAGGAGAGGTGGAGGGGTAGCTCTGGATGTCAGGGAGTGTTTCTACTGCCTAGAGATGGATGATGTTGACAGTAGGGTTCAGTGTTTATGGGTAGGAAGCAGGGGGACAGCCAATAAGGTGGATATCCTGGTAGGAGTCTGTTATAGACCACCCAACCAGGATGAGACAGATGAAACATTCTACAAGCAGCTGTGAGAAGTCTCAAGATCGCTAGCCCTTGTTCTTGTGGGGGACTTCAACCTATTGGATATCTGCTGGAAATACAACTCAGCAGAGAGGAAACCATCTAGAAGCTTTCTGGAGTGTGTGAAAGATAACCTCCTGACACCGCTGGTCAGTGAGCCAACTGGGGAGATGCCCTGCTAGACCTGCTGTTTACAAACAGGGAAGGACTGGTGGGTGATATGGTGGTCACAGGACATCTTGAGCGTAGCGATCATAAGAAGATAGGGTTTTCAATTCTCAGAGACGTAAGGAGGGGGTCAGCAGAACTGGACATCTGGAGGGCCAGCTTTGGCCTGTTTAAAGAGTCTAGTTGACAGTCCCTTGGGAGATAATTCTGAAGGGCCAAGTGGTCCAGGAAGGCTGGACCTCCTTCAAGAAGGTAGTCTTAAAGGTACAAGAGCAGGCCATCTCCATGTGCTGAAAGATGAACCAGCAGGGAAGACTGGCCTGGTGAACAGAGAGCTTTGGCTGGAACTCAGGGAAAAAAAAAGGAGAGTTTACCACCTTTGGAAGAAGGTGTAGGCAGCTCTGGAGGACTATAAGGATGTCATGAGGTTATGCAAGACAAAGATTAGAGAGGCAAAAGCCCAGCTAGAACTCAGGCTGAGCACTGCTGTAAAAGATAACAAAAAATGTTTTTACAAATACATTAGAAACAAAAGGAGGGCCAAGGATAATCTTTATCCTTTATTGGATGTGGCGGGGAACGTCGCCACAAAGGCTGAGGAAAAGGCTGAGGTAGTTAATGCTTTCTTTGCCTCAGCCTTTAACAGCAAGACCAGCTTCCCTCTGGGTACTCAGCCCCCTGAGCTGGAAGGCAGGGATGAGGGGGAACAGAATAAAGCCCCCACAGTCCAGGAAGGAACAGCTAGTGACCTGGTGCTCCACTTAGATGTGAACAAGTCTATAAGCCTGGAATGGACCTACCCAAGGGTACTGAGGGAGCTGGTGGAGGAGCTTGCCAAGCCACCCTCCATCATTTATCAGCAGTTCTGGCAAACTGGGGAGGTCCCAGAAGACTGGACCTTAGCCAGTATGGCACCCATCTACAAGAAGGGCAGGAAGGAGGATCTGGAGAACTACAGGCATGTCAGCCTAACCTTGGTGCCAGAGAAGGTTATGGAGCAGATCATCCTCAGTGCTGTCATGTGGCATGTGCAGAACAACCAGAGGATCAGACTCAGCCAGCATGGAGTTATGAAAGGCAGGTCCTGCTTGACAAACCTGATCTCCTTCTATGACAAGGTGACCTGCCTAGTGGACGAGGGAAAAGCTGTGGATGTTGTCTACCTGGACCTTAGCAAAGCCTTTGACACTGTCTCCCACAGCATTCTCCTGGAGAAACTGGCTGCTCATGGCTTGGACAGGTGTACTCATCACTGGGTTAAAAGCTGGCTGGCTGGCTGAGCCCAAAGAGTGGCAGTAAATGGAGTTACCTCTGACCTGCAACTGGTCACAAATGGTGTTCCACATGTCTCGGTATTGGGGCCAACTCCGTTGAGTATCTTTACTGATGATCAGGATGAGGTGATTGAGTGCACCCTCAGTAAGTTTGACACCAGGCTGGGGAAGTGTTGATCTGCTTGAGGGTAGAAAGGTTCTGCAGAGGGACCTGGACAGGCTGGACCAATGGGCCAAGGCCAGTTGTTTGAGGATCAACAAGGAGAAGTGCTGGATCCTGCACTTGGGTCACAACAATCCCATGCAGCACTACAGGCTTGGGGAACAGTGGCTGGAAAGCTGCCTTGCAGAAAAGGACCTGGAGGTGCTGGTTGACAGCCGGCTGAACATGAGCCAGCAGTGTGCCCAGGTGGCCAAGAAGGCAAATAGCATCCTGGCTTATATCCCAAACAGTGTGGCCAGTAGGACCAGGGCAGTGATCATCTCCCTGTACTGGGCACTGGTGAGGCCACACCTTGAATCCTGTGTTCAGTTTTGGGGCCCTCACTGCAAGAGGGACATTGAGGTGCTGGAGTGTGTCCAGAGAAGGGCAACAAGGCTGGTGAAGGGTCTGGAGCATAACTCTCATGAGGAGCCGCTGAAGGAACTGGGGAGATCTCATCTTGTCCAGTGGCTGGGGAAACTGGGGAAGTCTCATCTTCTCCAACAGCTGAGGGAATTGTTCCCTCAGCAACGCATGTTCCCTCAGCTGCTGGAGAAGACGAGACTCAGGAGAATTTAGCCTGGAGAAGACAAGACTCAGCAGGGATCTTATTGCTCTCTACAACTACCTGAAAGGAGGTTGTAGGCAGATGGGGGTATGTCTTCTCCCAGATAACTAGTGACAGGACAAGAAGAAATGGCCAAGTTATGCCAGGGGAGGTTTAGATTGGATATTAGAGAAAAATTCTTTACTGAAAGGGTGGTGAAGTGTTGGAATAGGCTGCCTGGGGAGGTGGTGGAATCACCATCCCTGGATGTATTTAAAAATGTGTAGATGCGGTGCTTAGGGACATGATTTAGTGATGGACTTGGCAGTCCTAGGTTAACAGTTGGACTTGATGATCTTACAGGTCTTTTCCAACCTAAATGATTCTATGATTCTATAAATTGCATGGGCTCTCTGTCTTCCCACAGATTCAATTTAGGCTATTTCTACAGACAATTACTTTAATTACTAGCATTTTCCTGATTTTATCTCAGCAAAACCAAATTTTTGTAGCCATATTGAATAACAGCTACTTATTACACAACTTATCACCTTTTTCCAAGTGAAAATGACTTTATAATGAGTAATATTAATGTTGTTCATATTTATGCATTACATAGATGTATACATACTACTGCCCTCTGTAGAACAGAATTACACCACCTGAAATGCTCTCTTTCAGGCCAGGGTATGTTTTTAAAATATATACAATAAGTTTAGAAGCATTCAACTGATAGCTATGTATTCACATAACTTGAAGCATACATTTCATCCTTTTCTTAATTAGGACCATGTTTTATGAAATCACATTACATCCATTCATATTTTCACATTACAATTGAAAAGTATTTAGCCAGCAGCTGCATCTTTAAAAACACATCTTGAATTACTTAACAGTTATTAAAACATAAGAAAAAGTCCCAAACTAGGACCTCTAATGATAAGTAGAATTTCAAGGCTGTTACAAGGATTTTCAAATAAACTCATAAAACTCACAGATAAGTGAGCACTAAAGATTAGCTCCCTATTTAGCCAGGTTATCAATAACAAAATCAGAATAACAAGTTCAGTTAATGCCTAAAAAGAGAAGACTGGTCTATGTAGAGGAAGCAGGGAGATCCCTTCCAAAAGCCTCTATTTCTCAAAATCCCATCTCTTTACAAGATTAATACAGGATTAATATCAGTGCAGCTGTATTTTTGTCACTTTAGCTAACCACAAATATTCTGCTTCTACATGACATTACCTTAATGCTAGCTAAGTATACTTGCCACGCTCTGGGGTTATTTGCTGTTGCAATTTTAGCTTGCGTTCATACTTTGTCCCAAGCAATAAATAAAATAAACCCTACCTGACTAAAATAACTTTTGCCAGAGCCATTTTGATCTTGCCTGTCCCTACTTGCAACTTCTGCTACCTTTGCAGTTTCTGTTATTAATATATATAACCTCGATTAAGCAATAGAGTTAGGCCACAGGCCTTCTGCTCTGTTAGGCCTTGTGCTCTGTTAGACTACAGCCTTTATGTTCAGGTTACAGAAGTGATGTAGATTTTCCATTTTTCAGAGAATCTATAAAGTAGCAGTTAGTTAATTTGGAGAGAAGAAGGAACAGCAACATACAATGCCAAACTATTAACTAGAAGGCATAAAAATTGTTTAGGGCCCAGCCTGAACCAACAGAGAACAAATTAGCAGTGAGAAGCTGAGCAGCAAAGACCAGACACATGACCTGAAACAGTGAGAATGCATTCCCGACAGGGAGGCTACAGTGACAGAAACTGAAAAGGATGTGGTAATACAGAAAAAATGATAAACTCTCAAGAGACTCCTGTTCAAAATACACTCCCTGGTTGCTGCTTCTAAAAGGAAAAATCTACATCAAAAGCAAGAGAAAGACCACAGGCTGCAAGTGCCCTGAAACACAGCTCAGCACTGTGGCGGGAAATACCCTCCTGGACTATCCATCAAAAACTCTGTCCAGTTCTCCCTGCCCTTGTCCTTGGAAGCCTGGAGAAGATTGGCCCTGGCAAGTCCCACACTGCTTGCTACTTGAATTGACACTCATTTACTGCTGCTGCTTCTTTGCTTACACTACCTGCAACACTCACAAACAGGAAGCAGTATGTATTGAACTTAACATGAAAGGAGGAGGGGGGGCAGACTTGAGTCGTAAGTGGGAAGGAGGAGAAGGTTAAATAGTGAAGCACACACTCAAAATAACTTTGGGCAACTCAACGGTAGCTGCAATAAGGCATCACCAACACTTCAGACAATCCTGAAGTAGCTCTGCTATAAAATGACATCCTGATACAGGAGCCATGACTAATTCTTAGCAAACCTAAAAAGCTGCTGATGCCATTTTTGTGTGGAACTTGAACAACTGGACCCCCTAGGAGATGAAGCATGGGAGCCAGCAATGTGATGCAGAATATGCCACAGCCAGAGAGTATTTCAGTGTTGTCAAGAAGCAACTGGGTCAAACACAGCCTGATCTCAGAACAATGTGCTATCAACAGCTATGCCTATCTTTCTTGAAGAGTGGCTCTCAGACATTCTTCCTGTGTGGTGTTCTGCTTACCTCCCATGTAGCTGTCATGTGCCTGATCTTCCCCAGGTACAATGCCTTACTCTACTCGGAGCAGTTTCCACTGTTCCCACAGGAAACACAGAAATTTGGACATTTGTCCTGGACTACAGGTCAGCACAGAGGCAGTAGCTTGGACTATTTGCCAGATGACCAGAACTCAGTCACAAATGACTACTGCATGCCTGCATATCACAATTTGGATTTGCTATTCAGGAGCAAAGGAGTCACTATGGGCACAGAGTTCAAACTCAGTGAATCCACAATATATCAGATTTGCTGCTCACACAGAGCTTGCATGCATGGTGAGCCTGGCATGACCAGTATGGCAGAGTCATTGCATGTGTACAGCATTATGTGTGTGCAGGCACATAGCTGGGTGCTAAGCTATTGGACAGCTGAAGTCCCAGCTACAGTACAGCCAGGCTGCAGGGCCATTTGCGGGCTCGCTGGCTGTACGTACAACTGACTTGAGGGTAGCAGTAGGACAGCCCTTTGGAGACACTGTGAACTTACCTGTGAATCTCAATGTGTTCCTGACCACAACCCTGCAGACAAAATGGTCGCAGAGGTGTAGAGAGTAGCAGCTGCCATTGCAGGAAACAAACCAAAGTGACTTCTCTATCAAGAAAAACAGGGATGGAATATCTGTGAAAGAAAATATCAAATTGCTATCCTCTTTTCCTAAGTTTCATGAAACTGCTTGAATACATGGTGGCTAAATATCCTTAATTTTGCCAAGGATATCAAGTCTACAGAAATGTTATGTCACTCTTGACCTTGCAGTTGGAAATGACAAAACAGCAAGCACAACAGAGCATCGTTTAGTCATAATTAGGTTGGCCCAAATGAGTTGGTCTATCTATGCAAACCAGTACTACGCAGAGAGAATGTCCTGAAAAAAGTGTACTTTCATTACTCCAGCATGGCCCTCTGCCTATGCCAATTGCCTCTTTACAGAGCTAATTAGAGCAAAGCACATTAATCCAGACACTCTGCTTATCTTGCCAGCTGCTCCACTGAGATGCAGAACACAGTTGTGTCCTCTCAGCCAGCCACAAGACAAACACATGATGTCTGCTGTGGAAAATTCATTGTTAATAGCCATTCCATAGCTGGCAAGCTCTTATTTGTTACCAGCCTCATGGATTGACTTCAAAAGATGACGAAATGGTCCTTGCAAAGCTAAGAATCTGGCTACATATTTAAATGTGACAAACACAAAGGTGGATGTATTGACAAGACCTTTTCATGGAGACAAAAGCAGAACAAGCATCAGGGAAATGAAGATGGCATCCAGTCTACCCAGCTGATAGCAGCTACGTTGGGTGAGTGAGTTCAAATACTCTACCAGGGCATTCACATGAACCAGGAAACCAAATGTTAGTGAACACAAAGTTGTCATATATGAGTTGCAGCCTCTTCACTAGTATTTCTGGAGTGAGAAATACACTGTCCTGTTGGGAGTGGCAGAGGTGGGGGATATAAATTCCTTTCTCATAAAATAAACAATAGAATTTGCTCAGAATTGGCCTCCATATTTGGTTAGACTTTTGGAAAATGCTTATATTTTTATATAATGGAAGAAATATAACTCACTTTGGTTTCCATTTAACTCACAACTTCCATTTGAAAGTGGCCCTTCTACTAATGTCAGTATTGTCTTGTATTGTTTCAGAAGTCAGACTGACCATTTCATGACTTTGCTATAGCAGCCATACTTTAAAATTTCTATTTTAGAAGTGGGGAAAACTGCTTATTCTTCAGTAATAAAACTATACAGCATAGCAACATTTTAAGATATTGAATTCTACACTGTAATTTTGAGTTTGTACCTTTTAAAGTCTTTGGATGGTACATAACATTTGAAAGCATTTTTTATTTTATTTTTTTTTAATTCTGTCCTTGCAGTGCTAGTTTTCTGATAGTTTTCTGAGGATTAGGCTGAATCAAACTCAAGGCTTCTTTTTCTCCAAAAAGAGCTGGAATCTGGTCTGTAGCCTCATTTTCAGTAATCTGGAGCTGCTATCAGGCCTTTGATCATACCAAGCCTTACAGATGGGAAAGTTCTACTTTAAAATTCCCCATGTATTTGGAGATGTCAATGAAGTTCTTTTAAAGTCAGAAGTGATTGCTCTGTTTGTAGCTTTGCTAATACCAATTACAATGGTATTGTCTCCAGTCAGAAGAGGGTATAAAGAAACAGCTAAATGAACCCTTCTTATTCCCCTACCCATTCCAGACAGTAAACTACACACAAACACCTAGGCACATAAACAGATGCACATGCAGGCCACCCTGCTTCTTTAGAAGGAATACATTAAAGTATTTACACTTTGAGATAATGAAGGAAATGTAAATACAGCACTCTATTCTTTCAAGAAAAGCTTTCAAAATGCACATACTCCACTCCCCCTAAATTATGGTAGAGGATGGATCATAATAGCTGATGTAATAGGCAAGAAGGGTGAATGGAGCACAATCCCCTAAACTCAATAAAATAAGCAATTACTCTTGTTATCTGAATGGCTCTGTCAGTGGAGAAGTTGTCTGTGTCATAACAGAATCTAACAAAGCCTGTTGCCTTTAAGCATCAAAGGCTTTGGCCTTATTATCTTTCTAAGATGTGCATGTATAATAAGTTTTCCCAACAAATGGCGAGGAAGCGTCTCTGGCAAAATATAAAATGGTGATAAACTATGTCCAAATGATTAATTCACAGAAATTCTCCATCACACTGCAGCTACATGTGCCCGTCTCTTCTGTTATGCCCTTGGAGATTTTCATACTAAACGTATGTGCATATTTTTCATGGCCACTGATATTTGAATTGCAGCCTGCTCCCATGCAGAACATAAAACACTTCAAACTGCATAATGCTGACTAAATTATAAGTTCTCCAGTGGCCCGAGGTAGCAAGGGCCATAATAATGAGTGTGCTTAAGTGGTTTGTGTAGATTTTTTTCCCCTTTAATTTTAATGCCCTGACTTGCTGCTGCCTTTTCTAAAGCTAGGGATTGTCTCATACAATCATAACAACAGGGAAATAGAAACTGCGTTATGCTTTGAAAAAATGTAGGATGCAAAGCAGAAGCTTTAGTCATCAAGCACAGTGATAGCCGATTCAACCCTGTTGGTCACATGGAATAGAAAATGCTTTAGTGACTTTGTCCACACTTGTAATCATATTTGGGCTGGTTCATATATAAAGACAATTCAGACCACATTTACTGGATACAGCAAAAAGCTGCAATCCTTCCAATTACATTCATATTGCACATGCAAAAGAAAAAGAAAACCAAAACAACAAAAATACCAAAGCCACACAGCTGAAATCTCATTTTATTAAAATGATAATGAAACCAGGTGAATGAAGCCTGCCAAAATATTGAGAACTTTACTCATGGCATTACAATAGGTCAAAGTGGACATCTGTATGGGCTGTAATGAACACTTACTGATTCTGGTATTGGTTATTTTTCTTGGTTTTACTCAAAAGACAAATGGATGAAAATGCTTACACTGCAGCAATGCTCACTTCCATGGTAATTGGAAAAATATACACAAACACTGTACTAATATCCACAGATGTTTATAGTCAGGCAGATAAAAAGAGCCTGGGCACATATTAACTGTTTGCCTCAACTTCCCCCACCTTTTAATAGAGACTATTTTTGGCCAGCACATCGAGAAGCAAGGAGCTATTGACTTCACGAACCAGTGCAAAGACAGACTCGTTGCAAAATCTTTTTCATGTTCCCCTCTTTTGTCCCACAATGTTTCAGGGAGCTCATTTCTACATTCCTTGCTTTACAGGATTGAGGCAGATGTTTAAACTCACTTCTTACAGGATTCTGACTGACCCCTATCTGCACCTAACCACTTCATCTGGTCTACAGTCCAAGGCCCTCTTCGCAGAGGACTGCAAACTGATGTAGTTTGAGTGCTCCTATATCAATAGAGCTATGCAAATCTTCCTCTGGCACTGGTTTTGGGACCTCTTCCTCATTGTGAAAACACAGACTAAAATTCTTTTGTAAGTAGTGTCAAGACTTAAATGGAAGGACTGAACACATGGACTTCTGTCCTACCTCCAGATTGCTCTAGAATACTGATGTGGAGCTCCTTGGTCAGTAAGCCGTAAGGGCAGCTCTGCTGGCATAGCAGAAAAAGATCTGCAGTGGCTCTGCCAACTGCCTACAAGAGGCGAGAACTCCTGACGCAGCACCAAGACCTCCCAGAAACTACTGTCTCTTCCCTCTGGCCTCTCTTATACATAATTTTTCATAACTGAGAGTAATAAATAAATCTATCCTTTGGGTGTTTGGGATTTTCAAAAAATTTAAAAAATAAAAAAAAATTTAAAAGTTTTTTTTTAAAAAAAGCCATTTTACTTACTCAAAGAACGCCCAAAGTGAGACAACAAAACTACTGGTTAGTTTTTAGAAAGTACAACCCTATTTGTTGCAGTGTCTTGACCTTCTGCAGCTCTTTTCCTCATTTTAATTTTACTTTGTGATTCAGGTATTAGGTTGTAAATAGAGATTAGAATTCTTTATTTAATCTGTCTTCATACCTGAAATAAAAGCATGGCATTAATTCACAGAGTAACAGTACGGCTGAGGTTGGAAAGGACCTCTGGAGGTCACCCTGTCCAACTCCCTCTACCCCCTCCAGCTCAAGCAGGGCCATCTAAAGCTGGCTGCCCACAACCATGTTAAGATGACTGTTAAGTATGTACAAGGATGGAGACTCCACAACCACTTGGCTCTGTCTTGTCTACACCCTCCTTTCACATATTTGTACATGCTGACGAGATCCCCTTAGTCATACTTTACTGGACTTTCTCCAGTTTTCAGTCCACTTCACTCTTCTGCTCAGCCAACCCATTCTTCATCAGCTTCTTCATCAGAATCTTACAGGAGACAGTTTTGAAAGCCTTACAGAAACTGAGGTAGACAGCATCCACTGCTCTCCCCTCGCCTACCAAGCCAGTCATTTCATTGTAGGTTATCAGGGTGGTCAAGCATGACTTCCTCCTGGTGAATCCATGGTGACTACTGATGACTTTCTTGTCTTTCGTATGCCTGGAAATTGTTTCCAGGATTAGCTGCTCCATCACCTTCAAAGGGACTGAGGTGAGGCTGATTGCCTGCAGTTCCCTGGGTCCTCCTTCTTGCCTTTCCTGGAGACAGGAGTGACACTTGCTTTCCTCCAGTCCTCAGACAGTTCTAGTCACCATGATCATTCAAAGTTTATCAAGAGTGGCCTCTTAATTACATCAGTCAGCTCCCTCAGCACTCATGGGTACATATAAATAGGGCCTATGGACTTAAATACGTCCAGTTTGATTAACTGTTTTCTAATGTGATCCTCTTCCAGCAAGGGTAAGTCTTCCTTATTCCACACTTCCCCCTGTACTCTGGGCCCTCAGATTTCTGAAGGTGGGCCTTACTAGTAAAGACTGAGGCGACGATGGTGTTCAGTACCTCAGCCTCTTCCATGACACATGTCACCAGGGCCTTTCCACATTTGGCAGCAGACACACATTTCCCGTAGTCTTCCTTTTGCTATTTATGTACTTTGAGAAGACTTTCTTGTTACCTTTAATATCCCTCTCTAGATTCAATTACAGATGGGCTTTGGCTTTCCTAACAGCATTTCTGCATGCTCAAACAGTGTCTCTCCTTTTTATGTTTTGCCAGGAACTCCTTGTTAACTTCCTGTTCATTGCAACGGACTGCTCTTGAGCTGGAAGACATGATCCTTGAATAACAAACAGCTTTTTCGGGCCCCTCCTCCACCCAGGGCCTTATCCCATGGGAGTCTACCAACAGGTCCCTAAAGAAGCCAAAGTTGCTCTCCTGAAGTCCAGGGTTGTGATTTTGCTTTTTGCCCTGCTTCCTCTTCTCAGGATGCTGAACTCCACCATCTCATGGTCACTGCAACCAAGTCTGCCTTCAGCCTTCACATCCTCAACTAGACCTTCCTCATTATGAGGTCCTGCAGAGTACCTGTCCTCATTGGCTCCTCTATCATTTGGGTCAGGAAGTTGCCCTCAGGATTGTGTACTGTGGTGTTTTTCCAGAAGATATCAAGGCGTTTGAAGTTCCCTATGAAGGCCACAGCCTGTGAACATGAGGCTACTTCTGTCTACAGAAGGCCTCATTCATTTGTTCTTCCTGCTCATGCCACCTATAGCGTGCACCTACAGCAAGGTCACCCTTATTGGTCTAATCAGTAACCGATACCCATGAGCTCACAGCTGGTTCGTCATCCATCCCCTAGGCAGAGCTCCAGCTGTTCTCTCATATAAAGGGCAACTCCACCACCTTGTCTTCCTGGCCTGTATCCCTCCATTGCAGCACTGCAGTCCTGTATGCAATCCCACCTTGTCTCTGTGATCCCAACATCATGGGCCTTCAGCTGCACTCAGATCTCTCAGCTTCCTCATGTTTATTCCCCATGCTGTGTGCATTAGTGTACACAGACTTCAGAGACACCCCAGGATGCTGACTTCCCTGTAAAGGTCTGGGTTTTTCCATAATGATGCCTTGTAAGCACTTCCTTGCTTATGTGCAAAAGCTTGAGGTGACCCCGCATAAGCCCTGTTTTGTTGACTTTGCTTACTATCATTTTTACCACTGTTAATATTAAACAAGCTCCTGAAAGCCCAGTAAACAGGAAGGTGCTTGGTGTCTGAGCAATTATTTTGGCCACGAGTATACATGGCTACCCATAAGTAATGACATAGGTATTTATTCATGATTGTTGTGCAGGCTATACCACAAAAAATAGGCAAGACTGACTCTGCATGCCTGATTTGATTTCAAGGGGGATCAGGCATATTTCATAATTTCCTGAAACATCTATCTGTATATTTTGGTACCTTAAGCTGTCTGAATTAATTTCCAATTCCTGTAGGCATAGCTAGATCATCTATTTGGTTTTGTAGCTTTTCTAATTGTATAATCTGTTTGATACATTGCCTTTACTGGTAAAATTAAGTCAGGCATATATTTTAACACATAAGAAGTCAAACAGGTGTGATGGTTCATCAACCTGAATTCATGTCACAGTGATTCTTAAAATGCAAAAGCCCTAAAATTATCCTATTCAGATTTGTGAAGGCCCTTGCTTTACAGAAAAAAAGAAAAAAAAAAAAAAAAAGGTGGTCATCTGGCTTCAATCTGTTTCTTTGTTTCTTTCTGTAGCATAACTTGTCCCACATTTTGAAGAGTTGAAACAGCTACTGTTTGGTAGGGTGAAGTCTCTTGCTCTGAAGTGCTTGAGAGTGCTCCAGGCCTGTAGGCACCTGCAGCACAGCAGTCTTCCTGAAGTCAAAGGTGCTTTGCTGAATCCAAGTGGGCAGCTAACCTTCAAAGAGGGTTTCTGGGGAAAGTGCCAATTTTGATTTGTATCCTTATTCAGAGGCCAGTGAGCTGAGAACTCATCTGTGGCTTCAGACAGATTTTAATTTAACACTACTACTACTACTACTACTACTACAAGAGAATACTCAACTCTGCTGATGGTATGCCAGGTAGCCATCCTACATATCATTCTTTTGAGGCAGGCATTCCAGCTCTTAAAGCTGAATAAAATGATTCCTTTATTGTACTGAACTTTGCTTATCACCAGAAGTTTTTCAGACAAGGTTTGAAAATAAAGGTGTGTTTTAGGAAATCTCCTTTACAAGACAGTGTGTAAAATAGTCAGGTTTCATTACATTTTAATGAGCAGGTAAGCTTTGTTTAGACCTAACTTCAGAAGTGGAATATTTATACCACCTTCCACAGTGAAACAATGCATCACTCATCTCTTGGGCATTCATGTGTGAATCTTGTCAAGATCTATTGCGGAGTTTTCAAGTGTCATTTTTAGGATGAAAGATTCTTGGAGAAGTATCTCACAAACAAACTTTCAAGAGCTGATTGATGTTTGAGGCATCTTGCTGTGAGTAAGACACTGTAGTTTGTTCAAATTAGTTTACAAGATTCCTCATTTCAGCTCATTAAAAGCACAAATGCTGGATGCTAACAACTTATGGAAGGCGATTTTTATGTATCCCTTTGGACACACCCTGTGCTCCCTAGCACTCCTAGGATTTAATATGTGATGAAAGGTTCAGTTTGGAAAAGAGAAGACTAAATTAACCATAAAAAGGTGCAGTACTTCAAAAGGACATTTATGACATGCCTCTAAAATTCTACCTACACTTTATGTTTTAATTAATTTCTGAGTGAAATACATGCGCATTTTTCAGCCCTACTGAACTACACATTTTCAGCACCTATCTCCACCAGGTCTTCTGATAAACTAGATCTACCCTTTTCTAAAGCCAAACTTAGTGCTTATCATTTGGATAAACAGTCATAAAACCCAGAAACATATTTTTCAAGCAAAATGCTGCACAAAAATGGTCAAACTGAAAAGCTTATCCAACAAGGCCCTGTTTGTGTGGTTCAGCCTCCTTGTTAAAAGATTTCCTTTCCCCATAAGAAACAAATTCAGCTTTCCTACCAAAACCAGCCCTAATGAAACACTTATCAAGACCAGCAAATGAGCTGATAACTTGGCAATGTGGCCACCTGTCAGTTAGGCACTGGTCCAATGTTTTTGGACCAATTTCATAGAGGCCGCAGAAAAAGCATTAGCTTGCAGTAACTTCCAGGTGTAACTGACATGGAATGAATAGATCCAATGTCCCAAAGGGAGTAGGTTGCTTAAGCTACAAAATTTTAGTCTCCCCATCTTGGAGCATCATCTCTTTGGAAGCTGAAATTAACTGGACACATTTTCCCTTTCCTTAAATTACTCTTGTTTGTTGTTGTTCAGAGCACGATTTTAAGTCTGCATAAATAAAATACATGCCTGTATGTTAACCAGGAACTGGGCAGAAATATGAGTGTAAACTGGTTCCACTCATGGCTCTAAGTAAATATAAGCACTGTAAGACCTACTTTCTAGCTTCTGTGTACCACCCAGTAAAACCTTTGGCCTGGGTCTGTGAGGAATTATCCACAGCCAAAAGGAAGACACAAAAGCTGGGTACTTAAATTAACCCCTTACACATGCCTGAGTAGTTAGGCACCTCATTCTTCTTAGATTTACATTACAATTACCTAATAGCCCTCCAATTTTTATCTAAAAGCCAGTCAGACCACTCCTCTATCCCACATCTTGCCACCAGCTGAATAAATGTACTAGCTACAGTTCTTGTGGTTCAAGAGACACCATTGTCACTACAAAATTTTCCTATTTGCATAACCGAATACTTTCCAGAGCAGTTTGGCCCTCCCTAAGAAGACATTGTTGAAAGACATAAAAAGGAATTATCACTGATTACATAAATATTCTATTGTTAGAATTACATACAGCATCTGCTCTTTATGTGGTTTAATTCAGTTTGGAGACTGCATCCTTCTGACAATGAAGACAGGTCATGGAGCTTTAGTGATGAAAATGAGCACCTTCACTCCCCTTAATTTATAAAGTATTTAAATCTTTGTACTCTTGCAAGAGCTGTCACTTGTGTTATTTGTCCTTCTCTTTTTAATGGATAGTTGTAGTTACCCTATGTTAATCTGAAATCTGACACGTTCTTTTCCAATTAAGGACATCTAATGGGAAAGTTACACTTTCCCATGATGCCTGCTACAATAAATCCTTCTAATTATTAATGTATCCAGGCAAGTGACATCTCATTATTTTGGGTGACTTCACAAAACCATTTGACAGGAAATAATGATGACTCAACACCAAACCTAAATTTAGAAGAATTTAAGCAGATCAGAGATTTTTCACTACCATAAAAATTTTTGATTCATATGGCTTAAACTAATATATACTCAGTTTGGAGGGTTTAGATGAGCTAAATTTCTTCCCACTGCAATGGGGATGCTGACTGCAATGGAGAAAACCACTAGTGTGTTTGGAGGCCTATGTGAGAACATGCCGTTCCTGTCACGTTTCCCTTCATTGAGCTTTCTGTACCCTGTTTCTACAGTAAATATATATTGTAAAGACTGGAGCAGAGAATGCACAAGAGCAATTTTAGATAATATTTAAAATTTTGTTTGCCACTCACTAGCCAGTATTATTTTGTGGGTTCTCCTTTCCCGTACGTAAACAGGGGGAAGCTTAGGTCCCCGCATCTGTTTCAGAGTGTTTTGTGACTTCACCCAGCTTCCCCCGGCGCTGTCAGTGCATCAGCTCACATGCAGCAATTGCGTTAAATGGGAGAGCGACTGCCAGAAACACTCAGGCAGTGGCATTAAGCAGTTATGTCAGCTCAGGTTGGCTCCTCAGCAGCCCTCTCCGACTAAACTCAGGGCCTCTGTTCAGGGTACAGCAAAATAAGACGTTGCAAATGCCTTATGAGACTGTCTCACCAGCCAAGACACTGCTGTGGCTGCCAGGTCAGCCAGCACCGGGTCAGCATGGCCTCCCCCCTGCTGCTGACCCACAGCACCTGGCTGAAGTGACCTGGCTTCCCCGGCCTCCTCCCTGCTCCTTGGGGCACACCCCAGGGCTGAGGGTCGCATCAGCTTTCTCCGGTGTATTTTGGAGACCCAATGTGTTTAAACTGCCCACCGCACTGGAGGGGAGGGTTTCATCCCCACTGGGAAACATGGGCGCTCCCCGAGGGCCATGGCACAGCAGCTGGCCCAGGCAAGGCAAGGTCAGGCAGGGAAGCCTGTTTGCTCCACAGCAGTTTGCTGAGGAAAGGGCCACACTGGCGGCCAGCTACCCCCCCAGCTCGGGCCAGCTACCCCCCAGCTCGGGCCAGCTACCCCCCAGCTCGGCCAGCTACCCCCCAGCTCGGGCCCGCTACCCCCCAGCTTGGGCCAGCTACTCCCCAGCTTGGGCCAGCTACCCCCCAGCTCGGGCCAGCTACTCCCCAGCTCGGGCCAGCTACCCCCCAGTTCAGGCCAGCTACCCCCCAGTTCGGGCCCACTACCCCTCATCTCGGCTCGTTTCTGATGGCGACTGCCGCGGCGCCAACGCTGAGTCGGCAGCGCCCCCTGGCGGGCGGTCGCCGTCATTGCGCTCATCCCGGCCGGGGCGGGGCCCGGGGCGGGGCCCGGGGCGGGGGCCGGGGCGGGGGCCGGGGCGGGGGCCGGGGCGGGGGCCGGGGCCGGCGGAGGCGTCGTGGGGCGGCCCGGCGCTGAGGGCGCCGCCGGTAATCTCATTTAATCTTTGATCATTATTATCACGGTGCTGCAGTGCGCTCTCTTGGAGCTTTCGCTGAGGGAACGTTAATTTCTGTGATTGTCAATAGCCATGAATAATTCAAGGCGCTGTCTGGGAGGCTGAGGTGCCCCTGATAAGGGTATCGAGAGATCAGAGGAGACTCAAACTTTTCGAAAGTGAAGGGGAAACTGTTAAACTAAATCTCTGACGCGCGGTCTGCCTGTACCGGCTGGAGCTCGTGTAGCAGTTTTCATCCAGAAAAAGCTCGAAACGCTGCATGCGCCCACCCTCTGTGGCCCTGGAGCGCGGCCGGAGTGCGTGGGGAGCTGGCAGCAGAGCGATGGATGGAATGGTGGGGTTGCACCCCACCTGTGTGGAGCTGCTGGAGAGCTGCCCGGTGGGCTTTCCCCAACATGTCAAGCTTTCCTTTCATGACATGAGGTCGGGGGGGACTGGGCAGCACAGCATCTGATGAAGCCTTTCATTATGGATCCGTGTTACGAAGGGACCTCAGGAGGTCTAGTGCTCTAGTCCAGCTCCCTGCTCAAGGCAGGGTCAGCCAAGAGGCAAGAGCAGTCTGCCCAGGGCTTCATCCTCTCAGGTCTTGAAGTCCTGAAGGCTGGAGAATGCACAGCCCTGTGGGCAACCTGCTGTGCTGTTTGACCCTCTTCATGGTAAAAAAGCATCACTTAACATGCAGTCTTGTTTCAGTTTATGAGATTTGCCTCCAGTCCTCCCACCCTGCAACAGGGAGAAGAGCCTGGCTCCATAGTCTCGATTACTTCCCCACAGGAATCAGGAGGCTGCTGCTTTCACTAGCTGCATAGCTACCAGAAGGTCACACAAAGCGCTCTTTTCCCCATGCTGAACAAGCCCCACTTCCTCAGCCTCTCCTAACAGGGCAAGAGCTCCAGCCCCCAACCATTTTCATGCCCTTTGCTGAACTCACTCCAGTTTATCCATCCTTCCTACCCAAAACTGGATGCAGTTGGGGTCTAACAAGTGCTGAGGGGGGTTGTCACTCCTCTCAGCCTGAAGCTACTACAGCCTAGGATGTTGTTGGCCTTCTTTGCAGACACTCTATACTGCTGTCTTATGTCCACCAGGCTCCCCAAGTCCTTTTCCACAGAGCTGCTCCCTCACCACCCTGCCCGTACTGTTAATCAGTGCTCTTCCTTCCCAGGTGCAGGACTCAGCATTTGTCCGTGTTGAATTTTGTAAGGTTTCTGCTGGCCCATTCCCACACCTGGTGCACTGGATGGCAGCTCTGTCCTTGAGCATATCCACTGGTCCCCCAGTTTGGGATCACCTGCAAACTTAAGGAGCAAGCAATGCACCACCTCCTGCAGGTCATCGATAAAGACAGGACAGGTCCCAGGATAGACCATTGGGGTACTCCACCTACTACTGGCTGCCAGGTGAAGCATGAACCATTAACTACTACCATCTGAGCTTGATCATCCAACCAATTTTTTACCTGCCTAGTTGTCCACTCATCCAAACTGTGGTATTTCACCTTGGATATAAGAACACTGTGAGACACAGTGTTAAAAGCCTTGTTAAAGTCAAGCTGCTGTCCTTGCATCCACAAATCTAGACATCTTGTCATAGAGGGCAGTCAGGTTGGTCAGTCAGTTGGTAAATTCATGCTGACTCTTCCCAATCAGTTACTTCTCCCAGCTCTCATCATGAATCTTGGGGAAAAAAGCATGATCTAAAGCCTGGGGGATGGTGGTGTTCCTGTCTGGGCACCAACACACTTGCAAATGTTTTTATAGTGTTTTTACTTTCTCATTTCAAAACCCAGAAAATATTGAGCAGGTTAAAGAGCCATGCCCACGCTAATGCCAATGTTAATTCTTCCTGGAGCTTTCTGTTGTCAGTGTTGGTCACTGCACAACCAGCTAAGGATGAAATATTAGTAGCTGTCTGTTGCTGGAGGGAAACTCTGGCAGAAAATTGATTTACTCAACATCACACAACGTGTCTGTTGTCAAGGCAGGAGCAGAACTCAGGATGCACTCCCTCCTGGCCACATACTTATCCCCAAATTCATTACATGACAACTATTGCCAAGAACATACTCTTCCATTCAAACCCATGAGACAAATAAATACTTCTTCCATCCAGTGACCTCAGCCTGAGGTTTCATCACATTATAAATATACATGTCTAATTTACAAATTAAAAAGCTACACAATGGTGAATGATCTGGACTGCAACATGCATTTGGCTCTGATAATAAGCACAGGGAAAACAAGCTGATTGGAGAATATTAAAAATCCTAGGGTGACATACTGAAAAAAGCAGGTACATGAACTGAAAATAAAACTGGCAAAAATATTTTTATTGGAAATGGAAAGTAAAAATTTTTTATTTGTTTATTTATGGGAAATTTTTAGATGTGGGTGGCTTTGATTTAAAATATGTATATATTATACACCTCTCATTCATATTTTTAAACTTTCTATGCAATTTTTAATTTGAAAATACAAAAAGCACAGGAGAGTGTCCTTCTTCTCTTTTTCCCTTCCTGAATCATCCTTGCTCCATCTAAGACACCACTGGTGTGTCTTTGCCAGAAGTCCCCTTAAAGGCAGAAAACAGAGAACCTAAGTTTTTCTGTGTCTGTGTGGAAGTACACCAGAAGGAATCTAGAGTAACATTGGGAACCATGTATAGAAGGTTGAAAATGGCATAACATGGATTCCCATCCTATCATCAGCTCTGGCCTCTGTATTTGTTTTTTCCTTGGCTTTTCCTGCCTGTGAGGAAGAAGCAAGTTGCAGCAGAAAGCCAAGAATGCTTTTGTGAAATGGCTGTGTGACCCTTCCTATACTGCAGGTTGTCTCCAGGAGACAAAGAAGGTGTTAGTCATGCTGTGCTTATGCAAAGTTCTTCCAAATTAATTTAAAATACACACATGTACATAATGGCTAACATATGACAAGGCTATTCCTAATTTCCACATAATAAACAGGCTCAATAAGTTGCTTAGTTTTGTTGTTATATCCAGCCAAGTCAGGGTTTTCTAGTGAGGTGGTTTTAAAGTTTTCTTTTGTCCTTTTTGTCCCCTCATCTCTATATATGAATTGTTCTTTGTGTTGCTTTGATCCAACAGAAAAGAAAGGCAATAAAAAGCAAGTCTGTTATTAACATTTGCAATACTTGTTTTATCAAATTATTACTTATCAGATTAGAGAGTGGCAGGGCCTTCCAAGGTGCTAAGCAATGGCACAGTGATTGCCATCAGGGAGGTGAGCTCCAGCAGATTAAAGTGGTATCTAAAGCAACATGACAAACACATTCTTCAGGTACTTCAGGTACAGCCTACTTGCATACACATCGTGCTTGCATAGGAATGATGCAGTCCAACATGGTGTGTGGGATGCTCCATTTCTAGATTATCTCAGCCCAGTCTGTGTTCTAGTCACCTCCAGTTAAATCCAGAGTGGCTTGGATTTAGTGGATTTACACCAGTACAAATCAACCCAGTATTTGGCTCTCTAGTTCGTTACTTGTCCTGATTTCAGCTGCAATAGAGTAAATTTTCTTCTCAGTAGCTGGTGCAGTGCTGTGTTTTGGGTTTAGTATGAGAATAAACTGGTAACACATGGATGTTTTTAGTTGTTACTAATGTCTATACTAAGTCAAGGACTTTTCAGTTTCTCAGGCTCTGCCAGGGAGAAGGGTGATAGAGCACATGAAATTGGGAGGGGACACAGCCAGCACAGCTGACCCAACTAGCCAAAGGGATATTCCATACCATGGGACGTCATGCTCAGTACAAAAACTGGGGGGACCTGGCCGAGGCCTGCTGATCACTGCTCGGGTACTGGCTGGAAACTGGTCAGTGGGTGGTGAGTAATTTTATTGTGCATCACTTGTTTGTTGGGGTTTTTTTCCTTTTGGATTTTTTTCCTCTCTCCCTCTCTCTCCTCATTACAATTGTTATTATTATTGCTGTTGTTATTATTATTAAAATAACCATATTTTATTTTATTTTAATTATTAAATTGTTCTTAACTCAACCCACAATTTTTATCTTTTTCCCAAATCTCCTCCCCATCCCTTTTGGAGAGGGGTGAGTGAGCGAGTGCAGCAACTTAGTTGCTGGCTGGGGTTAAACCGCGACACTTGTTCACTGGAAGGTACAAAGGGACATTTCTTTTTTGTTAGAACTTCTCAGCAAGCATACTTACCACAAGTCGAAAACCATAATTATGTTTAAGCAGTCCTATCGCAAAACCCAGCACATTTAGGAGCTGTCACAGGGCACTGCCTAATCCGAGAACACCACTGTCCTCTAAACTAAGCAACAAATGGACAACACTGACGTTGTAAGTCAACATCTTTGTCTGATTACCAAGGTTAACATTTCAGGATGCTTCAGAAGGTGCATCTCTCCTCAGGTGGAAGAAATAAGGAAGAGCTTGGCTGCAAGTAAGTATTGCTCTGTGGAAAACAGCACCTGGAGTGACTGGCTTCCCTCAGAGTTGGAGCCAGGTCTGCTGGCTGGCTGGCTGAATCAAACTACTAGTCAACATGACTCCACAGTCTGTTATCTGGATAAAATCCAGGAAAAGACCTGTGGCTACACTAATAAAAGGCATTCTATTATTGCAGGATTTGCTACCTGTTTCTAAATCTAATAACTTGTTTCCAAACTGTGCATTTGCTTGAATGAATTTGTTTTATTGTACTCATCAGTGTGGTGAGTGCCAAGAGTGATGTTAGGTCAACCTAGGAAACACAGGGTATTGCAGTCTTCACTATGCACTAGTTGGTTTTTTTTCTCAGAATATTCAGAGCCCATCAAAGTCTCAGCATTTTAAAATAGACTCACCCACTGCATGACGATGCTGGGCTTGCTTGAATGCTGACAACACAAAAAAAGTGTTGGCAAATTTTAGCTGGAACCTGTTCACTTACTTTTTCCAAGGAAGTAGAACGGGGACCCCAAAGTTGATGGATCACTGTGTAGGCTAAGAAGCAACAAAACACGCCTGAAGAATGGGAGCCATAGATACTGTTGACGTGCAACTAAAATGATGGATGCTTAGAATGTAGCTGACCAACTACTATGAAGTTCACTGTAAGAGAATGTCCATAAACCACCAAGGGACTAGCAGAGGTGTATGCAGAACACCCATGGTGTTGTCTGAGGGGGACATGTAGATGACAAAATACCTTTACACGGCATTCCAAGAGATGTTGTATGATATGACTCCACAGGACTAGATGGGATGCAGCCACAAGTACTGAGGGAGCTGTCTAGTGTCATTGCAGGGCCACTCTCCATTGTCTTCGAGAGGTCATGGCAACTGGGCAAGGTTCCCGAGGACTGGAAGAAAGCATATTTCATACCTTAAAGAACGGCAAGAGGATCCAGGGAACTCAAACCAATCAGCTTCACCTTGACTGTGGGGAATGAGAAGGAGAAAATAATCCTGGAAATAATCTCCAAATATTTTAATACATTGCTTGGGAGTAGTCAGCATGGATTTACAAAGAGGATATGTCGTCTGACCAACCTGATAACTCTTCTTGACTGTCTCAGTAGATGAGGGAAAAGCAACAGACATAGTCCTGGACAACCAGCTCTAGGTGGCCTGCTTGAGCAGGGAGGCTTTGGACAAGATGATGTCCAAAGGTCCCTTCCAGCCTCAGCCATTCTGTGAAATGAATCTGTGGCATTGTTAAGGACTACAGGTTGTGTGTGTGCCTGACATACACAATTAAAATGCTCAGCAGGAGAGAAGTGATACAATGTATTAGGAGCATCTATAAACTGGAGCTGTATTTTGTATTCTGTGGCCCAGATGGCTGGAAAGGTAGACCTCTGCATACACCAGTTAATTACCAGCACAGATAATGATGCTTTCTGTTTGCTCCATGTCTGAGTAAAGGAATGTGAGCAATAGATTTTGAACCAAGTCTCTGATAAAAAGTGCGTGCTTTGGATCCAGGAGCTGCTGAAGAGAGTGAGTACCAGGGCATTCAGTATTAATTCTGAATATTCAAGAAACAGCCTAAAGGAGAGGCAGATCCTGGAAAGAAAAGCAGTAATCACAATCTAATAAAAATACTATCTGTGCTTCTATCCCTAATTTTTTTCAATTTGTTTTCCTTTTATTCCCTCTTCCCCTTCTTAGGACAAACTGACAGCAGGGAGTGACTTGTAAAAGACATAAGAAATCTGTTGAGAGCAGCTGAAGTCAAGCCCATGGTGATCAAATCCATTGCACTTCGCTGGCTGCTCTCCGTACAAAGTGATTTTGTTCCGCAACTCAGCAAAACAGAAATCTCTGCTCCAGCTAATTGCAGGCCACCAATTCTGCGGTGTTACAAATCACTTAGGCTTACTAAAGAGAAGAACTCACAGCCACATACCAAGTAAATGCAGGAGCACAGAGTATTTTTAGATCATTTGTAAGAAGGTGTCTTTAATGGGTCTGTTTTTCTACATTCACACCCATTTATCCCCTTCAAGAACCCTGCTCCAGTACAGCACTAGCCACTCCACCAACAGCCAGATACGGCACTCCTCCTAAGACCAGACAGACCTATTTTGAGAGTGTTGTACATACCTACTGATGAGAACTGAGAGGAATAAGAAGCCAATTAAAATGCAATAGATGCACTGTGGGGAATATGGCAATCATACTTCAAAAATCTATTTGCTTTTGATTTTATGACTGCGTGTTAACTCCACTAAGTTTTAATGCACACTGGAATGCTGTGAATGACAAGTGGCAAAAAACGCTTTGAAACAATTCTTTGCTGTGACACTTTAAGGAGGACATTGCATTAACAGTTTATTTCAATAATAGAAACTTCTGAGAGACTGGAAATTAAGTATTTCAAATGAGCTTTAAATATAGCATAAGAAGTTTCGGATTTAATGGACAAAGGCTGTTCCCACTAAATGTACCCTCGTACTGCCAAGAGGGCTTTGAAAGAAAATAAAATCTAGAAGTGGCAAGTTTGAGGCTATTAGTGTCAAGAGTCAGACCAGCCAAGCAATTCTAAACTAAGATGCTCTTGGTATTAAAGAAATCCGTTTGCATGAATTTTTATGTTCCACTTCACTCTGGAAACCAAAGTTGTTCCCTTGAGAAGCTACCTGGCTTCTGAGGCATTTGCTGAAGCGCGACAAATAGTAGAGATGACTGCTTGAATAATTTCCAGATAGCAAAGTATCTTTATTTAAAATCTGATCTTGATTAACGCTCAAAGTGCAAGAAAAAAGAAAATTAAATTCAAAGAACCTTATAAAAGCTTCTTGTAAAATAACAGTACTCCTCAGCAAAATTAGACATCTTAGGGTTAAAACCCACAGATTGGTCAAGTCCATAATTCTAGACTGAGTAAGAACAAGAACTGGTTTTTGTAGTGTTTACTTCTTCTGCAAAACCCAGAAGGGATCACTTTTCATTATGAGGTAAGCAAATTTGCTAACAAAGATTTCACTTTAAACTAATAAGGAGGACACAGAAAATGAACAGCAAACGGGAAGCAGCTTTTCACCTTTGAATGTCTGTGACAAATCAGGACAGGCCAATGAAATGAGTGTCCCCATCTCTGAATGGTCTCTTTGTCCAAGTGACTGCAACAAAGAAACGGACCAGAACCTACACAGAGCACTCTGTCTGACACCCGCACACGTGCTGTGGATGCCTGAGGGCATGCAAGTGCCAGTGGGCATCTGGACAACTGCATCAAGCTTCTGGTCTGGTCTGGCCGGACACTGGCTGAGGCCCTGGTGACTGCTGGCCAGACCTCCGCTGCCTACAGTGGAGTTTATACAGCCACCCATGTCAGCCCTTATACACAGACACATAAATGCAGGTGTCAGTCTCAACCTTACCTCTTCTCAGAGCCATAAAACCCAGCCACTGGTAAGCAACCCATTTTGTTTCTCCACTTACAATGGCAGCTAAATCGGGCAGAAGGCACAGACCACCTTGAAGAAGTGCGTGCAAAAGATATGAAGGGTTCCTAAACTCTAAACCTGTGTTCTTCCTATGTTAATAAAGCTAACCCTTCAGCCAGTGGCACTTGTTGATAGGACAGTCTGAGGAATCCTTTCTGCTGTTGTGTAGATGCAGAGCCCACACTTGTGCACCAGTAGGTCTCCTTTGACAGTGTTGTGTTTCATTTAAATCTCTTTGATGCTTGTTCTTGGATGCACTTTGGCTAACATTCCTAAATGTATATCATTATTTATCCTCAGTCACTATATAGCTTAGGAATTAGTAAATAAATAGATCAGCTAGAGGAACTAAAGCCTAACTCTTCCCCATCCTAGACCAACGTCTTGCGGGGCCACGCTCTGTAAACCTTGGATTATTTTCTGCACAGCGAGATAAAATTCAGAGGAACGAAGCACAGCCCTACATTGCCTTACAGTCTTGAGGTTAATAGTCTTCTGTGCAGTGGTATACATGAATTTGAGCCCTCTTAGATCTTACAATGCATCTCTCAACCTTGCAGTGTTTTTCATGCTGACCTGTTGTTCAATATCTTATCGAAAAGGACCTTTAAAAAATATGAATACCTTAAAAAAAAGGTGAGTACTTCTCCTTCCAAAGAATAAGGCACACAAGCTCTTAACAGAAACAGCTGAAGCCTTCTCACTTTGAGGTTTCCCTATTAGCAGGCTTAAGGTGATGTTTGGATTGCCACCTGTTGCATTAAAAGCGCAAAACTGTACAGGGAAATTGTGCTGCCATAAGGCCCACAGGCACTAGGTAGGAGGTGAGATGTTTCAGCTCATTCCAGGGCAACTTACTCCCAGCTACACCGACAGGGGCTCCAAGGTGCCACTGCCTGGTTTTGGCTCAGAAGCAGCAACTGTTTCCTAGTGTTAATAAGAAGCTGCAACTATTTCTCTGCTGCATTTTGCAGTGTTTTAACCAAAACTGCCCACGTGCTTCTTCAGAAAAGGACAGGGCCATTAGCTTAATGCTATATGGTTTGCACCCAACATTTCTGTAGTCTGCCCTGCCACGTCATCTTTAGCAGCAACTCTTGAAAACTGTGAAAGCAGAAATCACGTATTTTTACCCTAAAGCTGAAATTAATCCTGAAGCACAATTCTGCATAAGAAGTGATTTTCTTGGGCACAAGACAAGCCAGAAACATAGAATACCATCCTAAATGTTGAGTGTTGCAAGTCTGTTGACATATATGCACCAAAAAAGAAAAATGGAACAGAAACTATTTTGCATACAGCTACACTGTTAACACCTGAAATGCCAATAGCATGACCACCATGGATGTCAGGGTACCAACAGGCTCCGCTTGCCCTCATCAGCAAGCAAAAACCCTCTTTTTTTCTGCAAGAGCCCCTTGCAACCTCTTCTCCTCTTCCTCCTGGGGATTTATCTACCTGTGTTCAAGGTCTGCTCTGATATGGCACAGCTGCATGCAGGACCTGGTGCAGCTCAGCTGCTCTGCTGTGTGCTGTCAGCAACCTGCAGCAGTACCACGGATGGCCAAACCAATAAAGCCATCACATTACCAGCTAATACACCGAGGCACACCTGAGGGACAGCAGGGCCATCACCACTTTCACTGGTGCTGTTATCTCTGCCTACACTACACCCACTTCTATACTTATTTTCGCTAAGTAGAGCAAGGAGGGTGGAAAAATGTAAAAGCTTTAATTCTGTACAGAAGTAATTACTGGAGATTCCTCTGCACTGGAGTTCCAAGATCTTCTTGACTTTACCAGCATCAGTACTCCTGGACTCACACTGAATTCAACCAGTGGTAAAGTTAAGCGTTTGTGTCATCAGAGGTTTCTGATGACTTGTATTTTATTTGCTCAACAAAAATCTTATTTAGTAAGTAGTAATTATTCCCACTCATAATTACTGTAACTATGAGTTATAGTATTTCAAAATTATTTTCAAAAATCAAGTTATAATAATGTACTTTAAGGATTTGCTAGTGTTACCATTCAAAAAAATCCAGCCAGTATCAGTTAAATGGTTTTATTCTCAAAACAATCAGCAATATAAAATATTTTAACACTATTTCTGTTTAAATATTGGTGACAGATTATGCATTTCCTTAAATAAAGTGCTATTTTTACAAATAGGTGTTTCATATTTACTTTTACTGCTGTTGTAACCTCTTAATACTGAATAGATAGTGTATTTTGGTTAATGAAGAATGCAACATTACTTTTCCTTTATATTCCTTCTCATTAAACCATTACACCAGGGGTTCTCAAACTGCGGCCCATGGGCTGGATACGGCCCCCCAGGGTCCTCAATCCAGCCCTCGGTATTTACAGACCCCCCCTGGCCAGGAGTTGGGGGGGGAAACCAAGCAGCCGCAGATGGCTGCCTGCCACTGCATCCGCGCGCTGGCCCCCTGGTTAAACAGTTTGAGGACCCCTGCATTACACTTTCAATTTGGACTCCTTTATCTGTATCTAGTCAACAGAAGCATATTCCATTTATAGATTTCTCCATGTAGAAGCTCTCGTAATTTGTGGTGGTTTTCATGCCTTCTTCCATGCTTCTGTTGTTCTTTACTGTGCCCATGTAGGCCTCCTATGGGTTCTTCATCTATAGGCAAGAGCAGAATGAAAACATGAATCTTCTTATATAGTCATTCTTTCTTCATGCTCTTTTGACTTTGTTCTTCTCAAATCCAGACCACTGACACCTTGAACAATTCAACACTTAGGTTGAACTACAAAAACAATCTCTTTATTATTTTCCTTGATTCTTTGTAGGATTCAAATTCTAAGCACACTACTGCAGAAAGTCCTATACAGGTGTAGTTGGGAATAACTTCTCAAATTTTCATTTGTACACTCCTATTTACTCAGTTCACCATAAGAAAAACACCCCACTTTTTTCCAGTAGCTACCTTTTAGGAGAAAGAGCTTCTTGTGGTTTTATAGAGCAGCCATGTGCTGTAAAAGAAAAAAAAAAAAAATCTGAAAAACAGCAACCAGCAAGACTCACAGCTTTAAAGAAGTAATTCCACAACTAACAGAAACAGGCCCACATTTCCCAATATCATCATTATACCGGACTCCAACAATTTAACTCTGCAATTCATTTTTCTCATCTTAAGCCCTTCTCTGTATGCAGAAAGTATGAAAAGTCAAAGTCACGTGTGAAAAGGCCATCTACTGCCACAAATCTTTCTAGTATCTCTCCCTTCTCAATGTGTACCTTTCCAGCAAGTGACTACCTGAATTCTGTATGATTTTTATTTACAAGTCTGTATTGGTTTTGCTCCTATTTTTACTTCTGAAACTTTGTAACTCCCTTCTTTGGATAACTTCCATTTGCTATTATCTGAATCCCAAAGTGTAAAGTAAATATATAAACGACTCCCCACTCTTCCACTTTATTGTCCCATATTTTAAAATATCTACATAGGCACGTGTAAGTCTGTAATAATATGCAATATAATATCATACATAAAGCAAAACTGGAAGACCGCAATTTCTGCAAAGATTGAATGGCATAATTTTCTTTTTTCATCATAAGCATAGTTACTCTTCATTTCACTTGTACCTGGAAAATATTCAGTGTATTATTTTGGTATCTAAATCCTTTCTTTGTTCAGCACCACTGCCAGATGTTGGGGTGTTCTCTTTTCTTCCCACCTAAGAGAAGTGTTATGTTTAGGTGGGGAAGAGCAGCTGGATGTCTATAGCAATTGATGAAGCTCATCATTTTCTTTTAAGCGTTTTAATGAACTTGATATTAGAAGGTAAACTAAGCTAACTGCCAGTTAGCTTTACTTCCAACAAATCTTTCTTAGCTTTTTTCTCATAATGAGGTTAAAAGAAATGCCCTAGGAGAAAAAGATTGTGTCCTTCAGACTATTTTTCATGTAATTTTTGTAGAAAAGGGAAATTCTGTTACAAGCCCCAGACTTCGGCAAGGGAACGCCATGAACTGTTTCCATGTTTTAATCACAGATCTAAACCGTAACACTTCCTTACATATGTATTATAACTAGCACATGGGATTTTACTTTTACTCTTAGGGAAGAAATCATTTCAGTTGGTTTGCTCCCTTCCCCCCCCCCCCCCCCCCCCCCCCCCGAGTTTCATAGAATCCACATGAACTTTTTTCAGCTTTTCATTTCCGATTTGGCAAGTCTTTGTTGAGATACAGCTCTCTCTCCTTTGGTGTCAGTTCTTTCAATTAACCTGCAGACCACTGCCAGATCTGTTCCATCCATTAATTATCCACTTGATGACTGCATGCATATTGCCCTCCCCCCACCCCCTCCAAAACAAACCCCTAAACATTTAGCCCTGCCAATCAGGCATTCAAAAAAGTCTTGATTTTCTTTTTTAGCAGAATCATGTAAGCAAAAAAGTTCACCTCAAACTACAGACATAAACATTTCCTGTGGTGATATGATTTCCTAAATCCAGTTTCCTCAGAAATCAGGAATTCATGCTGCCACATTGAAGTTGGAATCCAGACAAAGGAGGAGCGTTTTGTTCCTCAGAGCAGTCATCTTGCCTCATGCCTTCATCGGCTGGTCATCTGCTCTAAATTCAAATGGTGAAGCAGCAAGCTAATTCTGGGTTTGTCTGACACAGTTCAATGGGTTATAAAGAAGTAGTATCTTCCTAGTAGTTTCTCTTACCAAGGACAGAGTGATTAGCATGCATTGGCAATTTTCCAAGCAGTATTTTTTCCCCTTGAAAACTACCAAAATGTCAAAAAACACACATAACATTCACTCTTGGAATGAATTAATTTTGGAAGAATTTTCTGAAGGTCACTGATTATTTTCCATCAAAAGAAAAGATGGAAGCAACACTCTCCACGCCAGTACTGTTTGCCTGTTCAGAACAGGGACAAGAACTATGGTGCCCCTGAATCCAATGGCTTACAGGTCCAGTAACCACTGGATTACTTATACAGTAGCTAGGGCAGTCATCTGCCTTACGCAGTTCAGGCAAGGACTGGACTATGGAGCTCCCAAAGCCTGACCTAGTATCAGTGGCATGGGCTGGGGAGGAAGCAGTCTCAGCATCCTTCTGCCAGAAAATAAATGTTATGTCAAAGCCTGTTATTTTTTCCACAAAGCAGAATCATCTCACTCCCAGCCCCAGGGATGACACAGCAACTGATGTACAAAGGAATCTTTATCCCGACAGTGAGCTTTATTATAATTGAAACAGCTCATCTGCCAAAACCCAACAAATACTCAGCAACTTTTCTACAAGTTCCTGTAGTGAGTATCTCAGTGAGTTCAAAAGCAATGACCTCAGCAGGAGATGCTGAACCAGAAGCTAGCTCAGGATACAAGCCAGCAATTGATTACGAACTGCCAAAAAAAAAAAATCAAGAAAAATGTAGTATCTTCCTTAAACAAGCCTTTTGTGTGAAATTAGTTGTAACATCAATCCTCTACTTCTGATGGCCTTGCTTTTTATTTTTTCTGCCTCCTGTTTTCCTTCAACTGCATTCCTTAGAAGTGTAAATGTAAATAATCACTGCAGATCTCTTTTCCATTCTAGGAACGCTCATCTAGATGGTTTTCTATTTCTGTTGCCTGCCATCTCATACCAGCTTTGACGAGCAGCAACAGCTCCTGACCCAGTGGCAGCAGGGGAGGGACTGAGCATGGGCAGTGTAGACTGGGGCATTTTCGGGCGATCTGAAGCTAAGTGGGCATTGGAGTGTCTAGAAGCTGTAGACATTCGCAGGCTTGGTGATGATAGTCAGCTTACAGACCTCCCACAATTACAAGCCACATTTCCAGAAAGTGAGGATTTAACTTCTTTTCCCCTGCTTTGTTGTTTCTGAGTCTTTGGATATATCCGGATTGTATTTCGTTATCTTCTTTACATCCCTGTAGGCTGGAAACCTCATAAAAGCAGAGGTACGCTGGCAGCCACTCCATTTTAGCCACTGAGCTTTTAAAATGACTCAAAATATTGAGGAAATCACAGCAATAGGTGTGAAAACAGTGATACTGACACAGCTGGAAGAGCAGGATGTTTCTATAATCCTGTGAGCTACATCTAGCTTTCTAAAAGCATGAACTGGCTTTCTTGCTAATGGTATCCACACAGGCTCCTAGGGAGAGCTGTAGAGAAACCAGTGGTAGTAGACTATGCATACAGCACAAAAATTTCAGATATTACTTTTCAAACACATCACAGGAGTTAAGAGATACCATGATGCCAATCAATGATTAGACTGTAACAAGCTAGAAAAGTAAATTCACATCAGAAAAACTGATTGTATTCACCATGGAAAAGCTTGGGAAGGTTCCCATTTCAGAAGCCTTCTTTATGTGGGAGTCCAAGGTATCTTAACCTGAAGTATTGGTAAAAAAGGTTATGAATACACAAAGCAAACAGTAACAAATTGCTAAACCAGATGTTCTAGAGGAACACACGGATTAGGCAGTTGAACTGCTGAGTACAGAGCACAGATTCTTCTTTAAATTGCCACATAACTGAGAAATTGTAACAATGATGCTAGGTTTTTTTAATGGTTCAAGAGGAGATCCAGGGAAACAAGACCAGTGAGATGGCCAGTAGTACCAGGCAGATTAGCATAAACTATACCACAGAATCTGAAATTTTGTGGAAAACAATCAAATAGGGATTTGAAGTGTCTTGCCTCACCAACCTACTGGAATTCCTTGAAGGTGACAAGAGTCTTGTAGATAAAAGAGGTCCACCTGATGCCTGGATTTTTGCAAGGCATTTCACAAGGTCCAAGGTTGGGTCTTAAGACAATAAGGAACCAACAGGGTAAAAAGAAAATTTCTTGTGTGGATAAATAATCAGTTAGGAAGGCACAGAATGTAAGGTGGGAGTAAACAGTGATTTTTTTCATAGCAGAGAAATTCACCACTAGCATTTCACAGGGATCTGCATGAGGACTCAGTATGCGATTTTGAAAGGGCATATAGACTGAAGTGACAAACTTTCCTATGTTATCCATGTAAATAAAAAGAAAGGCAAACAGATGACTGGCAAAAGGACTTCATGAGACATCAGTGCCCAAACAATAAGATGACAGACAAAATCTGATGAAGATAAATATGAAGGCAGGCATATGGGTAAAATGATGTATGAGTGGTTATCTAAAACGACAGGCTCTGAGCTCAGACTCAACAGATGAGCTGGGTTATAAGTAGTTCCAATTAATATGAATTCAGACTCGTTATAGCCAAAAAAGCAGAGGACTAGAAATAACTAGGAAAGGGCAAGTGAACTTGAAGTAAAGAACACAACTAAAAAACAAACACCACTGTCATGTGTAAATCTACAGTATGCCTACCTCTTGAATATCGTATTCTAGGCTGCTATCTACAAGTCAGAAAAAATACAGTAGAAAAGGGGTCAGAAAAACTATGGTATAAGGAATGATGAAGCAGCCGGTAAGTCTTCCATCTGGAAAAAATATGAATGAAGACGAGTATCACAGATATCTGTAAAATCACCAGTGGCATGGAGGCAGTGAAGAGGGCACAACTGTCCACTGTATCTTCTGATCCAGCAGGATGAAGCAAAAGAGTCAGGACATGGCAAGTTCACAGCAAATGAAAGCAAGGAGCTCTTCACACCATTGTCAAATGAGACTGGATGAAAAAGCTGAACACAACTGCACGGACCTTGGATCTGACTTGGTACAGCTGCTCTTACATTCTAAAATACTACATATTCCTGGAAATTACTTCAAGTTCTAGAGACTGCATAAGGGTCCCACTGCTACTTTTTACAATAAAAAGCAGCTTACCTGGTGTAGAAACTTCTTTTACCTACATGTTCTCTTCCTCTTCCTTCTCAGTTAGTGCTTCTGTTGCTGTTTCACAGCCAAATTTATTTCAGGGAGCTCTCACACACAAAAACTGAAAAGCTACATCTCTGATGGCAACCTCTTTGAAGCATCTTGTCAACTGGTCAGCAGGAGCAACTGTTGCCTCCATTCTTACCAAAGGATGTTCTCCCCAAATCTGTGCCACCATTACTGTCCTCTGCAGTCTTAAAGACACTTTAAGTTCAGCCGTTAGTCTAAGCAAGTTGCTTGGAGTCACGTTACATCCGTATGCTGCTTCAGTTCTTGAGTAATTCCAGTTCACTGCACCATGTTATCAAATCCCAAATAGCAGCTTCTGCTCACCTAGCAGTACCTACAGAAGAGGCTCTTCAAGTTGGGGATGTTATCAAAAGACATCCAGAAGTTTCTACACATACTGATTACTCTGAGAATGGGAAGTAAGCTGCACAATGCATACAGTGACACCTGATAGCGGCTTTCAACCAAGCACACTACACAGAATACAGGAAATATCCCACACCAACTAACCAACCCAGCAACATCCAGTTTTCCCCAAGACAGTAGTAGGACTACAGATAGCACCTGCTTTCACGTATCTAGAGATATTCAGCTGACTGAGATTGAAACAGCTAGGACTTGCCATTGTTAAGGCCTCCTAAAGCATATAATAGCTGAAATATTATTTAACATAATCACTACACAAATGAAAGGATTTTGTGAGTGGATGCAAGCAGCAAAATAAGCAACTGAAGGAGAGTAAGAGGCACTTTAACATGGTGAATTTCTTGAGGCGATTCAATGGCTTTCATGTTCCTCTTAAAACTTGGATCCAGAAATACACACATGAATATGTTTTGCCCTATTCCTTAACCTTGAGTAACAGATGCATATCTGCTTTCGGCTCCGGGGGCTGGCAGGACAGAGATTTGCAACTTTTATATCTAGGGGTGACTATAGTAAATGTATTAATTTGTTACAGGTCAGCAACACCTTTCTGTACATTTTGGTTATAGATAGTATACTTTGAAAAGCATTTCCTCCAGCAATGGCTAGCAGTTAACACTGGTGGCTAGAACAGATGTATTCCAAAGAAACTGACCATAGACAACCATATAAAAATACTACCTATACAAAATAATTAAATGCATAGATAGATAAATACACAATAAACACAGCTATCTAAGCCAGTATACTAAACTGTAAACCTTGAATATACTTAATCTACTTGATCACACTCAAGAAAATTGTATCCTATAATGAGCATGCAAAAGTAAATGATGTATGATACAGAAAAGCACCTCTCGCTGCTATATATACACACTAAAACCAGTACTCTATACTATAGTTTGCTATACTTACACCCGTTTTCTGTGTTTAGTAATGCATAACAAAAAATCTTATGCGTATCTCAGGTAGTACTGAAGTGTGTACAGAACTCTTACAGATATCTCTACCTTGTTACCTTGAAATCTTCTCTACAGTCTCAGCAAAAGACACAAACATTGCCCAGATTACTACAACCATTAACCCAGAAAGCAGTTAACCAGCTTATTTGTCACATTCTGTCTTCTAGCCAGTATTACTTTTAAAGTATTCAAACATTTTTTCAATTAATTTCAGGTGCTACTTACACTGGGAATGACCTGGAGGTCGTGTGTTACTAACACTACTTTCAAAGGAAGAGTGGAAGTTGTGTATAGTTTCTTGTAAAATCTGTCTCTCTCGTCCCTGTAAAAGCACAATAAATTAAAAGACAGTATTTTTAAATTTGTGTTTAAAAAATGAATTTATTAAGAATTCAAAAAAAGAATGTGTAAATATGCGTGTCTATGCCCAGTCATAGTGTACTATTAGGAATAGTAACAAATCCTTACCTTTCAAATACGCAGAAAACCTTTTAGTAATCTTTTCCTGAAACTACCAGACAGCAATAGAAACATTTTCATTATTTTCTTCACAGCTTTACAGCATGGAGCGTATCCACCTCCCCTAATTTTTAGCCTTGCTGCTAACATCATTTGCTGCTGCTGATCTTAACTTGGGGAAATTATGTTTTATTTATCCAAGCTTCCATTATTAGAGAGAGAATGGACCTCAAAACTGAAAAAGCAGCTGAAAGGTGTCAGCAGGCCTAATTAAAGAGATGCTCCAGTCTACAATCCCTCTGACAGGAACACTGCTTACTGTATGCCATTATTAGCAAATTTATGTCAATATAAAATAAAAAGACAATGAAAGTGTAAGGAATGAGAGAAGTGCTATTTACTTAATTGCAGAGAAATGAAGAACTGTTAGGCAAAACAGAGGAGGCCTTTCCTTTTACATTATATCCTCTAGCTGGGCTATAGAAGCCAGATGATTCTTTTTAGCATCGCTGAAATCAATATTCAGTAACTGCAGTATTGCCAGTGTTTATGTTACCAGTAGTTTCTGATAAAATTTCCAATACTTTGTAAAAGAACTGTACGGTCCCTGAACTAGGAAAGAGTTAATGAAAGAACAGGGAGTACCACACAGGAAGATATTTTTCACTAAACAAATACATTGAAAATTTTGTTTGGGAAACATTCATTTGGCTTTTCCAACTAACATCTGCAACTGAATTTTGAAATGTATGTTGAATTAACAATATAAGCAAACCTTGAATTAATTTACTAAGTACAGTACTTCAAAATGTACCTTTCCTGCATTCAGTTCAGAAATAGCTGCCAAAATTTGCTGCCTTGATCCATCAGTTTTAATACCTAGCTCTTTCAGATCACCATCAGTAAGTGTAAGAAAGGCTTCCATATCCACCTGCACATAAAAAAAAAAAAAAAACAAACCAAAAAACAAGACAAGACAAATTTACCTAGGCAAAATATTCACTGTAACAGGTTAAAAGTGGTTTGGTGTTTTTTAATTGTACAGACTTACTGTAAATATTGTGCACACAAAATTTTTGAATGAATTAGCAGCACCAAATTGTATCCACTTTACCATTCTATTGTCAGGTTTTAAATTCAATTAATTATCATAGCATATTTGAAATATTAATAGATTTTAGATTCTTCTTCAGAAAAGCTCTATCAATTCAAAACATATCCTCTCCACAAAAATTCCTCTACTTACAGTAGCAGCTAGATGAACAAGCCTAAGATTTCTCACTTTTCACCACTCCGTGCTGCGCTCCCCCCCACTCCCCCACAAGTACTTTTGGCATTTCAGAATATTTTGTGTAGTGTTCCAGTGTCTCCTGAGGAAAACCTAGGGTTTGTTCATATATCAGTTCTTACTATATCAACACATCCATAAAGCTGTGCTAAGAACAAACATCTAAAACTTTTTATATACATACAACCTTCACACACAGAGCATGTTAATTTCTACCTTGATGCTCCCTTGCCTGTCATGTAGGGGAACAATAACAAGCCCAGTGTATTGTGATGCAGCTAAATAATCTGTGCTCATGTGCTGAACCCTGAACTCTGCAGCACTGTGAATTTATTGCATGTCCATTCACTCCCTCTGTCCTTAGTCAAACAAATACACAATTATTACTCATACCTGGTAACAACTTAAACATTGTATTTAATTTTACTTATTTTCAGCAACGTTTCCTTTCATTGCATCCTACAGGCAAGTCACTGTCACAGGCCTCATCTACAACGATGCTTAGGTTCCCCAATTTCTCCTGTTGCTTATTCACAGTGGATAAAGAAGAGAAAGGAGCTATCTCGGTGACTCACACCCTGCTTTCTCCATCTGCAAATGAAGCTCCAGCTGTGATTCCAGGGATGATACAGTATGTCCTATAAACTGTTCAGCCACATTGGATTTAGAAATACAAATAAAAAGCAGAGTGTAAAAACAGAGGGGGAAACTAGCTATATTAAAATTGTAGGTTCAGTGTACAAAGCACTGATACTTGCAGTACCCTGGAGAATGCGACAAATACTGTTTGGTCCATGTTTCAACATCCTCTCTGCAACCAAAAATGGTTGTAAAACTTTATTCTGGACCACAAATCTGATGCAATGTGTGTCACACCCTACTTCTTCTAAAACAGTAAAAGGATAAATGTTTTTAAAAGACATACCTCTTGTTCCTCGAAAATAGGTTGATATTTCTCAAGGGACAATTTTTTAAGGATGCCAGTCAGCTCATCTGTAATAATAGAGAAGAAAACACACACACACATCCCCATGGATCAGGGGAAATTTTAGTCATTTTTAGTTAACTTTATTTTAGTTAACTGCCAAAAATATATATTAAAACATACATTCCACACTATAAAATATGGTAAGAAAAACCCAATCACATTTACTCTGCATCAGAAATTACAACACTGGCTTGCTCATTGTGTTCTCACCTATTTCCACATGCTATAATTCTATGTAATCTTACCTTGCTAGGATAAAATCTTTCTGTTGTATTGCCCTTTCTTCCTCATTAAAAGGATCTTAAAAAACCCAAACCACTAAGGACAATTTAGGCACTTCAATGCCTATAATGCAGGTGCTCAGCCCCAGATGGCTGCCCCAGAGCGTGCAGGTTAGACAGCAAAACTCTTCAAGGAGGCAATGAACTGAATGGTGTATTTCCCTGTCATGATCCAGTAAGGCAAAGTGTAGAGGCAAGGAACCACCCAGCTGCTCATTCAAAACACTGATACAAGGGTATATCTGAACCTCCCTTCCGTAAGTGCCCGACATCCAGGCATCTTGAACACAGATAGCTGAGCTAAGATAAAACCTGAGCAGAATTCAAAGTTTCATAAGCTTACCCTCCAAGGCTAACAGCACTGGATACTGGGATTCCTCTCAAAGTCTCATGAAATTAAAAGTTTGAGGACCTGATAATGACTCTTCCCACACATTTAAAATGTGATGAGCCAGTTAGAAAAGTTAAGCGCAGTTTTAGAATAACCCACCATCACCTCTTTACTACACCCTACCTCTCTCAACTAAGAATTTGTTTATTTTTATTGCTTTGCTGTCACAAGAGACTAATTTTTTTTCCCCAGAAGTACCAAAGTGGTCAGTTAAACTAAGGAGTCAAAGTCAAAGTGAAGAATATGAATGATTATATTACACAACCAAACTGTATTTAATATTCCCGATATAAATTAATTTTCTTTGTAAAGACATCACTATACCATTCCCAAATATACTTTGCTTTTATTTCACTTGTCTTCTGACTGACCCTTTTTTTCCATCATCAGTAGAAATGTGAAAGAGAACCTCACCCTAAGCTTCTCAAAAGACATCAAAATATCTTGAGACGGACACACTTTTCTATGCACTATTCTGGAAGCCTCCTTTACACAGAAGAGCCCACAGAAAACTGAAGTGAAAAATTCTAGTTGAGCCTTATTTTCTGGTAGGGTTTGGGGCTTTTACCTCTAGGACAATTAAATTGGTATGATTAACATGGTATGTGAAGGTTGGCATGGTTTCAGGCTAGATGCTGTAGTACCCTAATTCAGGTTAATCCATGGCAAAAGGTAACCAGCTTCAAAAACATAGCACGAGAACTTTACCATGCAGTTTGATGAAAAATATCATCTTACAGAAAGAAAACGCAAGTTTCCTCAGAAGCCCTTAGATACATTATTACCCTTTTTTTCTTCTAGGTCGTTAATTAGAGTTCTCATTTTTCATCACACTAATGTGCTTAAATTACAGGTTGTGATACGGGAAGAAACTTTCAGGGTCTGAACCCAGAGCCTTGCTGTCATAAACAACTGTAACATCTATCACTTTTCACACACAGAAACAACGCTTTCAGCTGTAGACCTTTCATGTTTTCCTCTTTTCCTCTTTCAGTTCCTGCCTTATATGTTTAAGTTTAAACAAAACCTGAAACCTTTCAGTTTTACAACTCATGCATAACATATTGTTTTCCCTTTGCTTTTTCACTAAGTCTTTCTTTTGCTCTACTTGTATCTTGCCTCTTACCTATATCCCTGGAGAAAGCAAGGGTTCTCACAGCTCTTATGACTTCTGCCACATTACTTCTATTTAGCACGTCTTTTGTACTACTCTGTAGTAATAAGGTAAGATTACCTTTCTCCAAGTTTTCAGAGCCTCCTCCTTTTACTCGCACATGGTTTCGTCTTTCATGATTCTCTACATCACTGGTTCTCAAAATAGGGACAAGCTGTTGTTGATGGTCCACCAAGTGGTTGCCTTAAAAGAAACCATTCACACTTCTGAGCCCTGCTGCCTACTGTTCCTTCACAGTAATATTCAATGCAAATAATTTTCTAATTCAATTTAAACTTACTTGGAAGAAAAAGAAAAGTTAACATCACTTACTCTTCTGATTACTGCTGGGCCTATGAGCATTTGTACTGTTGTTGATGAATCAAATCACAGTAAGAGAAGGCCTTGGAAGTAAATGACCACTTAAGTACAAAAGCTTACAAGCACAAAGAACGCAGAACTACTTAGGCTTCTGACAATCTAGCTGTCTGCTACAGAGGAAACTCACTGTATCATGGCACATGGTGCAGTCACAGTCTGGCTTTACCAGGTAACATTAGAACAGCTAATAGGTTGGGGAATTAGTCTTGTTATCCAACAGTAAGTTCTCTTGCCTTTTATTTCTAAACAAACAACTCATCAAAATATGAAAATATGTTATCAAGCCGTTACTATAAAACGGCACTAACTAAAATGCAAAAGGATTTTCTCCAGCAGTCAGTAAAGTGTGTTACAGCTAAGCCATAAGAGGACAGAGAACAGGTCAAGTACCAGCCCTCTTTAGTGTTGAATGGAAGTACAGTGTCAATGGACAAAGTCAGCACAAATGAAAACAAAACAAAATCAATACGGACACTTCAAAAAAAACAAAAATAGTACAAAGTGCATCTTGCAGAAACCACATAAAAAGTACCTCCATCTCTTATTTAAAAGATTCTGAGTCATGGGGTTTTTTCACTTTTTTTGAGATGTTTACAGTAGAAAATAAAGAACTGATAACCAGTTTCCAATGCAGTAAAATGACTTTTTTAAATAAAGTGCTCTAATTTAGACCCAAAAGTTTGATTTAAAAGGTATAACCTTATTAGAAGAGGAATAACATTATTATCCTTTCTTATAACCTAAAGTTAAAATTATGGTCAAAATAAGACTGTTTTTGCAATTCTAAAAAATATATGCGATACAGCTCTTAAAAATCAATTGCATGTAGCTATGACTTGCTATGAATCAAAACTGTATTTCTGTAATGATGTGCTTCAGTACATTTATTACAAAAAAACAAACAAACATACAAACATTTTCAATCTGGAAAAAGTGTATTTTCTACTCTCAGCGAAGGGTGAAAAGCAGAATTTAAGACAGAAAGGAAAGGAAGGAGGCCACATAAGAGCGGTCTACATACATGTTCTATGCTTGCTTTGAGATGACTGACCTCCCTCTAAATGAAAGGGATCACAGCAAAACAGCCAGTTACTACAGGAATGCCAATCTCTCAGTAAGAAACACTGAAATATTTTTTCTAGAAAGAAAGACAAGCTTTCACTTTCATGCAGATACACACTAATCCAGTACAGTTTAAACACTCTGTGCTCTTGACTGATTAATCTCCTATAATTACAGTGACCTACTCACCGTCTTCTGTAATAGTACCACTGCTGGAATCATTGCTCTTGGCCTGTCTGTGAGAAGAAAAGAGCAAGGACTCTGTGTTGTGAACCTTAGGAGACTGGGAGGGCGATGGGGAAGGTGTGAGAGTTGGAGATGTGCTTTTAGACGTAGATGAAGTCCCAGATGGAGGTCTTTTGTTCATCTCCATTTTTTGCTGTAGTTAATGATACAATAATTTCAGTTTTAAAAAAAAGTATTTATCTATATATAATGCTTCAGTATTACTTAAGTTGCATACCATCTCTGCAAAGCACGCAGTCACCACTACAAGCTTCTGCTTGATTCATAGTGAAATAATTGGAGCCATACTGATTTACCCCAGGTGACAGTCTGTCCCTTCAAATTCATCAAGAAAAAGACATTTCTCAAGGCTGTAATTTCGGAATAAGAAAATTATTTCTTATAAAGCAATGCTATATACAAGCACTACAATTATTCTTTTTATAAAAGGTGAAATTACTTTTGAGTCTGAAAACAGATCTTTTTTATTCAGAGATTTAATTAAATAAATGAAGCCTCAATTAAAGCAGTTCAAAGTGTATCAAATTCTAATTTAAAGTAGCACTTCATGCTACCAGAAGTTTTGGGTACAATTAAAACCCCTGCTGCACTGGCATGAAAGTTTCCAGTCAACAGTTAAACTTGTTATTATGTAACAGGAGTTAAATTATTCAAAATTTATTAAATATTTTGCAACTAATACATTTGGAGGCATGGAAAACGGGAAAACAGATGAATTAGAAAGAGGAGTAAGAAAATGTATGTATGTAAACGAGTCTTTTCTAAAAAAGTTAATGTATCTCTTATCTCCTAAATTCCTCAATATACTTATCACTTCACACATTTCAATGTTTGCATTATATGATCTAAGAAGTCATCTTAGGTGATCTTTTCCTGGATTCCTGAATTCAGAGTTTAACTTTAAATACCTTTTGTCAGTCCAGCTGCTACCAGAAAAACATAAGAAGAAAAATTGAGCTGGATAACAGGGCAAGAAAGGAGAATGACAGGGGTTGCTGCCTCTCTACTACTTTGCTTCTGTGCTATGGCATAAATGGAACTTCTCTTTCTAATGAAAGATATGCAGATTAAAATGATAAAGACTGATCTGAGTGGCAACATTCTTCCACTCTCTATCCTATGCCAGAACGTACCACCTCCTTAGCCCTGCAACGGACTGAATAGAAGTAACGTAGCATGATACAAATTTGAGAGGTCTCTGGAAAGCATCGTGAACTCATTTCAGTTTTCTGCCCCAAATTTCCCTGTATTCTGTTATTGGACATTTGTGTTTCAGAATGGTCTTCCCTCTCTAGCACAATGTCCGCATTTATTTAAATTACATCACCCTGTAAATTGTTATTCAGTTTTCCTTTTGCTTTCTTTAAGGCTTGTATAATCCCACCCCTCACAGATAACTTTTGCAAAATTCATCAGTGTAACATCGCTGCATTTTTACATCAGCTATTTCCAAGATTAGACAGCATGATCCCAAGGGAAGGGCACAAGCATTTCCACAAGGGATACAGTTCTTAAATTTTTAGCATTTATGTTGTTGATTACAACAACAAAGTAGGTTGTTCAAGCTTTAGCAGCCAATGTGGATCCATATGTGATTGTGTACTCCCAACAGACACTGATCTCCCAAAAATCACCTCAGATGTGTGATACATAAACATCTATAGCAAGATCCACACTAATTATTGGTGGATACACTGAAATTCACCTAGACATCTAAGCAAAGGGCACTGAAAGATCTGTTGCCTTTCCAACATACTGGCATCATTTTTATGTGAAAATCTTTTCAACAGTATGATGAACTGCCTTCCCAGAAGATGATCTGCAGGGCACTGTACTTCATTACTTCTTTATTCCCTAATGTCTTCCACTATGAGTGAGAAAATAGTACTTAAAACTTCTTAGTGGCAGCACTGTTGTAACAACAGGCCCCAAGATCTGCAGCCCAAAGCTCACAGTCACAGGTGTTATCTCTTACTAGGCCAACTAATACAGTGGAGAAAAGTAAGATTTTTCCAGGCACTCAAGCAACTCTTCCGAAATTATTTCAAAGATAAAAACAAGCTGAGAGAAACTACTCAGGTTTTAATTAGAAATACATTGGTCAGACCAACTCTTAAAGAAAAAGGAGACTTCAATGAGGGAAGAGGACAATGAAGTGGCTTTGTCTACAGGCAAGAGACAGATCATTTATAACCCAGGGAGCAGTTATGTGGGACAGAAAAGGAGGAAAGATTATCATGTGCCAATGAATCAGTATGAGTCCATCGCTTTTGGGGGTCCAGCGGAGTTATAAATTTTAGCTCCCATTCTCATCTTTGAAAAGCAACCAGTAGCTCCTTCAAAATCAGGACTGATAGATGAGAGACAAATTGACTATTCGTGGAAACTGTTTTGGCATTGATAGTTGCATGCTTTTCTTTTTCTGATTTTTGTCTTCCAGAAATTTCAACTGAAGCATGAACAACTTTGCGATTTCATTATTATTGATATTTACTGATTAAATATATATATTACTTGCTGTTGCCATATAAGACATCACAGGACAAGACAGCAAACGCAGTATTTTTATACTCTGGCCATTTTTGTTTCTTCAGGCATAACTTCAACAAGAATCTTATTAAAAGGTGCAAAGAAAACAAACCAAAGAAAAACGAGCTGTTTGGAGATTACACAAACCAAAAGTTGAGAAATTTTGCTCTTGGTTACGTATTCTAACATTTTCAGAATACCAGACATTAGAACTAAACCACCAAATTATATGCTTTCTTTCTCTTGCTCTCTGAAATGTAATGTTTCCCTGTGTGAAAAAATCCATGCGTTTTACAACAGTGTATCATATCTTCTGTTCCGATGCTGCTTTCTAACTCGTGTCTCTGCAGATTCTGAAGATTTAAAATCTTAATCCTTAAAAATTTTGTAGGAAGCAGTTGTTAAGTTCCAAATCCACGCACAAAAATGGGAAAGTCATGAGGTTAAAGCTATTCCAGGAAATTGGTAGTTAAGTCAGAGCAAATAACATGGCCTGCCCTTAGGAGCAAAACCTGGCTTTGGTAATGACAACTTAATGTTCGTACCATTTAAAAATAACACCTTGTGAGGCAGCCCAGATATACACATACTGTTGTCATCAGCAGATCCTGGTACAAATTATCTCACGTTCTGCACTCAGGTTGTGCCTTTGCAGTGAAACTAGCTGTTCCACTTTAGAGTAAAGCGCAGGAATAACTAATATAAAACATGGGACTCAAATCAGGTCCATAGAAAGAAATGAGTAGAAATCAAAATAACAGTGCAGATCTACCCTAAGATCAAGTATTACATTTATTGTTTTTAAATTAGAATAAAATTAATAATAAAGCAAACATCATGGTTTATTATCAGGGTTGACCTTTTGTGGACTTTTAATTAAAAGGAAGTCTCGTGGAGTTGAGAAGTTTCCACTACTGTAACAGGTGTTCATTCATTTTAGGCTGTGCAATGTCTCCATGACTAAGACAATTTGGAAGTACAAAAATTTACATTTCTCTGTACCTTTACAACATGTCCATTGCCAACGATTTGAGCACACTGCAAATCAGACAGAGTGGATGAAGGAGTTGACTGGACCGGACTATGCTGTTGGTTGGGTTTCTGTTCAGGTAAGCCTGCTGCTTTTCTTCTTTGGGCTGCAATCTGAGACAAAACGTTATCTGCACTGCCACCTATGAAAAAAACAAAATAAAAACAGAGTCAAGGAAATCATCACTTAAAAATATTTGTTAATTCTTAATTCACGTCTCTCTACCACTCTCTTTTAAAAACTGACTGGATGAAGGGAGAGAATCTTAAGGTTCAGACCTATTCAGCACCTTTCATGAAAGGGAACAAAAAAATCAGCCACAGAAAAGAGAAGCCAGCCTTGTCTATACACACACAGAACTGACTTTCATAGGCTTGGATATAGGTTCCATGAGCTGCTTCACTATACTGTCTTTAGAGCTGCCAGACCACAATGCTTGCTGCTTTGTTTTTAATTGAAAACAGATTTTTATTTTTAAGCAAGCAACATAGGTAAGAGACAGCTCAATGAAACATATGTTGCAATGAACAAGCGTCCACCTGAAACCATCATGGGTGGACTCAATAAAATCAACATGTTTTTTCTGAGGCAAGGACTAACCTACTCTGGAGTCTACTCCTGTTCCAACAAAGTTTATAGAAGTTTTGCTTATACAGCAGTAGGAGCTCTCAGAAAAGGTTTAGTACTGTCATCACAAACACTAATTTTTTAGCTGAACCAGTTAGAAATTACTTTCTTATTAAAAATAAAAGCAGCATGGTACCTGATCTGTTATGCAGTTCTCCTCCATGCCTGTTAATTCCCGGAATGTTATTGGATCCACCAGAAGAATGAGGAGAATGGTTGAAGTTGTTGGAATTTGAAGGAGATGCAGGTCTTCTTGCAAATGTTGGTAATTTGACTGGTCTAGTACCTTTGCTAACAGATGTCTGCAAAATAAGAAGAAAAAAATTTTTATCTTTCTTCTTTAAGCAAAGCAAAGATAAAACTTCAACTGCTATTTTACTTATTGTTAAGTTCTGAAACTTCCCCTGAAGAAGAAAATGGGTATCAGAAACACTCTTACTTTACATATACATATATATTAAATATATATTTATGTAAATATATATACACTGAATATATATATATTCCACAAACGAAATGACACCATAATAAAGGCATTAACTCTCCTTAACCTTTGGCCAACAAAAAATAAGCATATACAATGCACCTGAGATATAATACACACAATATTACAAGCGGGGGGTGGGGTGGGGTGGTAAAAAAGTGACCATATGTGAAACTTCTTTCCTGCATAATCACGGTTTTGTCTCTCCCATCTTACAAAACAGCTACCACTTCTCATCTATCATATCCCTGTTTCTTACTAACTACGCTGCAATAAGTGACATGAACTTTCTCTCCAACAACTGCATTTTCATATGCCCTTCAATCTAAACATCTACAGGTACCATTTTATTGACTATTGTTAACTAAGGCACTAATGATCTTGCCATACACTAGCCAAATCCTTAGCCATATCCACATCCTCCTTCAATTCTTTTCTTTTAGACCACTGGCCACTGCCAACCATGTGACATATGGCTCTTGCAGCTCAGCTTCTTCAGGTTTCTTATCCTGTTTCTCAAATCAGTTCTTCAAACTCTGACTTAGTAGGTTTCTCTCCTCCCTACTCCCATAGGAAAACCCTTCTTTCCCCACAGAAGGATCCATGTGTGACTAGTCCTCCCCTAATTACCCTGCTCCTCACTTTATGTACAGGTGCCAATAATCCACTTACGTTATTACAATCAGCCTTTTTAGGATGATGAACACTTACCTTCCTGTGGTATATCACTTCCTTTCTAGTATTCCACCTCATTCCACCTAAATCACCTCTACTCATATTAAGATAACTTCCACTTAAAAAAAGAAGACAGAAAAAAAAATCCTCCTAAAATGTCTTCATTGTCCTATTTCTAGAACTGACGTGAAATACAGTTCTGGACTAGTAAAATAATGTCAGGGCAGTAAGCACTTCTTTTCTCCTACTAACTATGAAAGCAAAGGCTGTCCTTGTTGTTCTGCTTCCTGTCTCAATACAAATTGAGTTAATTTTCCTTTTGGTTTGCATTTTCACTAAAAACATCACAGAAACCTTCTACAAAAAATCATAATTTATTCAGACTTTTTTCCCTTTTTAAAGTACTTGCACTGTAAGGCTCTACACCTTCAAACCCACGTGATCACTAATTCCTACAATTCTATCTATTTCTAATCCTTCAGAATGTTAGATCTGTATATTTATGTCTTACTGATACTTCTTACTTCTTCCCTCCCCCTAATTCCTAAAAACTGAGAAACTTTCATTATTTTCTTCTGCCCCTAGTCTTCCTCCAAATCAGAGCAGTTTCTGCCAAACTCCAATGACTGTACCTACTTTGGCAACTAGAATATATAGATGGAACCTCCAGCCCCTTTAGCAGTTCGCAGCAAATTCATCAGGGCTCAACTTTTTTCTGGTTAACGGCAAAGAAATTGTTTTATTTCATACAAAACTATTGTTCCATTTATGTTCCTTCCACAGAGGTGTGTATTCTTCCTAAACAGCTGAGCTTAAAAGGACAAGCCACTACTGAGACACAAGATTTAAAGTAATTTCTAGGCAGAAACACCATGTGCCTCACCAGTCAGCATGGCCTGGACGTAACACAGTACTTGCACACGTTTTACTTACTACATCAGAGTTCCCACTGCTGTTAAAATCATGCTTGATTGCTCTCTGTGGCCAGGCAGTTCTCATCTGTTCACCTTTGCCTTCTTTGCTGAGTCGTGTTCGGTCAGAATTCCAAAGCTCAAAACTTGAGGGTGGTAAGAAAGGAGGTATCACTGCTTTCAGTTTATCGCTGGGCAGCCTGGTAAATGGAGCACTACTTCTCAGCTGGGAGAGGGAAAAAAAGAACAGGAAAAAGAAAAGAGCCTCTTCTTAAGAAAGATTACTGAAAGCTGATGATATAGTTTCAAAATTGTAAGTTAAATAGAAAGACGGAGACAAATGCATTTTTAAACAAAATAAAATGGAAATGAGAGATAAAAGTAGTATTTGTGAAGATGTACAACACGTAATAAGAAAGAGAATCCAATGGACATTCTGGCACCTCAGTATGCTCATTCATTTAATACAATGAATATAGTTCATCAAGTGGCAGAAAACGTCTCTTCCTTCATTGGACTGAATCTTGATTCAAATTGTTTTTAACAGGAATGTTAACAACTGATTTCCAAAGAAATAACAAGGCAGTCCTCTCTGTATTCCCAGGACATCTGGAAACAGTGGACAACTGTCAGCTCCTGCTGTATGTGTTCTCCAGAAAGAGAAAAAACTAAAACAACTGATTTGGCTTCCTGGAGTTCTGTCTTGTCAGTCATATCAAAAATTTCTCAATCTTCTTAAAAAAAGAACATAAAGGATAACCAGGTAATGACACCTTGAGGGAACAAGCTGTAGGGGAATTTAAAGCTACAGCACAACAAATGAAGAAACAGAATAATACAAATCAATATTCCAAATTAAGTATTTAATGGTTGCCTCTACTAATAATTTCTCATTTTCGTGTTATACTATGTTCCATCCATGTTTTCCTCACAGCATACTGCTTGGAACAACTAATTAGTTGCTGGCATCTATTTACTAATTCATTGCTAATCATACAAAGGTATGGATAACTCTTGAAACAAGTCAGTACTTGTGAACAGCTTCTATACCATACTACTTGTAGTACTTCTAGTCTAAGAACTACTGATGTATTCACAGCCTGTCAGTTCCTGTCTAGTGACTATGAACAAATGACAGCTCTCTTCCTAATAGTGAGTTGGACAGGAGGTAAAAAAAAAAAGGGGGGGGAGGGGGGAGCTGCATGACCTTCTCAATTGGTCTGAACACACCAAGAACACTGTGACATACCATGGTTGTCAGTAATTCATCATCCTTTCCTCCTTTTGCAGTGTTTACACCTGAAAAATATATAAATAAGCTTTTATTATTTACACGCTCCTACTTTTGTCCTCAAGAAGAGCTTACTATTTTCAAATATTCAACAGCTTTACCCCCTCAGAAAGCACACAGAACCAAGTTTTCCAGTGACACTGCCATGTACCTAAATTCAAGTTAAGCCAATAGTCTAATTCACATCAGAAACTGGGAGGGGGTTTGCACGGAGAGCTGTACAATTTCAATAGATGTGCTTTATGATTTGGGCTTTTCCAATACCTCTTCTCAGAATTATTTTTTTGTTTCTTTAAATAAATTGGTTTTCATTACATAAATTAGTTTATCAAAGATATCAAATACTTTTGAGTGACCTGTTTCTACTATTCAATTTAATGGTGCTTGCTACAGGACACTAATATAAAAATAGTAGCATTTTCCTGCTTAAATGATGCTGCACTCAGCGTTCAGCATGATCAACAGTCAGGAATACAAACACCTCTCTGTTTATATACTAAAAATACATTATGTGTCTTTTCAGTTATATTAAGCCAAATAAAAACTAAATCAGTAAATTAGAAATAGTATCATCTTGAGTATGCCACAAGAGCTCACTTCCCACAAGACAACTCTGGCTTTACCGCTAGCTTTGTTATTTGTGATCCAAGCTGTAGCAGCATCAAGGTTTGCAGAGGTGTCCGTATCACCCTTTGAAACTGCTTTTATGGTGGAATTTAATGATGGTTCAGGCTCATCAGGAAAAGGTGCAAACTGATTGGAAGGAAATCCATGGCGTAATGTCTGAGTCAACTTCAGCTTGCGGAATCGATTGGACATCCTGCTCCACCAGGACTAGATTGATAAGAAGACACAACAATTTAGTTCCAACTAAAAGAAAAAAAGAGGAAAAGAAACGTACAATTAAATAATCCTTACAGCAGTGATAGATCTGTCAGGGAGTTTTTAAGATAAACTACAAAAGCAACATTAAAGTGGTTTGCAATTATCAATTGATCCTTAGTACCTTCTACTACTTAATTATGAGGTCTATTTCTAGGCACTGAAATGCTTCAGTGCAAACTCTTCCTTAAAAGTCTTCCTTTTGCCTTGCCATCTGACAAAAAGAAAGCTAGCTGAACACATGCTACGTTTCATAAAACCAGGAAGCACTGTCAATGAGGAATTCGGAACACACCCCCAAAAAATATCCCAGTTACATACTAGATCCAAAGCACTTAGCAATGACTTTCTCTGCTTCAAACATTACAGGAAATAATGTGTTGGTTATCTAAGACTGAATATATTTACCTTTAGACCTCCTTTGTCATCTGGCAACATTGGGACATTTAAGGATTGCCTACTTCTGGAACAAGGCAAAGACGATCTATTGTTCAGCTTACTCTTGTCTTTGTCTACTTGCATGCATGCTGATGCCAGTAACCGTACAAGCTCTGTGTCTAAAATAAAACAAATTAAGAAAACCTTTAGTCTGTTTTGCTTTCCCAAATTATGACTGATATGCTGACACTTCCCCTATAAATCCTGTAAGGGAGTAATTGATTTAGCTCTCAAATGCAAAAGCAGATGAATCCCCAAAACCTTTTTTCCTGACCTGTTTCCTATACCTTCTTCCCACACAGTGGGCTAGTGTCTTACCATCACTGCTCTAAAAGGTATTTATCAATATAAATAAGCATGCTATTCTGTCAGAATCAGTCATGTGTGACCAAGTGAACTGCCTTCTCTTGCAGTTTGCAGAAGCTGTGATGCTGCCTTTCCTCACCTGACACAGAAGACAGTAGAGAAAAATGAATGTTCTTTCTTCAAGTGTAGGTTGCAGAAAAGAAGCTTGAAATTAAATCCCAAAGAGAAAGGAGATGTTCAGCCTGGACAATGAAGGGATTGAAAAGACAAGGCAAGAAACAAGGTGGACAAAAAAGGTAGAAAAAAAAAGAAGGAAGAGGAAGAAAAAAGAATGTGCGTGAGAACAGGACAGGAAAGCAAAAAAATCTGTAAATCTGTATTTCATACAGAGGTCAGGAAAGACTTTCAGGAGGGCAGATAAAACTGACATATATATATATATATACACACACAGGTAACAAGACAAACCACTCTGTCCTACAAGAAGCTAGTTATAAAACAATTCACTGTATTTATTTTCTAAAATTGCATACTATTAGTCATCTACTTTTGATAAAGGAAAGGTATCTGCTAGTGACCAAAAACACCGTAATGAGTAAATACAGAGAAAACAAACTAATTCCATCAGCAGTAGTGCTGGCTTCAGACAAAAGCAATTCAGATACCAGGCAAGGTTAACAATAACAAATTATATTACAACAAACACTAAATGTGTTTCATTGAAGTCTCCCCAAAACATGCTGCCCTTTTCTAAAGCATTCCCATTAAAAAAAAAAAAACCAAAACTGAACCCTGAAGTGTGATTTACTTTCAGCCTTTACAGACCTAGTTGGGAGGTTCAGCCAGGAGTTCACTAGCTTTGTTCTCATTGCACTCTCTTTATCCTGCCCCTTTACTGCTGTTCAGAGTGGAAACTTCTAGCTCCAGTTCATATCTGTGCTAATAACACTACAGAATACCTGGGCCACCGCTGTCAAATGCGACTGAACTGGTTCTGGTGATACAAATGACACAGTTTGAAGCATCTTCAAAAACAAACAAAAGAGGAATGCACAAAATCTGTTATCCCATAGATGTATACACTTGTCTAACCAATTAACTCAAAACCCACCATTTTCAGGCAGTATCCAGCTTGGACCTCGAAATACACTTCCTAGCAACTTTAATGTATTTTCTAGATTGGAAAGGATGTTTATCTGTTTATGTTGTACATTTCCTCAGTGCTCTTTGAAATAACATACCTGGATCATTCAGCAGCATTATCAGGTCAAAAGCTGTGTATCCATTTTTGGCACGAAGATTGACGTCAGCTCCTTGATTTAACAAATACTTTACAATGTTTTTGTTTCTTTAAGGGAAGAAAAAAAGGCATTGCTCATGTTAAAAAAACAAAACCAAACCCCTAATACTCCATTTTCATCCACTTATACCAATGCTCCTCAATTAGAGATCAGAGTTCTTACCTTTTCTATAGCTAACCGAGTCTCAAATTTATTCACAAGCCATTCAGAAGCTCCCATGATTCCTTTGTTAGTTGCAGTTTACTCACTATGAATCACACTAATCAACATGCACAAAGTTAGCCTAAAAACCCTAATGCGTGAAGTAAGTTTCTTAAGCTGACTCTTTGGAACTGACTCTGGAATTTGTTGCCAAACACCTTCACAAGCAAATGCCATTAAGGCCTAAGGCAAAAAAAGCAGATGGAAAGACAAAGGTCAGTCCAGTACTCATCATACACCATCATTCTTCCATTCAGTACTTCCCATACAATTTCATATTCAGAACAGGTAAGAAATTGCATACAGAAAAGCTGAATTGACTGAAGATAATTCATAAACTCCAAACAGTACTTCTGTTAATTAGAGATATAAATTATACAATTGAAAATGCACATTATCACTTCCTTGAGGTGTTTCAAATGCAAACCAAATCAGCATTAAATGATAACAAACACAGATGCCTTCCAACAAAAGCTCATAAAAGCTAGCTGCACAAAAGGAACTCGCCATCCCATTCCCATTAGCCTCTCTCCCTTCTCATACACCTGAATAAATAAACAGGACTTGCCTCATGAGTTAAAAACAATACTGTAATTCAGCCTACAAAATATGTGAACAGACAACAGAGCTAGGAAAAATACATTTAATACAAAACTCCTCTTGAGCAGAGACTGACTGTATAAAACAAACTCCAACATGCATAAGCAACATAGACCAAAAATGTTCTGAAGTATCAACAGGTCACTGCGAATTCTAATACTGAGGCTGACAAACCAATCTCAACCTCTCCACTTCAGAGCATTCCTTCTTATCGTAGAAATTTTTCAGTTCTGAACTCACTCCAGATAAAGACAACCTAAAATGGAGGAAGAGTGTTTCTCCTCTCTTTTAACAAAAATTCTGTTTATCCCTACCACAGCTCCTCTGCATACTTCCCATTACTTTTCTTCCTTAAAACTCCATGATCCCGCCATCCTGCTTTTCAGTACTGCACTTTGAGGGCACAGAGACACATCCTTTAGCACCCCTGGCTCACACAGACCTTGCCTACTCCCTCCTTCAAACCAGAGACGCTCCACACCACTGCTGCTCCTGAGAAAGGGCTAGCTGAGCCGCTGCAGAGGCCAGAGATTTCCAGTTACAAAAACTCACAACTGTCCCATGCCAACCAAGCAGAAAGGCTAGAATGCAAAGTATAGAATTAGAAGGGTAAACATTTATTCATGCGCATGAGGTGCCCCAGCCAAGTTGGGGCACCCCAAATGTGGTTTTACAGAGGCTTCTTGTATACTTGTGTGCATTCAGTGATTAGTCACATCTAATGTGTTTCACTGAAGTCTCCCCAATGAGACTGCACAAACAAACAAACAAAAAAAAAGAGAACATAATTCACGGAACACCAACACTACCAATCATAGTGAAAATCATTATTTTAGTCATGATCATCATAGTACTAATCATAGTAAAACTTTGCAAAGCAACTGTATTTCTGCAGCTTTCTTGCTGCTTGTCTCACTGATCCAGATGTCCCTGGAGTCAGTCTTGCTATCACTACTTATCTATGGAGAGCTTTAAGTTTCCAAGAAGCCAAGTCCTTACTTCCAGGAATGGGATGTCCTTTTGGTCCTTCTACTGAGCTGGTGTCCTTTAGTTGTTTTACTTAAGCATGAACAATACCAAAGTCTCCAGTAAAATTCCTCTACTTCAAGTATAAAGTATGTTAACAAAGCTAATAGAATTTCATACTATAAAGACTAATTGATAAAGGGAACTTTCATAACACAGTCCTCCAGGAAACTGAAAGGGCCATATCCGAACACATGCAGCACTCTGCTGGCATATACACTTCCACAGACAAGAGAAGTGCCCATGTACCGGTAAGGGGACATGTCAGCAGCTCTTGCACATCCCATCACCACCGGATGCTTCTACTGTAGCTGTGCACTGGGGTGGCTCCTGGTAAGTGAAATGGCCACACTGGGAAAACTGAGTTTTAGGCACTTCTGTGAAATGCCTATCCCTACTATCAGCATTGCATTGGTGAGGAAGCACAGAATCTCATCTTATGTAGGTACCAGGAACTAATTCAGAAAAATTTTCACAAAGCAATGACCTGACCTCCTATTTTTCTCCTTGGTTGTGCTTTCATAGTCCAGTGAGATCTGCTGGCTAAAAATAAAGGCTGGAGCAGAATATCTGCATTTGTACAATTAATGCAAACATTACTAGGAGTGAAGTGAATCTTCACCTTGCTGAGACCCTCAGCTACAACAGAGAACAGTTCACCTTCCTAAACCAAATATCCTGTATTCAGACAATGCCAAACATATGACAGACACTATATTTGAAGTACCAGGCCAGTTTTTGGGGTCTGACTCTTAAGTGCCTACCTGCATTTAGAAAGTACCTTTAGAGAAAACAACATCCAGTTCCCCAGTGGGCACATTTCAGAAAATTCCATGAAAACTAAAGGCTGGATAGGGGAACATAAAAATGGGTTTAAGAGTGGAAAGTATGGCACATAGAAGGGTGATTGCCTTGAAGTTTCACAACTTGATGCAGCCTACAATCCTAGCAGGGGGCAATACCATCTTACAAAACACTAAAAAACGTCAAAGGATGGAAGTTGAAATGAGCACCAAAACTCTTAGTGCCTGCCTGGAGCACTACATTCCCAGCACTTAATGAGCCACCTCCAAGTTCCCAAATGTGCCACTCATTCTGAAACCCAAAGAGCATTCAGATTTGCTCTGAAAAGCTGAAGGCAGTGCAAGAGTCATGGAAAACTGAGGTCATAAGTCTCTCAATTTCTTGGAAGACCCCTCTGCTTCCAGAGTCAGTGTCAGAAAGATTTATTCTATTGGGATGTAAGAAGAATGAAACTACTTTACTGCTAGATCCAAAGACAGCATATATCTTACCCATGGTATGTGGCCTGCATTAGTGCTGTCCAGCCATGAACATTATCCTGTTTGTCAATATCACCATTTTTCTCAACAAGGAGCTGAACAAGGGGCAGCTGTCCAGTTACAGCTGCAATCATTAATGGAGATGCTCCATCAACATTGGTAATATTGACCTGACTTGGGTCTTCATCAACGATCTCTTTAACCAGCTGGAAGTTTCCTGCAAAACAGTGATAAAACATAATCTACATAAGCAACAGAGAACTGCTTAGCCACTGAATTAATATGTATTTTGCTTTGCTGACACTGGTCTACGTGTAGTGGAATTAAAACAGAAAAAATAACGTACTAGAGCAACTGCAATATATTTGTACTGATCTTTGGTCTTCCAGGCTATATAAAACTGTGGCATAAGCAGGAGGCACTGTTTTCCCGCATTTTCCCTACCTGTACACTTATAGTACAATCCCGTTACAAGAATCATTTTCTAAAATGAACAACTAAGCTTAATAGCTGTATAAACTGCAGTGCATCCCACATGTGAAGACACAAGTAGGCAATATTTCTATTAAATTGTCATAAGATGATGTCATGAAAGGAAAATTGACGAGGCTGAGACACTATGAATTGTGCTTCAGCAGGATGAAGATCCCTGTTCCATTTCCATAGGCTGAAATCACAGCAAGCAACAATTTCAGAATCAAAGACAGTGGGTACAAAGGCACTCAAAAGATAGTGGAGGCCACCCCTTGCCTTAAGTAGGCAGAACAACACCCTGTGTCACACTAACCTGTGAGTCCTTTCAAAGGTGGTTCACTGATTCTAAAAACCTCTACTGATACAATTCCATGACCTCCCAAGGAATTTATCTATTCCAGTCCTCAACTTTTCTATATTCAGAAAGTGTTTTTTTTTAATTCTGCCTCCAATATTTAAACTAAATCTCCAAGGCAAAAGTTCCCTACTCCTTGCTCAAGCGTAACGTGTTATTCCTGTCATCTTTCTAGTTCTTGAAACTTGAACATAATGTTCAGGTTCCCATATGAAGAGGCTGGCAGTCACCAAGTTCATGTCTAGATTACGAAAAGCAGTATAAAATATGCTACTGAACATATTTTAACTAAGTTGTGGGCTTTTTTCTAAATATTAGTAGAACTAGGAACAAGCAGTTTTTAAAAATGTATGACATAGATAGGGTTATCTTAAGCAGAGATCTTAAGCTCACCCACCTCCCTTACTTTTTTGATGACATATGCCAGGAAAAAGAAGGCAAGAAGTTAACAGGAAAAAAAAGACCTTTGTGACCGAATATGTACCGCTGCAGGAACAGAGTAAAAAGAAGCAAGTCATCAACTGCCATGCAAATGGAAAAAATCTCACCTTTAAAAAAACCCTTCAGATGGTAAACTGCTTCAAGACATGGGCTGCCTTCAACTCAATCATAGGCATGAACACTTTCCTTGGAAAACCAGTCAAAACCCCACACAAACCCTGCAGGCAGCTGAATGCACTTGCTGAAACCAACACCCACCCAATTTCTTGGAACAGGGAAGATACAAAAGCACAGGACTACATTTTTTATGTCCCTGTTTAGCAAAAGGCAGCAGGTGGCTTTAACACAGACCGGCAGCACAGAATTTGTTAAATAGAAACCCTGGAACCTACAGAGATTCCACAATTGTTTGAAATCTGGCCTGGACACTTCTTAACCTATTGAGTTGCTTTTTAGCAGCGTTGCTATCTGTAGCCAAGTATTTCAGAAAAAATCAAAAGGAGTATGCCACACAATATCCATTTGGCTCATCCACTAAGACTACTTCTGACCCAGCACTAACATTTCTAAATCTCAAACTAAAAGTCACAGCAGTGCAAAACAGGCAGATGAACTCTCTAACAGACCTGAGGCCGCCTCAGGAAGAGGTTTTGGCAGCTTACGTGTGAAGAGTTGACATTTAAGAGAGCGCTCCTGGTACTGCTGCCTATCACCTCTTTCTTGTCCACTATTATGTCTGCCCATTTCCAGGTCTGGTAGCCTGAAAACCCGTGAAGCTCCTAGAAGATGACTTACAATGGTTACTTGAAAAGCAACTGTTACACTGGTGTACAAAACTCAGGATATGAACTGAACACTAAGGCCAGGCTTAACCATTTAAAACACACCTCTAACTTCTCAACAGGAATGCAGCAACAATAAAACTTGCAAGATAATTGTTGATATAAAGATGCATTTCTGAAATCTAATTGGACAGATGTTCAGAAAAAATGGATTTTCCTTCACAAAATCCACTCATTTGCAAATAATAATAACAAAAAGAAGATCCATCAGAAACTGTGGAAGTTGCTAACTCAGAGGTCTCTTCAGGGTGCAGGTCCCTGTTGAAAGCAAGAAGGTGAACCACACCAAAGGCTTTACTATTATGTTACAGTCAGGAGTAGCTACATGGGCAAAAAAGCTGGAATGAGGGGCAGCTGCGCTCAACTCTAAACCTTACTTATTCTGTATGCACGTATCACAGGCAGGAGGGGGAGACTCAGCTTTCAGAGCAATATGATCAGATTTTCTACGCCACAGACACAGAAAGCACAGCAACAGTAACGATTCGGTCCACTGCACGTGCAAGGCTGTACTACCAAAGTTTTCTCTTTGTCTGCGGTATCTTAGTCCCAAGTAAGGGCACACTGACTGAAGAAGTGATTCCCCCCTTAGGTATCATGACTTCATTAAACATAAGATTTCATCTCATATGGGAATTACATCTTCCAATATTAAAAATAAATAAATATTACATAGATCAATCAGGAACTTTGCTTTACTACTGAGTGACTATTTTTTTTCAGACTGTCTACATAGGTAGGAATGCCAGCCATAGGCTAAATGTACTATCAAATAGCTGAAAACATTTAAAAGTCAAAATACCAACTATAAATCAGGTAAGGTTCAAACACTGAATCTCTCTAACCTGTCAAAGAGATTGCAAACAGTGTGGAGTTTTCTGACCTGCGACATTATCAGGAACCTAAACAAAAACTGAATAAAACCATTTCCCATGTCAAAGCCATCAGATAGCAAGTCTCAGGCCAAACCCTTCACTTCAGCACTTTTTCCTATGCTGGAAAATCCAGGGAAATAGGTAACCAGAAAGCAGCTTGCCATCCACCAGGAGCCTGGAACAATAAATCAACAGGATGGCACTGGCTCTTTCTGTTTGCCACAGAAGAGTTTTACCAGTTATGTGCTCATGGAAGTCACTCTTGGTCATGGGAGAACAGGCAAAATCTAAGACACTTACTCTTTTCTTGAGACAACTTTCAAGAGCAATTACAATGCTCATGTGGAATAGAAGCCAGCATATTCTTTGCACCAACTAGCACTTTTGTTTTCATACTTCAAGTTTATGAGGAAGGAAAAAAAAAATCATATTAAAGGTAGCATGGTCTTGCAGTAACTGGAACTACAACATAACACCGTTTTGGCATAAAGGGCACAACCAGAAGTTGATAAAGATTTTCTCATATTGGAACGTAAAGGAAAATAAACTGCAGACATAAATGTATTTTTAAAATTAAAAGAAGAACAAGGAAAAAACAAAGTCACATGTAAAAACAGAACATGTCTTGGTTTCCCATATTAGTAAACAAACATGCTCTGAAGTTACAAGAACTGGACACAGCGCAAGAATCCTCTCAGTACCTACCCAATTTCAAAGCATGAAAGACATCAGGTTGCCTCTTTTCTGTATCTGGGAAAAATATAAATATTTCCATTAGCAGCCATCAAAAAAGCAAAAAAATTATAGTAATTTTTTTATAGCAGAAAGTATTAAATTTACATAAAGGTACTATAAAACTTACATTTAGACATACATTTAATAAGAACAAAGAAAGCATTGATAACCTGTTTATTCCCTTTGTGAAGAATCACTCACCTTTATGGTTCTCTGTGCAGAGCTAACTATAATATACAAACTATAATAAAGCACCAGTATAGGCTTTTGCCTTTTAACTTCCATTCTCTATCAGAAGACTGTATTTGAAACTTTCGTGTTTCCTGCCTGGAAGACTAAAATATCAATTAAGGAACCACAGAATGGTTCTGTGGTCTGGTGTAATCCTCTGTACAACTGCAAACACTCAAATAATACAGGATTATTTTGAAAGGTGACTCAAAAGGAGTTTTACAATTTTACAAGCTGTTCCACTTTTTTTTCCTCTTCAGTATTACCAGGTTAATTTGTGAAGGTCACAAAAATAAATAGGGATGATTGAACTACACACCTTGGTATCTGTGCATTAATCAATATCCTTCAACTCCCAGATCACCATCCCCATAATAAGAACAGCAATTATTATAATTTTTAGTATTTTTAGTGAAGAATCATTCCCTTCACGTCTTCAAAGTGCTTTGAAACTGCTGATACTATGTAAGATGAGGAAAAAATAGTGACATGATTTTGCACCTTCCACTCAAGCCAGAAAAATATATCCTTTTCCATCTTCCAGAACGCTACTGACACTACAGAATCAATGGGGTAAAAAGATTTTAAGGAAAACAAGGAGACATTGAGAGATTTCCTGAGCTGGATACTGCTTTTTTTATGGTAATACATAAAAGGTTGATCTTCATAGCTTGACTACAAATGAAGTAATTTGAAAATGCTGAGCCTAGAAAACCATAAGAACCTTTTATTTAAGACTGGGAAAGAGAACAGTGGGTCCTACGTTTTCTCCTGATTCAGAAACTGCTCTTACAGAAGGAACTATGTATGAGCTCACCATTAGAAAACTGATTTCAAAAGAGTTGTTTAGGACAACCAGCGCCCGTACTTGGCATGTGAAAAGCCCGTACAAAAGGCAGCCTCAGGGAGCAGGAGACCACAAGGAGATGCCAGAAGCAAGGGGGTTCCTCCAGGTAAGCCAAAGCAAGAACAGAGGCAGAACACAGGCAACACCCAGGCCATTTTGGTTAGTTCTGACTTTGCTACTGAAAACAGCCCCGAAAAGAGAGTTGCTTTCTTTTGGGATGCAATTTGCCCTATCTATGGCAATGGGATCAGAAGACAAGTTCCTTTTCTGCTGCCTTCTTTACAAGAGAAAGGGTGGGGGTTTTTCTTCCCAGAATACACAAGACTTCAGTGCTAGGAGACTGAAGCTATGGTCAAAAATGAATGCAGAAATTTGTCTGGAAGCTTAACATTTTTACCCCTCCTCATCCCTATTAGTTACTACCCTTCTGATGGAAACTCCCCCTCAGCAGAGGTGATAGGACCCCCTCAGCAGAGGTGATAGGAACATTAATCTGCTTTAATCCACTCTCCTAGCTTAAACAGACTTCTTCAATACACTATATTATATGAATACAAAGACTTTCAATCAGGCCAACTCTGCCTGCACATCCATTCTGTATGTGCACTGTATGGGCAAGGTATAAAGCACTGCACTAGTGAACTGCACTGATTCTCTGTGTGTACTGTAACTGACTGATGTCTATTCCTCAGAGACTGATCATGAGCAAATGTCTACAGTCAGCCGGTTCTGTCTGGCAGCATGGCTGTATGAAAGCCCTAGCTCCAACTTAACCTATGAGCCAACATCTAAGTTAACACCTTCTCCAAAGCAGAAACAAATGTCAGATTTTTGTCCTTGCTTCTGAAAGTATCAGAGAAGCTTGACCTGCAAGAATGACACCAAATGTGAATAAACCCCAAGAATTTTGGGGATTGTGGACATGTCCATATGGCAGTATAATGTAGACATAATTAGGTAAGATTTAAATAAGCCTGTCTCATATTATAAGTGGCAAAGAGCTTACAGTGGGCTATTCTACTCTACAGGCTTTCTGCCACCATGGCTGGGTGGGCGGTAGCACCTGGAAAAGGTTCTTTCTAGGCTAGCCACATCCTTAGACTTCATAGCCAAGAACTCCAAAGCTGAAGAATCCAGATGCAGCTCTTCCAAACTGTCTTGTTAAGCACCTCCCACCACTGATCTTCATCATAAAGAACAAACATCTCGAAAAGTGTCCCCAGACAGCCACATACAGAAATAAGGTCTCAATCTTTGTAATGACTTATTGATGTTCAAATGTCCAACATGATGTCCAAATCAAACTGCCTGATTTCAGGAACAGATTTAATGTATTTTTGTTAGCATAAACTTCTGAAGAAGGGAAGAGAAGTAAATCCACAATACTTTAACAAAACTAGCATAAGACATTCTTAATATTATTTCATAGAACCGGCTAGAAAGAAAAGCTAATGTGGAAAAATATGTGGGAGTGATAACCGCAATAAGTAAAAACTAAAAAAAAATTAAAGCCTAAATTCATTAACATTTCAAACTGGCAGGTGACAGCAAGTAGGTTTAACCTTTATCTTCAATAAAAACAAAACCTCTAGGTAATTACATCCCAAAAAATTGTCAACAGAATACAAATTTGCTTAGTAGTTAAAAAATGGAAAATTACTGGTAAAGACAGACAATATACCACTCTTTCCTTTGGGTTGAGTGTATGGTACTGGACATACAGGTTAAGACTGAAGGAAAAATTTGTAGTCTGTTTGCTCACATCTTTCTAAGCCTTCAGATTCCCTAGTACAAGATACTACCTCTGCCTACAAAATCCTGGATTTCTTACATCCTTCCATGCTCATGGCTAAAGTTACATGACCACCGCACATTCTTTAATTACAGTCACAAAATGCCTCTTTATCACTTGTCTCGTTCAGTGCACATAACGAATAAATTACAAGACAAAATTAAAAAGCATAAAAGCAGCATTTCTTAACTTCATTTTAATTGAGGTTTGCATTGAAATAATGTTATTTTAATCTAGTTTTGTACATATACAAACAGTGTGTGTGCCTACTCTGTGTGTGTGCACATAAACAGGCATATTCTCATTTGAAGGAAGGAGATTGCTTATAAATTTTAAGTCCTGAAGTCAACTAAGTATTCCCATCTCCTGCAAGGAACATAAAAGTAGGGCACATGCCGACTTGTTATTCATTCACATTAATACTTGGTTTTCTCAGAATACACACTCCACTATCAAAGGGCTCTGAGGAGGTTTCACATATTCAGAGAGAGGTAGAAGAAAATGTTAGGTTAACCTCATCTGGTTTTCTGCAAGTCACAGGCCTTATATGTGACACCAAGTGAAGACAATCCAATCATGAGGTTTAGAAAGGCATTTAACCCTTGATTACACCTCTACTAAGTCACTTCAGGTCTAAGCTTCACTGCAAAATATAGTGTCTTATTTCCCATTTGAATTCTTCTAACTTTAAACAGAGTTTCTTTCTTTGGCTGCCACATAAAAAGGCCCTCCAGTATTGGACATCCTGTGCCCTATGTGGACACTTTATTAATCACACCTCTTAATCACCTCCTCATGAAACCAGACATTTTCAACTTCTTCAGTCTCTCAGGTTTTCTCAGTCTATGATATCCTTTCTGTGATATCCTGGGGTTTTATGTCCCTTTTTTACTGTGATTTCAAGTAGGCCTTTGTAATTTCTTCTTAAATGAGCAACTGGATCGGGTGGTTTAAAAGTAAACATTTAAAATACTTTAAAATGTTTCACATTATTTTTATTGCAGGACAGGGATCTTGTCATGTTAACGTGGAGATAACTTGCTGAAGTTGTGCATTCCTCCCGCACTTGAGGTAGGTGTACTTATTCCAACATTTTCAAGAGTCTAGTTACAAATTATAAAGAACATCATGTACATACAAAATAACTCCTTCGATTTCTAAATACACAATCAAAACTTCAAGAAAGTGAAACAAAAAAACTAATGCTCCATACCTGTCTGGGATCTGATTGTTGTGAGAGATTCCAGGTAGTCCTTCATGTCTTTGTGTTTGAAGCCAACAGAGATTTCAAAAGGTGTTTTATGTAGTACATTCAGGTGATCAGGATTGGCACCTTTCTCCATCAACTGCTGTGCCAAGCTCACCTTTCCACTAACAGCGGCCAGCATTAAAGGACTCCAACCCATAGTCTTCACAGCGTAATTACAATCCGCTCCCCAGTCTAATAACAGATGTACCACTGCCTCGTGTCCATGCTGAGCAGCTGCCATTAGTGGAGTGATATCAGGAAGCTCATCTCTGCTGCTGTTAAGCACACTTGTGCTAAAATGATCATAATTGTCTACAAAAGCTCCAGATTCCAGCAACAATTTCACCATGCTGACGTGGCCACCTCTGGAGGCCATTGTGAGGACACTGGCTCCTAACTTATTCTGTGCATTGAGATCAGCACCATTCTCCAGCAATATGTGAGCCACACTTATGTGTCCAAACCTTGAGAGAAAGAAGTAAGGAGGAGAATTAACACCTTGGATGGCAGAGGCTTCTCAAAAGAAAACCGACATACTCTGAACACAGAAAACTGTTACTAAATCTACTGACTAATATACTGTGAGGGACTACACACATACCACTGAATGTGACAGTGGTCACCTTACTGGAGGGGAGCAATGAACAGCTGAGAACTGTAAAATAAACCATTCCACATGTACCAGTGACCATGCTCATAAACCAGGCACCTATTTAAAAGGATGTTCTGGTAAAGCAGCAAGGTGCTAGCCTCATTTTCAACTGCATAACATCAACATGTAACTTCTATAAACCACAGTGTCACTTTCATCTCTTATTTCCAGGCCTGTATCACATTCAAGAATCAAAGGCAGTTTATTTGCAGAGATCTTAATTAAGCACCCTCATTACTATTGAACAAGTAGAATAAAAACTACTTCAAAGGGTCAATGCTAAAAAAAAAAAAAGAAAACAAAAAAGACCTTTTCATGAACTGGATAGCCAGACTTTGTATTTGCATCATCCCTTGCTTTCCAGTTGTGAACTATCAATGTACCCCCACAATGGAAGAAGGCTCAGGCAAGGCAGGCATGTGCCCACAAAGCTCAGAACAGAAGAGCACAGCCAGTGACGACAGCTGTTGTAAACTAAGCTGAACTTCTCTCAATGTAAAAGGGATTGAAGGGCGCCCTTTGTTTTAGAGAAACAGCTCTATCAGCAGAGTGGGACAACTGTCTGTGTGAATGGTCTTCCCTAAAACAATCAAAACTATTATCCTCCTGAGTCAGTCAGACCAGCATAGGGGAAGTGTCTACACAGCTCAGCCCAACACAGAGCACCAAAACTGAGCAACCCAACAAAACAAATTTTGAAGAGAACATGGGGCATGAGCTGGCTTCCAGCCACATATTCTTCCCTGGCAACTGGGGATGACCAGCATCATGACGGTGAGCATACAGGGACTACTAATGGGCGTGCTGTTTGTCTTGGGTTCAACTGTGTGTTTTGGCTGCTATATTAGGCTTGTGTCATGATTTCAGGAGGCTGCTCTATCACTAGGCTAAACTAAAATCCTATGTAACATCAAATATATTCCAATAAAGAAACTTGGTATTAAAGCCTCCTTATGTAGAGTATCTAAAAGAACTTTGTCAGAGTATTGAACTCTGACACCAGTTTCACCCGTAACCCAGCCCTGATACCACTTGACTATCAGAGGCTCTGGTAGTTTGCCAGTAAACAAAAGACAGTCATGAAAGCCATACACCCAACCAGCTAGTTAACCATGAGAAAACGGAAACAGTTTACCATTCTTCTGCTGAGGAATCCCCACATTTCAATAAACATAACAGATTGACAAGATGGGTACTTTGGGCTTTTGTCACAGATATCGTACATTACTGTGTGCTTGTGCAGTGTTTAACACCATCAAACTTTGATCCTGGAAGCAGACTTTCTACACTGCAGCAAAGCAAACGTTAGTCGAGGAAATCCCAAAGAACACTACTAAAGCAGACACAAGACCCCTAGTTTCCTTTAACAAAGTACAGAGTTGCAGGCTAAAGCTTTGAGGACCTGTCTAGTCCCTAGGTCTATCCTGGTAGCCTTCACTCCATCACCTCACTAGAGCCTGCAACTCCTGTACATGACTAATTTTATGCATATATGTATCTCCTGTCCAGTTTCAACAGGACTAACCGCAGCCAGAAAAACATGTACATAGTTTGAAACCTACGTCTGTACAAAGACTATGTTTCCTTTTTAGTTATCCATTAAAAAGAAAAAAGAAACTTGCTCTTCCACTCCGTGTTTTCTCCCCAGGCTTCAATGATACAGTACTTTTCAAATGGCAGCAAGTAATTTCTTTCAAACAGTGACAGGGCTATAGTGATTTGAGTTTATTGTTTTTAGAGAATGAGCGTACGGTTTTCATTAAGGAAAAAAATATCTAAGAGTGTTTCTGCAATTTTTTTCCTTGGGTTTTTTTTTTAACCTTCATAAAATAACAAAACTGTTGAACCTTGTCTTCCTTGTTCTTACTGGGAAACCAGCTGTGTGACTCATTCTTTGGAACTTTCTATGGGCTTTAACCAAAAGAAGAAACACTGACTTTGAAACAGACTCTTTCCTTCCAAGTATTTTAATCTGTTGTAAACCAACGGGGGGGTGGGGGGGTGGAAATCCACCAAGAAACTGTTCTCTTCTCAGACATTCAATTCTTATAGGAAAGCGCTGCCCTCCAACCTTGCAAAACACCCCTGTAAACCTGAGGGGTACTTGTATATGTAAAGATAATCACAAACACCAGCATCAGCGATACGGGGACATCCCACAACCCAGCAGTGGGTTACATGAAGCGCAGCACCACTGATGCAGAAAACAATTCAGTTTTGTCATTAAAAGCCTCAGCAATGATTATCCATATCCTCCAGCAACCCACTTAGGAAAACACAGAAAAGCCAAGTGGAATGAATTCTTTCTTTCTGCTTCAGTATGTTTTATGTCTGAGGTCACTTCAACAGGTAGGGCAAGACACAAACACACCAAAAAATATGACAGAAAAAGTTAGGGGCGTGCGCATATCTTATTTCCACAGAAGGAAAAGATGGAGCAGTGTTTTCATGTTACCTCTGGGATTCTGCACTGGCTATACCCAAGAGAGAGCATGAACAGCTTCGATTACCACATCTTCAATATGGAAAGAGAAAACCTAACGCCCCAGCGTAACATTCACCCAGATTTAACCTCGACGACCCCTCCCCACCCCACCCCCCCCGGGAAGGTAACAGGTGGCCACTCGGACGCCCCCGGGGTAACGGCCGCTACACGGGTGAGTGACCGCGGCCTACAACATGGCGGCTGCCCCCGCTCTCCCGCACGCCGGCCCGCCTGCAGCCCCCAGCGCTCCCGGGCGCCCTCCGCCGGCCCGGGACGTGTCATTTTGAGGGCGGAGGAGCCTGGCGGCGGCGCCGTACCCGCCCTGCAGCTGACTAGGCCGATGCCCCGCAACGAGGCGGGATGGCGGCCAGAGACAACCCCCCCGCCCGGCCCGATCCCTCCCCTACCTGGCCGCTTGCATGAGGGGGCTCCATCCGTAGTGGTTCCTGCTCTGCACCGAGGCCCCCTTCCGCAGCAGGAACCGCACCAGCTGCTCGTGGCCCCCCGCCGCGGCGAACTGCAGCCCCGTGTTGCCGGCCTCGTCCGTGCAGTCCACGAGCACGGCGGGGGCCGGCGGGGCGGACGGTTCGCCGCGGGGCTCCGCCGCCGCCTCCTCGGTACCGCAGGAGGAGGGGGCCGCCGGGTCGGCGGTGCCGCCGCCGGGCAGCCCCAAGAGGCGCCGGGCGGTGTCGCAGTCGCCCTGCTCGCAGGCGCGGAGGAAGAGCTGGACCTGGGGGGGCACTCCGCACTCCCCCATGGGCAGCGCCGGCCAGCCCTGAGCAGCTCGGCCGCCGGCGGCTCGGCGGCCGCCGGGAAGGGAGCGGGAGGAGGGGACTCCGCCGGCGGGAGGAGGCCGGCCGAGGGCGGCCGCTGCGCCCCGGCCGCTCTCACACGGCGGGGAGGGGAAGCCGGGCTGGGCCGCACGCCACGCTGCTGCAGCCGGCGAGGGGCCGCCGCGCCTGGGCGGGAGGCGGCGGTGTCACCGCTCCTCGTCGCAGCCAGCGCCTGGGTCACCACAGCTCCTGCCCCTTCCCCAGGTGCTTCCTGTCATCCACTCGCCTCCGGGCTGCCGCCGTTTGCCTTGCCGCGTTCCCGCTACCATTACTGACTCCCTTACAAAGAAGCGGCTCTGCATTGTGTGTGTTTCTGCCTGTGGTCATCGCAGCAAGCCTTGCCTGTAGGGCTGCAGGGCGTATTCCCTCTTACCCGACGCAGTAACCCCTTTTTCTCGCTTCACAACGGGATTTCTATGGCCTAGCGTGGTCCCTCTGTCAGCCCCACTCTGCGTTCACGATACTTCAGCCTTACTTACACCTTCCTACTTTCTTTCAGCTCCAAACCAGCCTCTTCTGTCACAGAGACACAGAATTCACAGTTGAGTCATTCCCCAACCGACACATTTCCTACCCCCTGAGAGCACTGATCAGTTAGTCATTTAAGCATAAAATTTGGATTTCTTGTGATCTTCAGCTTCAGCCTCCCAGGCAACTTGAAATCTTTTCCAGGTTATATTGATTTACATATAAAGCGAGGGGAAAAAATAAAGCACCGATGAAGTAATTCTTTAACTGGAGTTGACCAGCCACTTAAGAATAATTGTGTCCTGTCCCTGTATGTTTGGGCAAGTCATTATCTATAAAAATTGGTGACTTCAATAATAGAACATGGCACTTGCTACAGTGGTGGAGGTTTTGGGGACAAGATGACTAGGAGAGGCTATGGGGAGTGCAGTGAAACCACCAAACACCACTAAAAGGAAGCCATCCCCTGGTTTGAGGCATTGGCATCCATATCTTCCAAGTTATATGGCTTTCTGCATCTGGTCCACCTGCAAATCCAGATTGCCAAACCATCATGGCAAAGGGCTAAACAAGTTACACTTTGAGAAAGACTCCAGCAACCAAGAGTTCTGGCTGTGTTTATGGCCACTTAAACCAGTCCTCTGGGAAAGTACCATTCACAGCAAAGAAAAAAAATACACCTTTGCAAATTTATCATTACAGAAGGAACAGGACAAATCCCTAGACAGGGTAATTATTGAGTGATCCTTCCTCCTTCATATACCATGTGTTAACTCATGTAAAATACAAAAAAATACATGAATATGAAATGTATTTATGTTAAATAATTTCCTTAAGCATAAAGATGCTTATAGTGGCCATCATCACAGGAAAGATGCCTGGCTAGGTAGACTTTTGGTCTAGCCAGTACAACCATTCTTACATTACGATGGTATGAGGAGCTTGCCATCACCAATAAACCTGGACGGTGTAATTCACTGCGTGTAGATTTCAGAGTTTGGAAGAAGCAAATGGCAAGAGTGATTAATGCAATATATTATTCATGACTGAAGAAAACTGGGTCATACTTACCATATCAAAGTGCATGCCTGGACATAGTCAAATTAGTGACAGGATCACTCCAGTTGATCTTTGAGATAAGCTACTGAACATGTTGATCATACAAATTTATGGTATGTAGCTGGTGATTACGCTATCAAATTCTACTAATGATTTGAAACTCCAGACAAAGATACCATGAATGTAATTAGAAGCTAACAGCAAAATATGCAAGTTTTATTTTAAGAAACTCATAACTAAGCAATAGGAAGTATTTGTTGAGATTTACAAAATGAGCAAGGAAATTGTGCTGAATTCTGCTGCTGTCATCTGATGGTCATTACTATTCTCAGTCAGCATCCTAGGCCTTCATACAGATAAGATCATACAGTGATTTCTGTCTCTGATTGAGAATCAAAATATCACGAGGCAAGGGAAAAATAATCAGATCTCTTCTGAAATGAATGAAGTGCTATAGAATATTCTCATGCTGATGTAGTACCAAGCTCTCTGGAAAATACAGGACTCGATTTCTTCACCAATGAAAGAATCAGCCTAACCCTTTCAAACTGTTCATTAGGGTAGGATGATAGAGAAGGCTTAGGTTTGAAGATAATACAGGAGAAAAAAAACAACCAAGATTCTCAAGTGCAAATTGTGCATTAGTTGTTGGGAAGGTTTGTCCAAACTGCATCTGGTTTGACCAGTCAGTGAAAACAGTGTTGCTTTTGACAAGAAAATCTTTCCTGTCACCGATGCGTTAATTTGTATAGGTCAGTGTTAGATTGCTCTGACCTGAAAATAATTTGAAGTGGCAGAGAAAAACCTGATGGATGGAAAAATTACTGTAAAGGACATGAGAAAAGTACAAGGAACAGAACAGGCCCACCAAAAAAAACCAGAACAGACAAGGCAAGAGCAAACATGTGACGTCAGCATTTGTGAATCTTTCCTAACGGAAGTCTCCACTGCAAATGATATCAAAACACCAGCAGGGAGGTAAATGGGCCAATGTAAGCTTTATTAAAGCTACTCATAATACAAGGTGACATAAAGGAGAGAAACATAGTCATTGTTCTCCAAGACACAGAACTCATCATCTGCAAAACGAAGCCTAGGAAACCATTATGGCATTTAATGTAACTGTGCAGTTAGTAAAGTATAATACAACAAATGTGCAGTGACGTAGAACTATGAATCGGCCAGGTAACATAACAAGAAATTCTGTTGCTCTTACAGTAATAATAGGATGTAACATATTTGGACATATCCTTATACCATGACACACAAGAAAATTTCTTCCTCATATATAACTCAGGATCACATAATAATGAAGACTATAAAATCAGTATCATAATCAAAAGCATCTCAGAAAGGGAAAAATGCAAGTAGTCAAGGAAACTGTTCCAAAGAAATCCAGAAAACTAGACATAGCTGACTCAGTCATAGTCTTCATTATGAAGACCGGGGATGATGGCATCTCAATTTTCATGGCGATTCAAGGAGTAAAAGGCTTATTTTCTACTGTAAAACCTTGCTGATATTAATCACAAGGAAGTCATACTTCTGAGAAAAAGAAAACTGAAAATTTTAGCATGTGTTTGGTGTGAACACTTTTATCTCTGCCTTAATGAAAGGCAGACATATATTAGAAATACCATCATAGAAAAGCAGATGCTTCTCCAGTATCATTCAATTCATATATCATAGAATCATAGAATGGTTTGGGTTGGAAAGGATCTTAAAGATCATCTAATTCTAACATCCCTCCCATGGGCAGGGACACCTTCCACTAGACCATGTTGCTCAAAGCCCCATTCAGCTTGGCCCTGAAGACATCCAGGGATGGGGCATCTACAACTTCCTGGGCAACCTGGTTCAGTGTCTCACCACGCTCACAGTAAAAAAATTTCTTCCTAATATCTAATCTAAATCTACCCTATTTCAGTTTAAGACACTACCCCTTGTCCCCCCAGACCCTTCCCTTCTCCAGGCTCAAGAACCCCAACTCTCTCAGCCTGTCTTCAGAGGAGAGGTGCTCCAGCCCTCTGATCGTCTTAGTGGCCTCCTCTGGACTTGTTCTAACAGGTCCATGTCTTCCTTATGTTGGGGCCCCCAGAGCTGGTATACATTAACTTTGGTCCTTTCAGGCATAGAAACAGAAATAACCTTGAAAAAATTACTAAAAAAAAATATGTTGTAAGTGCCTACAGCATAGGATGACTAAGAATTCCACCACGTAATATGCCCTTGAGTTCTTGGTTCAGAATTGTAATCACAGTATATATAGCTGGTCTCTATTTTGTCTACTATAACCAGCTGCTGTAACTTTCAGAGGAATTTGCTTCATTTATATTTTTCAGAATATGCCATAATTTTGACCAAACTTTCAAAAATTATTTGCAACACAGTATTTTGATTCACTGTGTCTGCACAAGAATATATGAAAAATCAGTTAGGTTTCCAATATAACAGACCTTCAGTAACGTGTCACATCATACCATGTTCTGTGCACAGAACTGCAGTTTTGTTGTAAGCTTGCTAGCTGTGGCTTCCTTTATGTTACAACATCTCTTCTACTGCTTGTAGTTCATACTTGCTCTTTAGCTAAGGAGAACATTTATATACCAGCAATACATAACCAATCAATGCCTTTGGCATACACATCCTTCCTACCTTTAAGCTATCCTAGCTTGCATATAACTTTTTAAACAAGGTATTTTGTATGTGTGTGTACGTGTATGTGTATCTATATATGCAGACATACATACGCACATACATGTACTAGAGAGTCTGCAAACTGGTACAGATTAGGTCTTGCCCAAGTAATCCACTGAATGCTGCCTGTTTTTATTAGCACGTCAGTATGAAAATTTCTCACAGCATTCCTCAGTCTCATAGAAGATCCATGAAATAGCTGACAGTTTCTATCTCACTCATCAAGACGCTGTTTTTAATCTATTTTATTTTTAGGCCACTGTACCCACTGTTCTTCCTCTCGACTAAACTCCTGATACGCTCTGCCTCTGACTATGCATCCAGCTTCCAGCTTCACTCTTGACCCAAAGCCCACCCTGTAAAACAGGGGCCCGGCTGAAGCACCAAGGACCTCAAAACCTACCCTTGCGGCACCCCGCAGCTGGGAAAGTGGGGTGCAGCGCATTTCATGTTTTGCTTGTGCTATGCAGCTGTCTCAAATAAAGACACTGTCAACACAAACACATGAATAAAAAAACCTGTGGCACTGGTAGGACAATGAGCTGAATAATAATATTGTAAAAATACAGGTACAGTTGTGCTGATAAGGAGAGAAAGAGCAGCCAAGGTGGGAGCTGGGGGGGACGGGGGTGGGGTAGGGAAGACTGTTTCTCAGCAGGGCAATGCTATTTTATGCCCAGGTAAAGCAATGGTGCACAATGACCTGTAGGTCCAAAGCTGTCTCTAGTGGGTATGTTTTGTAATTTGTCTGAATCTTCTCTTTGAACAAATTTCCTATCTATCTGCAAATTTGTCCATCATGCTCCTCTGATACTCCCCCCCCCCTTTTTTTTTTTTTTTAGAATATGTAAGTGTTGGCTGTTACTAAAACTAGGAACACTGTTTTGGAATACATTATTTGTCACTTTCTTCTCCCCTGGAAGTATGTATTTAGGAAAATATTTGAATTTCAGGTTTATTTTAAATGCAGTCTCTATCAGCTGATACTTCACACCCCATTTCTATTTTAGAATTTTGCTTTATTTTGACACAAAATGCAGATCTAACAAAAAAAATTCCAAAGAAAACACTGGATGAGGTATATTTTAAAGCTTTGCAAAATGTAATACCTCTATCTTTTTCTGTTATGTATATGTCACCACTACAGAATAACTTTAAATAATAGTAGATGTGTAAAATAGTTCGTCCTTACTTACCACTTTTTTTCCTTGCCTGTAGACCAAGTCTTCAATAAGCTTATGTCTTTTAGGTAAACTAAATATTGTCTGCAATTCAAATGGATATTTCAGTGAGCAACAGATCCTATCTTAATTTCAGTTATTACATTAGCTATAATGTAAATCCTTATGGACAATTGCATATTTTTTAGTCATCTTCTCTTAGTGCTTTTTGAAAGGTTTAGTTAATATTTTGTTTCTTTTTTTTGTGAAAAAGTACAATTTTACTTTTTAAAAATAAATTCTTCGAATGTATTAATTATTCCACTGATCTCCTGTTTTATGATGACTGAGGGCACAATAGATCTTTCTAGATAAATAATTATGGGTTTTATATGACTTGTCCAGTTACTCTACTTATTTCTGACTGAAATTCCTGAAGTAATGGAGTTTATAGCTCACTAAACATTCTGACTAATCCTTAAAAAAAATCTCAAAACCATTTGTTTTAACTTCTGTTGTTAATAAACCTGAAAAAAACACCAGAATTGCTTAAAAGGAACTGTTACATGAAAACATTGCTACAAGCTTTATGGATAGCAGGAAACTAATTTGCCATATTAATTGTCGGTGTTGTTTTTGGGTTTGTTTTTGTTTTTTCTCTGGGGCTTATTTTTACATACAAAGGAGAAGTTTTTGTACTTTAAATATTTCAGCGCAGAAATTTCAGTCTTCTGATCTTAACTGAACCCCACAAACTTTTAAAAAGGTTTAGAAAAAGTGTCTTTGACTTCACATTCTTTACATCTCGTTCAAACTTGTTTGTGAATGCAACTGATTTATTCTTAATGATTTTTGCATTAACACCATTATGGTACTTTCCTTTGCTGAATTTCCTCAGATTTATGTGCTTGGACATCACCCCTGGGGAGCTACCGTTTACTGGTGTTACTTTCCATTCTCACTGCAATGATGATCACAGAACACCTTCTCAGCTACTTTGCTCTAAGGGCATTATTACTACTGAAGAGCCACCTCCCTTACTTTCCTACCAGCTGTAACGTTTCTTGCTTCTCTGGAAGCAAGCTGATGCTCTCCTACCTTTTCCTCTAAGCCCTTTTTTCCTTTTTAAAATGTGACTGAGAGGAAGCTATGTTGGTTATCTTCAACAGTCTTGTCTGATCTTACCCTGTCTGCCACTGATTGCAGCATGCCTCCTGCAGTCTGGTCGCATTCTCTTCTCAATTTCCAATTTTTTAACCTTAAAATTTGTTTTAGTCCTGTGATCACATTCTTGTGTTTCTTCCATATTGCTATAATACTTAAAATACTTAAATAAAATAGTTATTTTTCTAATACTTAAGAACCCCTTCAGCAGAACTCTCCTATTTTCTTTCTCACTGTTCTTAATAAACACTCAGTCCTACGTTTTACTCTTTACATCTTCCCAGTCTTTCCCAATAATTTATTTTGGGAGTCCAGGATGATCTCCTTCTCTTTTGATTCATGCCAAGAAGTCCTTGTTGGGCTCCTCATGCTTAATGTTTCTGTTGCCCTATTCTAAGTAATTTGCAACCTTACACAAAGGAAAAAACCCAAGAATATTTGTTCCAGACAACCAGATCTAAATCAGCAGCGTGTTCCAGAAATCCTGGCTGTATCTCTAGGGTTTACCTCATGCCCCGGCCAGAAACTAGGGAACTCCTGCTATAAACAAAATACCAATGACACCAGTTGGGCTTCCTTTGTTCAGGAAGAATGGCAAGCAAGGAGACAATGCAATCGCTGGGCATGCAATTACTAGTGCCACCTAACTTCAGACTCAAAGCTTGCTAGGCTTGGCTTTCTTTATATACAGTGCATATTCTCATGTCTAGCGTATTGGTACTTGGTAGTTGCCTACAATGCATATTTAGACACACATACTTTACTAGTATTATGCTTAAGTTATTCCAGATGGTATGTATGCTTTGAAACTAGATTTTATGCATATATAGTGATCTGTGATGGGTAACTGTACAGCTGAATAAGAAATAATGAAATTATATGTATGCATACACACACATTCATCTGCAAATCCACCTAAACTACTTCATTTATGCTAGTTGGCCAGCACCAGGGTGACTCATTATTATTCAGCACCCTTCTGTCCAGAGCAAGGCCTCCATAGTAGCTGACAGCCTCTGTGTTTGTTGTCACATACAGTATTTATGATCATGTAAAAACAGCCCATTGCTGTGTGCTGTGACCCTGTCTGGTAGCGATGAGGTTCTCCTTCCTTAGTGCCAGACGTGTTTTCATCCACTCGTCAGCAATGCTGGTGAGCACCACCCAGTACCGCTGACCTGGCTGGAGTCCCTGTCTGGGGGTGACCGGAGCCCTCGGCAGGGCTGATCTTGAGGGCCCTCCAGCAGCAGAGGGTAGTGCAGTAAACAGCCCCTTCGTAAAATGCGTACAGCAAATGACACCTCAAACCCAGAGTTTCAGCTCCTGCTTAACCTGGGAGATGAACAGAATCAGTTCACGTTACACTTACATCAGGGCTTTTCAAATGCAGAATCACAAATTCTCATGTAATCTTATGGCCTCAGGATCGCAAGTTCAGACAGATGGGGCTGCGTTCTGGTTAGGGGTGGACAAGCAGTACGGATGTGTTGAGTATGAAGTGAATTTTGACTAAATGCCAGTGTTTTTTCCCGTAATTCTGTCAAGGCATGAAATGGACTTCCCCGTTATCTGGATAATACATTCAGGATTTTCACTTGTCTCCTGGATTTCTTTCTCTTGAGGCCACATTGGCTGACATGTTTTTTTTCAGCCAAGCACACTGCTTTGGTCAGCAGAAGCTCCTGTCATTACCTCCCACGGCTTCTTGGGCCACGTTCTGTTACTGCTGCAGCACCTGCTGCTCTGGGGGCGGCAGCATGGACGAAGCCTGGTTTCCTACCGATTTGTTCCTTCAGCCCCAAAGCTCTTCCGAGTCCCCCCATGGCAAGTGACCTCCCTCGCTGTCCTCCTGCAGCCCCAGCTACCCGGCCAGGAGACAGCAAGCCTCGGGGCTGTCCCTCCAAGGGCCCAAGCAGCTCTCTGCGGCTGTGCCAGCCCTGTGCCAGCCCAGCTTTCCCGTGCCGGGGTACCCCTGCGTACCAGCCGCACGCCTGCCCGCGTTCGTGAAGGTCCCTCATGCATCAGGGTGACCAGACCACCTCCTCCTTGAAGGGTGACAGCCGAAGTGTACCAGGGGGACGTGCCTTCTCCCTCCTCCCCACACCCCTGCAGCGCACAGCCAGCGGCACCGCGCTGGCCCTGCTCCGTGTCCCCCTGCCCCGGGAGCGGCCGGGCGAGCCCTGGGCCGGCTCAGGACCATTGCTGGCTCCGCCGGCTGTGTCCCCGGGGAGGGCCCGCAGCAAGCCGCAGGCGTGTGCCTGCCCCGGGGCTGCTGGGGCGCTCGGGGCCGAGCAGCCTGCCGACCACCGCGAGACCGAGGAGCGTCGCTGCCGGGGCCCGCCGCGGCCCGGGGACAGGCGGGGCCGTGTCCCCGCCCGGGGGCGCCGGCGGCAGCGCCCGTGCGCGGCTCTTCCGCGCCGCGCCCCTCCGGGCTGGCCGGCGGCGGGGCGGGGAGGGGGGCGGGGCCGCCGGCGGAGGAGCCGGGCGGGTTTCCTGGCGGGGCAGCGCTAGCGCGGGCCGGTGGCGCGGCGTGGGCAGGTCCGTGAGAACTTCGCCGAGTCCGCCCGCGGCGGAGGCGCGCCCGTGTCCGCGTCCGGGAAAGGCCACCCGCGGCCCCGCCGCCTATGCTCGGCATGGCCGGCCGCCTCGGGCGCGGGATGTGCTGGGGCAAGCGGGGCCGGGGCAGCCGCGGCGGGGGCGCGCTGCTGGCCCTGGGGCTGCTGGCCGCCGTCGGCTTCCTCGCCTGGCGGCACGGCCCGCCGCCCCGCCACGCCGCCCGCCGCGCCCCGCCGCAACCGCCGCCCGCCGCCGCCGAGCTGCTGCGGAAGCCGGTGTACACGAAGCCGGCCCTGGACCCGGGGGCGCCGGGCGAGCTGGGCCGGGCGGTGCGGCTGGAGCTGAGCCCGGCCGAGAAGCGCCGCCAGGAGGAAAGCATCCGCCGGCACCAGATCAACATCTACCTGAGCGACCGCATCTCGCTGCACCGCCGCCTGCCCGAGCGCTGGCACCCGCTGTGAGTACCCGCCGCGCCACCTGCCGCTGCCCCGCCGCCGCGGCCGGCCCCGGCGCCAGCCGGAGGGTGCTGGCGGCAGCGGCCGGCGCGGGGGAGTCGTGTCAGCTGCAGCTCGCTCGGAAACGTGGAGGCTTTGCAAACTTGAGACACGCGCACGCACACCCCCCTCCTGGCCCACAAGCTTTCAGATCACAGGGTTTGCTCACAAAGTTGAAGCCGTCGGTGACTTTGCCTGGCTCCCGCTCCTCCACAGGGCAGGAGGAGCGGCGTGGTGGTGCTGTGTGCCGCGGGGGAGCGGGGTGTTCCCCCGGGAGCGCTGGCGGTGGTGGCAGCCCTGCAGCAGCGCCATGCCGCCGCGGCTGCTGTCCCCGGCGTAGGTCCCTAGGCAGCAGCGTACCTTTCCAGTCGCTCCCGGCTTTAAAAGGCTTAAAAAGCGTAAATGTTATGCTTCGCAGACTTCAGCTTTGCATTGTATTCAAGCGTCTTACGCTTTACCAGAAGCGATGTAGAAATGCTCACAAAAGATGCATAACGTTCTTCTGAACTGGGACTTTGTTGCTGGATACTTAGCTGCTGGGTCAGTTTACACTTACAGATTACCTTTCCAGTTGTGATATTAATGCCAGGTGATGGCATGCGCAACTGTAAACTAAGGATTAGATACCATTCGGTGAGATGATTATAGTTTACAGGCAACAGTTTGGCACAGTGGTGAAGTCAGTGCCACACAGCGGGTCTGACTGTTTTGGCCTAACACAAATGCTCTGTTTAGTTGAGTGGTTCATCTTGGCGTGGGCTGTCCTGTGAGTAACAGCGCCAGTGTTGCAACAGGTTTGTATGGTGTGGTAGCAAAGAGCTGTGGAAAAAGCAGGGCTCCGTCTCTACTGTGCATTCAGTTCACATCAGTGTGTCATGTCTGGTAGTTCACCCAACCCTAGTTTTAAGTGCTGAATCTAAAACATTAATCCTATGATAGCTCTCAAAAAATTGCAGTGCAAATGCAAGGCCTTTTTATTATAAATTTGAGCCTGACAGTAGGCTTGTTTTCCTTAATTATCTTCTGTTCTCCCCTTACGAGCAGTCTGTAGACCACAGGCTAAAAAGGAGTGTTCTAGTTGCTTTTCTATGGGAGGAATTTAAATAATTTCAAGAAATTATTTTGGACTCCTGCCATTTCTTTATGACAGGATGTTAGAGGAAATGGGAGATGACAGCTGTTGAGCAGGGGACGTTACAGATGCACGTATGGAGATTCTTGAAATGAAAATAATGTAAATGGGCAGATGGATTTTGCTACAGTGACACACCCTTGAATATTTGGATGTTGAAATGACAAAATGTATCCAAAACAAAAGGATTGCAAAGCATCAGTGACATATTCTCAGAAATAATTGCCTTCTGAGGCAGGGGCTGTGTTGTACTGTTGTAGTATCTGCTGGCAGGTGCTTCATGCCTTTTCATACAGCCAAATCTAAATTATGGCAGAAACATCACAGAACAGCTATCCAGCTCACACAGCAAATGTCAAAAAACTTCCCTAAAGGCACTTTTACAATGAAGTCGTTAACTACCTCTCTTAAGCAAGATCATGTAAGAGATCAAAGTTAAAAAATAAAAGTACTGAATAAGGTATCACCAAGCCTGTAGTGATAGAAAATTCATTGCACCTCAGTGTAAGATTAGAGGCTGTACAGGTTGAAATGTCAAGTCTAGAAAAAATATGATTTGGTTTTTCTATTTTGAGGTTGGTAATGCTTGACCATTCATGATCTTTAATGAACATTTGGGTGATGGGTAGAGGCTGCAGTGGTAGGAAATAAGTAGCAATGGTAGACTTCAGCTAGATTTCAGCAGTCCACAAAAATGATGTAAAGGCTAAATTTTTAGATGTGATCAATGAAACAGTTTTGGTACCTGAAGACAAGAAGGTGACTGTTTTTTTTCAGTGGAGTCCCAGAGGAGTAGAGACCAGGGAACTGTGTGCTGGCAAGCCCTGGATCCCTTCCAGGCATATAGTTTACAAACTGTGTAAGGAAAAGAATCAGTAGTAGATAGGTAGGTATGATCTATTGAGAAAGAGTCAGCTTGGCTTTTGTCAAGGATGACGTGTCTCACAAACATATTTGAGCTCTTCGGAGGCTGTAATTACGTGGATAAGGAAGTGTGGCGTTATTTCCAGAGGCCTTTGATGAGTTCCTTAAACAGTGGTGAAATAATGTGGAAATTCCTTGCATTTATAAATAACTGGGTGAAAGCGGGGAGGCACTTGTTTTATTTATGTATGTATTTATTTATTGGTGGAGGGTCACTGGTAAAGTCCCACAGAAGTCTCTTGTTGGTCCCAGTGCTGTTACAGCATGGCTTCCATAAAGAAGTGACTAATTTACAACTCTTTAGCCTGGAAGGCAGGGTACCGAGAGGGTGCCTTTTGGTGAGCCGCTGCAATGCTGGGTTGATGCATAAAATGGATAAAACAAATCCTGGCCCCTCCTTGTCCCAGAAATCCATTTACTGTAATGGATAAGGAAGTCCATCTACTAGAAAATTCAGTTCAAGTATTCATAAGATATTGACAGATACTATGCTTGGAGACTTTATTCTGGGCTATGCACTTTTGGTCAGTTTCACTTATATACTTATGTGTGTAGAGGCGAGTCTGGAAATTTTAGATACCAGGAAAATGGGAGGATGAAAGAAAGGGCAATAAAGGGAGGCAGTATCCCCACCACCTGGATGTCCCACTGTTCCTTTTAACCTTAATGTCCTCCCACACTTATCAGTGAACCCACTCTCTGCATGTGAATTTGTGAAAATCACAAATATTTGAAACAAGTGAAAACCAGAATTTTGCCAGTAAGCCTCTAAATGTGGTCTGCAAAATTGGGGATACAAGGTGTTGCTTTATCAGAAACGGATAACAAAAAACTTTTCTGGCTGTCACATGTACATCCTGGACCTGCTATCAGACCAGAAATGTGGCAGTAGTTATTTGCTAGTACCTATCTCTGGTGATGCCGTGCAGGAGGAGAAGAAGCATAGTTTGACTGAGATTACTCCCCCAAAGAATGTGGTGTTTGATTACATTTGACTATGAAGCCTCTATAGATGTTATTTACTTTATTACAAAGTTTCAACTTTAGATGCTTCTACTTACGTATTTCTGCCAGTGTAGATATTCAGAAGGCCTTTATTCCTTCTTATTCTCACAGAAGTGGCTTTTCTGTGTACATGTGTTTATTTCTGGGAACTGATCCTGTTTCTATTGAAACACAGACCTGGAGAACTCAACAACTTCTGTTGTTTCCTTTAGACAGTTCCTGCTTCCTTTAACTGTCTGCACTTGAGGTCAGCAACTGATAATGTTGCGTTTCATCACACAGAAACATCAGTTTTATGGGTGGCTATGGTTGTGTGTGTGTATGTATATATATGTGTACGTATAAACAAATTACATAAGCATATATATAAAAACAAACTATAAAAAATGTTCTTCGGTAAAACTTTATGCATAAAAGTATAAGGAAATTATTAACTGGTGATACAGTTTGTACAAGGTTAGAAGTGAAATATGCCGTAGGGTCAGGGAATGATGATGGTTATAAGGAACCTCTGGGGTGTGCAGTCCGACGTCCTGCTTGAAGCAGAGCAACTTCAGTGTTTGTGTCACTAAAGGTCATCCTTGCCCTGTCAAATTTGGAAAGTCTCCAAGGATGGAGATTCAACAGCCTCTCTGGGTACCTCTTTCAAGACTACATCACTGCCCCATTGAACTCCCTGTACTGCCCCCCCGCCCCATGTTGTCTAGATGGCCCAGGTTGTCTTCCCAATGTCTATTCTTCATTTCTTGAATTCGTACACATACAGGAAGCAACAGTTATAGCAGGTTTAAAGCAAGCAGGCATCCTCCATCAGACAGTGACTTGCTGAGAGCCCTGTTGGGGCTGATGCCCTGTTAAGCGCAGCGAGATGAGCTCTGGGCGGTGTGTTTTGGCCACTGCTGCTGTGCAGGACTAGGCAGGCAACTGATGGGGTCTCCTAGGCTTTTGCAGCTTGTTACAATGTGTAAGAAATACATTTCCAGTTGTTCTGCTAGAGTTCTTTTAAGATGAAGGATTGTTCTCAAGCATTGTTCCTGATTTTGGACATTTTACCTTCTTATTTCAGGGATGGTTTCTGTAAAATCACACCAGCCTTCTTTTGGCTTGCTCTTGTTTCAAAAGGAACAAAGCAGGGATAGGCACTTTTGTGCTGGCTCAGCATTTTGTGTCGTCTCTTTCACGGTAGAAGCCTGAATCACAGGCTTCTTGTGCTTGCCTGCAATACATGAATCCTTGTGCTTGCAAGCAAATGGATTTATAAGTCTTGCTTGTCTTTCCTTACCTTGCAAATGATTTTGGGTAGCTACAAAAGCCCCCAAAATATTGATTGTGGTCTGCATAATAATTAGTAGCTATTTTAGATGTTTGTTCTTTAATTGTAGGTAATTTTCTGTGTTTTGAGAGAAAGCTTGTTTATATATATGTTTTATATATATATTTATATATATCAAAAAGTATCTGTGTGTATATATTTGAAGTGTCTGTATATTGATAGGTAGATATACACAAATACTTAAATTCCTCTGTCACCATCATTTATGCCTATAATGTTATTTATTTTTTGGGATATTGTCTTTGAATTTAGTGTAACAATCTTGCACTGAGATTTTTCCAACTTTCAAAACTGCTTTTCCCACCTGTTCCCAGATTTGAATGTGACTCTCTTACAGTCCAGTCCCACTTGCTACCATGGTGTGTTTTGTTTACTAGGTTGTAGGCACCAAATTATGCAGGCTCCTCATCTGATAGTAATTTGCTAGCAAATTCTCAGAATAATCCTGGAGACTTGATTTTAATCCCTCTTCTACTCCAGAAATCACAGCACCTGGTTTTGATGGGCATGCAGCTCCCAGGAGGTTTAAGCTGACCCTATTCTAGGAAATGGTGCAGCAGCTGAGCGTTTCCTCCTCAGCCCACCATGACTGCCTGACTTCACTCAGGAGCTTCTCTTTCATCTCTTATCTAAATGTGAAATAACTGCAGTGATTCTTTTTGCAGTGGAGAGCTTACCTGCAGCAGCTTGACCTTGCTGGCGCATCCCTTCCCTCTGAACGTGCAGCTCATTGTGTGCTCTGTGCCCAGGGCTTGCTTTGGAGTAGGTTTTGTTTTTAAATAAGCAGGCTTGCATTTTATAGCAGTACAAAGTACAGCAATGCTTCCACAAGTACTTTGATATTTAGGGTATTTTATTATTTTTGTTTCCTGTCTTCTGTAAAAATGTGTCGGTTTCCTTTGTCATTATGCTTTCATTTAATAGTCACCTGCAAACTTCCAGAAGAACTCACATGATTAGTTTTTGACTGCTTTTCTTTACAGCTTCTGGTAGAGATCTTCAGTTTCCACTGACATCAATATGAGTACTTGGTTTCTGTTGATTTCATTTTTGACCTGGCAAAGTTTCCAGATCAGTGACAGTAACCACAAATTATGATTTTTTTTTTTCTCTATTCAAGCAGTGCTTTTACTATATATGATTGTCTGTAAGAACCAGGTGTACCCACACCTTACTATTAGTGATGGTTACAATAACTTCTTTCAGTTACTGTATTGCTTTGCAAAATGCTTTTCTTGTCCTGTATCAAATTACTCACATCAAAGTAAGTTTCTGAATGTAGGTGTAGGAAATAGTATGGCTGTGTGCAAATGTTAAGTGTAAGTTTCTGAATGTAGGTGTAGGAAATAGTATGGCTGTGTGCAAATGTTAAGTGTATCTTACTACCTTGGAAGAAAATTGCAAACATGAGTGAGCATTTGAACAAAATGAAACCGCTGTTTCAATTCAGCAAAATAAACCAAATTGTTTTTTCTCCATGGATGCATGCAGAAATGCCTTCTCATCTGTGTATCCAGAATCTGGGTTAGGTAGGAACTTCTATTGCTGCCTTCTAAAAATTTGCAATTAGAAGGATCTATGGATTTCTTAAATTTGTGAATTTTAGGTATAGATTTAGTCCAGCCTCATAGGTAGACTTCCTAGACACTTTTTTCTTGATATATTTTTAATCTGTCTTAAAACAGATTTGCTTTTTCCCCCCCAAACTTCTTCACAAATATTTTCTTTTAGTTCAGAGTTACCAGCTTTCTTCCTTGCTTCTCACAATGTTTTTATACTAACCAGTGGAGCCCTTTATTATCTGAAATCTTATAAAACGATGTTTGGCAGTCTGTCTTGCCGAGACCTTACTGTCACTGAGAGAATCATTCTTTACAACAAAATAATCTGGAAAACCATTTCACAATCTAGCTAGCCTCTGTTTTCAGAGACTTGGTCATATCATGGTGTCTTAGACCGTGCTGGGGGGCTCTCTCCTAATGTGATAGGTTTCAGGAGACACAACTTAGGGAGCAGTTGCCTGGGCTGCTGGGCTGGGTCTGGGTCATGGGGAAGTGTGGCCCAGCATCGCTTTAACTCACACTGCTTACGTGTTTCACCCTTGCCCCGAATAATACAGCCATTCTGGCAGTTATCAGCACCTTGCTGGTATCTGCTTTGCTAATCGGATCAAGACACACCTTCTGCAAATGTCAGTGCCTTTTTCTGCAACATCCGAACGCACGTGGGGTATGTAGGTGTGCAGGATAGGGTGCAGCTGCTCCATGCACAGATAAGACTTTTTTTTTTTTTAATGTAAAAGAAAAAAAAACACAGAACTGGTTGGGTTCTGTCTCTCATTAGCATTGGATGGTGTTTGGAAGAGATAAGAATAATCTGGTTTATCATATCCTTTAATTCCACTGGAAGTGTTGCACTTCTGTATCCTAGGTTTTAATGTAATAGGGCTGCAGTGCTTTTGGCTCACACACTAGATTTTATCCATAGGTTGCTCTCCCCTGAGGAGGAGTGAGGAGCAGCTGTTTCAATGCACATTCAGCCTGGAGTAGGTAACACAGCCTTGGTAACTCTGCAGAGTGGCTAAGAAACCAGCACCATGACCCATGTCATGCTGCTGAGCTTGGGATGCTCATGGATGGACCTGCTGAGCCCTAAGCTGCTGCTGGGAGCAGGAGGGATGGAAGAGGTAGAAAAGGGGGGAGAAGAGGACCCAAGCACTACTGTGTCCTCTGCCGTGGCTTTGGGAGGGTGGGAGAAGGAGGTGTTTTCTCTTGGGTGAAGATACCTGTCTATGTATCTAGGGGTGAAGATACCCCTGAGTCCACATAGCCGCCTCTGCAGCTTATAGGGTGGGAGTGGAGAAGGGGAGTGGAGAAGGTGAAACTAGATTGAGGTGCCCAGTTTCTGCCATTTGTCCACATCAGCTGTATCTACTTGCAGCCTACAAAAAGCCACGTTTGAGCATGTCTCTGTTTAATTTAATGTCTTAACTCTGTCCAAATTAAGAAAAGGAGGTTGTGTTGTGAGTCAGCATGTCCATGTCCCACTGTAGCGAACCCAGCAAGCCTGGTTCCTAGCCCACTGCGTGAAAACCAGCCTGAAGTTGGAGTCTAACGGCTTTTGCTAGATGACATTGTGACAGTGCATATATGGCAACGCCACGTACTGTAGTCTGTTTAATCAGATATAGCAGTGACACATGCTGTTTTGAACTTCCTGAAAGAAGCTACACAATCTTGAACTAGCCTGTATTCTCAGGCACTCACATAACAACTTCAAAAGCAAAAGTTAAAAGAGTATACCTTTAGAAAGCATTAGATGATTTATGAACAGATTGTATTCTTAGCAAAACTTTGAAAACTCACAGGATGTTTCATATTTTTTCTTAAAATATGAGTAACTGTGCATACGGGACATGAAATTTGGAGATTAAAAATATGTTTTCCATTTCTGTATTGTTGTTGCAGTTGTGGTGAAAGTTTTACATAGAAGTATGCTAGGAACCATTCCTAATTAAGTCATTGCAGCATGCCTGGCATGCACACATTCATGGTCTCTCCCTGTGTATAGATGTGCATCTCTAAGAGAAACAGCTCCTTACAATGAAATAAATTGAGTGATTACATTAATTGACATAAATGTTCTCCAGAATAGCCCATTCAGTTTTGTATAGGCATTTCCTCACTGAGATCTCCTTAGTTTCTAATAAATAACCTATTGTAAAGCTTGCTAACAGAAGACTTTGTAGTATAGTAGATTTCAAGATTAAATTATTAAACTTGTCAGCCATGTAATCTTAGCTAGACCATGACTGCAAATGCAGTGTAAAAAGGTAAAACTGAAATCCTGCAGGAATGTGGGTGTGTGATGATACACCTTTACATGCTTTGCTTCAGTTTGTGTTTTGTGGAGTTAAATGTTTCAGTAGATGCTGTAGTGAAAGATCCAGGAAAGATGGTGCACGGTGAATGTGGTTTTAAGTTTGTGTCTGGGTACATAGCAGCATTATTCTCTCTCTCTCTTCCCATCTAAGGATTTAAAGATTAATGGATTAATATACTTAGAATTTTAAAATATAGACGTTTGTTTCAGTGTAAATCGATAAGCAAGTAATGCCGAAAGGCAAATATTTTGTTTTATACCTGCCCTTTAAGCCACAGTGTGCCTGAGGGAGACGGAGGACAGTGCAGAAGCAGGCTTGCTGCAGGAGCAGGGCAGTCTCCCAGCTCACTCGCTGGGGGTGCTGGGGGCAATCCCAGCCACGTTTTCTCTCGGTGCAGCTCTGCTTGTGCATTTTCTGGTGGGCTGCAGAGAGCAGGAGCCATCGGAGGGCAGAGCCTGAGCAGGTGTTGCACCTTTGCATCACATTACCTGCTATCATTGTTATCCATTATGTATCAGTGTTCTTCAGTGAAATCAGAGTTCTGTTTAAAACTTTATGCCTTTCTTTTCTTGGCTCTAAAAAAACTACTCACGTGTACTGGCAATAGGTTTTTCCTCAGTGGCTGGTACTGGTATCTGGTAACTTTTTCCAAAATCAGCCTGACCAGAGATAGGTGTACTTTTCTGGAGAAAATGAACCCATTCACCATGAACACATTTTTACCTTAGGTGGGTTTTTTTGTCAATATATATAATTATTATCTATGTAAATAGTAAAGTTCCTGTGGTTGAATAAGATAATGAGAGTAGTGGAAGACCGTGTCAGACTCCAAATGCTGGTGCTTTTGCATTCGTGGCCCATGCTTGGAAGTGCTGCCTTTACAGGCAGCCCATTTCCTCATGTCTGTGTTAATGTTTTTGTGAACCGTTTGGTAGTTATGATAATTAGGTTCAAGGTGATGTATCGGACAGCCAATAGTACAGACTACAGGTAGTTTCCTGTCATTTTAACTTTAGCCTTAGAGAAGTTAACTAGAAGTTAACACAGAAGTTAACTAGAGAAGCGCTCTATTTAAACCTCTGTAGACAAGGGGGAGGTGGGGACCCACAAAGCCCGTTTCTTTATTCTAGGTGAACGGCTTAAGGAGGATGGGCTGAGTCACCTTCTTGGATCCATCTTTATGGATGCTCAGCTGGAAGATGGCACCTAGCTTTTAGATGGCTAACATGAGTTGCAATTAATCCTGTCTTAACATGATCCCTTATATTGGGAAAGGCCAGTGTTACGCATTTGAGGGTGGCACTGAAGAGTGCCTGAGTCAGAAGCCGAAAGCAGCTGGCAGTATAGGCAGTATAAGTATCTTCCCAGTATCTGCAAAACCATATTTTGGGACTGCTGTCACCGGTTTGTATACCCCCTGTCATTTTGATGACATACCGTAACTGATACACATTTGTTTTTCTGAATAACCTGAAGTAGGAGTGAAATGATTCACTCGGGAAGTAGGAGCTTGGGTATTTGGCTGACACATGGAGAATAAAAATACATCCTGAAGTTTGCAAAGGTGAATACACAAGACTGCTAAGGTGGTTCTGTTGTAAATAGGAGTTGGGAAATGGTAAAACTGAATTAAAACTACTAGGCTTTAAGTCAAGTTGCATGCTTGTAGTGTCTTTTTTGAAGCTTTGTGTATCTTGTGAAGTGGTAATGTTTAGTGTCCATATGCATGCCACTTAACTGTTATTCAGCAGTACTTCTAAGCATTTCCATTTCAGGGATTCATTTGGGGTTTTTTTTAAGATTTTCTTACAGTATTCTTTTTCCAGGGTTTAAATGCCCTGAGTTTGTAATCTCCCCAATGGGATTATTTTTTAGGATTTAGAAAAAACTCTTTGAAATTTCTTTCAGTACGGAAAGGTAAGGAAAAGTATGCTTCATTTAAGCAACGATATTTGAGACTGCTAATGGTTGAGATCTCGTAGCAATCTAGTAAGGAATGTGTGTCTTGGAAATAATTTCTGAGATAAACATGCAAATCTGCGTAGAAATTGAATAACTAATTTTTGTCTTATTTTTTAAAAGTAAAAGTTACAAAATTTTGGTTAGGCTATACACGAGGATTAGTTTTCACCAAAATAGACTTAATATAACAGAAAGCTGAGACGTCAGTTGTGCTCTGTGTATGTCGGTATGCAGGGTTTCTTTCTTCGGCGGGCGGTCAGCCTCGTCCCGCCAGCCCGCTGGGGGCTGCAGGGGCGGCGGGCACGGCTCTGGGCAGCCTGCCCTGCTGCTGCCCTGTGAGTCACTGCGCTGCTCTTGCCTGCTGTCTTCCACCATGGAGCTAGTAAATAAACCACACTTTTTAGTTTTGGCCTCTTTCTTGACTTCAGAAACCTAAGAAACGTACTCTGGTATGTTCCGTAGGAGGCTGACCCCTTTCCACAGTGTAGGGTAAGCTCAACGCAGGAGGTGGCAATGCACAGTGAATCGCAGACGGTTTGGGGATTGCCTTCCCCTGTGCCAAATTGTGTGTCCTGTCTCTGGCATGTAATTTTCAGTCAAATCCATTGAAGTCTTTAATCTATAATTAGGCTTATAAGCTTCTTTAGACCTTTTGGATTTCCCTTTTTAAATAATGGAATACAACATTATTATCCTGTGAATCTTTCTGACATATTTTCTAGAGAAAGCTTTCCTGGAGGTTTTCTATTTATTTCTTTTTTCCTTCAGTTTTCTACATTGGAAATGGGATCTTTACCTACCCATTGAGAAATTAACTGAAATTAGCTGGTACAAGTAACTGTGATGTATGAGAAAAAAAATCTCCTGGCAGTACTGAGCATAAATGTTTTTCAATAGGGTAAAGTAAATATGTATTTCTAGAATTGGACTCATACAGTAGGTTTTTCAGCGTTTTAAAAAATAATTAAAATGTCACTCTTTTTTTTAATGTGTTAATACATGAACATTTGGCAAAATAAATCACTTCTGTTACCAACTGCTGGTGTGAGGCAGTTCTCTGTGTGAATGCCCTTGTTTGCCTCAGGACAAGCTACAGCCTGGAGGGATGGGCATCTTTGCATTTCACTATATGTGTAACGTGTATCTACCTGTCTATGTATATCTGTATGTGTATATGCATATGGATCATATACAATGGGCAATGAGTGTTGTTTCGTAGCATCCCTTGCATTTGTTTTGTTTGAGGAGCAAGCAGTGTTCTGTGTGCCTCCTCTGCCCAAGTGTCATTTCTCGTTGCTTCCTCATTTTCAGGTATTTGTTACAAAAATACTCTACAGACTTCCCCCCCCCCCCCCCCCCCCCCCCCCCCCCCGTTTTAATTTTAGGAATATGCAGATTTGGATTTTTTTTTTTGCTTTCTGTACCACAGTTCTTGATAGATAGTGCCTAATCTTCAAAGAAACCTATAAGAAGTATTTTTTTTATTGCAAACAGAACAGCATTAAATAGCCAGTAAAAATATTCTCAATGTGCTGTAGGTAAGCACTTTTCTTTTAATGTCTCTTTCTGGGTGTTTTGGGGACCTTTGGTTCCCCTACATTGACCTAGGGGATTTTGCCGTTACGTTTTCTACTGATCAGTTCTGGTTTCCCCCTTTAGCTCCCTGTAGTATGGGCTTTGGAGGAGTCACTGCTGTTCTGTTTTGGTAGGAGGGGTATCCTACCTGCTTCGGTGTCTGTTGTGACCAGGCAGTCCACAGAAGCTGAAGTATGTCTTTCTGACCCTTACAAGCCTTGGTGACTCCAGGCAGTAAGCTGGAGACATAAGAAAATTCAGTTATCTCTAAACCATTTCAGTTGTTTTTTAACAAAACTGCTTACGCAGAATGCTCGAAGAGAAGGGGAAAAGTAGTAATAAATGCCGTCTTTATTTTAAAATTATTTCAGGGAAATCCTTAACAATTTACATACACTTTTGGCTCAACTATAAGTTTCTTGGCATCCTTACATTCGTTTAGGGAAGTTCATATATATGTTTATAGGAAATACATTCTGGAGCTTAATCCAAAGGTTTGCAAACTTCCTGGCTCTCCATAGAGCCAAAACCATGCATTTCTATGTCTCTGTCTGTTTTTTGCAGATTTCACTATTACATCTTGGCAGTTCTGTGGTCTTCCCAAATTTTGCTTCAGTGTACATACATCTCAGTTCTGTTGCTATTTTTTTTTCCTTTATATGTTGGTGTTCCTTTACAGTTATATTTTTACTGTCTAGCACTTGTTTTATTTTCCAAAGCACAAGTTATCAGTAATTTATGCTACCGTTTCTACTGCACTTAGGTTTTCTTTTTATTTTGGTTTTTTTCCCCCCTGTAATTTGAGGCATGTTTTGGCCATTGCTTGATCTTCTACTTGAGGTAATAATGTGCAAAACCAGCTACTGCACGTACACCAGCCCAGAATGCCTCCTATTATTTTTCTGTTTAGATTTTTTGGGGGATTGCAGAATTTTAGACATAGTGCTGCTGCAGAAATGGGACTTCTGGAAGACCAGCTTCCTGAAAGTGCTTGCATGACTTTTCTTCGTATGTACAGTTCTTTTAATATCCTTTAGATGTTCTTGCTTACAGTTAGTAAATAGGATACAACATCTGCATTTGAGAATAGTTTTCTGAAAATTAACAAATGGTTTTGCACTTGTACTAAATGTAATCCCCTCCCTTACAGATGCCGAGAGAAAAAGTACGATTATTATAACCTGCCGAAAACCTCCGTTGTGATAGCTTTTTATAATGAGGCTTGGTCAACGCTTCTGCGAACTGTTCATAGTGTTCTTGAGACATCTCCAGATATACTTTTGGAAGAAATTATCCTTGTAGATGATTACAGTGACAAAGGTAGGAAGAATAATTCTAAATAATGTTGATTGTTGATGGGTGGTTTTGGTCAGCCAGTCCACAGGAGAAAAAGATACGCTGTTTAGGTAACATACCATAAAATTATACAACATAGGCATTCAACTGGAAGATAGGTTTTCTTGTAGTGTGCCAGTGAAAAAATTTGACTTCTGGGCCAAATTTAGTTTACAGTGGGGAAGCATGTTTGCTGTGTTGTAACATGGGTGCTTGGATGTATAGATAACCTACAGCCTGATGAGAGCATTTCAGGTTTCCTAATGTGAGCAAGTTTTGATTGCTCCGAGGTTGCCCCGGTATGTAGTATAGCAAGAGTTACCTGTTTATCTGTTTTCATTTGACTTGTGGGACACAAAGACAATTCTGGCATTTTCTGCCACAGATTAATTGTGTTAAGAATAAAACTTTTACATGGAAAACGTTTTATGTAACATTTGAGAAGCACTTAACAATTTGGAAATTGATTAGAGGCAAATATGAAGCATTCAGTTTCTTAAAAATAACCGTGATATGTGTCCATCCACGTGCTGTTTTTTTTTTTTTTCTTGACCTTTCCTAATGTGGACAGTATAGCAGAATCGGAGTTGAAAATGCTGGTATCTTAAAGGCTGTAAGTAATATGTTACTGAAAAAACAGCTTTCTGTAGCATGATGTAAACTAGTTGTTCCAGAACTATATTCTTCCTTTCTTTTTTTGTTTGTTACAGAACATTTAAAGGAGACTTTGGAAAACTACGTGGCTGGCTTGCGCAAGGTGCGTCTTATCCGTGCCAATAAGCGCGAGGGGCTGGTTCGAGCCCGGCTGCTGGGGGCATCTGTGGCAAAAGGAGACATCCTGACGTTCCTGGACTGCCACTGCGAATGTCACGAGGGCTGGCTGGAGCCACTGCTGGCAAGGTGAGGTTTTGCTCTGGGCTGCTTTTCTCTCCCGTTGCAGAAGCAGAAGGGACAGTTCGGCACACTTCTGCAGTGGAAAAAATGACTCTTCGCAGTCGTTTACTGAAGGTTACCTTAGTCTGGTCCCTGAGGCGCTGCGAATGTTTGTCTCCTGGCAGTGGGGTAACAGATGGAAGCGTGGAAGATCAGGAGGTGGATTTTTATTTTCTCCCAAAGACCAGTCTGCTCTTTTTCTTCAGAGAAGGGAGAGTTTTGCTTTCAGGAAGAAGAATCCTCTTTGAAGAATCCAGCTTTGAAACTACCTTGGGAATGATGAGCTATTTCTGTCAGCCTGGGTGGTGGATGAGAAGGTCTGGAAAGATGCGTGTCCTGAGACAGGACTGCAGGGCAGTGTGCATGTAAGCAGACTGGAAGATAAGTCAATAAAATCAGCCTTCCTAGGCCTGAGCAAATCTGTTTCCTGTTTCCAAATCCTGTTTCCAAACTGGTTCTGGTATAAAGCATCATGGAGTAGGATGAGGAGGAGTTAATGTTATGTCAACAGTGATTTTTACTTGGACACCATCTGTCCTGGGACATTGTACTTTACAGCTGTGTAGGTTTTTTTAATCTATACTGCAGATGTGTTGGGCAGTTCAGAAGACTTATGTTAATTAAAAAAAAAAAAAACAACACCAAACCAAAACCAAAGAAACCCCCCCTAACCCCAGCAAAAATCCCTAAACCGCAGAATACTAGCTCTCTAGTACAACTTAGACTGTTTATGATGTTCTTGAAGCCTCACCCATGTGTGGTCAGCAGCCATACATGCACTTTTCCTACTGTTGGTTCAGCCGCTGGTATACTTTGCCTCAGCACCTTGCCACCCCCACCTCACATGCACGAGGCTGTATTGCCTTTGCCCCTCTTGCTGACAGCTTACATCTTTACCCCTTTGGATACCAGTAGCATGTACGGATAGATGCAGTACCTGAATCAGGCCTCCCGGATATTGTGTATAGAAACCCAGCTCTCTGTAAAACATAATTAGAAAGAAATCCTTTTCTCAAGGTCAGTGGTTCCATTTGCATCCTATAAAGTTTCCCACCAGGTATTGTAGACTTCAAAGAAAGACCAGAAAAAACAGCCCTACGCAAACTGGGGAAAGATTTCCAAAACCACATGCTATCTTGAGGTGTGCAAGTCTTCCTTATTCCTAGCGGAACTTGTGTTCTCAAACTCCCCTTGTCCATTTGAAATTGTATCTGGAATGATACTTTAACTTTTTTTTTTTCTTAAAATTGTCATATTTACCTTGTTTCTAAATTTCACACCGACAGCATTCCAGATAACTGTGGATTCACTATGAGCAGTATAGATAGTGTGAATAAAGGAAAAGTGGTAAAGGTAAAATAATAAGCATGATTTTAATGACTGTCCTCTGAAGAAACTACGTAACTGTGGACAAGATTCTGTAATTTCTTCACTTCTTTAGCAAACCACTAGATGGCAGTCTTGAGGAAGGATTTGGATAATTTTGCGTCTAATAAATCGCCTGTAAAAAGTTAGCCCTGGATGCGTCTTGGAATTTTTGCCCTTGCTCTAGATGCAGACGTACATCTCTAAGGGGATGTTTGCATGGCATATCTGATTTAAATGTATGGGAGCAATGCAAGTGTTGGCATTTTATGGTGCAAACATAGGTGCATTTGTAAGCTGCATATGCATTGGGCCATCTAGTTAATTCTTAAGTTACAGGACGGGTGATGGCTTTTCACTTACCTGATTCCTTTCATAACTGAAATCACATGAAAGCTACTTAATTTTTACTCCTTTTCCTTTACAGAAGCAACAGAACATTTTTACATTTTACTGGAATTTCTTTTTCCTCTGTGTACCTATCATTCTAGTTGCTTTGTACATAAGTTTTGTGCAAAACAGGAGATAATATCTGTAAAAGCCATTTTGTGTGCTCTACCAAACAAGATTTCAATGGGTCATCATTGAGAAGAAAACAGCTGTGTTGCATCTTCCCTCCAGCAACAAGAGTCTTGCATACTTAAGGCAGTCTTTCCCAGCTCAGACAATACTTCTTTGAAACCGCTGCTGCTCTCTGCTGCATTTAACCACCACAGACTGCTCTGATTTCAGAATCAGAACTCCTTGGTCAGCTGGCAGGTTTTAAGCTTAATCCCATGAGGAACTAGCTTGCCTCAAATGATAGATGCATCATATCTTTTCCCTGTTCGCCAATATAATTTGTTCAGTTTTCCTTATTCTCTGGAATATGAAAATTGGAAGATGCAGGGCTAGAAGTACAAGCATCTGAAAGTCAAACAAGTCACCTTGTTTCACTGAACTAACGGGAGATGTCTAAGAGTAGTGTAGAGAAGATTGCCAAGGAGTGATTTAGGGGAAAGACCTTAGCTTGAGCTTGCATGCTTGAAGTTCATCTCTCCGAGTACTGAGAGATGCCTCTCCAGAAGTTGCGGTAGGGGCAGAGGGTCCCACTGACTTTTGTAAGGGCAAATGCTTTTGGAAAAGAATCTGGAAAATGCTGCATGGTATTGAGAAATGGGAGGAAGGGGCTTGTCTCCTTGCAGAAGTAGACCTGCAAGAAATATCCTAGGCTCTGATATATGCTTAGTGTGATAAAAATCTTAACTACCTTAGATCAGGATTGCTGATAGGTGTGTCATTCTGCAGTACTATCTTGTTTCTCCTTTTTATCTCCTGTGTTGCCAGGGTTTCTGGAGGTCTCCTTCAGGTTTGTTTCACTGTTCACCAATTCCCATGTTACATGGAGGTTTTTTTGTTTAAGCTTATAACTTCTTTTTGAGTTACTGTTGTAGTGCTCAGTATAACTTTCTGTAGATGATCACAGTTGCAAGATCAACCATGACTTTTAAGAGCCAAGAGGCTAGCTAATTTATTATTCATCTTTGCAGAACTATACAATCAGGCCGCTCTCTCGATATCTTAAACACTGCTACCTGTACAAAACAAAATAGACATTGTTGAGAATAATGGCAGCCAAGGCAGATGCCAAATGTGTTCTCTCAAGCCATCTGGCATACCTCGCTCCCACTGTCCAGGAAGATCGATGCTTGGCCAGGTGCCTACAGCTGAGTCCATCCTGTTGCATTTTCAGCAAGAAATCGGTGGTTATTCTTGTAGCCATTATTTCCTTGTATTGCAGCATGAGTTGAAAAGGAGCAAAACTCTTGTGTTTGGTTATCTGTAAACATTCTCTGTTCTTGACAGTTCTAGTTTTTGAGAGAAGTTTCTAATGGAAGTCACCCTTTTCTTTTAAAAACATGCTAGGATTGCGGAAGAAGAATCAGCTGTTGTGTGCCCTGTTATTGATGTTATTGACTGGAACACATTTGAATACTTGGGGAATGCTGGTGAGCCACAGATTGGTGGATTTGACTGGAGGCTGGTCTTCACCTGGCACAGTACCCCGGAAAGAGAACAGAAACGGCGCAAGTCCAAGACCGATGTGATCAGGTTAACTTTTTATGTACTTTATGAAACTGTGAACGTTACAGGCATTTTTGATTTCACTTGGAAATGTCAGGTGCTGAAAAATACTTGAGAAATGAGCATATTACTAAAAATCATGTGTTTTGTTTAGTTCCCCTTTTTTTCCAAAATAGGTCCTGGTCACCATGCTCCTGGAAAAGTATTGCGCTAAAAGGTGAAATTCCTGGGTAATCTTCCATATGGAATCCTTACTGCACATGTAGTTTCTTGACTCCTGCAGGCAAACTCCCACAGATGCTTATCATCAAGCAGAAAGGCTGTAACTGATTAACACTCAGGGATGTCCTCTATGCAAAGCAGAGAGATCCGCATTGTAAAAAATGTACCATGGTCAACGATGAAAGAAGGAAAAAAATCATCAACCAGTAAGAAGGCAAAAGTAGTTTTGAAGGCTGTCTGTGCTGTAGCGATAGTGGTGGTTCCTTGTGCTGTTTTCAGAGGTGAACCAGTTTGCCAGTTCTTTCTTGGGATGAAATGATGTAACTAAACACCAGTTTCTCTCAAGGTCTAACTCACAGGAGCTCATCTCAATGTCTTCCTTGTGGGTTTTGTTTTTGTTTTATTTTATGATGCATTGCAGTCAGTAGGTATTATTCGTTGTCCCATGCTGTATTTTTAGGAGAGGTAGAGGTAAGATTACAAACAGTGCATCTAGAAAATGGACACTGTAGACAAAATCCTGGTAGCTGAGGGTCTGTTGTGTTCAACCTGGAAGCTGCTGTACTTCAGCAGTGTGTTGTAAGAAATGAAGCAGCTATTTGGCATTTTTTAATGCCATGATTGTGTCAGTTCTTGCTTTTATTTATGATCTGTTACCTTATGGACTACAACAAATACAGAATGATTAATTTTTCTCAGTCTTTTCTAGGTTGTTTATCATGATAATAATACCCAGTACTTCACAAATATTAATCAACTTATCCTCAGTTAAGAGAACTTTTTCTTTTTTCAAATGGAGAAAGTGAGGCAGTAATTTATTTTTTCTCAGCATATATTAGTCCACATCCTCCTTAAAAAATGTTTTTAAAGCCTTTAGTTTAAATATGACGCTTTTCTTCTCCATGCCAAGAAGAATTGTCTTTGGCATGCCAAGGGGAAAATGATGAGAGATGAAGCTTCATGGTAGCCCAAGGATTGTGAGCTTGGCAAGCGTCTGGAGAAAGCAGCAGCACTGAGAGTGGTGTCATGAACAGCTGTGTTTGGAAAAATGAGATCTGGAGTGAGACAAAAGAGCTTGACTGGTTCTGGAGTTTGTTTATTTTTTTTCTTGTCTCAGCTCATCTGATTCCGTTCTTTGAAACAACATATGACAGTGTAAGACAGTGTTGCTTCAAAAAGATGGTTGGTAAAATTAGTTTTGATAGATTAAGAGTAACTGATCACAGCACCTAGCATTTGTTAATATTGCAATTTGGTAAAATTTATAAAGTGTCAGCTGCACTTAGTTCCAACCAGCATAATATGCTTGGCACTTTGAAAAGGGACATTTTCTAAGACTGCAAACAATTAGGAACAATACTGAACAAATACAAAATTTATATATGTGTGGACACACTACACTACTGAAAGTACATCCCTTAAGTATGCTGTTGCTCTGGGCCTTGTGGTCTTCAATGAGGGTCTGGTCTTGACCCCTGTTATTTTTATTTTTTTTTCCCCTCAAACTTCGTAAAAATTAAAAAAACCAAACAAACAGATGAGCAGATTTTCTTAGAAAGAAAAAAGTACCTCTTCAGAGGCTGTATTTACTTAATTCTGTTCAATTGATGTCTGAGAGTTTTTCCACTTGATATTAATGGGATCAGGAAAGTTGTTATTATATACTAAAGCACAAATATTTGTTTACTTTTTACTTAAGTAAAATATGTGAGGGTATTGCACTTAGAATTTCAGAGATGACTAATATAATCTGGCCACAAAAAAGCTTATGGTCTACTACGTGAAAGTAAGAGACTAATCATTTACTAGTCATAAAGACACTGATTGCAAAAATTTATATTAACACAATGTTTATCTTCTCTGATTTTATTATATTTTCATTTTAATATGTTCTGGAGCTTGTTTCAGGTACATTTAAAAATTGAATTTAAATGACCTGATGATAACCAGTCAATAGCTGGCTGTTACTCTGTATCCAGAAAAGACTGAGAAAATGGAAAATAAGAAGTTACTGAATTTTTTTATATCCGTTGCATTGCTTTGTTATTTTTTTTGCTTTTTATTCAATTCAGAGTTGCTATTCTCTTTGATAGGTCTCCAACCATGGCAGGTGGATTGTTTTCTGTGAGTAAGAAGTATTTTGATTATCTTGGTTCGTATGACACAGGAATGGAAGTCTGGGGTGGAGAAAACCTTGAATTCTCATTTAGGGTAAGTGGCTCAACTGGAAAGTTTTTTTTTTTCCTGAGAGTAAAGACAAGTTGCTTATTTCTTTCTTCACACCCTTTTACTTAATGAGATAGCTGTAATGTAAGCAAGTGTTAAGAAGAGAATATTTTGGGAGATGGTTATATGAATCTCTTTTTCCTTGTTCTCACACTTAGTTATAGCTGTATTATCCATCAAAATAGCCGTTTAAAACCAGTTTTTAAAAACATATCCTTGTTTTGAATGACAGAATAAAATGTAAGTAGTGGTGTGTGATATTTGCAATGGAGTTTACATTCTGTGGCTTGAAAAAGATCATTGGAAAGAAACATTTATAATTCTCCTGTGTGACTCAAGGCTCTCGCCATGGTTGATCGTGAGCAGGAGGCAGCTGGTGGCAGTTACCAGTGGGGCAGGACAAGGCAGCCCTGCACTTTTTTTAAGGCTTTATTCTTTCTCACTTCAGGGAAGGTTTGTATAAAGGTTATAAAAGGTGATGGGGAAAATCTCCAGAAACTGTAGAGCTGTACCGCACCAGAGGGTGGACCAGTGCTCAGGTGTGAGGCAGATGGGTAGCTGGAATGGATTTATGGCAGGGGAAGAGAGAGGAGATAGAAGACTGGTGAGCAAACTGTTCTCCTCAACTCTGCTGTTACCTGTGCTGCTGCTAATTCCCACTGAGCACAGGCTGCCTGTGGTTTGCTCTGTATCACACTTGGCTTGCTGAAGCAATGCAGTGGTGGTGTAAGAGGTACACTGCAGGGCCATTTTTGGCTTGCAAGGAGTTCACAACTTATCATCCTGGATTTCCCGTGTTTTTCTACTCATTATCAGGTGTGGTTTATGGTCATATTTGCATTTCTCTGTGTGACTGGATTGTGGGACGGGAGGGTTGATTTTTTTGTTTGGTTGTTTTTTGGTGTTTTTAACCAGGTGACAGAAGACTTCAGGGATAAATGGTATTTTAATGTTAAAAAACCCATGTTCTTGAGAAAGGAGGCATTGGCAGACTCTCACTTGATGTCTGCCTGTTAACCAGAGGAGCATGGAGTCTTCTTGGCTGCTGTTTCTGTCTTCCACTGCCTGTAGTGCAGAAATCCTAGCAAAAAGGGCACAAAAATAAGGAAAGAAAAGGATCAGGGAGGATAATAAGCACAGACCTAGAGCTGACATGGTTTCTTTCTGGAGGGGGATTTCTCAGCTGGAGATGCTGTTTGATCTGAATTCATGACCACCTCCTTTCTCACACAGGGAAAAGTTCCTGACACGTAAGTCCAAACACACAGCCTACTTGTCTCGGTCAGTAAATTCAGCATCCCTCTACCTGAAGCTCAAAGCAACTCGCCCACCTCCATCAGCTCTGTGAGCTTCTGAAGTCTCCCAGCTGACTCCAGTTCTGGTGTAGCCCACGCTGATGTGTGCGTTGCAGTGGGTCCCCTCTTTCCACGGGAAGGGATTTCTTCGTGGGGTAATTGCTTAGTCACGGGGTCAGGAGCTGTGAAATAGCTCTGGATGAAATTACTGTTATGCCTCTTTTTAAGAGGCTGCTCAGGGAGCCAGAAATAGCAATAGAGGTTCATGCTTGGAGGCCAGAGAAATAATTGTGCTCTTCGTCAGTCACAACCCAAGGCAGTTTAAGCTGGAAAGCAGCCTGGTGGCGGATGCCTTCCCCAGCTAACTCTGGCAAGGGAAAATTGTTTTCTTGCTTACTGAGGGATTGGAAGGGGTAATGACAATGAGGAAATCATGCATTTTTGGGTGCAGATGCTGGCTGACTGGGGCTTGCTGTGTCTCTTATTTTCTCAGCTGTGACGCTGTTGCAGCAGCAAATAAGCCTAGATAGGAGAGTGTCAGTTTAGCAGCAGGCTACATGGGAGAGCATGACACTGTCTCCCACAAACGTAGCGTAACTGTGTCAAGCATGTTGGATATGTGCATCTCCTGAGCAAGACCGGCTCTTGCAGGTACTTCTTTGTGCTGCTAGTGCACGTGCAACCGGACTAAGAACCCGTGAGCTGGAGAGAATGCTGCTCTTGAAAGCAGTACTGTGTGCTCTGCCTCTTAGCAGAATTTTGTACCCCCAAAGCAGCAAGCTTGGGAACAGCCACAGTTGACGCAACTGGATATGACAGGATCTGCTTCATGTTGTTGAAATGTCTGCAGTCTTCTGTCACCCTGGTTGCCACAGATTTGGTGACACCGAGATAGTTGCCCCCTAACCGGTAGGAAGTAGCAGATGGCAGTGGTTTTCTTCTCTCTGAGATGGATTGTGGGTGCTTTCTACAACTCCTTATAGAAAGACTCGGACGGCCCTCTTTGAACAAGCAGTTCTTGGCTTTCTGTTCCGCATGTCTCTCTTTTGGGGAGATGAAGCCTTGCAGACAGGACAAGCCTGAGCCCTGCCCTGTATGACACACTGGCCCTGCACTGGCTGCTGCTGCTTTAGACCCAGGCTGTCATTGCCATTGACCTCCACCAGGTTCTGGCAGCAGGTCTCATTTTTGATGTTACCGGTTCTCCTGAACCAGGTGTTTGACGCCATGGGGTGCAGCACCATGTATGAGCAGTGCCTTTACTCCTTCAGCATGGAGAAATGTGACCACCTCATGGGCCGGAGGAGGCATCAGAGGCTGGCTGGCACACGGGAGCGCAGCAGGAGCAGCAGCAGAGTCCCCTGCAGCCGGCGTGCTGGGGGCTGCTCACGGGTGTGCTGCCGTGCCCGCAGGGGCTGAGCGGGCACGCGGGTGCACCAGCCCGGGGGCTCAGGGCCATCCGCTGGCAGCCACCGGCGTGCAGGCTGTCCTGCACCGGGCTGAGAGCGGGGAGGTGGCTCATGGCAGGTGGGGGAAGCATTTAAATGAGGAAAGGAGAGCGGCCAGCGTAGGGTGCCTGCAGGCTGCAGGTGGATCGAGCGACTCTTCTGGGAGGCCAGCAGTTTGGCAGAGCAGAATGTGCAATGGCCGGTGAATATGCCCGGGCATGTTAATTTTACTAGTGCAGATTGCCAGTAGGATCTGGGTGTTTGTACAGAACGTGATTTCCTGTATTTGATTTTGAGCCCCTGTACTTGTGCTTCCTGCAGTGACGATTTTTGTGGAAGAGAGCAGAGTGCTGTGATGTTGTTTGACTGTGTTGTTCTGGCTGCCCACAGTGCTCAAGAAGGTCAAGAGGGATAAATCCGTGTTAATTCTGTTGTCACTGTGATTTCTAGACCTGCCAGACCTGCAAATTAGGAGCAGGGATATGGAAAAACGCTGTAAATTATTGTTCTCATCTCTGAAAAAAACCACCCTCTCCCGATGACATGAAGGGACTTGTCCTCAAGCCTCCTCTTTCTCATGCTTTGATTTTTCTAAGCTGAAGAAATTCCCTGTGGTTTTGAGAAGCACAACAAGGACAAAGCTTCACCTAAAAGCCTGATGACTAAGAGAGATGAAGGCTGTGTGCTGAATGCAGGATGGAGTCTGTGTGCCTTGATTTTTTGGATCGCTTAACGCTATTTGGCTGGGTAAAATTTCACTTCATGGGCATAATGGGCATTGAAACTCCGCTTTCTGAGGGATGCAAAACACGTCCTTTCATTTTCTCTCTCCTGTACATGGAATGAGGGGAACCTGGATGCAGCTTTCCGCCCTCACCCCCTGCCCCATGCTCTTGGTCCTGCTAGTGGCACTGCAATATAAGTTTGTGCCTGGGGTTCAATGCTTGATACACCTGTAGTCTGTCCTTCAACCCACCATCGTGGCATGAGAGAAAACCACACATGCAAAAAGGCAAAATTATTTACTGTTAAGTCCTTTCTTCTGTTGGAAACCTTACTGTCTGTGAGCCCGGATGATACATGCCTCTGATCGCTTGGAGTCGTCTCTTTTCTAATCTTTTTTTTTTTTTTTTTTTGTATTGTTTCTTCCTGTATGTATCTGGAAATCTGTCTTGCAGTGGGAGCAGCTGGGATGGGTTCATGTGGCTGGGGAGGCCCCTCTGCCCACCCAGCTCCCTCCCAGCAGATGATGCATGAGCACCACACTGTGGGGTGCAGCCACCAGCCAGCAAGCAAAACGGCAGCAGAGAAAGGGGCAGGAACAGAGTGTTTTCCACAGTTTGTCTTTGTTCAGGGGATAGCGTCCTTTTTCTTTTTTTTTAAAATTATTTTTTATTCTTCCAGAGAGTCCTAAAACATTAGAATGCAGGTGGTAGAGCTTATAGAGCTTTACTGTACATTGCCCCGGCATCAGGTCAGTTGTCCAGAGACCCTGGCAGGGATGGAGATCCCAAGGAGAGATTTGAACATTTACTGTAGCTTTTCATAACGCCACTATCTGTCTCTGAAAAGAAAAGAAAAAAATGCTGATAGTCTGCATGTATCAAGATGAAAGTGAAAGTAGAAAGGAATGTCACCTTGTTTTCTTCTTGTGGTGAAGGAATAGAATACACTTCTATAATGAGAACTGCCAGGTAGCCAGACCTAGTAAAGAAACATATTTTCATGCATGTCAGCTTGCAAAATATTAAGAAAATCTAATGTGGTTCTCTGCTACAGAAGAATATTCTCCGGAGTCACTTAGTTTGCATTTAATAAACAACTTTAATTTCTCTTTTGAATTCCTTGCTTTATTTTATGTCTGTTCATTTGTACCTGATTATATAAAGAGGTCAAAAAGTTTTCCATCAAAATAAAAATAAATAAATCTTTTGAGGAATTGGTTAGCTGAAATATTTTTTTTTTTTTTTGTAATAGGAAGACAGGAGAAGTTTTGAACTGTTTTAATGAAAAGCAGAATTTAATGAGCATTGTTTAGCAACCTACAGTTATTTTTTAGGGAAATTCAGAATTTTAATTATTGAAAATTCAGCTGCTGTGGATTTCTCTTTGTCAGCAGTTTAACACAGGTACGGTCAGTCTGTTTTACTCCATTTAAATCAGACTTTATCATGGAAAAGTAGAAGAATGTGCTTCCTTCTTAACTGTACATTTTTACTTAAGTAGTCTTTATGGTCCATTCCTCACGTCTTGTTTAAAAACAAGACTGATCAAAACAGTAATGGTCAATTAAAAAAACGCTTATATGGTATATAAAAAATACGGAAACTGTTAAACTTTAATAAATTAAATTTATGGTGCTTAATAGCTGCTGACAAATCTTGTGTGATAAATTTCAACTTAAAAAAAATTTTGGATATAGAAATAATGATGTAAGGAAGCTATTGTTTTGAAACAAATCTCAAAAAGGGAGAACTTAAAGTGAAAGTGGATAGCTGGTTTCATAGCAATTTCAAAATGGCAGTAGTATAACTTACATGTGAAAATATGCAAATTCTTTGAAAGATCAGTACATAATTCTAGATTTCTTGTATAATTCCTTTAAGCATCTTTCTGTTTATATGACAACAAAAAGCAACAAAAAAGGAGAGAAACCTCACATGAAAAGCAAGAAATTAAAGTTTTAAGTCCAGAAAGTAAAGATATCCAGTGCTTCCTGTAGCTGAATGATGAATTCCTTATGCCTTTAAGGAAACTGTTTTAGAAGTAAACTTATATATTAAGAATGTTTACAGGTTTTTTTTTTAAGCACAGTATTGTGCCACGCATAAAGGTTTGACATCATTATCCAAAACCAAATCAGTGGAGGCAATGTTCATTGATTTCTAAATTAAGAAATTTGGGAGAAATCATTAGTAACTTTAAAGGGAAAAAAAAACCAACAAAAAAAGCAGTCTGTAGACAGCATCCATCTTATGTATGCTGAAAGCCATCATCTGTAGTGACTTTCTAGATCCCTAAAAGTCCCAGGGAGAGAGGTGGGACATGTCCCATCACTGATGTCTTGTTATTGTTAAGTACCAAAGTTTTATTTGCCAACTCACAGCTTTTGCTCCTGCTGTGTTCATGTGTGTGTCATACAAGAAGATTGTCAGGGAGCAAACCTCTGCCCTTACGCATATCCCACCTAATTTCCTTTGTCCTCCATTTACAAAGTGCCACTTATGCAGGTTTGAATACGTGAGGAGAATTAGCTTGCTGGAGTACCAGTTCTCAGAAATCTTTTACAGAAAGTTTATCGGAGCCATTGGTGACAGCCTCAAGTTAGTTCAAGTGCAGCAACGTGTCCTACCTTGCCTCCCATCTGACTGAACTGCACAACCCTTGTTTGAAGCACCCTTCAGGAACGGGGTGTCTGCCACATTGTGGTCGCACACGGTATTAAATAGGAAGTGCCTGTCTGTGCTTTCCTTTCATTACCTCAAACCTGAGATCAGAATGGATCATGCCAAAAGTCCATGATTTTCAAAGGAAAAGAGTCTAATTTCAAAAATATGCAGAGTGCTGAGGCTGATGTATCCACTTGGTGGTCATTTGTGGTCTTTATTTGGAGGGCCATACGTTTCCTGACCTGGGGAGCCCAAGACACAAGGATGAGCACAAGGGCAGAGTGACTTCTGCTAATTCCATGCTTGGGTTCAAGTACTTCCCTTGACAGCGAGTAGGAATATTGCTTTAGATAGAGGAGCTTGTTTCACTAATGTTGGTTGGACCACCACGAGTCAGAGAATTACTTCGCCTTTTCTTTTCATGCCTTGGGTCTGGGTTTTCAGGTCAGTTTTCCAATGAAAAACGTTAATTTTGTTTTACAACCCAGCACCTGTGCCTGTCTTCTGAAATGGTGAACGTAGAAATGGGAACACATCTTTGGTATCATTCTCCAGTGATATGACAAAACAATGAAAGTTTTGTCAACTTTCCAGTAGAATATGGGCAAAGAGTTCTGGTAAGCAATCAGTTGTTGGTCATCGGTTTCTTTCCAAGGTGACTAGTCGCATGGTTAAGGCAGACAAGGAACATGCCTCTCTCTCCCTTTTTTTTCAGTGGTGCCTGTATACCTTTAATTGTAGACCACAGTGAGACTTGCAGAAATATTGTGGACCGCTTCTTATCATGCCTTCAGAGAAAGTAAAGCTAAGAAAGGGATAATTGCACACCAGATAAAACCAGAGATAGTGTTATCTCCTTGTTAGTCCCAGTGATTTGCTCTGTGTTCACAAGGATGTCATTTTATCCAGCTTATTCATCAAATGAGACACAAAATTATTCTGTTGCTTGTAGTATGGTGTGATATTCTTGAGAAGATATTAAATTTACAAAGTCTTATTATGATTATATCCTTCTGCTTGCAAAGATTGCAATTAATGATGCACAATGTCAATTCTTTGCTCAGATATGGCAGTGTGGAGGAAGTCTTGAGATCCACCCTTGCTCCCATGTAGGTCATGTTTTCCCCAAACAAGCTCCGTACTCACGGTCCAAAGCTTTGGCAAACAGCGTGCGTGCAGCTGAAGTGTGGATGGATGAGTACAAAGAACTTTATTACCACCGAAATCCACATGCTCGCCTGGTGAGTTCAAGTCCATTGTTCTTGGAATTTCAGTAGAATTTGAGTTAAATGAAATAACTACTAATTAAGCTAATATTTAACATTAATTGCTTTTTATGTTTGCTTATTATTTCTTCTGAAAGTTTTTCTCAAATATAGAATAAATGTGTATATCTAGTTAATTGTATTTTTTTAAATTTATGGGTGTTTTAAAATAATTTAATTATAAAAATCAGATTTTTTTTAAGACTAGAAGGCAGCCAAATCTGTGTCAGTATTAAACAAAGGAGTGAATAAATGAAGGAATAAAGTTAAGCAAGGTAACCCAAGTAAAGAGGAGCTGTTCAGCCAAAAATGTGCACTTCTATGGAACAGCTGATGCAGGATTCTATCAATAAAGAATTACAGAACAAAACACAATTAATGAATGCTAATCAACAAGTTTCAATGGTCAGTAGATACTTCAGTGAACAGCATGGTAATAATCTTTATCAAAATTACCTGTCTTGTGATAATAGTAAAACTTCGGACTGATGTAAGACAAAATCAATTTTTCTGTCTGATTTAGTGCCGCACAATGTTTGATTAAAAAAAAAAATGTAGAAAATCAATATTGCAAAGATTAAATTAATTAAAATCAGTCCTAGGAACTCAGATGAAAATGTTGCTAGTAAGATGTTTGAAGTATCAATTCTGGGTTTTGTTGTTTGGGTTTTTTTTTAATGTTAATACTTTTATTTTCCATGAGAAAGAAAATACAAGATAATTTGTTTGCCAGATTTTTCAGGAGATAAATACTGTGAAAACTGAGTAGGTTAAAACAGCAAAGCAGTGTGCAATTTCACAGCTTGGATATATTTATTGTGAGGGGCCTGTAGGCTGGAAGACAATAATACTGAAAAATCCTCACAGTGTCTAGAAATGACTTAAATGTACCTCTGGCACGAAGCCCAAAATTCAGGCCTAAAAGAAAGAAATCTCTGCTGTTGCTTGTTTCTGGGAGTGCGCAGTCTCCCCAGGCACTTCTCTCTGCACGGGAAGTTTTGCAAGTGGCTTTCTGATTTTGTGCATGGGGAGAAGTGGGCTGCTGAGCATCTACCTCTGGCGGTGCTGGACCAGAGCTTGGGGACCGGGCAGGGGGACAGGGAGCTCCCCACACCTTTGAGTGGCCTACCCCCATAGACATGCTGGGGGAAAAAGTGCTCTGGAAACCATTAGGCTTTTAAAAGATACTCTGGAGGGCACAGGGGAAGCTGAATTTAGTTAGTTTCCATCTCGTGTTCCTTTGGATTAAATTGGGTAATTGGATTATTATAGTCCATGCATTTGTAATAATTGTTTTACTTTAACATCATAAAATCCGTTTAGGTTTTATTATTAGTCTGACTTTCAGAGAAATACAGGTTTTGTGTGTCCGAAGGCAGGAGCTCACAGGCAACGCCATGCTGATTCTGTTTGTCATGTGCAAAGAGAAAACAGCAATAAATGCTGACAATTTTTCTTGTAAAGTTCTGGGCAGCTGATATCTATAATGACAGGACTTTAACCTGAAAGGATATATGTGTGTTAGTATGGGAAGTTTTGCACATTGGCTTATTGTAACACAGTGGATGTAAGCTGAGACACGCCGTTTTTCTGTATGTATCAAAGCTGCCACCAGTGCGCTGTGGTTTCCATAGCACTCTGTACACCACTTGTTGCAGCATTTGAGTTCAGACACTTTTACTTCATCTAACCCAAATATTCAGTTCCGTAGCATAATGGAAAAATGATTGATGCACTATTTGGTTCTGTGGAGTTTCACTGCAAGATTAATGTTCGGACCTCAGAGCTAATATGTCATGCTGTTTGTTTATTCAAGCAGGCACCTCTGTCTCTATTTTACATCCTCTTTGTGTTTTCAGTGATATTTCCACAGCTTTGAGAAATGCAAATATATTTGTGGTTTGATGAAAGAGTGTGTCAAGTAACCTGCAAAAATCTGGGGGCTGCAAGTGCTATCTCATGCGTGACTGAAGTCCCTAGTCAATATAAAGATAGATTTTTGAAGACAGACATAAAAAGATGTGAACTCTGCTCCGATCTATAGACAGGGAAGTCTGCAATGAAAGCTTTTCTCTGGAATTTTAATATTTCATATTCCCCACCCCCTGAAACTATGAATTTCAAAGGAAACATTAGCAGATTTTATGAATTTCATCAGTTAAGTGTAAAACTGTCTGTACAGGTAATTTGCAAATAGACGGTAGATTAATTTAAAATTCTTAAGATTCATTCACTGCTTTTGAGTTTTTCAATTATCCAGCTAAAGGAAGTTTTATTTTCCAATACACCTCAGTTCCCAGCAATCTGTGTTCAAGGGCTTCCTTACTTGCAAATTCGGGGAGTTTTCTCAGATGAACTGTCTTCTAGCATATTTAGAAGTTTTACGTGCACCGTTCCAGTTCTTTTTTGTCAACATCTAACAAACGTCAGGATAATGAAATCAAATCCAGCACCCAAACATGGGGATTTTCCTGGCTGGAAGTCCTACTCCTCACTTAAGCATACGGTTCCTAATAATGTATATAGATAATTTAGAAGAGAGCATCTGTTCTGGTTGGGGTTTTTTTAATTTTTTTTTTCTTTTTTTTTTCCTTTCAGGAACCATATGGAGATGTGACAGAAAGGAGACTCCTTCGGGAGAAGCTGAAATGTAAGGACTTCAAATGGTTCTTGGAGAACGTGTACCCAGAGCTTCATGTACCTGAGGACAGACCAGGCTTCTTTGGAATGGTACGTGGCTGCTGAGGAGGGGCGTCCGTGAGGTTCTGAGCTTTCCCACTGACTCAGTATGAAGGTGTTTTTCTGCCAAAATCATGCTGGGATTTTGGTAGAATTCAGTTAGAATTGGTAGCCTTTAAAATGTGCTTTCTATTAGACTCTTTATTCTAGGGGATGCTGTTTATGAAGGAGTTCTGTGAGAGGGTAGGAGAACAGGCAAAGCTGCTGTGAATTACACCTTCCAAGTGACATCTTGGGAGTGTTAAAGGCAGCAAAGGATGACTTTTTTATTTCTTGAAATGTTGCATAGCAAAAAAAGAGAACACCAAAGTGCTTTAGTTTTTAGTCGTCGACTTGCAAATAGTGTGTGCTTTGAAGCATGTCTTTCCACATTTTATCTGATGAAAACTATGATGCTGTGATGATGGGAGAGAGAGCTGGTGTTGTGTGCTCCCAGATCACACAGGATTCTGTATGTCAAAACCAACCTGTTAATTTTTAATCTGGAGGTCCATTTAGAGCAGCACAGGTTCACAAGCAATTTTTGTTCGTTCAGTATCAGAATCCTCTTCTCCTTTTTTTAAGAGTCAACAACTTTCTATGCTAATTGCAGCTTACAAATAAATATAAACTATAGCTCCATGTATATCACATTACTGTAGTCTCATTTGGAAAGGACGAAGGCGGAGATGATGCAGCAAATACCTGCTTCCTCTGAAAAATCAGCAAATACCTGCTGCCTATCTTACTAGGAAGACCAGACTGCACCTTTTTGCCAGGCAACGATGTATGAAATACCTTCCTGATTACCAGTACAATGCAACTTAGAAGTACTTTTGCTGGTAACTCGATCACTCTGCAGATCTAGCTGAGCTGCATTCCCACACAGCTGCTTTGCATCGAGCCTGTATCACAACAGTCTTGTCTTGCTGCCATCTGTGATTCAGTTAATCAGTCTCTGTAGAATTGCCTTCACTGGAGGAAAAAATCCTGATCCCTGTGGGCATACAAAACGTACAGGAACCGAGTCTCCCCACAGTCTTCCCTAACAGCTTTGTTACCCGCTGAATGGAAAGATCCTGATGTGGAGATGCTGCAGTCTCCCATGGGGAACTGTATTTCCTGGGGGGAGCTGTAGGAGCTCCCATAGGGAGTGCATCAGTTGGCAGCAAAGCCCTTGGGAGCCTCTGAGAGAGTAGTCACCCTCCTCCAGTTATCTTGGAGCTTGCACCTGAGCTGGCGTCTCTCTGTGATCACCGGCATGAAAGGTAACAACCACCATTACCCAGTACCTTGAACAGACCCCAGTACAGCTTTGGTTTGTTGGGGGTTTTTTTGTTGTTTTGTGCTGGATTGCTAACTGACAAGGTCAGAGACAGTTGAAGCAGTAAGATGTTACCAGACTTACCTTCTAGGAGCATTTCAGTAACCTTATCATCCCCTCCACCTCCATCCTTCGCCCTCCAAAAGAAAGCCTGGACTGGTGGCAGTGATGGTGCTTCAGCCTCCTGGGGAGGAGAAGGGATTTGTGCAGTTTCTTTCATAGTGTAACTGCACGTGTCATCCTTAGGAAAGGTGTTGACAATACCTAGAAATACTTCTTGTTCAGAGCTGCTTGAGGGATCTATGGTGTTATTTAGGTGTGCTCTATGTATTTCTCTAAAAACAATTCTTAAAGGTTGTCATCTACTCGTAGGCATAAGAATGCACCTTTTTTTGGCAGGAGGAATTTAAAATGTGATTAAAGTACAGTTATACTCTGAGAAAGTGACAGTGCAAAAATGACACCTACTGATTCGACTGATTTGTGGATATTGAGTCCCATCTGCTAACTTCAATGAATCATTGATCGTGTTCTTTACTCTTGCCTTAGCTGTGTAGTGCTTTTCTGGTTCACAAAAATACTGTGTTTAAAAGTGTTGGCTTTGCTAACAGCTCGGTTTAGTGTGAGGCTATTTAATTGTTCAAAGAGATGCAAAGGAATATGGGGATTTCTGCCTCCCTTGAAAATCTTTACGCTGAAGTTGAAAATCTTTCTAAGATTACCCATAGGTCAGCCATATGTTATTGAAATAAATGCAAGAATTGAGCAGCCTTCAGTGCCATGCACTGACAAATAGACACACGTGCTAATTTTTTTTTCTCTTGCTATGTAGATAAAAATATCTATACTAAGCTTGGCTGTCTAAAAAGTTAGCGGCCTAAAACTTTATTTAAGTATACTGAATTTTGAATATTTTTGCTTGAGCTATGGTTGCATTCTTATAAACTGCCTGAGGCATAGAGATGAGGGAAATAACTTCTTTCTTGTCCTTGGGCTACATGCAGCTTTGGAACTTTGTGTGGGACACGAACTAACCCTTTTGGCTTTAGTAATTTATTTGGGGGGTGGGAGGGAGCGAAGCTGGTAGGCATTTAGTGGGTTAAAATAATAATACGTCAGCATTTCCGGAAAGGCCAATGATAATCCCTTTTAGGCTCTTGTGTAGAGTGCTAATGTCTGTCTTTTTGTGGCATAGCATCTGGTTTGGCCTTCCTTGAGCATGCACTTACCGGCAAAGTGTATACTGTACTTCTGCAGCAGAAGTGTGAAATCTTAAAGGGACTTGAACCCCAGGTCTGTGCAGACTGCCCACCTAGATACCCCAGACTACGTCTGCTGAAAAATCTTAGCTGCCCTTGGAAGGGACGGTGTGGGCACCTTTAGGAGGAACTTTGAGCCATCTTGTGTGTTCAGTATTAGTACCGTGACATTGCTGCATTGTGCAGCTGGGTGAAGACAGAGGAACTGGGCAGCCCTGTGATCTTGTCATGTTAGTGGTGACTATGGAAATGCGTGGCTGCAAAGCACAGGGGTAGTCAGGGTTCCTTTCCCCTCAAGGGTGTAGTAGGTATTGCTGGCGTTCAGGGTGCATATCTGCGGATGAAGATTATGGTCAGTCAGTGAATTTGGCTTTGAACTTGGCATCCAAATTGCTTTTAAAAGACAGTGTCGACACAAAAGTCAGGATTTTCTCTCTCCTTTTCTATGTTTGATCACTTGGCAGTGAGACCATATTGTGTTTTGATACAAGAAGTTTTTCTTTGTTCTTTTCAAACGGTTTGTAGCTGATCTTTCTTCCAGCTGAATGTGAAGCAACTAAGCTGATACATGTCTGTTGTGACGATCTAGCCAATGGCTCGTTTCACCACCTATCCTTAAAGGCATCTGTGACTGACTGAATTAGTTGGAAGATCGAAAACTTGAATTTTTCTATTGGCAGCTTCCTTCCGCATTTTGCCCTGAGACCATCTCATCCTCAATGAATTTCCGAATGCATAGACATAATTTTCTTTTTAATTTAGACCAGATATAACCTTAAAAAACCCAAACAAACTCGAGAAGAAAGATTTTAAGCCTTTAAAACTATGAGTAATTTTGTATAGCTTTGACATGAAAGAGAACATTTTGTAAATTACCTAAATAACACATGATGTATAGAGAGAGGCTTAGAGAAGCAGAGATCTTAGCTACGTGGCTTAAGATATGCCATCAAAAAGGCTATTGCATGTCTGGTGTTACAAGTTGTCAGAGGTATCAGGCTCCAAAACAGCCGCCTCTAGGGTATACCTCTAAAACTGCATTGTAACACAATTTGTAGAGCTGCCACTTGAGTTGAATTGGTACCCAAGATTATAGCTGACTAGACCTGGTGATCTGATGCCGAACACAGGAAAATATGCACCACTCTGTTGGCTGTACAGCCTCTGAAAAAGTCTTGAGAGACTTTTTTTTTAAAGGAAGCAGGAGAAATTCAAGTGTTTGATACAAGTGAACAAACACACCATGGCTTGAGATGTGCTTGTATGTTCATGAGCCTCCCAGGGAGATCTGGACTTGCTAGGGTGAACAACTGAATTCCAACAGCAGTATCTCATAATTGATTCCTTCTAAGGATCTTAGTCATCAGCATCGTATACCCATTTTAGCGTTGCACTTACTCAGCTGGGGCAGAGTTAATCTTCTTCTCAGTAGCTGGTGCAGTGCTGTGTGTTGGATTTAGTATGAGAAAAATGTTGATAACACATGGATGTTTTTAGTTGTTACTAAGTAGTGTTTATACTAAGTTAAGGACTTCTCAATTTCCCAGGCCCTGCCAGGGAGAAGCCTGGAGGGGCATCAGAAATTGGGAGGGGACACAGCCAGGACAGCTGACCCAAACTATCCAAAGGGGTATTCCATACCATAGAATGACATGCTGGGTATATCAACAGGGGAGAATTACCCAGGACTGTTGATCACTGCTCTGGGACTGGCTGGGCATCAGTCAGTGGGTGGTGAGCAGTTGTATTGTGCGTCACTTGGTTTTTTTTTTTCCCTTTTGGATTTTATGCCTCTGTCCCTGTCTCTCTCCTTCTCGTCATAATTGTTGTTGTTATTATTTTATTTTAATTATTTAATTGTTCTTGTCTCAACCCACGAGTCTTACCTTTCTCGCAGATCCCCTCCCCATCCCTCTGGGAGTGCGGGGGAGTAAGCAAGTGGATGCATGGTACTTAGTTGCCAGCTGGGGTTAAACCACGATAGCTTAAGAAGATAACAGAAATCAGAGGATATTTATTTTTTTTCCAAAAAGGGTGATACGAAAATAGCATACACTCAGTAAAATCATTCCTTTTGACTGCTCAGATTACTTTTGAGGTAAAAAATTATACCTGGTCAGTACCATGAAGCTGTTGGCTTGCTGAAAATTCATAACTGTGTCCCACAGTACCACAATGCATCAGCACCAGTGCCACTGAGGCAGAGTAAAGAGGATTCTGATCTATTTTGTGGATGAAGAGGAAGATTGGCTGTACTCCACTGCCCGTATTTATCAACTAATGTAATGAAGTTTTAATGTCAAAAATCTGTTGTTGATGATTTGCTTACAGTTATATGAAATGGATTTTATTTAAAAAAAACCCAAAACCTAATAATGATTTGCAGAATGCCATCTGTATTGTGTTGTTATATGCAAGTGTCCAGATGTCAGGAAACAACAGATTTAAATTTCTCCAAGCAGTAAGGGATAGAGGTCTGAGGTGAATGTCTCAGTAGTTGCTGTTTACTACCTGTCCCAGCCTCCAAACAGAGTGGTAACTAAATGGAATTGTAGAGTACAACCGCAGCATTTCAATAGGAGGCAAAGAAGCAGCCAGTAATCCTGCATGGGCAGAATTTCTTAGAACTGACTGAACGATGTGTTTTAATGGCAAGGTGATCAACATTTTTTCTTGCTTCTGTTTCTCTAATGCAGCATTCTGCAAGAGAATCAAGGTAAGTCACAGAGAAAATTTTGTTCTTATTGCATGACTTGTTTATGGTAGATGTGGGAACAAAGATAGCTTCAGAAATGAATGGATGATTGCTGTTTTGATAGAGCTGTAGCACGTAAAAGGAACTTGAACTGTGTATTCTCATTTAACAAGAGCATTATTTTCACATATTTTCTCATACTTTTTTGTACCTTGGAATGGAGGGCAGATATTTTTTTTTTCTCTTTACCATAAATGATTCTGCAATCAGATTTTCAAATGTGATTATTTCCAAATCTTTGTCATTTCAGATCAGGTCATTTAACAGCTTAGAGTATGCACTATTCCCGCAAAGCAGGTCTTGAATACCTATTAGGCTTCCTGATGAAGTGTGGGTATAAAAGAGCATCTACTAATGTCTAGCATCTACTGATGTCTGATAAAAGAAACTAAAAGAACCAGGTTGAAATACAGACCGTGTGTGTTTAGGCATATGTCTGCACGTATCACAAGCATTTCTGCATGAGAGAGAAAAATGAGAGAATACATGTGGTAGCATCCTGGGAGTACAGGCTCGCTTTTAAGCCACCTGAAATGAAGCTTAGCTTGGTAATCTTCTACACAGATTTTGTTGTCTGTATTTGGGCATTGAGTAGCACGCATCAGAGAGTTACCATAGTTCTGTTGGTGGTGGTGCATAGCATTTAAAAATAGGCTATTTAAAATTCCAGGCCATGTGCTCAAGCACATGCTGGGGGCTGACAGTGAAGAATGCATGCTTGGAGCGGCAGCGAAGACGTTGGGTTGTCTGGAAGGGCACCACAGATAAGGGCTTTGCTGTGTTTATCTTCCCTTGGGGCCGGTAGACAGTCAGGCAAAGTCGTACGTTACTGAACGTATGAATGAGAGACCCTCTGAGCCTGAGGACAGCCGCTGACAACCACCAAAACCAATGTATGTTTTTAGAGATACAATTACTGTTCTTAAGTGGTTATGACTTTAAGTTGACGTTTCTTGATGTAGCATGTAGAAATATGAGAAGCTTATTGTTTGGTTTATGTAGTTCCATGGTAGTGTTAAAAATCATCTGTAGAAGACACTTTTATTTCCTGTTTTTCTAAGTGTAATTCTTGCCTAGTGCTATAAAGTTAAAAAAAAAAAAAAAAAAAGACTTCTTTTGACAGTTTGAGGAGGGGTGCAATGGTCTAGTGTGTTCCCATAAAACAAGCAGCGCTTTCTGTAGAAAGGGTTCCCAGGGGTTTTCTGGTAAACTTGAGCACTAAAACTAAGGATGAATTTTACCATACGCCGAATTCAGATGTTAGTTTATCCTGTACTGAAAAATTACACCAAATGCATAGTGGAAACATGTTCAGAGAGGAATGAAGAGGCAAAGCCTGTAAAGATAGGGTTTCAGTAATCTGTTTATACGTTTGGCTCTGACAGGAGAGCCTCACAGCCCCCGGCAGCCCTGCAAGGGGCCCCAGGCTGGCGGCTCGGTCGTCTTCTCCATCCTCCTGCCCAAGGCATCGCTGTTGCCTTGGGCGGGCAGCCCAGGCATGCAAGGTTCTGAGAGCTTGGCTGTCGGTCAGTGGGAGCGTGCGCAAGGCAGTGGAAAGAAGACATCGGGTAGCAATAAAAGTAGACATTGGGAAAGCAAAATGTATATAGAACACCGGTATTTAATTTTCCAACTTGTGTGGTTTGTTCTGTGGTGGGTTAGGGTCCTGCAGGGTTTGTCGTGTTTGGTTGGTTTTAGCCTTCTGCAATCCCTTTGTGCACATTCATTCTCCAAGTTAAGAATTGAGGATACATTTATCACGACTAGGGAAGAGGGGTGAAATTACACCTTGCTGAGTTAACTCTTCTGAGATTTACTCTGCTTACTCTTTTTGTCTGTGATACAATTATACTCAGTAACACGGTCATTCAGCTCAAATCTGTGTTTACAGAACCTGTTTCACTCTGTAATTTTTAATATTGTTAAATGGCTAATACTAGGAGTCAGTAATTATTATAGCATTGTTTAACCTATTTTCAGTTACTTTTGCCTTCTGTTAAGGACAAATCCTTGCTAATTAGCCTGATGTTTTTAAAACCAGGTCACAATATTTTCAAATCTAATCTAAAAGTTACACACTTGCTGTGTCAGAGATCAGCAACAATAGTAAAGAACGTTTTATATCACACTTTAATGTCTCTTTCCAAAGTTACATCTTACCCACTTTCATGATATCTGGTCTTAAAATCTGTCTGCTTGTTCAACCTCAAGAGAGTACTGGAGTCCTTTTGAGAACAAATATTTCTAACGTCTCCCATCTGACAAACTGAGTCTTTTCATAAGAAAATTGAACAAGTAGATCCTGGGGGGGTGGGAGCTGTTCTGCATGAGTTACTGGCTTGTTGAGTTTCAGCACAGCTTTTCATAGTTCCTGCCTGCTTCATGTGAAAATACACTAGAACATGGTGTCATTCCTGGGGGAAGTCATCGTGTCTGGCTGCTTCAACACCCAAAGTCAAGACGATCCCAACAGTTTTATTTCCCGTTAGTCAGAGATGTTGCCATTGGTTCCATTTGATCTATTCCATTTTGGTTAGTATGTACAAGCTCTGAGATACAAACCTCACAGCCCAGCAGCATGGGTGTAAAGTGACTACAGAATATCTTCCTTACTTTAGTTTAATACTTTAAACATTCTTTTGTTTTGATTAGCTGAAGAATAGAGGAATGGCAAACTTTTGTTTTGATTATAACCCTACAAATGAACATCAAGTAACTGGACACAGGGTCATACTGTACCCATGTCATGGCATGGGACAAAATCAGGTAAGATTCATGTTTTATTTTCATTTTGACTAACACGATGGTTGTAATCTAAAAAAGTACAGTAAAAGCATTGCAGTAGGGCTGAGAGAGTATGTTGCCACAGTGAGTTGACCTTAGGTCTAATGTTGAATCTTGCACTGAATGCTTTTAATTTTGATGTATCTTAAGGTCAGACTTCCTTCGTTCTGATGATGTGTCTACCCAGACCAGGGAACTCATGCATACCCTAAGTACACCTTTCCACAGAGCTCATTAGCAGCTATAGTGCTTATAGTCTAGTTTGGGCAGACCAGCACATCTTTGAGCTTTTTGTCCATGTCTTCAAAGCCCTTAATAGAATTGCAAACCTCACCTAGTTCTTCATGTGTCTTTCATGATACCTCTTCCTTTTGGTGCTTGTCTAACTGCACAAGAGGTTTTAGATGGCATTTTGGAGTACAGTTTCTCCTGTACTCCACTGTACAGAAATGCCTCCTGGGCGTGGGCTCCAGAACCCTGGAAAGCAGGGATCCATTCTAACACTTTGATTCTTGCTGTCTTGATTTAACTTCTGAAGCTGAAAATGCTTGCTGGTGTCTCCTCTCCATACTGATCAAAACTATGTGCAGCAGGGGTTAGGTATGATACCCGTAAAGCTCTCTGCATAATGCTGTGGTAAAAGTGTTGTGGGGCGCTGTGTGGCAAACTACAGTGGCTGTTTCACATGGTTTTGAGTGGCCACCTAGAACTGAGGCTTAGTGCTTGATGGGTAGCATGTAACATATACTTACCTATCTAGCCTGATTTTTGTTTTCTAACCCAGATTAGACTATATGGCATGCTCCTAGTGGGGAGGGGTGGAAGAATAGGTAGGGTCTCGTTGAGAGTAAGTCCATAGCCCTGTGACAGTTTGGGTGGCTTGACTGTTTGTTTGGGATTTTTTAAATTAATCCAAACATTCAGACAGGAAAGGAAAAACAGGTTTGGAAGAGAATCAGAGATGTGGCAGATAAGCATTATCTTTCTGAACCCTGCTTTAAAAAGGTGTAAAAACTCAGGGAGTAAAAAACAAGTCTGTATTGAGGAGAAAGCTTATAATATGAATTGCATTTTAAATGAAAAAAGGAAAACAACCACCTGAGCACTGTGCTTCGTATCTTAAAAAGAAGTGGATTTGTTTCTGATAGCAAGTTTATTGCCTTAACTATTAGAACTATTGTTAAGTAGTATGTATTATTTCTGGCTCGTTTATGTCTTAACTTTCCTGGTGTTTCTGTCCCAGAGGCCATGATGCTGGGGCGGGGAGTGGGGGGTGGGGGGTGGGGGGAAGGTTTGGGGCAGGAGGAGAATCTTGGATCATGAAAGCCAAAGGATCTCAGTGCTGACAGATGTATGTCAAGCATATTAAGCCACACCACAGCCACCCATTTGACTCCCTCAGTTCAGCTCCACACCCAAGTTAAGCATACTTCTATACACTTACACTGAAGATAAGTTAATAATCAGATAACCTAGTTAAGCCACTTCCTGATGAAGAAGAGTTGATTGCATTTGTAGATTAAGAAGTATTTCATGCATAGGATTGCATGCTTACACAAAAAAGGTATTTATAGATATTTTTTTCCCTTGTATGACAGATTACAGTGAGGAGAGGGGTTGAATCTTTTTGTATTTCTCTGAGCAAAACGTTTATTTAAATTTTATCCCTTCCAGCAAGAAAAAATAAAAGAGATAGGATAAAAGCTGAAAGCAAAAGAGAAATACAACTCAGAGATGAATTATCATGAGATGGCATTATCCTTTGTTTAGCTAGCACTAAGAGACTAACTGAATTGACTGCAAAGATACCACATCACGGGATATTCATGCCCTTGTGCCTCTGCTGATGGTGGGTCCCGGCGGCAGCGGGCACCGGGCTGGGGGCAGCGGCGCTCGGAGCTGCGCGGTTCGTGCTCCCTCTGCTGGCATCTGGGGCAGCGGGAGGAAGGAGAACGGAGAAACCACCTGGCTGCGGGATAAACGGATCGGAGAAAATACGAGATGACACAAGAGAGTTGCAGAGCCTGAGGAGGGAAGGCCAAGCACTGGAAATGGGCAAAACACTGTTAGTGAAATGGGCAAAAAGGCATGGGAGGGCTGACAGGAGCCAAGGAGAGGGGGCCAAGGTGACAGGGAGCAGAATTCTTGGACAGAGGTAGGGCAGCAGGGCATGTGTGACAGAGGAAGGGTTAGTTAGGAGCTGCAGGGAGGGATTGTGACGCGCAGTATCGCTGGACACCTCTTTAGTGGAAAGGGGCAGGGGGACTGAATGTGGGAGTGGAGAGAGCATCTGGCAAGTGGGCATCAGTAGGAATGACAGGTACTAGTTGCAAGAGAAGTGAACAGCAGGGAGAACTGTGGGTGGGGGAACAGAGGGAGGCTAAAATAAGACAAGATGTAGAAGCACAAGTGAGATGGGAAATGGAAGTCAGGACTGCTGAACTTGCACCTCCTTTTTGTGGCTCACAAATAGCCATGAAACCTACCAGCAGGACATTTCTCTCAATTTCATTCCCGCCCCCCTGCCCTGTTGACAGTAGTTCTTAAAAGGTAACAGGCTGCTCCTGGCGGTGTGCATTCCTTAGCCCAGTCGGCAGATGACAGTGGCAGGACCGAAACAGTCAGATCTCCCACATGTACATCCACTGCTGCCAGCTGATGGAACTGATGGTGACAAGGTTGGTCATCCTCTAGCTGTATCAGTGCTAAGGAGAGCAAGGCAATTCACCACAGTTTCACACATATTTGCTGACAACAGGCAGCCCTTAACTGCTGTTTTGCCCTTGGAAGGGAATCTGCCATCCTAATCCCAAATTCTTCTGCCAGCTCTCCTCCAGTGGGCTCTCATCACTCCGCTCATTACCTATATACAGCTTTAGCAGCAAACCCTCATTACAAAGCTTTGCTCCAGTCCCCTGCCCTGCACCACATGTCACAGACGGGTCCAGTTTCCTCCCTCCATGCTGTTTAACACTTTATTTTCTATGCTGGCTGGCTCCCAGTCTTTCTCTAATGCCTTGCTCTGTCTCTTCCCTCGCTTATTCCTCCCACCAGTTCTTACCCACACTAGGTCACATTTTGCTCCTTTGCACATGCTTTTCTTCTTTCCTGGGTAGCTCTCATTTTTAATCCTCAAATCTTCTCCTTCTCATCCCTTCCTCTAGTTGCAGTTTTTTCTACCACTGAACATTTTCTTCCTCACATAGTACTCCCTGCTGGACATTCACACTGTCTCATGGTATAAAGGAATGAAGTTTACTGAGCTGTACTGTGGTGAATAAAGTTATTCTAAAAAAAAAAAAAGGATTTAACATTAATGAAGATTAACTTGGTCGGCCATATGTGCCTCACACTCCAGTGCACCTATCCTTCGGCATGATATGCTAGTGGCAGGTGTCTGTTTATGAAGGGGACAACTGCAAAAGCTCTTTTCACTGGAAGCAATTCTCCACTTAAAGTGACCTCTGAATATCTGTGTGCACAGTGCCAAGAGGAGAGTTCTGTGCTCTTGATTATTTATGAAGTCCAGCACCTGCTTCCATTTATGTCCGAGTAAGTAAAACCGGTCTCGTGAAACTAAGGTCCCTGGTAATTTGTTGCTATTTTTTCCTTGAATCCATGACCTAAGTAAGAGGGTTCGCTTTAGACCCTTTGAGTTGCTTTTGTGTAACCAGTAAGAAAGGTATCTGTGGGTTGTTTAAAATTAGTGTGTTCATTATAACAAGAAGGTGAGGATACAGCTGTGGTGAAAGAAGGAGCTCAGTGTGTATGGAAGAGAGGCAGAAAATCAAAGCACTGGCTACTTGGTGCTTGCGCCACAGGCTGCTGATGTTTTGTGGAAGTGCCTGCCCCAGCAGACAAGAATGAAAGGCTTTAAAATTCAGTACGAATACAGCCCCTTGCCCTTCTTGGTGTGGCTGGGACGCACACCAAGCGCATGGTGGCAGGGAGCCAACCCGATGTGGTAAGAGGACGGGAAACCACTCAACAGCCGGCTTTGACAGTACCCCCCCAGTATTCCCATTTGCATCTGATAATTTGAATAAAATATGGAGAGGCAAACAAAGAGCTTAGCAAAGCTCCTGGGTTTTCTGCGAAAGGGGTATCAGACCAGGTAACCTCTCTGCTGCTTCTGCCTGTCAAGTGCAGACTTCCTTCTGTGTGCAGAATAACAATGGTCAGTCACAGAGAGGGATGAGAGTGCGTGGATCAGTTTGAAAATGCTTCCTTTTTGCCCACAGAACCCACTGGGCAAGGAAAGAGCCCTAAAAAACACTTCACCTTTTGAGGTGGAAAAGATTTATCTTGTGTATTACTGGAGCTTGAAAAAGCCCAAAGTCTGAGGTATTTATTCCATTTGAAGCAGTATAGGGTAAAGAACTGTGTAATGTTCATTGGGCAAGGAGGCAGGAATGCTTGGTTGCTAATAGTATAACCCCAATCCTTAATGTTATCCAGAAGTCAACCATTTTGTTTGCTCTTCTCCAAAATCTGGTGCAAGTCCTTGAGAGGCCATTTGGGAAAGATGACAGTAGTAAGGAGCACTCTGATCTAGGTAGCTGTTCCATCTACTCTTGGTGCACCTAGTACAATCAGCAGCTTGCAGGCTTTAACTGATACTGAATACGTGGCTAAAAAGAGTTGTTATATCTAATGAATCCATTAATGACCAAGGCTCTAAGTGTGGTCTTGTAAAAGTGGCAGCTGTAAAAATGTGTCCACCCAGACACAAACGAGTAGGAGTGAAGTTTTTTCTTTATTGACGAGTCATAGGCTTAAAATGAGTGCCCTTATAGCTCACTGTGGTGCCCAAAGCAGCCGGCGTTCCGTGTGCCAGCCAGGTGCTGAACCTGGGAACTAAAGCCTGAAGGCCAGGGAACAGCCTCTGTCTGTTAAGAGTTAATAATAATATTTTAATAAATGGGCAATATTATTACAACTGATGATGATGAGACATTTCTGGCATAAAGCAAATGGCATAAAGGTAGCACAGCCTGCATCATAGGAGCAGGCCCCAGCAAGAGGTTTCAAGGGGAAAGGAAAGTCTCCTGGGTGTTAATGTCAGCAGGTAGACTTCAAAACTTGAAGTTGCTTTCTCAAAAAACTCTCACTTCCCTTTGGGGCTTACCACTAATGAATGGTGGCAAACAGGTTAATTGTGGGGGGGGGGGGTCAGTCACTTGCATCACTGGTGGGGCAAAAAAAAAAATATAGCCATGAAGCACTACAGGGGGAAGCACTGGTCTGTGTACAGCTGCAGTGACCACCTCGGCAGAGAAATTCCTGAGTGTGATAAAAGGAGAGGCAGATTTCATGAATCAACTGCTATCAGTGTAGTCTAGATCAGGGCTCTTACAACCTGGAAATGGGTGACTACAGACTTTGTAATCACATGGTCCTGTTTACATTAAAACTCTGCTTCCAGTTTACCTTTCAAGGGTAATTAGCCTTGATGGTCGTTAAGGGTGGTTTTGTGGCAAGTTCAAGTATATACAACACTTCTGAATTGGTACAGCTCCCTTCATAAAACCTTACAGTCTCTTTCTCCAGGGGTGAAACAAAACTTCTGTCCCTCATCCTTGTATTGGTTTCCACTAATGCAGCTATACTATTGGTAACAAGCAATTTTCTGATGTGTATAAAAACCTTCCTCTGCTCTACTGAGAATAATCTGAATTGGATCTAAACACACATCCATGCACTATAGTAATCTAAATTATTTACAAGTGTGCTAAATACAAACAACTTTCAGGCTCTGCTGCTCTTTAATGAAGTCCAAAATTTGGCAAATGTCCATGATAAATATACAAATTTTAAGGAAGTCTTCAACCATAATTGCTACAGAAGCCAAGATGTTTTAGAGCATGCTCAGAACACCTCTGTAGAATACTGTACAACAAGCAAAGCTAGTAAATTGTCTTTATTCTGTTCATGTTTAAAGGCAGCTGTAGCTGATTTGCCTCAAATAATGTCTTAAAATGTTATATTATAAAATGTTCATCACCATGCATCTTGAATACTTTGTAACTGGAAATGAACCTTGACAAAAACTGCACTTGAAACTACGCAGAGAGCTACTCTTTAATTAAAACTAACATTGTTTTGTGACAACTGAATTAAGAAGGCATGATGTCAGACTATAAACTGTTTTCCATCCTATTTTTAAGGGTGATCTAGAATGTGAAAGTAGAATTTTATAGTCAGATTTTTTTAAGTTCTTTAATGCTGGAATGTCTGTTTTCCGGGGCATTTATTCAGCACTTCATACATTTTAAGTGCTACTAGAGTAAAGCAGTGCTGTGATGAGATTGATTTTCTGTAAAACGCTGAGCAAACGGCAGAAGTTAAGGCTCCTGGAATACTTCTGGAAGAATTTCTCTCCACAACAGCAACTTCAATATGTGAACTTAATTATCTTAGTGTGTCCTCTAAGTACTTTCCTGTGTACATATGAAGTGACTGTTGTCCTTTGTTTCTTCTCTTGGATTTGTAGTTTTTCGAGTACACATCCCATAATGAAATACGTTACAACACTCGACAGCCAGAAGTCTGTGCAGCAGTCGATTCAGGGACAGACTACTTGACAATGTACTTGTGTCAAGAAAATGTCCACAGTATTCCTGAAAATCAGAAATTTGTTTTGAGAGAGGTAAGTGTGTCTGCTTGGTTTTGGGTTTGGTATTTTGGGGAGTGGATGGAAGGAGAATTGTTGAGGGTGGGTTTTTTTTTCTTTTTATCTTACTGCTGGCACATCGTGTAGGCTACATTGAATAGATCTCTGGGAGAAATATGTTATCTTGGCTTTTAATATCTGAACACAGAACCAGGGTAGCAGCAGTGCACAGGTGAAGAGTATGCCAGTCAAAGTACGGAAAGACAAGAGGAAGGAAAGTGCCCTCCTTAATCTCAAAGGAGTTGGGAAGATTGGCAGAGGTCTGTCTTTGCCCTGTCCCCATCTAGCACTTTCTGTGGGCTGCTTGGTTCTCTCTCACATCTCACCCTACTGTCTTCTCCTGAGAACTGATGTGCCTTCATATATGCCTTCCCCAGCCAGTCTCATGGCTATGGTCTGCTTCTGCTCTCCTTTCATTGACTTCTTTTATTTCCCAGTGTTGTACCACCATATCTCTCTGATACTTCACATACCACCATTACTTTACACTCTTCCCTGCTTTTGAGCAGCTGCTGCTGCTGCTTTGCAAAACCCATCTCTCATGACCCTCCCTGTGCGCAGCAGAAGTGCTCCCTGAGCTTTTCTGCAGTGTAATGTGCAGTTGTGTAATTTGATGCACTGTCAAAAAATACCTTCCACCCTACTCCTGCCCCAACAGGACACATCTTACTGGCTGTGGGCAGTCGGCAAATCTGTACCTCTCTTCTTCAGCCTTAATGCCTACTCCCAAAGGAGAGGAATACTGAGAAATATGGAGTATATTTAATAAACATAACGTGATCTTAGAAGACTGCGTTTACTAGTTTTTAATCTCTGAAGGAGTTCCTGGATGCCAGAGAGAAAAAAATATCGGATGAAAAATGATGGCCTTGTTTAGGTTCTGGAGTGTTATTATTTAGCTAAAGGAAAAGGTCATATAATATATCAAAATGGTTTATTTACATAATGTGTCTGCATAATGCATCTAAACTCTACAGGCTCCGTGGCTGACAAATTTCATGCTTAGATACTACCATCAGTGATAGGTGGCAGAGTAAATTCTAAAGAAAAATATGAAAACAACTGTCCGTTCACTAGATCTAGTCCAGACTGAAGCTCACAGTGGTATTTACTAAGTAAAACAAAATTTTTAAAAAACTGACTTTATAAATGATGTTTCATTTTTAATGCTGACTTTTAACAAAATTTTTCAAAGTTATATGCATTAATCCCTAAGATGACATATATTGAATGACCCTCAGTCACTTCAGGAAATAATTAAGAAAGCACAAGTTTGGAATACATAAATTTCCACTGCATTCCTAATCATTAGCTTTTAGCATCTGATACCTTAGGAATTATTTTAAATCTTCTTTCTTTCTTGTGATCACTTTGTGCCTGTGGGTGATTTGAACATACTGCTCTGCTCCAGTTCCCCTTCTTCTGTTGTATTAAATCAAAATCACTGGTCCCCACCTTTCAAGGCAAGCGATGGGTGAGGTGTCAGTACCACATTTCTCTTGCTTTGTGCAGAAAAGTGTCAGACACTGGAAAAGCTGTCCTTATGGATATATCATAATCAAAGATTTGAACAGCCTTCCCAGCAGCCTGGCAGGAATTAAGTTCTTACGGGCACTGAGTCAAAAATCAGTGAGGCAGATATTGATTACTTCACTCAAAAATTTGAATTATCACAATGGAAACAAGAAAGTAATTCAGGAGCTAAGCCCATGAGCAAGCCCATGGGCAAGCTGCTGGGTATCAGTGGCTGCAGCTCGAGGCACAGTTAGCGCAGCGCTCCACACAGCAGGAGGAGCAGGCTCGCAAAGGGGTCAGGGTTATGCTCTGAGACAGGGTGTTGGCATTTTTCTTTTGAAGCTGCTGGAGGCTTTGGAAATGGTTACAGGTGGGAATGTCACCTGGGCCAGAGGAATGGTTCTGGAGCAGGGCAGTTCTCCACAGCTGGCTATGCCGCCTTTTTGCAGGTCGCTATCCCAGTTGACAGCACTCCCAAATTGGAGCGAGGGACAGGAACTGGAGATGAAATGTTCTTGGAGACTCCTGTAGTAGGAGACCCTGAGGCCTCAAAATGTGTTCTTTGGGAAATTTGACTGTGGAGGCCTGTCAGACCCTACACCTCAGAGGCAGCTGTGCTGCCCTCCAGCCAGCAAGCTAACTCCACACACATCTGCAGGCACCAGGGCATGCTTAGATATTTTTGCCTTTTCCGCTAAAAATATACCCTGTGAAGAAAGGGGAATTTTTTTCCCTAAAAATGTATTCAATAACTACACTTAACTAACAACATTTACGTTTTACTTGTAAGATGTGCAATACGTTGGTGAATTTGGGTAATGCATGTACTTGGCTTTGCTTTTCTCTGCCCATGTTCTGGTGCAGTAACAAAATGCAATGAAAGTGAGTGAGGTTGGCACATCATTTACAGGCTTAGATGTCAAAACACCAATCACTCTGAAGCACTGTTAGTGTAGGTTTAAAAGCAGGATCTTCTGACAGAATTTCAGACATCCTCAAGTTGGGCATTTTGACTTCACTGCATGGCCCCATGAGAAGGGTATGTGTGATATTTATTTGTTACGAATGTCTTCCGTTACTTTTAAAACACAGTGATATGCCTGTAATTTTTAAGAACTGAAAAGCAAAAATTATTTCTGTGTTTTGCAGGATGGTACCTTGTTTCATCTACAAACCCAGAAGTGCGTACAAGCTGAGTCAAATGCTTACAGTGGTAACCCAGCACCATTGTTACGACCGTGTACCAATTCGGACTACCAAAAATGGTTCTTCAAAGAAAGAAGTTGATCCAGATGTCTTCTAGGATATAGCTGAATACGAAAATGTGCTCTTTCTAGCCAGCAGTTAGTCAGCCTTTTGAAAATCACATAAGTGATATATTTTTGTATGGAAAGAACTGCAATTAGTTTACAAGCCTTGGGTTTCGTTTTCTGGAGCATTAAAAGGCACTAAGCATTGAGAGCTACGTAAAGTGCAGTGTGGTGGTTATATCATTCCACAGAATCTGATCCTCTTCTCTTTGTTTGGCAGCTACATAACTGCTTCTGAAGTGTCTTAGGTTCTTTTCACAAGTGACAATATATTATTTTAATCTGCTGTATGAAAGTAAGGCGGTCAAAGTAATTGCACTAATGTTATCTGCCAATAACTTAAAATGTTTATTTTTCTATTAAAACATTCTGCAGTTGGACCTTTTAACGGATAGTAGTTAATAATTCTTGTCTTAAATACAAAGAAGGTAAATGTCGGCCAGATTCTCCCATAACTGACTACCACAAAACCCTCACTGAAGGCTGTGGATTTGCACGTGAAGGCAGAGTAGGTCTGCATGTTTTTGCACAAATAACAATCTAGATGCATATGGATTGCACATGCTTGACAATGCTATACGTTAAATGTTGTGACAATTTAAGATGCTCATGGCACTTGACGAGTTTCTAATTATGCTTGAGTCTGAGTTTGGAGTAAAATGGGGATTTTCTCATTTTTCTTAAAGAAGTAAGGCAACAATATTCAAAGGTGATGCTCTGGGAAAAGCTATTTGGATTCACATGGATCTAGCTATATGGCTGTGTCCCAGAGTGCACAATGTACTTTATAATGATTTTCAACATGCGTAAAACTTGCAAGATCAGACCTAGCAATAATTCTTTTGACAAATTTCAAAATTACAGTTAGAAGAAATAAATCTAAGAAACTGTATATTTCATTAAATTTTAAACATTTAAATAGTTCATATAAAAACAATTATATGAACAAAAATGGTTTTGTATCTAATTGATATGATATGCAGCTGATGTATTAATACAAAAAGAATTGTCTTTCAGGTATCACTTGCATTTTGTCTGGGAACTCCTTTCCTGATAAGTTTGCCATGTCAGCACATACAAGCCCTATTGAAAATACAGGGTTTAAGCTTCACCAGGTACAAGATGTTTTCTGCCGTGGTATGTGAGATCCGCCTTACCCAATCAGACAAATAGCATATGTAGCAATGTATTTGGTCACTGACCGCCGTTATTACAACGCCGATTGAAAGGGTTTCAGGTCATAAGGAAAGTTTCTTTCTGTGTCAGCTGGAGTTATGCTGGCATGCAGAAGCATGAAAGTGCCAGCCTTTTTCCCCTCAGAAGTCTTGGCATCTGTTTCAGTTAGTTTTGGATGTATTTCATTATTTTTGCCTTTGTTCATGTTTTCTATTAAAAATGTACAGCTTTTTGTGTGAATCCTCATAACCTTATGCCATTTTGGCATACCTATTTATATGATTAGGTAGGGGGTGGGGGGAGGGTTTCTGCCTGTAAGTGATGCATATGTGGCTTCTTTGAAGGTCTTTCTAAACCCATGTAGTTAGAATGTTTTTGTGAGCACCTTTGAAGTTTTGTCTCTGTGGGCTGAACTGATGAAATTGATACTAGAATTGATACTAGAATAAATGAAATATTTTGTGATTCAGAAGAGTGGGAACTGTCTTTACAACTATTTTTTTTTCCTTATGGTCAGTGTTTTTGTTTTAATAATTCCTCTGATCTCTTAGGCTGTGATCCCTGCAGCACCTGGGAGAAGACAGCTTTGTTTTACAGTCTCTCAAGTTCCCTTTCCTGCACTCAGTAATGCTTCTATTCAACTGTTAGCAGCAGCAGTGAAAGCAGCACTTTCTGGAGCCACAAATCACAAATGGGTGGCTGCACGAAAGAACTGTAAGAGCTCCAGCAACACAGCAAGAATTTTCTGTTCATTTCTGGTTGGCCTTCTTGACTGTTGATTGAATTAAATTAGTAAGTTAATGAGGGGCCAGCTATTACAAACACAGACAAAACTGTTATTGACCTCCATGGTCCATGAGGTTTTCTTAGTTTTGGGACTTCAAGATTTCATTGTCAGGTGGCATTGGGTAAGTGAAACTTAAAATTGGATATTGTTTTCCATACGACTTCCAACTCTGCACTTGTTTAGAGGGATGTGTTGATGTTTTGAGCTTCTAGTTACATGTAACTGAGCTGTTTTCTCATAAACCAGCAAACCTGCTAGCCTGGGTTGCGTACTTGCTAAGCAAACACATGTTGAGTTCAAAAGCACACACTGTATGTAGCAGTGTCAGCATCTTGCTCCCCTTATGTTGGCCTTTTAGTCCATCTACTTACTGTGTTTTCTTCTTGATCTCCTTTTCTTCTTCTTAACTCACTGGAATCGTATTAATGTCTGGGTTCAGGTTTGGAGGGTGAAGGCCTCCATCAAGCATCCGAGTCCTAGTGCATGTCTTCCAGCTTCCTTTGGCAGGAGGTCAGGTTACCTGCTGAGGAACGGGCTGTGGACTTTGGGCTTTTCTTGAGCAGAGAAGGGGCTGGATGCCTCACAGAAATGCAAAAATCAGAGGACTTCAGTCCTAGAATGGTACTTCATCTGGTTATGGCCTCCTAGGGCTTACTTTGAAAAAGAGAGAGAAACGCTTTCCACATGGTCCAAATCAAGAAACAGCAGGTCCCCCCATCCTTAGTATTCATCTTCCTTTTATATTTAAGAGTCGTATGTTTCTTTTCCCCTTTGCCACTCACTGTGTGAAGCACCCATAAAACCAAAACTTGCAACTCAAGCTTATTGGTAACTTTAAAGTAGTGGGATGCTGGCAGTGCAAACTGGGAAATCTCAAGGCTCCTTCCTCCATTTTGTGCCATCACTGTTCAAAACAAGAAAGGACATTTTTTAAATATAGAGATTGACTGAACAAATTGTCCTAGGAAGGTATCGGTCCAGCGCACAGTACGCCGTATAAAATTCTAGGATAGAGATGAAGAAATCTGTCTTCCAAGTGGATTTTATTCCTTCCCTGTTGCCTAGCTGCAAATACAACCCCTCCCATGCTTACTGCCCTTTTTTTAGGCATTATACTGGATCAGCGTGATTCGGTGTTCTCCTGGGTTCCTTCCATTTCCCTGGCCTGATGCTCCTTGGATGTCCCTAGGTATGGGGCATATTTGGCACAGTTGAGGCACAAAAGATTAACTCTGCAAAATGTTTTCCTGGTTTTCCATACCCTGTGCTAAATGTACCTCATGAGGGGGATAGTAATATACAAGAAGTCTTTAATAAATTACCTGATAGGATTTTCATCAATGTGAGAATTTGGGGCTGTAAGTGCTAACTGAACTTGCTGGGTTTTTTGAATAATAAAAAAAAGTCATTGAAAAATGCTTATTTCTTAGTCTTTGTATTCCTTTATATAAAAAAAAAAAATAAATAATTGCAATCCAGATTGCTGTCTGGTGCTGGATTCCTTTTTTTTTTTTTTTTTTTTAATTAATTTCTTTGAACTCATTAGGTAACTATTTTGCTGCGTTTCTTTTCTTTTATTCTGCCACTGTTCTCCTTTCATTTAAACATTCTGGGTCTTCAGCATGGGCTAGAACTTCCTGGATTTTCACTTCAACAGGAGACAGTATATGAATCTTCCTTCGAAGAAATAAACTACTAGAACCTCTGTATGTGCTGTCTTGACTGAACCATGGTGATGGAGGATTGTTACAGCTTGAACAAAAACCCAGGAACAACAGTCATCATTGGATATTTGTTGGGCAAAATGAATTGGAAGCAGTATGTCCTGCTAGCTCTGCTGAAATAAAAGACTCAAAGCTGTGTTCAATTTTTGTTATAGGAAGTTACAGTATTTACTGGAAGGGGAAATTCATGCTGGTTGGTAACACCAGGACTGATGGGATTTCGCTCCTATTCCCTGTGTATGAAAACGGGGGCAGTTACACAGTGGTAGTGCTGGGTTGGTAATTCTAAATCTGATGTTCTTTTAATTTCATTTAGCTTTCTTAAAGCCTTTAGTTTGGGAGATTAATTTGAAGCTGAGCATTGTTCTCGTACCCTGATATAAAGATGTAGCAGTCAAGATGTCTGGAGCAACTCTAGGGTTAGGATCGTGCAGCTGTCTATATACGCTTGCAACTGTGAGGTTTTTGGCAACGTTTGAGAATGCTGTATAGACTCGTAACAAAGATAAAATTTTGACAGTGCTAGAAACTTAGCTGAGAGAGGTGTGAAAGTCCTTGAGAGGGAGGGAAGAGAGGGATAGCGGAGCTCCCCCGGTTCTGTCAGGGTGCTAGCAGTTGACTGCAACAGCAATAGCTGTGTTTGAACTGGAGCATTGCAGTATTCTTCCACTCCCCATTTACAGAGAAAAACAATTACGTATGTATATGCAGTACTAAAATTACTATGCCTAGATCAACAGTTTTCAATATTTTTTTTCCAGTCCATTACTCACTGACATTTATATGAATAGACAAAGCCTGTTTAGACCAGTCCCAGTCAGCGCTGACAGGAATGACGTGGCTGTAAGATGACATACTTTTAGAGGCTTCCAAGACTTCCAAAGGGAGTTGGAGACAGAAACAGGGCAGGACCTTCTCAGTGACTTCTATCTTCAAAAGCAGTAAGAAAGTAAGATGGAGGATGCAGGAAGTGAGTCACTGGCCTGCTGGGCAGCGTGACATATTTCATGTAGCATCAGACCATCTCCCAGAATGGGAGAAGGCTTGCAGCAGATGCAATTTCTTTCTTGGTGGTGAGGGAAAAATCAGTTTTCTGGGTTTCCATGGTCTGAAGATACTTAACTTGCAGCTGAAGAAAAAATGGTCAAGGGAGTCATACCAGTACAGATACTTGGACCTGAAATTCGTGAATTAGGTAGTCTGTGACAAGCAAATATAAAGAACAAAAATGTTAACTGTGCATACACTGTGAGAAGACTTACTAATAACTGAGAGAAACTGGAAATGAACATTAGCAGGAAGATACCTGACATAACTGGTTTTATAGTGGAAGGATTCACGTGATTGAAATGCTGGAGTGGGTACTATGTCAAGATGAAAGTGACATTTGATTTTTGGGCAAAGAGAACAGGATTTACAGGCTTTGTGAACTGATATTGTAGCCAACAAGGCATAAACAGATCAGAGGGTGTCTCGTCTAGACCACCAAATAAGAATATAATGCCTTTTTGCATAACAGATACAGGATATGTGCTACTTCAAGGGATTTCATCCTAGGGGATGCACTTTACCAATTTATGGGAGCAAAACATTCTGGGAATTTCTAAGAAAAAAAAAAAAAAAGGCAGCTGGGCAGGTGGCTGTGTCTGACACAATCTTTAATAAGCAGTTTGGTGCAATCATCCTTTAGGCTTCCTTTTATTTAAAATGAGCTGCTACCTGGGCATCTGTTATGCATAAACATAAGATAGTACCTATGAAAGAAGCGATTTCTCAGTGCCGAGAATTGGAAAGAAGCAGGGTTTGCAAAATACATGTATACGTGTACAACATGAAAGTTTTTGATAGGATTGCAAATTAAATATTTTAAAGTGTCAGGAATAAAGTTCTTTGTTAAATCTAAATTTAGCCTCAGTGCATCTATTACACTATTGTCTTTAATTACATGATTTTCTTGCCTCATGTTCCTGTTTTTTTTTTTTACAAAATACGTGGAAACTGTCTTTTTCATGCCTCACTGAGTATACAGGAAGGATTTTGAGAGGCTTACTTTGCCTAATCCTCATTGTTCAATATATGGCCTTATTTACTTCCCCATAGTAATATCTAGCCTGAAAAATAAAAGGTTATTTTCTTAGCTTTTTCTTATGTAACTGGAATGTTACAGTGTCTTAGTGCTTGCCAAATATTTATTGCTCTATCTTCACGGTATGACCGTTAAGATAGAGCATCCCTGTTCTACTGACAGGGAATGCAGTAACAAAAAGATGAAGGTCACAAGTACCACATTATTAAATGCTGTTAATTTGAAGTGTAGCTTTGCTTAGTTTAAATGATATCCCAGACTTCTGCAGTTCAGACACAGGAGCTGGGATTCATTTGACCAAAGGTGATCACCTTCAAACCTGAAATGTGCATGTGGATGAACTGTCGCCCCAGGGCTCCTGTTACGGACAGAATAACGCACAGAATGATGTATAGAAAGGATCTGCTGCCAAGTGCCCCCAGAATGAGGAAGGTAAATCTTGGTTTCCCGGGCCTGCTTTTGGAACTGGTTTGTGCTCCAGGGTAAGCATCAGCTCCATGAGATAGCACTTCCCAGGTGTGTTTGGCTGACCTGGCTTCCCCGGAGCGCCGTGCTGGCACTGCTGGCGGCTGGGCCCTTTCCCCATGCCTGGGCAAGCCCCCAGCTGTACGCCGAACAAAGCTGTGCAATAACTCTTTTTGACCCGTGTTTGGAAAGAAGCAAAGAGATGCATTCGATTCTTAAAATAACAAAGGGACATTTGCTGCTGCATCAATAACAAAGAAGGATGTCAAGCAGTTGCCAGTAATATTCAAGGTATTAACTCTGTTGTACCACGTAACTCGAACTCAAGCTTTCTTTCAGAAAGACCAAGTTCTCAAAAACTGGGAAGTTGCTTAAAAAAAAAAAAAAAAAAAAAGCAGCTTAGAAAACTGATGGCATTCCAGAGAGAGTGTGAGTGCATGTGTCAATATACTGCCAATATTTTAAAATGACAACCACAGTGATCCAGGTAGCTGCAGTCCTGGTAGCCAAGTACTGGAGAAAATCCTAGAGTGATACGGGATACAAGCAGTGAAGAATGATTTTCTGTGAGACAGACTTTGACAAACAAACTGGTTATCTATGGCAGATCAAGTTGAGAATGGTGAAACATCATTTAGCGTAGGAAATTCTGATTAAAAATAACATTATGCATAATCAATAAGGCACCTATTCCTGTTGGCATCCTAGGGAGGTCTGTTCCTGGTGTCACGATAATCAATTTTCTGGAGGAAAATAAGTTACTGATACATTTGCAGGTGACAAAGAAACTGCTGGACAGGCCACTTGTGCAAATAAAGCGGAGTTTGATTTATCCTAATGCCAGATCAGGTGCGCAGGAGCAAAGAAGGATAGGTCATGCTTGTAGGCAGTATGGATTCAAACCATGGTGTAGATTATTCCACAAAGAGGCAGCCCCACAAGGACAACAGACTGGCTGGTTGGGATTAGCTCTCCTGACCTGCTCGGCCCTTGGAAGCGGCTGGTGCCGAGGGAGGTGCCGAGGTCGCTGCTGGTGGCCCAGGACTGACGGGTGGCAGAATCAGAAAGGCCAGTTCACGCACAGAGTGGAAAAAGGAGAGGTGCCCTGGCAATGCCTCCAGGAATGATTTCTGAGGTGAGGAAAAGTCGCTCTGGTTATTTTACAAAAGCAAAACCCCAGTGATTGATCTTAGCCCGTGCACGTGGGAGATCACTGGTACAATGTCCCCTTAAGCTGATACAGGCATGAAAACCTGCGGCTGGAGGCTGGAATAAGACAAATGGTTACCGAGTATGAGCTACACCTCTCAGCAAACTAATTAGCGATCAAACGGATTTATCAAGAGATGCCGTGGACTTTTCATTACTGATGTCTTCAAGTCAGCACTGCTGGATGTCATTCCAAGGGAAAGGCCGTAAAGCAGTGAGTGTTAGGAGATCATGGGTGGAGGCCATTTAGCCCAAGGTCACGATGCTCTTAGAATTCTTTAGTCCACAGTGATTCTTTCCAAGTTATCGCACAGATGCCACCGTCGCGTGTGTGATACGGATTAGATGTATTACGCTGATCTTGCAAAGGTTTGCTGTGAGCAACTTCAGGAGAATTACGAGTGTGTGTAAGAAGCGAGGTGCCTAAGGCAGGGTTAAGGAAAGTTTTGCACTTGCCAGTAGCGCCTCCTGAGTGGGATCCACCTGCCTCGCAAGGCACAGCGACCCTCTTCCCTCGCCTCCTGGGGCTGCCCAGCCGGCTGCAGGCGAGCGGTGGCTGCTCGGGGACTTCGCAAGCCACGGCCGCGGGTGGGCAGTGTGCACGTGCTTGCCGGCGCGGGGGCACGCTGGGAGCCAGGCGGGAGCCTCGGCAGGTGTGTGGGGTGCGCCCGGCACCCCCTGAGGCGCGGCGGTGCCCGCGGGGGCGAACAGGCGTGGGGAGGGCTCGGCGCCCCCGGCAGCCCCGCCGAGTTCTGCGGGGAGAGCCGCCGCGACCGCCCCGAGCGCTGCTCCCGCAGAGCGCCCGGCCCCTGCGTGCCGCAGCGCGGCCACGGCGCGGGCCGCGCGTGTGCGTGTGAGTGCGTGTGCGAGCGCGTGTGCGTGTGCCTGTGCGCGCGGGGCTGGCGGTGCCCGGCCGGGGTGGCGGCGTGTCAGCGCGCGGGGGCGCGGGTGGGCCGCGACGGGGCGTGTGCGCGGGACCCGCCCGCGTGCCTGCACAGGCGAGCGCGCGCGGCAGTGTGCGCGCGTGTGCGCGCGCGACGAGGCGCGCGTGGGGCGGGTGCGCCTCCGCGCGGGGAGAGCGCGGGCCGGGGCGCGCGGCACCCGCCGGCCTCCCCGTGCCTGCGGGTGGGCAGCGGCCGCGCAAGCCACCTCCCCGCGCCCACGCGGCCCTCGCGCTCGCGTTGCGAGCCCCGCCCGCGGAGGGTGCCCGGCCCGCGGGCGCTGGATGCCGGTGCCGTGAGGGGAGCGCGGCCCGGCCCGGCCCGGCCCGGCCCGGCCCCGCCGCACACTTTGCTCTGCCCCCGGCCCCGCGCTGCGCATCCCGCTCGGCGGCTCTGCCCGGCCCGAAGGGCGGGCGTGGGCGGCACCTCCCGCCCGCGGCGGCTCTGCCCGACCCGCGGGGCGCCCGCGCCCGCTGCGCTGCCCCGGATCCCGGGGAATGCGGCACTAGCACCCCCGCCCCGGCTCGGCACCACTCCCCTCCTCCGCCTCCCCAGCTCTTAGGGGGTGGTGGTGGCTTCTTTTGCTCTTCGGCATTTTCTGCTGGAGCATCCTTTTTTTTTTTTTCTTTTTTTTTTTTTTTTTTTTCTCTCCTCCTTTTGGAGGAGGAGGAGGAGGAGGGGGGAAGGAGGGAGGTGTTCCATGAGGGCTGCTCGGGCCACCCCTCCGCCCCTCAGAGGTGCTGTCCCTCCCTGAGCGGAGAGGGGGGAGAGCAGCCGGGGAGGCAGAGGCAGGTCCCCCTGCCTTGCTCTGCCGCCGGGGAGAGAGGAGGAGGGTGGTGGGGACCGCGACTCTGTGTGCGTGGTGGTGGTGGGTATTTATTTATTTATTGCTCCTGGTGGTTGCAGCTGACAGACCTGGGAAGGAGTAGGCGCCATTGCCAGAAGGATTATTGCCAGGGGAGGGAAGGGGGGGGACGACGACAGCGAGGAGACCCCGAGGCTCCCGGGGAAGCAGAGAGCGGCGGCTCCTTTCCTCCCGCCTTGGCTTCTGCCGCCGGGGGATGCGCCCGGACTGAGAGGGGCTCGGCTCCCTTCCGCCACTCTGTCCGTCCCCCCACCCTCAGTCCTCCTCCTCCTTCTCCTCCTCCTCCTCCACCCCCCCCACCCCCCCCCCCCCATCCAGCAGCATGCATCCCTCTCCGCGGAGACCGGCCGCTGCCACCTCCAACCCTGCCATGCTACTGCTGCTCCTGTGCCTGGGCTGGGCGCCGCCGGGCTGGGGCTGGCCGCGGGGCAGCTCCCGGGGGGCGGCCGGGCTGCCCCCCAACGCCACCACGCCGATCTCCATCATGGGCTTGATGCCGCTCAGCCAGTCCGAGGAGGACCAGAAGAGCAAGATCGGCCGGGGGGTGCTGCCCGCCGTGCAGCTGGCCATGGATCAGATCCGCAACGAGTCCCTCCTCAACCCCTATTTCCTGGACCTGCGGCTGTACGACACGGAGGTAGGGACCGCCGCGGGCCCCGCGCCGCCGGGCGCAGGGGGAGGCGCCGCCGCCCAGTCCCGGGGCGCTGCGGGTGCCGGGGCGCAAGGGCAGCGCGGACGCCCGGGCCGGAGCTGCGGCTGCCGGCGGGGCCGTACGCGGCGCCTCGGAGCCCGCCCGACCCGCCCGGCCCCGCAAGCGGCCGGCAGGTGCGGAGGGACCGGCGGCGGGAGGGAGAGGACGCGGAGCTGGCGGGCCGTATCCTGCTGGCCCTGCGTATCCGGAGCGGCTGCCCCGGCCGCCGGGGCTCGCCCTGCCGCTCCCGAGGGCGCCTCTGCCCGGCGCGGCCGGGGCCGCTTGCAGCGCGGGGGTGGGCCCGGGCGGGTGCCCGGGTGCCGGGGGGTGCCGGGGGTCCGCTGCCCTTGGCACGCACGTACAGCGGCGGGAGGCGGGCTGCTCTCGCTGGCGCTCCCTCGCCCGGCAGAACTGCGGCCGCATCCCTCTCCCAGGCGCTACCCGCTCAGCAACAGATGCACGCCGGCCGCTGGACTCCCCCTCCCCGCCAGCGGGCACACGCTGCCAGCCCGGTTTATCCCACGCAGCGCCGGGGCGCGAAGGGCAGCGGCCGCGGCCGCAGCTGGAGGAGGAGGAGGCGGCAGGGAGGCTCTCGCAGGGTTTCGCCGGGTCTCCCTCCCCTCCTCTGGCTGGCGCGGCGGGAGCGGCTGGGCGCCCGCCCGGGGGGGCGCGGCGGGCCGCGGAGGCGCTGCTCCCCGCAGTCACACCCGCAGCCCCTTCCCGCGGGGCGCCCGGCGGGGGGGGGGCGGGGGTGCCCGCGGGGTGCCCCGCTCCGGACCGGCGCCGGCGGGCGGGCTGCGCTGGGAGAGGAGCCCCGCGCCGTGCTGTGCGGGCAGGCGTCTTTCCTGTACACGGCAGGGAGCGAGGCAGGGAGCGAGGCGGGGGCTTCAACTTGGTTCCCACCACCAGCCACCCGCAACTGCATTGGGTTTCGGCCACAACTTCAGTAAGCGGGCGTTTGCGGCGGGGACGCGCTGGCTCAATACCGAGGGTTGCCTGAAGATGGCAGTCGTTCCTTGTGTAATGCTGGTGCCGGGCGCTCATTTCCAAGACAACCCCCGGTAAAGCAAACGGCGGCTGAAAATCTTCCCCGCTGTAATTTAAGGAAGCCCCTGCCTTCTGCCCTTCGATTCCCAGCGTCCGAGGAGAGCAAGCTGAGAGCAGCAATGACGGGCTGTACTGCCTCCTGATAGTGTCTCTGCCCCCAGATTCCTACAAAAGGCTCTCCTTCTAGGGCGGCTGCTCTTTATTGACAGAAATTTGTCATAGCGTATTTTCAGATACCTCTGAGCAGAAATCCACGGAGGGCAATATTGCTGAAGACGTCATTTAGGACAGAACATGCTGCCGTCCTGTTGTGTGAACAACGCTGAGATATTGAAAGGCGATACTAGCGAGATGACCCTAGAGTAGCTGTTTGTTTCCTTAAAAAAGATGAATCTCAGGGAACTCTGCAATCGTAATGAAAAGAATTATGGGGGATTTTCTGAATGGCATTACCTGTTTCATAAAGTGAGGTACGTGTTAGAAAAAAAATCACAGTTCTCCTAATCCTGCTTTCATTACATTATGCTGTTTAAATCCTCCCCTTGGATGGAATTGTTACAAAAATAACACATGCATAGGAAGGAGGGAAGCCTGGGCAAGATCTTCCTTCTTCATACAGTAATATCATAATCAATAAGGTGCTGCACTTCATTGCAGTCAAAATATTTCAAAGGTCTTCATACAGATTTCAGGTACTGACCTAGGTACTTAGCATTAAAATATTCAGGGCCGGGGGAGGGAGGGGGGGAACGGAACGAACCCTTCTTTACTCTGGAAAGAGTATCAGTTTCTTAAAAAATGCATTTTTACTGTTTTGTACTCTAGGGACATAAAGAATCGGTCATGTTGCCAGCTTACTGTGTAGCTTTGAATGCTTTTAAGCAATTAATAAATGGATGGTTATGGAATGCTAAGTCAGGCAAATGTATGTATTGGGAGAATGGTTGGATCATTATTGCATGCTTAGTAGTGACAAGTAAATAACTTAGTGTTCATGAAGAACGCTAGATTGACTGCACCAGGACGGCACAGACTAATGGCTGGAATAGCCATCGAATACATGATGGCAGTGCAAACTTTTTCACTTGGTTCAGACATTTCCTTACTCCTTCAGTGCACTTACGGTAAGCAGAAGGGTAGGTGGCTCACCATGCCCACTTGGTCCTCAGCCTATTTTCTGAGGCCACCAATAAATAGACATGCCTGAAGGGCCTGGATCCTTATCATTGTGTAATCGCAGACCAGGGAGTAGTTGTGCCTCTCAGGGCTTCCCAGGTGGTGCTTGTGACATTGTCAGCTCTTGAAAAAGAGAATGTAGAGCATTGAACGCATGGGATTTTTTAATAGCTTGAGAAATAATTGTAGTATATTTATAATGCTTAGGAAATATATGGCAGTGATTCAGAAACTCATATACTCTCTCTCGTGATTTTCCAAAATCTCCCGTTGTCGCAATCTGATGTTTCTATTGCAGTTTTGCATAATGCTTTAACAAAAAGCTCTCAAAAATAATAATGACAATAAAAACCCCTGGATTTTTTTTTATTATGCATTCAGGTAGTCGTACAGAATATTTTAGTTTGCTTGATATTTCTGGTTTGTATAACGAAGCATTATAATGACTTAATTTCTGACCAACCATCTGAAGAACTGCAGCATACCTTCTAAGTTTGTTGTTTGTTGGCACTTGATCTTGCTAACCTTTGAGCCCATGAGCAGCAGCTCTAGTGTTTTTCAATGCATTAAACTGAATTAAGCACTTAAGTACAATCCTTAGTCTACGTCTTAAGCAGTTGTGATTGTGTGAATTACACCTTCATTACAAAATATGACCATAGGTTATAGCAAGTGCATAAAAATGCAGAGGCTTCTTTCTTGAGTATTTTTGATGCTTAAATGTATTTGGAGTGTGATCCTGATCCAGTTCGGTGAACTCTGTTTTGCCACCCCATAGGCATATCTTTATCTATTTGGGCAGTCTAGTGTAGGCTCAGTCAGTAAAACAAAGCTCAGCCAGCTGTAGGCATTTGCACAACTCAGGTCTTAAGTTAGTGACTTTGTGCTGTTCATTTCAGTGAAAGCGGGAGCAAACTCTAGATGAGACTCTTAGGCAAAATTTTGTAATTACGTTATTTCAGAAACTAGAGGATTTATAAAGTGATCATCTGTAAAGAGTCTCATCCCAAACCCACTGAAATTAATGGCAGTAATGCACTGATTCCAATAGCCCTTGGACCAGCTCCTAGAAGTTAAGGGTGCTTGATAGTTTATGGCTTTGGATCAATAACCATGATATAATATTTCTTCTTTTTCCCATCCTTGTGACTGTAACTTTAGTTCGTTGAAAATGCAGAAAAATGTTTTGTGAAATAATTAAAGAGAAAGCTTTACACACACACATGATGTAGTTCACAACTTCATGTAAATCAGGAAAGATGATATGTGCTTAAGCACCCTGACACACATCCGTTACAAGAAAAAAAGCAGCATAACCCTAAAGTACAGGAATTAATCATGCTAGTAGACAATATTATCAATTTCAACAGCATTTAATTTGCATCAGGCAAAACCTGACCATACAGAAACTAGAGGAAGAGGCACAGTGTCAGAAGACAAGTGCTTTAATGGAAGTTGGATATCTGCCCTTCTGCATCTGGACATCTCTCAAATATGGAATATATTTTCTGATTTCTTGTAGGAGCAGTGCTGGAAGTGCTGCACCGACAAGCCGAATTTGTTTTGAATCTAAACACGTGTAGTCAAGAAAGCTGTGTGTGCAAGTTAGAATTCTGTCATTTTTTTCTGAAGATCAAAGTGAGTCTTGACAAGCTGAAAAAAATATTTTCCAGAAGTAAAAGTGGGGTATATTATCACAAAGAGAGAAGAATATTCATACCATTGGGATGAGATTATTTCATGTTCTCTTAACTACTACAAATAAATTGTGGTAATCCTGATATAATCTCATCTTTATGTGATAATACTCTCTAATACCTTTAAATAGCAGGTTGGCATAGAAGGATGAGCTCTGGAAAATGCACAGGACTCCACAATATCTGAAGGAAAATGTGACCTTACTGACAGTTAATATCTATTTGCCTTCTCCTACTCTGTAATTAAGTAGCAAGTACCTTTGCTAATTTATCTGACAAGAAGTTACAGCCTAGGTACCAGTAGCCCTTCTTATTATTTTCTATTTTACTAAAAAATTGTGTGTATTTTCAGTAAAAACCTCCTCCCTCAAAGTTTAAGAAAGTTGTACAGGCTGTGCACCAGTCTGGGTCACACCTACCAGCTATTGTAAGTTTAAAAAGACTCTAAGCCTCCAAATAAAGATGCCTTTTTCAAAAAGACCAGTCATGAATTGTGTCAATGAAGTTGACTCATATCTTCTTCATGCAAGTGGAAGTAAGTCATATTTGCTTATACTAAGGATGGGGAACATATTCTGGAAACAGGAGAGTGGGTTTGTGCCAGTGGTGCAAAATAAGGTGTCTGTCCAGGAGCGTGAAGCTCAGTGTTCAGTAGAACCTGATGGTCCTCTGAGAGGAACAAAGGACTCCCAGTTTCCATCTGACAAACTCTGCCCTAACAGAATTGAGCAAGGGCACCCCTCCCATGCTCCCCTAAAAGAAGTGTGCACAATGTGTTGGTTAGGGCCTTTGCCTTAGGGCGCACAGGTTCAAGTCACTCTGACAACAGCTGGATTTGCGCGGGGAAGTATGGTGTCCCGAAGCCAGGTCAGGACTCTGGGAGTGAGGCCTGACAGGCTTGTGAGTACTTTGAGTAGTAAATTATCTGGAACCTTACTTTAATTTTTAAAGTAGTGCTCAAAAAGGGACAGATACAGTGGTGGTGTGGTCGTCTGAAGAGTAACAGTCAGCTAAATACACAGGAGATGTCAGGGTCTGAGAGAGGGTACAGGTTACAGCAGACTGAACTGGCAGACATTTGTTCTTGTATCGTCAGATGAGTTTGTCAGGCATATGTTGAAGTAGTTGGGTAATTTCTTACCTTTAAATATTACCAAGTACTTGTACTGTCTGATGTATTCAAAGGGTGTAGCATTAAAATGCAATACACTACGTGCATGGATGATGATTACTGTCTACTCTGCTGGCAACGTTCTGCTTGGGAGGGACATTTTTCTTTAAATAGTCACTGTCCCCTTTGACTTTCGCATAATACATAATATGGCTCCATTTGTGGCATAAGCTCTTTTTTCTTTAGAGTTTTGTAAACTTGGAGGGAATAATCTGAAAGTTAAGTGTATATGTTAATTCTATGCTGGCTTCTCCGCTGATGCTAAGATGTGGGTGGGGAGAGGAGAGAAATCATGTATTCACTGCACCCACTCCTCTGGATGCGGATCCCAGACCTGCAGAATGTATATCCTCTAAATACCTCTGCGAAGAGATTAAAGCCAATGTATCATTTTCTGGCATATGTCTTGCAATTTCATGTATAACTTATCCTATGCATACTGCAATGTTATGCATAACACACTGTTATGGAATCTTTTGATTCAAATGCCAAACATGCTCTGTCAGCAGGGAAAAAATATTTTTTGAATAAACCCAGGAAGGAGTTTCCATTTACATTTGAAGAAAGAGGGGGAAGGCCCTATCCTCTGATATGGTTATCAACCAGAGCGAATTACTCAAGTTTGTAGAAAAGATGGGGTGTAATATCCTGGTGATAGCTGTGAAGAAAATATTTGCGATAGGAAAAGGGTGAGGAGGGAGCTAGAAAAGAGAGATTTAATGATGTAATTCACACAGAAAGTTGTCAATGTAATATTTATATTGTTTTAATTAAGTACACATAAATATTTGGGATGGCAACATAAATAGCATCGCATATCAGGGCTACAAAACACCATCTCACATTAATGATCCGAGCATGATGACGCACGTGTGTCTCAAGCTTTGTTTTCTGCTTTTCAGTTTCATTGCTTTATGGATGTTTTCATGGCATATGGTGGAAGAACAATGCATTTGAGCAAACTGCAGAAGCTGTGAGCTAAACAACTCTTTCATGAAACTCAAGTGGAGGCCATTGCTATCACAGGAAAGGAAATATTTTACCTTAGGAAGAGTTGAACCATTGCATATGGAGGTCTGGCTCAGGGAGTCAGGTGATGGAAGTTAGCAGAGGAAAACCCTTTGCAATCCATTTTGGCTTAAATAACCTTTGGAGCAGCTAGGGCTAGCAGAGACATACATTAAGGCCAGTCAGCACAGGTCCTTTAGATGTGCATTGATACCCAGCAGCCCCATATATCCCAGGAGCTCTATTTCAGACTGTGGGATCCCAAGCTGAGAGGGTACAATGCACATACATGACATTTTTTTTTCTCATTTATTTTTGTACTAGGAATCCTGAAACTAAATCAGTGACAGAGCCTGAAGCTTTTCAGGAGCCAGATGCACTGTTCCCGTATTTGTGGGTCTGTCTGAGCTAGAAATGAGATTTGCAGACTTTTGTGGTCCCTGGCTCCAGCATTGATGGACCGGTAGCTTGACTCCTGAAGCAAACTGGTTCAGCCACAGCGTTGCTCTGACTTAAGGAAGGTAGTACCCTTAAGAATAGCTGGAATATATTTTCAGTCATGTTGTGTCTCCCCTTGCCATGCCACTGACACTTTGAGGGCTGTTTTCTTTGCTAGACAGGGATTTCTCTATTTGCAGAGGATTTTGCTGTGGGTAAGATCTGCTGGATTTGGGGGCTGCTTGATGCTGCCTGCTGAGTGGAAACAGGACATACTGACTGGCAAACATATTTTTTTTTTTAGGTTTTCTTTTTTTCCTTGTGATGGAACAACCATGTAATCTCATTGCCAAGTCAGTGATTGAGGTCCAATTTCTGTGCCATTAGTTTTTCATTATCAACGGCCTTTAGTTCTATTTTATCCATAGTATTTTCCAAATAAGTGTTCTCAAATGTGAAAATGAAAGCTAACAACTTAAAGGCAAATATCCACCTTCTCTCTGAAAATAATAGTCACAAAGAACGAGGAATAGAAGGGCTAATTCAGAAGGGCTGTCCAAATTGTTGTTACTGAGGCTCCTGAGAGATGAAGGCCCAGGTAATGGACTAATTGCTTTAAAGTGAACATCATGAGTTTGAGGGATAGGATTAGAAAACGTAGGTTTCCTACTAGGGCCATGGTATTTCTTTTAAATAATTAATGAGTTCTAAGATCAGAGGACCATTAGGATTATCCAGCTCTTACAATATAGGCCATATATTTCACCTGGGGACTTCACTTGCTGCACTGTGAACTAGGATATGTACTTTAGAAAGCCCTCTGATCTTGTGTTGAGGATCCCCCCAAATTCTCCTCCCTGGAAAACTTTTCTCAGTGATTTGCTTGAAATCCCTTTAAAAGTCCATTGCTATTCCCAGCTTAAACTCTGCTGACCCTGTAACCACTGAAGCTGTGAGTGCTCAGCTCCCAGGTTTTGCACACACTGCTCTCCCTGCAGTCCCTTCCTCTCTGCGGAGCCCGGCAAGACGGCTGTGCAGGATGACTGAGGCTTTTTGATTTTTTTATGCCTATTCAGGGCAACCAGCCTTGTATGAAGGGCTCTGATGGACTGGATCCTGCTGGAATCGGAAGTCTTCTTCCCTTCTTCAGATGGTCACAGACCATACATGGCAACCTTGTTAGTTTGCTTCTTGGCAAGCTGGATCTGCTGGATTCATGTGCTCCTTCACAGAGTAGCTGGTTCTGCAGAATGTTTTTTAAGTTCTTGGCTGAACCTCATTTTCTTCTCTACACCCCTTACATTTTCTACCATAGTGTGACCATTTTACCACAGTCCCCATTAGAGGAACTCATCCTGCCTGCCGGATTAAGTTATTTCCAGAATATATGTTTTTTAAAAAATTAAAGAATTACTACCATATATATTTAAAAGAATGTATTTGCTCAATCTTTTAATTTCCTTAAAGTAGTTATGTATTTTAATTTACCATTTACCTACGATAGGCCTCTGCTTCTGCTGCAGCTTCACTGAACTACAGAATTATGTGAAGACTCATACACACAATAGGTGTCTAAGTAACCATTTTACTTCCAAAATCTCCAGGGAGAAGTATTAAGAGGCCCCTTTTGGGATGCTAATTAACTTCCTTTCCACTGTTTACTGCCCCTGGTTTCACAGGGAATTTAATGTTTTTCTAGCAAGGAACACATCTTTCTTTACAAATTTTAGTCTGTATAAAGTGACAGTTTTTGACAGATTAACAAAATCTAATATAACATTTTTCAAGCATTTTGATTATCAGACTACACACCCTTGTGTTTCTTAATAGCATCATACAGAGATATTTTAGTGTACACATAGAATATAAAAATAATGAACTCTGCATTTCTTTGGGGTCTTTTATATAATTTCAAGGTTCTGTAAAAGCACTTTGGGTTTTGCTTTCCCTTCTCACCTGTGAATTTGGAGAGCTCCAAGTATTAATAATTTACAGGAGGCTGACTGAGATAGAGAGCCAACTTCCTCTTTCTTCCCTTCCATTTTCTCCCATTCTAAAAATTATAAGCGGGACCAATTCCATGTTGTTGGTGATAATCTAATCTGGAGGGATGTGCTAGTGGCAGGAAGACATTATGCAATGTAGTAAAATAAGTTAAATAGCAATAGATACTACTATGCAGAAAGTGATACAAAAAGCTTTGCATTCCAGATCTTTAAATTTAGCCAAGCTCCCCTCTGCTCCTGATTTCCTGCTGTGAAGAATGCTAATGGTATCAGCTGCCTTTTTTTTTTTTTTATTAAAAAAAATGTTTCAAGTTAGGTCCCTGAACCAAAGATTTGCTTTGCAAAAGCACCAAGTGATTTGCATTTTCTGTCAACAGCAGTGGGAATTGCTGAATGCTCAGCACTTTAGCAAGCCAGCCCACCTATGAAAATGCAACGTGCTTCTATGAGGAGGAGACCTAGAATTGCCACTTTTAATTAAGAACAAAGGCATTCATAGTTGCTTGCTTTAAAGTTTCAAATTGCCTGGTGGAATAAAATGCTGATTTTGTTCAGCCTTTGGGATGCAGATCCTTTCAGGATTGGTTTCAGCATTATCAGAATTAAATATCCTTTAGAATTGGATTATTGCATCTCAAAGATCTTGTTGCTGAGAAATATGCAAGGTGCAGGTATTTTTTAAAACAACAGCTATTTAAAAAATAAGGTTTTTTTGTAATTAACATATATATGGAAATGGTATGTTTGATCTTGGCAAAAATGACAGCTTGTATGATATAAACAAAAGAAGTGACATATGTCCCTCGGGCCTTGTTACTCAAGGCAGGTCTATACAGTTGCCACAATTATGTCAGTCGTGGGTACCAGGAGGTGTTATCTCAATGTCAGCAGAAGCCCTTGGTGGAGTTAGAGCAGCAAACAGCTCTTTTTAACTGATCTATTAAAGGTTATTTCTTTTAAAGGGGATAATTTGCTGGAAGTTAGAATGTGTTTTTGTTGACCAAGGAGTTAAAAAGTTTGGTATTATTAGAAATCATTTTTCATCCATTGTAGAGCATGTTACAGATTAAGCGGCCTGTGAACGTTAAAGTAGATAGACCAAGCTTCCCTGCCCCGCTCCCCCCCCCCCCTCCCCCCGGCCCCGAAGGTGGAGGGGAAATGCATTCCTGTGGCTTTCTGCTTTCTTCTGAATCTTTTACAGCTTGTCATCTTCATTCTCAAAGTGCTGCCACTAGAATTTGATCTGTTGCTTCAGAAATAATCTCACCAATGCTGTATATACTAGTAATTTTATCTCTTTTCTTCAAGCCTTCTGTTCAGAGTGGAGGAAATGAATTTGATCTTTGTGCTGCAATGCTGAGGAAGAGGGAAAAGAAGCAGAGATGAGATTTTCAGGCTACATATGAGGAGTGAGACACTAGAATTTGTGGCAAAAATGAATTTTCATTTGCCTTCTCCAGATGAATCTTGCTACCTACAAGTCAATCTGGTCAGTCTTGCTTGGCAGGGCAGTTGGAAGTATTAGTAGCCTGGTCATTTGGGTGGTGCTCTGGGAGATAAATAATTTTAGCTGAATAGCCAGCTACTTAAAAAGCTGGGATATATTAGAGGAGATAATAGTGCCTCGATATTGAAGCTGCTCTTGGCATAGGGAGAGGCTTGGTCTTGATATAAGAACAGGAGTTGCCATCCAAAATAAATCACAATGTTTTCCAATATATTACTAAGGTTTCTTAGGATGTGTGAATGCTCTGTACTCTAATTACACTGAGTGATTAAGCAGCAAGAGCAGAGACACGTGGGACAAGAAGAATGAATGATAACCTACTTTGAAAAAAACTAACGTTTGAGGCTGGGGTTAGAACATCCTATAAATGTTAATGGGTGTTACTCAAGGCGGAGGAAGTTTTGTGTGGGATGTCTGAGGTGACATACGGCTTAAATATATAGTCAGCCTTTAACACAGTTAATACAGTCTATAGTCAACCTTTTACATGAACTAATAACTCTTTAAGTGATTTATGGTTCAGAAATACTGATCATGGGATTGAGAACTCAATTTAAAATGCTATAAAGGCAGAGGATAATGTGGTAAGGAGGACAACACAGGAAAGATTTCTCCTTTTGCCTTTGAAAAGTATTGGCTATAGGCAATAGGTTTATGCCAGGTGTTTGGTGGGTATTTTGCTTTTTTAAGTTCTCAGAGACAGTGCATCTATGAGGGAGCACAATTTCCTCCTACAGTTTCCCTCTCTGAAAATTACTCAGTTTGTGCAGATCTCACAAAGGAGATGCCAACAGTGAGTCATCTGGTCACCAGTTCTGTCCTAAGGCTTTCAGCTAGCTCTTGCAAAAGCTATAGTGATCCTTACTGTGCTGAAGAACAATTATTTATCTTTGGTAAAGACTCCCAAAATAGTGCTGAAGGCAGGGTTTAAAATGAAATGGTCTTCATTTTCTGACACTGAAGTCAAATTTCAAAATTAGTACTATTTCAAATAATTGTGGGAATTTAGCTTCACGTCTGAGAAATACGTATAAGATGCAGTGAGTTGATTTATCAGATCAAGATTTCACAATTTTTATGTTGTGGTAGTAAATTCTGAGGCTGTTGAGTAAACTGAGTTGAAAGACACTGTCTTCAAAAGTGTGATGGGCATACCAATCTGCTTTTGTCGGCATTAAGCCTCAGGAGATGTTATTTTAAACCTGAAAATTGTATCTGTATGATCAGTCACATGCATGGCAAACATGGCTGGTTTTTTCATCAAAATGAAAACAAATGGGCATGTTTTGACACAGGTGTTACAGGATCAATTAGCCATAAAGATACGATGTAAGAAACAGTCATCTGGTTACATAGGTGAATGTTTCTGTCAGATAGCAGATTTTAAGGAAGCAAGTAACACGAGGCTGCACGAGTACATGATCGTGCTTGTTCCTTTGCCAGGCATGGGTTAAATGCAGCAATGATGAGGAGACCCAAAAGTAGCACAAGGAGAAAAAAATATTGATCTAGGTTGAAGTCAGTCATATATCTACAGAATGAGGTGGTGCTCCCTGCAATATATGTCCTTAAAATGTATGTCCATCCATATGATGCTGAAAATTATTTCATAGCCTCTGATACACCATTGGTCTCTCATGGATTTAAAGCCATTGGGTTGGGCAATGCGGGTTGAATGAGGTGTGGTGGCATATTTGGTTTCTGAACACAAAAGAGGATACTGGATATTCAAACCACATTTTTTTGTTACCTAAATGTGAGCCAAAGCTATGACTCGTGGAGCCCCATGTTCCCACTTAGTTGATGAAAAGATTTGGGCATAAGAAGAAGAGCAGTGCAGAGCACCTTAGCTGCTGAAGTTTGGCAATGTGAGTACCTCCCACTTGCCCCCTCTCCTCTCCTTTAGTGTAGTCAATGCTGAAATAATGCTGGTAAAGAAGGCTGGTTCAAGGACTGTTCATCAACAAAATCCTGTTTAAGCCTCTAAGAAAGGTATTAAATGGGATTTAAGCAACATCTTGGCCTACACTGGCCCTCTGCTCAGGGAAGAATTTCATCCTGAGTTTAAAAGATGTTTAAAAATATGTTTTCAGTAATCACATTATAGAATCATAAGACTAAGCATCAGAAAATACCTATTAAGTCATTGTGTTAAATTGTTGCTATGCCGGACTGTGCTACCGGAATGTGCTTCCTACTAGCATTGTGCCTAGCTGATGTGCTAAATTTATCAGTATAGGGAGTTCCATAACAAATTTTGACCCTGCTGCGTTTGATTTGGTCATAGCCTTGTACAGGACGAAAAACAGTACCTCCTGCCCGCCATGAAGGGCTCCATACAGCCTTGCTGCTTTCTGACTATAGACAATGGTGATGAAGAAAAGCAAGGTTATGCATCAGGTATTTCTATTTCCCCTTGTATTTGTGTCCAAGAATGCATGGAGGGGAATAATAATTGATTGGGCTCTCTTCTTGCCCACCCAGTTGCAAGTGAGTTGGCAGACGAGGCACTGTGGACAGTTAGTAATAAATTGAGCGTATCTCCTGCTTGGGGCTATTTGCTGGGCCCAAGGCAGACATTTATTGCTTCTTTACTCAATATTATTTTGCTCTTTTACTTTTATTTATCTATTTACTCCCATGCCCTCATGTTATGCAATATACAGATTGTAATTATAAATTAGAATGTTTATAATTAGACTTTATTTGGAGATTTTCTGTAGAAGCTTTTTAGTTCATGTCAGTTTCAGAATAATGTATTGACCTGGAAACTGTATTTTGAAAATTAAAATTAAAAAAACACCTTTACTTTCTGCAGCAAACTAATACTTTGTTTTGAAATGTCAACTATTCACAAAATAAATTGCCAAGCTCTGAACATGTAATTTCAAATTTGATTTATACCAAATTAAACTTCTGCCTGTGAGCCCTTCCATTTGTTTTCCTTTCAGGTTATTGAGTCATGAAAACCTTTGAGGTTTTGGGTTTCCATCCCAGCTTGGTACAGGGTGTTTCTTTTGAAATCTTTTGAATTTCCACAAGATGGCAAAACAATTTGCTATTCAGCTGCATGTGTAGTGACACTGTGCTGAAAGTTGGAGCTTTTTTCTTCTTGAACAGGCATCTCCCAGGCTAGATGTTCCTCATCTCCCTGTCCCTGGGCTTGGCTCTTGTGTTTCCCTCCCTTGCCTTTGATAGCATTCCAGTAGGTGTAGGGGGCTTTCTGTGCATGGGGAGAGCCGGCTGCTTGAATGGAGGGAAGGGATCACCCAGGTGTCTGCTTACACCAGAAGAGTGACATTGCTGCTGTGAAGGGAGGAGCAGGGAGGACGGTGCTTGCCTGAGGGGTGAAGTAAACTGCTAGTGCCAGGGGACAGAGGTTCAGGCTCTTCTCTGGTGTGATGGTCCTGTTTATGTTCCCTTCTCACCCTGGTCAGTTTTGATTTTCCTGCATCTCCCGCATTACTATTTTCTCTGCATTTCTGCATGCGCAGCACCTGTTCCATTCTGTAGCCTGGCATATTACTTGAAAAACTGCAAATAGTGTGATGAAATTACTTAGCTAGCTACAACAATATGTGAAATGCCTGTCAAACGCTTGTACATGGGAGGAACAGGCTTGGATTCTGTATATGCTCACAACTACCATTGCTTTTCAGGGCTTCTGAGAAAAGCAGAGTCAGGCAGAGGATATACAGCTTACAGCTGATGCAGCTTTTGCACTAGAAGTGCATGAAATATCAAAGCTCAAGACTGCATGTTCCCTGTTTGGTCTGTATGAAGCCAGTTGAAAATGTGATCTGTTCAAGATAAAACAGACTAAAGCAGTCTTCTGACCCGACAGTGTACAGGTTGCTGCAAATATGAGTTCAGTATGCAATCACTTCAATCAGTCCCTAGAATATCTATTTTCAAAGGAGTCATACTAGTTTGTTTATCAATTTTTCACCTATGGATGAATATTTCTGCTATAGAAATGTTTAAAATGACACATGTTTAAAATTAGACTTGGCAGAGCAATTTGTCTAGAGATTATTCTTGTGAAGTATTGATTCACAGCACTGCTGTGAGCTGGATTACTGTCCAAATTGGAAAGCCAGCCGTAGAGAGGTCTTTATCCTTTAATAACAATTAGCTCCTTTCTTAGAGGGACACAGCTGACTGAAGCAAGGAAAGCTGCAAAATGTCGGGCAACCAGGGGATCTAAGGCCTGCTCTTCAGGGATGTGGGCTGCAGGGGAAAGGAAGGAAGAAAGAGATATGCACCAACAAAGATGGTTTTCTGGAACTGGAAACTAGACATACTGGCGCTGTTTGTGTTACTAATAATCAGGTGCTCTGAGGAACTGGATCGCACCCGCCTCCCCCTTCTCGGGCTTTCACCCACCAGCTGCCTGATTGATCGGACAAACCTAACAGCAGGCGTGTTGCCCGCCATCCATTTAGCCTTGAAACATTTATACAAGCATTCGTGGATGTTGAAGAACTATGAACTCCAAGTATCATTCCACGACACGCAGGTAAATGGATGTAGGTGTAGAGCTGTGTTAACGTTTGGGCCTCCTTTGTGAGCACAGTTTTGGAAGCTTGTGACTGAATCCTTCCCTGGTGGCTCTGCCAAAATACTGTGAACATGGCTTTCTGGAAGAGTTTGGGCTCTCAGGTGGGTGCCTGACTGTGACAGTGATCTTGCAGTGGAATCATGCCCTGCTGGTTCTAGAAGTAGGAATAAAGAGCGTGGGAATTAGGAGGGATGGCAAACACCTATGGCTCTCTGGGTTTCTGAGGTACCCAGAAAGCGTTCCCCAGATCCATGGCTTGCTGAGTTGCTCTGTTCTTCTGCATTCTGTTCTGTGTCTTGCTCTTCCTGCTTTCTCTGGTGACAGCTCTATAGATTGCCGCCTTCTGCATGAGTAGGAGAGAGGTCGGTGCTGCGCCATCACGGCAGGGTGTTTGTTTTTATAAAGCCTTGCTTGCTGGTTTGGGGAAAAATTAAGAGCTGATTCAAGAGGTGGGGGTTCTCAGTAGCTAGATATAAAGAGTATTAGTATCTTTCGTCATAATACTTTCAAATTTGAGAAAAGCTGTGGGTTTTACTTTTTCTTGTAGGACTCAGATAGCTCTTTATCTTCTCTGCAGAAATTAAATCAAGACAATTAATTTCTAAGGCCTGTCTTTTAGGCTGGCCAAAATAACAGTGACAAAATTAAGAGGAGGGACTCACATATCTGGGTGATCTGGAACTGTAAACCTGTTCTTAAAGAGATTTTCACTGGTTTGAACTTATGTCTCCAGCATTGGAGGCGTGTTGTGGAGCAGATGCTCTCAGACTCCTCATATGCATTTACAGGCATATGTGCATACAGGCTCCATATATAGTAGTAAACTGCTTAATATTTTGAAGTTGCAAAGTAGTGCATCTCAATATATTTGCTTATCTATAAACCTTTAAACATGGACTATACTGTAATGATTAAGTTATTAAAATTTGACATTATTACACCAATAACAGTTGCACTGCATTATGTAATGGGAAGAAGGTATTATATGTCTTCTTTTGATGCTCTAGAAAATTATCCAAGGGAGAAATTCTAATGTAATTTTAATTGTGCATTTGGTTCATAAGCACTTATGTATAATTTTTTAAGTGCTTTACATATAACAAACATCATTCCATATGCGATAAAGTTACTTGAGGAGATCTTCCATGGTTAATAATGTAACACAAATCTATCAACTGCATATACTCATTGAGAACATTCTTGCTTGTAAATTATTTTTAATACAATTTACTATTTTATTTATTTGTTTATAATTTCCAACTGGAAATGTAATTATATGCAGTCCTGAGAAATGCATATGTCTTAATTTCTCATGTAAAAAGGATAAGATGTCCAGCTTAAATAACTGAAAAGTGTAGATGTGAGTTTAAGTGATCAGCAATTAAAACCTACTGGTATTTTCTCAGATTCAGTGCTTTTAATCCTGTTTCATTTGGGCTGGGGGTGTGTAGGTGGTTGTTCGTTAGTTGTGTTTGCATAGTTTCTAGTTCTAGGAGCAGCTCCAAAATATTTTTCCTCACATAAATGTTCAATAGATTTGAACTACAGAATGTCAGCTCTGTTGCACTGACCTCTACAATTTGAATTGAAATACCGAAGTAATCCATAATTCTCTTTTTGAAACAACCCCTGGAAAAGACATGTCATGGTGGGTTGTCAGGGATTAACAAAATGCGGGGTATTAAGATTTCTGATTTTTCTTCCTGGTTCTGAGAGTAAAGCACACATTCTTGAGTTTTAAATACTGATTATAGACAAGCTACAGAGGTCCTTGAATTTAATAGTTTGTCAGGGACAATATTGATGTGCCTCAGTTTGTTAACGTTGTGAGCCCAGATGTGTCGTATGTGACCTTATACAACCTTTCAATTAATTTTCTTTTAAGTAGAAAATACAGATACTTGGCTTTTTGGATGTGAGATCTTTCAGGAGTGGGACATATAACTGACTTTTTGGCATAGTTAACTAGGAAGAGTTACATCCAAAAATGTTTGTGTTGCTTTTGCTGAAGTAAGAATGGAAAGAGATCACTTCACCCAATATGTGGTCTTACACAGGGCTTCAACAGTGTTGTAGCTTCATTCATGAGCACAGGGGAGCAGGGCTGTACTCTGTCCTGTGCCCCTGGATTCTGAATCCACATCCTCTGCCTCCCATGAGAGAGCACTGCCCTACTGCACAGAGGGTGTTTTGGGGATGGTTCTCAGTCTTTTGCTTTGGTACTGTTTTATTTCAACTAATTAAGCTGTCACTACTCCAGAATGCAAATGGTAACTATGAGGCATAGGAAGCACTCTTGCAACAACTGTCTGAGTTCTTTGTATTAAATGAAGCTGTTTCAGCAGGAGCCTTTGGGAAAGCTTTCTTCAGCAGTGTACTTTATAACTTGGTGGCTTTGGCACTGAGCTGAGAACTGAATGCTTTCTTTGACTGATTTCTTTCAGGTCTCCTATGATTTCATGTGCGTTTCCTAATTACTGTGTTGTCAATTCCTTGGAAGTGGGAATCCCTTGAACAGTCATAATGTAGCACTTTCACATAAAAAGATGCTTAAACATTCACTGAGAATGAAGAGCTAGTGAGTGAAAATGATCTTCCAGTTTGGTAGTTGGCTGCTTATCCCTCAAAGAGTACATCTATGTCTGTAATGTTTATTTATTTATACCAGAAGGACAGTGTTAACAGGACTGGTATGCCTCTCGCTTTAATCCACCCCAAGCAGCCGTATCTTGGAGAGGGGTGTGATGTGTTTCCCCCCTCCAGCTGAAGCAGCGCTGAACTTGGGTTTTGTAGAGAGCCCTAATCCTTGAAGTGTTGGACAAAGCGTGTGGGAAAGCAGAAGAACTACTTCTGCAGATTTGTGAAACCAACCACGGAGCAGCTTTTTGGTGTAGTGGTGAAAATTATGCCCTTGAGGTTTTTACCCATGGGGGTAGGCAGCCAGGTATAATTGATCTGTCTGTGTATCACTTTATTTCTGTCTTTCACCATATGACTGACATATAGAGGCTCGCCTTTCGTGCCATCCTCAGGGTGACCAGGTTGATGGATTCTTACAGACTTAGGCAAATCTAAAAATAGTTATACTGGTGGATAAAGAACAATAATTTTGTCCTTCAAAGTTATTCTTCTATTATTACCTAGTTTTCTGTGAGTAAGTAGCCAATACAAGGACTGTAAAGCCAGTGCTTTGATTAGTGATGATGTTAACAGGAAATGTTCATGTGCTGTAACTGGGACTTGGCTTAGGCATACAAATAGACCTAACTACCACTGGGATTTTCTGAGTAGTGTTGATTTGCACTCAGATTGCTTGTTGACACCTGGCTGAGTCTATCCTAATGTGTATCATCTCTGACAGGGATGATACAACATGTCCCAGTCTGACTTAAAGGCTGGTTGTTGTCTTTTCTTTGGGAATAAACTGGTTCATTTCTAATGGAATGACACAGTAACATGATAGCTGTGTGTTGGCTTATTTAAGGCATACCCTTTATGTGATGAATAAAAAAAACCCAACCACAAAACAGCAGTGGAACAGTCAGTGAAAGTGACATTGATAAGCAAATTATTTCTACAGTGAAAATTTCAAGGTGTGCTTGTTTTCTTATCCTACCTAAACAGGAAAAAAAATTCTGCTTCAAGCTCAAGATGCAGTAAACTGAGGTTTTTTGGATTGTACATGTATAGGAATTTCTGTTAAAAAGCAAGTAAAAAAATAGACATTTTGCAATGGCATTAACATACAACATCATTTATTAGAGTATTATTTCATAAACAAGAAAAAATAGCTATTGGTTTTCTTGTGTGCAACTGCATATGCAGATCATTACGTATGATCTGTAAATCCTTGTACATTCATGTTTTCTGAGATGCTCTATGAGACCACCTGCCAGGACAGGCATAGGAAACAAAAGTGTCATGTCATTCACATTTGGTAAAGACTTGACATTTTGGAAACTTGTGTAAATTGGTGTCCCAGGAAGTTATTACAAGGCCATGTGTTTAGTAAGTCGGTTCTTGACATCTAACATTCACATGAGCAAGGTATTTTATTTTGCCTCTTAGAGAATACAGTTTCTCAATACAGTATCGTAGGCATGAACATCGTGAACCATAAAATACTTGTCAAATGCTAATTTTAGCTTTCTTAAACTGCCATATCACTACCCCTATTATTAGAACTGTCTAACTGAAAACAAGAAGAAAAGGTGTTCTGTTATCTATATTTTTTTCCTCCAGGAAGTCTTTATTATGATTCCTGGCAATAGCTCTTTGTTTTCTAAATCATGTATTTAAGAAAAGGAATAAGTAGATGAGCCTGGGTAAATTCCTTATAAGCTATTCTTGTGAACTGCCACAAAAGGTACCCAGTTTCAGTTTTATTCTGTTTGACTTTTCAGTGCAGCAGAGGTTCAGAGATGTACAAAGGCTACACAACAGTTGCCTTATGTTAACCCTTTCTAAATGTTATTTGAGCTAATTCTCATATAGCAAAAAGAAATGTAGTTCTTATGTTTTGGCCCCAAAGGACTCACTCTTTATTCATTGATGTAATTCTATCTTTTTACTCTATCTCCTCAGTGTCTCCATTTATTTCAGGCCTTTGAAGTTGCTTGGTATAATATGCCTTATACATATGGATGGTGTATAGGCAGACATCTGATGTGAGAAAAATGACTTGTGCTTGGCATTTTTTGTTTTCCTGTTGCTGCTTCTGAGCCATAAGGAGTCTGGAGCAGAGGAGTCAGTTGGTGAATCCAGTGAGGGCTGACAACTCAGGAGAGGGGTCTGGTGCTGTGAAGCCAGGGGTGCTTCCAGCCATGTCCAGGGCAAAAGGGCTGTGCTGAGACAGGGCTTCATCTGACCTGGGTTTGGAGGTATGAGCTGGGGATATCTCCCTTCAGCTAGTGTGGCGGGGTTTCCTGTACTGTCAAGAAGTAGGCACTTCTATGTGGAGAAATTAATCTGACCTATTTTAGGTGACTATTTTAAGATAAAAAGACTTGTTTCCTAGAGAAAGCTTAGTTTTCTCTGTGAAGTACAAAGGGAGCCTCGGCTGGTTAGTATGGATGTAGATGTCTCCTACGTGGAGATCTGTGTTGCGTCAGCTAGAGCCTACCCTAGGTGTCTGTGGGAATTTTACTGTAAAAAGATGTAGTAACAATGCCTTTTCCATCACCTCTGTCTTTCAGTGGGATTGCAGCATATGGTCGAGAGAACTCACTTCCCACCACCCCCTCTTCATCTTTGTCTGTTACAAAACCTCCTTCTTTGGTCTCTCGTGTCTAGCCAGAAAACCTGGAAACCAGGTCAGCAAAGCCATACCATGTGCTGGGAGCTGGGGTGGTGGCAGCACTGTGGCCAGGAGTGAAGAGCGGGAAGCTCCTCCATGCCACTCCCGTGGGCACCCAGGCCACCACTCACCGGAGCTGATGAAGGGCATGACTATGGCGTGGGTATGCCTCCCCATTCACAGCTTCTTCATAGATTGTATTTTGTGATGCTGGGGAAACATATCCTGCGCTCTGGTCTCGCTTTTAACTCTTTTAACTCTTGTATAAGGAGAAAATTGTGAGGAGAACTATTCATGCAGAGCACAATTTCTTTCAAAATCACAATTGCTATCACAAAATTGCATTGCTATCACCAAGCCTTAATTTCAAAAGCCAAAGGAAGGATAGTTTAGACAGTCTTGACATAACTTTTGAAATTACATGCACTTACATTTGCCTTTCAAAATTAATTTCAGTTGAGGTGGTAGAGAGTTTTGAACTAGATCACACATGAAAATTCAAAATAAAAAAAAGTAAAAATTTAAATTACTCTTTTTATGAAGGTTAATCATCTCAGTCAACACAAAATGGATTATTTCCAGAATTCTCTTTGATAGAGAAATACAATGTTTGTGATTTTCTATTTCTAATAGCATCAAAACCCCTTGCAAAATTCTTCACAAAATCACTTTCTCCTGTTCTGCACCTCCCTGCTTATAGTCTCCTCGTGGATATTTTGCTTGTGTGATATTCTACACAGATATATATTTTGTAATGTTTATTGTGAAGGTTTCATAAAATGCCTCTTTTTGCATTGTAAAATGAAAATGGAGATCTATCAGAATAATCACATTCTGGAAAAAATAGTGCATTTTACACTTCATTTAGGGCAACTTCACTTCAGGTTTTTATGCTGGTGTGCTGTGTTTCAGTGAACCCAGATCTCTGGTGAATACTATTGTTCTTGGAGCAAATTACATGATTTTGATTTGTGACTTGTGCAGTCAGCCTCTAAAGAAATATCACCAGTAATGCCTCCATTCTGCTGTCATTCTCAGACACATCTTGCAATTTTCTTAGCTTTCACAGTAAAGCACTGATAAAACAATGCAATGCAGGGACCTGTTTTCCTTCTGAAGGCAAGGAACTAAAAAAAAAAATAATTGAAGTTCTGGATCATTTGCAATTAGGCTAAAGTGTGGCAGCCTGACAAACTGCTCTGAGAATGGTGAACTGCTGGACAACTCATACAGTGTCAGGAGAAGTAAACCAAGGTTTCTTTCAAAGTAAGTAAAAGGTGGTCAGACCACTTGTCTGATTTGAGTAGTTCCACTGAAAGATTAAACATTCTGGTTTTGCATCACACTTAAAGGTAATTTATTTATTTATTTATTTTGCACAGACAATCTTTTAAAATAAAAATGTTTTTCACGTTCAGGTGCCATCTATCTATTTCAGATACCAGCTGACACCATACCACTAAAAGCATTTTCTTGTTTGACACAGAGGCATATTAAATATTTTAAACATACAGAAGGACTCTGCAGTAAAAAAAGGAATGAAGCACTGTTCTCTGAGGCTCTTCATAGCTAGTTTTTCTGGTGATTCTCCAAATCTTCTATGTCTACCATAGTCAAAGTATTTAGTCCTGCTGTCTGTTTCCTCTGTCTGTGGCTCTTGCCCTCTTTACCACTGCAGGGATTGTCTTGCTTGCTGTTAACATAGGCGTTATCTGGGCTCACATCCTTACTGCTCCAAGCTCCTTTCTCCTGCCCATGACCACTGACTCTTGAGTGCTCTGTGACATCTCATCTGCCCACAGTAAGCAGGAGAGGCAGGGATCCAAGAGAGAGGAGTCATCAACAGGAGGCTGATGAAATGTTGTGAAGAGGAAGTCAGCGTTCCATGGGGTTTTAAAAAGAGAAGAAACAGAAAAAGGTGTTGCCCTAATATCTTATGAGCAGTTTCCAAGCACAGGCATCCTTTAGGAGTGCATGCTTTGGTATCATCTAAACCACAAGATATTCAAAGACCCAAATGTTTTGAACAGAGTGCTATATTTGAAGAGGTAGGGTTTGAAGCTGTAGTGAGGGGTGTTAACTCCAGAGGTATTTAGCAACAGAAAGATGAGAGAAATGAATTTTATTCACATTTTTGTTTGGAATTGGCTTCTTGTTGCTGGGTGGATCCAATATTACTACAGTACCTTGCCATAGCAATATATTTCATGGATTGCAGGCTGGAATGGAAGATTTTCTGAAAATGTTATTAAATGCATTATTTAAGGAAATTCATGATGGTTTTGTGATTTTTTTCTCAGTTTTGTGATTAAATGCTGCCCAATTAAATATGTGTTCATTTTTACTGTGAAGGGAGGGATGTTGAATTGCATTCACCGTTTTGTTCTAATGATGTTCCAATTCTGAACCAACACTAACAGAAACAGGAATTCCTCGATATATAAGAAAACTCACAAGAAAAACTGACAGGTAGCTGGAATTGGTTTACAATATTTATGTGGTACCTATTAAATTATTAAAATTTTACTGATACAATCAGTTGTGTAGGTGCTTGTATTACAATGGGAAAAATACTCTTGATCCAATTCTCATTTACACGAAAGACTGTTTTACTGAATCCTGACAAGGTCAAGGTGTCTTAAAAAGGTCTGATCTTTAAGTCTGCATAGACAGAAACCACATCCACAGCCAGAAGGATGAACTTCAGTGTAAACTTCTTTCCACAAAACTTGGAAAACAGTATTAATAAAGTAAGACATTTAAACTGTGGAGTGGTTAGAAATGCAGTGAGATACAAAAGTCAGAGGGTCATTTGTCTTAAGTGTGGTGTCCTGCTAGCTGAAGTCATAGTGGTGCTATAATACAGGCATACTTCTAAGCCAAGTGAAGTGCCAAGCCTTTATCCTTGGGACTAAGATCTATTTATTAAGAGGTCGTATAGAGAATTTTCTGTTTGTGAAAACATGAGAAATGCCTCTCCTTTGTAGCACAACCTACATACCAAACAGAAGAGGAAAAGCAGATGACAGAAAAGCAAAATGAATCATGTGGGCTGTGAAAAGGATACTTGCAGGTAGATATTGGTTTATCAGTAATATTTTGAATACAGTAATGTTGGCAGTGATAGGCATGGTGGTAGAAGTGTTAGTAATTTTGTTGTGCTTATAAAAGAACTGCTAGTTCTTAGTTTCTAATTTTTGTTGTTACTGCTGTCTGTCCTAACTTGATCAAAACCTGCGAGTAGATTAATTTGTGAAATACAGTAATCTTGACTTCATTAGCCTGAACTTCCATGGACCATTTCCTCTATCCATCAAGTGATTCCTATGTCAGCTTTACCAGTCTCCCTCAGAACTGTAATTTATCTTTTTGAAAGATGTGCAATTTTTAGTCGGAGTCTTCCAAGGGTGAAGAATTTACTGCATCTTTTGCAAAGTTTTACCAATAGGCAATTTCACATATTATTTATTTCTGGTTAAACTTTGCTGATTTCATATTTCAGTTGTAATATATAATTCTGTCTCTGTTAGATTTAAGATCATACTGTCTTCTCTGTATACTGATTGAGAGAAATTTGAAACCCATCTCCCTGATAACATAATAACTGATTAGCATGAGAAACTGAGGATATTTTAAGATTTCACAGTGTTTCTTGTATCAGTGAAAGTTTGTTAATCTTTATTTACAGAACATTGCATATATAAATATGCAATTCTCTCAACAGAAATGATACGATAGACACATTGGGTACTTTGACTTTAAGCTTACTAAAAAGCCTGTATGTGTAAACATGTGTACCTATGTAGCACTATAGGAGAAGATGTAGGGTTGTGGCTAGTTCTGGATACAAAATCAAAATGACATTTTTCTTCCTTCATGTTTCATCTCTCCTGTATAAGAGTTCTTATGGTTTATAGACATTTCTTCAAATCTCTGGAAGAGAACTACTAATAAGATTGCATAATTTGAAATTACGGTATTTCTAAAGCTCCCATTACTACTTATTTAAACAACTACTTTCTAATACACTTAACTTGTAGGGCTTTCTGCCTTGATTGTTATTGAGAATACTGTCATTCTTACTTTTATCTATGTACTGCTAGTTTAGCATTATAAAGTTCCTAAATACTTCCTCTTGCTTCTTAAGACCTGATCCATAAGTGGGATGTGTATGTACGGATAGCACCCATCAAAGCTGAACTGAACTAAGTGATGATGGATACAAAGATGATATCTGATTCATCACACCTATTTTTAGATATGTGTGTCTGAGCTGGTCAGCCTTTATGGTCAAGACATTTAGGTGTATGCTTTAAAATGAGATGAATCCTGTTCTAGAAGAGTCTGTTTCTTTCCACTGTCTAACCTATATATTTAGCATAACTATCTAAATTTGGTCAAATGAATTGCACTATGTATCCAGGCATATAGATAGCCATTTGTTGTTTTTACTGTTCAGATGCATGAAGATCATTTGCTTGTTGATTAGCTCCTTTGCAAAGTTGTGTATTTATGGTTTTCTTACCCCTTCCTGTTCATGAACTGATCTCTTAATCCAGGAAATACCTTCAAGCCTGTGTTTGTGGTATTGAAATGCCTGGATGCCACCTAGGTTTTTACATGAGAGATCATCCATTTAGAGTCTGAGAATTAAACCCTCTAATGGAAATACATCTTTGCACCTGAAGGACTGCTACCTCCCAGCATCTGCCTATGTAACCTAATATGCAGATTTTGTGTTTGTCTAATTTTCTGCTTCCAGTGCTGCTTCTAGCACTGTGTTCAGATTTGTTTTTGTTATTGAATATCTTAATTTTGCAGGATGCTTTTGCTAATTAAGGATTTTACAGCTTTGAAAATTTAATGTCTTTTGTTATTTTCAAAACATATTTCTAAACTAAGTTCCTTGCTATTATTTCTTTGTCTTCGTTAGTATTCTCAGTAGCACCCAGTTTAATAGCATCAGCAAATTTCCAGCAAATTAACCAGTTGTTTATTCCTTCCATATAAAAATTAAAATGTTAAACAGGACTGTTCTGACACTGATCCTTTGACAGTCTAATCATAATCAGCTTTCCCAAACTTAGCAATTTGTTGTTTATCATCACTGTGGTACTTCAGCCACAGTTCAGACTATCCTGTCACACATATGTAATCATATATAATTAATTTGGTGAGATAATATAAGATGATATGCTAAATTTCAAATATTCTAAGTGAGTTCAAGTTTAGTTTTCAATTAAAATTTCCACTCAATTGGCAGATGCATCAGGAAAGCAAATTCATTGAAATTAAAGTGCAATGCATAAAATATGAAATAGAAAAATGTGGCTACAGTATTAAACAGACATTAGATAAACCAGTGATAAATCTATGTATGAGCTGTACTCCATGATAAATATGAGTACAGGAGTAATAGAAGGGGTTCAGAGATGGGTGATGAGGCTGGTCAGAGGCCTGCAGATGCTTCAGTGAGAAAAGACCCTTGTGCAGTGTGGATCTGATTGAAGCCCCATGCTGCCTGATTTGAAAAAGGAGGTCAATCCCAGGTATCACATTCCAGGAGACTTTCTCAACTAAGTTCTCTGGAAAAAAAAAAAAAGCACCAAATTGTCTTTTTTTTTTTTTTTACTGTTGCATTTTTCTTGGGTTAATTAAATATTAATTGGCCCAGACATCACACGTAGAACCCCATGACCGTGGTTTCTAGTTTCACTGGAGTACCCACATAGATTCTCTGTATTGCCTGTCTTATCTGAGTGTTAGTCAGTCTACTTCTTTTATTCCCCAATGCATAATGCCCAGGAGAGTCACACCCAGACAGTTCTGTCCTGTACCAGTTCCTCTGATTTTTTTGAACTGATATATAAAATTGCTGCTTTCATTCCTATTTCATGTAAAAGTTGCCCCAGATCATCCTTTCCTTTTTTTGACTCAGGATTGCCCAAACATGGCTTTTTTAGAGCATAAGGAAATGTGGGAAAACTCTGTGTCCTTGAAATGGAGCTGCTGTCTTGGAGCCTTTCCATAGCATGCAAGAAAAAACCCACGTAGCAGAGAGCTCTGAAGTGAGTGCTGGAAGCAGTGAGGAAGGTGGTGTGATGAATGGTCAGGAAGCCACTCTAATGCTTTCATTTAAAAATAGACTTGCAGTCTCTTGTGTGGTTGCAGAGTAAAACTTGAAAAGGTAATAGGAATGCATTCAGAAATCAAAAGGCAAATAAACAATAAAAATTTATTATGATTAGGTTCCGCTTCATGATAGCTTGGAGCCTGACTCATGACTTTTGAATTTCTGTAACAGATAATACTAGAAAAATATGGTTGGAAGAGTGGTTGATGACTGGAGGCAGGGCTCTATACAGAGGGAACTCAACAAAATCGGGTTGAAAGGAACCAATCTGGGGCTCTTGGGTATAAGACATTGACATAATGGCGTGAGTCCAGTGGAGGGTTACCAAGGTGGTTAAGTGGTTGGAGCACACGATGTACAAAATTTTTTGTAAAATTTAGTTTTGAAATACTATGTGTAAGGGAAGGCAAAACAGATGATACTTGGTGAATCACTAGTATGAAGGTAAAGTGCAGCTACTATACTGAGCTATCATCTCTTCATCTCATAGGCGGCTTGCAGCACTCATGTCTGCTGAAGGTACAACACGGAAGGGTACAAGCAGCTCAGGATGTTTCTGGAGGGCATTGGTGATAAATTCCTACAACACAAGTGATCAGAGAGCTCACATGCTGATGAAGTATGGGCTAATGAAGTGGACAGTGAGGTGGACTGAAAGCTGTCTGAACTGACAGGCTCAGAGCGTAGTCATCACCAGCACAAGGTCTAGCTGGAGATCAGTCACTAGTGGTGTACCCCAAGCCTCAATACCGGGGCCAATATTGCTAAACCTTTTAATTATTGATCAGGATGATGGGACAGACTGTAGCCTCAGCAAGCCTGCAGATGATACAAAACTGGGGATAAATGGCTGTTATACCAGATGGGTGTTCTAGAAGGATCTTGACAGACTGGAGAAATGGCAGACAAGAATCTTGGGAAGTTCAGCAAATGGAATTGCAAAGTCCTTCCCCCAGGGAGCAATAACACCAGGCACCAGTACACAGTGGGACTGACCAGCTAGAAAGCAGCGTTCCAGAAAAGGCCTTAGGCATCCTGGTGGACAGCAAGCTGACCATGAGCCAGCAATGTGCCCTTGCGGCAAAGGCAGCCAACAGCCTCCTGGGGTGGCTGCATTACAAAGAGTGCTGCTGATGGGTCAAGGGAGGTGATTGCTCTTGTCTACTCAGCACTAGTGAGGCCACATCTGGAGTGCCAGTTCTGGGTACCCCAGTACAGCAGAGATACGGACTTACTGGAACAAGTCCAGCCACGGGCGACAAGGATGATAAGCATCTCTCGTGTGTGGAGAAGCTGAGGGAGCTGGGATTACTTAGCCTGGAGAAGAGAAGGGTCAAGGGAAAACCTGTCAATGTTTATAAATGTCTGATGGAAGGGTTTAGAGAACAAACAGCTAGACTCTTCTCATTCATTCCCATTGAGAAGACAAGAGGCAATGGGCATAAGCTGTTACACAGAAAATTCTATCTGAATATAAGATTTTTTTTATTTTGCTGTGAGAGTGGTTGAACACGGGAACAGGCTACCCAGAGCTGTTGTATAGTCTCCATCCTTGGCCATACTCGAAACACAGTTGGACAGAGCCCTGGACAACTTGGTTCTTCTGACCCTGCTTTGAGCAGTGGGGTTGGACTAGATGATCCCCATAGGTCCCTTTCAACCTCATTGTTCTGTGGTTCTGCGATTGTGTAGCAAGATAAGCTAAGTTGAGCTTGAGTGGAAAGAACTGAAGGAATTTCAGGAATATCTGGGTATCTGAAGTATTGGCAAACTAATAATTTCCTGCTTAGTCTGTGGTGAAAACTACTGTATAGAAACCAAGAGTGAGGTTACCTAGTTGTACTATTGAATAGGAAACCTGAAAGATAATTGGAATTGCTAAGTATTGAATATTTCACTTAAGCATGTTGTTACTCCACTCACCTTCCAGCTTAAAATTTGCAAAGTCTTAGTAATGTGAAATAGTAGAGCTTAAAAAACCCCAACACCTAAACAAATGGGAAGACAAGGGAGAAAAGTGCATGGTGAAATGAATACAAGGAGGGACATTAGATTCTTATAATCCATACATAATTTGGGTTCTATAAGAACAGGAGACATGAAAATGGATTGATATTAATGAGTTACGAGAAAAACCTGCATTTTGCCATAAATGTTTTGCAAAAGCACAGTGAAGTAAATGAGTGAATTGTTCACTGCTCCTGCACTGTTGCAAGTCATCTGGGAGATAAAGAAGTTCTTGTAATAACAGGCGGATGGAAAGGTCTCCCCAACAAAGCAAGCAACCTGAGAAGAGTTCTGCGTTTCAGTATGGGGTTAGTTCCTCAGCCTGCCAAGGAGGTAATTGTTTTGCAGCTTTTACAAGTCACTGATCATTTTAACATAACTGGAACCAGTCAGCAGTTGGGTTCATCTATTACATTAAACTTGACTCAAATGTCAGTCTATATGTAAGATTAACAGTGGTAGAATCACAGTTACTCATCATGAGGCTCCAAATGTTTTCAGGGCAGAATTTTTAAGATACATCAGGAAAAAAACTGTGGAAAAAACTTTATTATTTGAAAACAAGGTATTTTATAAGAAAAAAAAGAGAAAAGGACTTTTCTGGTTATTATGAAAGAGTCTCCAGTCTGGAAGTCAGGGTTGTTCTAAATCTGAAACAATATATAGGGAGATTGTTCTTACATATTTATTGTTTCTGGCAGTAATAGCAGGAGTAGGAGTAGGAGTAGCAGCAGCAACATGTAGTCCTGGGAAGAAGCAGCTGTCAAACTCTCCATCATCCTGAATCATCAGATGGGTACGGTTCAGTTCCTCTGTACGGGGGGGCTACAATACCGGCACGTGTCGGTTTGCAAGCAGTGGCTTGGGTGAATACTCCTGTGGGCTTTCTCATAGGTCACAGAAGCCTACAGTGTTGTACAGTGCTTCACAGATGGCACTGGTAGTGCCATCATCTGGTATAATCCCAGGTGGGATCTGACACTTCTTTTGTGGGGCACTGCAGGATAAGGACTTCATAATGGGTTTACACAAGTCTGGTAGGAACCTGCGCGGGCAGTGTTTGGAAAGTCAGACAGGGGTGTATCAATGAGACACAAAACACACACAGTATCGTGTGAAAGAGATTCTGCTGGTGTGACCAGAGCCTGAAACCCATGGATGTACCCTGTTCGGTGAATGCCCGGTCCAAAACAAAGTCTGTGGGAATGGTGGCTGCTTTGTTTCTTTATTGCAGTCTCCATGTGTTACAGGTCTGGGAACTGACTTTTGGTGGTATCCTGTAGCTTCAAGTTGCTTTTGCAGTAGGACTTCCATAGCCATTGAAGTGAAGTGACTATTTTAGACTAATATATTTTAAATCCGTTTGAAAGGAAGAAGCAGGCAAACTTGGGGTTATAACCTGTGAATGTTTCTGTTGGAATCTAAAAATAAAAATGCAACATGTTCTTCCTATCTGACAGCTGCACAGAAGTTCAGGACAGGATCTATAAATTTGTGTTGAAGCTTTTTCCTTGGTGCTAGCTGGCAGGTGGAATTAGAGGAATCAGAAAAACGATCTGGAAAAATAGGTACAATTTAATACAGACAAGTGCAGAGTTCCAGCTTTAGCAGTGGCCAAATTTAATAAATACTTTCCTTACTTGTCTTTAGGTCTTTGATGCATGTGACTTAATTTGGCAGTTTCCCTCAGTTTTAGGTAAAGGGTTCAATATATCTTTGTTCATTACTGACAAGGGGACTTATTTTAACAAAAATGATCAGAGAGGGTTTGGGACCATCAGTTCTTTCTACACCAATTGTCACATATTTACATTGGCTGTAACACATCCCTAAATCTTTATGAATAAATATTTTTATTTATTTTTTATATATATAGTCAAGATCTCTTACTTAAATGCATCAAAATCTTATAAGAAGAAGTCATCTGATAAGAACAGGGACCTGTAACATTCACTTAAATGTAGAGTGTGTTTGAGAAATGGTCATATGAAGGGCTTGCTACTTTTTTCTTTGCTTATCTCTTTTAGGACTCATTTCTGCCACTTTTTCTCAGTTCTTCAGTGTGGTACAGCTCATTCAGTGAAGATCTGCTTTTCTTCCTGTCTTACCGTGCATGAATTCACATATTAACATCTGGCAAATTCTGCCAGATGTCACTGAAATTGTTTTTTAGCTTTAGTGCTGGAGATTTTATCTTGGCTTCAGATACACAGGAGGTTTTTGATTGCTGTGAATCTCTGTCCTGCTGCTTCTATATTCTCCACGCACAGGGTGTTCTGTGGGGGAGCTGCCAAAGGAAGGGAAATGCCAGGGGTATAAATGTACCTGGTGCATCATACAGAAAAACAAGGCCATGTTCCCTCTCCTTTTTTGTTGTGAAACAGCTAGGAAGAAGATAAAAAAATATGGGACAGACCTTTCAACCTGTGGAACTGAAAGTATTACATATAGTAGGTTTTTATCATGCCAGGTGTAGTGAAACATGGAAATGTCTCAAAACCGTTCATTTCTAGATCATGAAAAAAAAAAAAGTCCACAGTAGGGGGCTACACTTTTGTCTGTTTATAGGGTGATCATCTTTTCTGCATCTCCTGTTCCTTTTGCCTCTGACAGCAACCTCCCACGTTCTCACTCTGCTTATGACTTGGTATCCTTACTTTTCACTGTATCTGCTTGTTCTATCTAGTTTTTGCTTTCCTTCTCTATACCTTTTCTTTCACACAGTGCCATTTCACCTTGACCTCGTAATTAGCCAAATAATTGTCTAGAAGTTTTTCTATTCTGTGCATAAAAATAGTATCAGGAAATTAGCTTGCTACTTAAACTGCACCACTGCCCTGCAACAGCCTACTGAATCAGTCACTCGAAATATTACTGGAATTATTGGCTGTTGCACTATTCCTAAATGCAATACAAATCTATGTACTTTATCTTCTCATGACAACGGTAGCTTTAAATTATACTTTTAAGCATACTTTACTGTAGTTTATTTTGGGTAAATGGTTTTCACACATAAATCACATCATTGTTCCTCCAGCCAGCCTTATTGTAAGACAGAGTTATAAATATTAGGAGATACGGTGTCACTGAAATTAGAGGTGGAAGAAAACTGTTTTGCTGCAGTACTGATCAGGTATTGATCTCCTAGTTGAGGATATTCTGACAATACACAATTTCATGCTTACCTCTCAGTAGTATCATCATTCAGATCCTTACACCTAATCGTCTGATAGAAGTTACATGCAAAAGTATTCTATTCCATGTGTAACAGACAGCAAAACGTTACGTCTTTGCTGCTGGTAGAGGATTCAGAGCTAACATTTGGAATAAAAATGCCAAAGGAAGTGGCTGATCTTTCAATCAAAAGAGACAGATAATTTTTGGCAGCAGGAGGCTGATTCTGGATGATCATGTGTTAGAGTTATACCAGCGACTTATTTAAAAATTACCAGTCAGCCAAATAAGCAAATAAATAAAAGAGATGTCATTATGAAATCAGCTTCAGGCACCTAACTTAGATTTTATGAAATATGAGGTGGAGAACAAAAAGCAAAGTCATTGTGAAAGGCTTACATGCGCCTTGGTGAAGAGAGGAAAATTAAGGGGTGTTTTGTGTGTAATACCAGCAGAAAGTAGAATTAATCCTAGAAGATACTGCACACATTTTACACAGCAGCAGTTCTGCAGGGATTCAAACAGACTAAAGTGACATCACTGATTCTGTGGTAAGTTTTCATGTCCCACAGACTTTTCTTAAGAAATCGAAGTAGTGTCATTGCTGTTCAGAAAGCTATGTGGTCTTTGACTGGTGTAGTAATAAAACATGTAGTCTAGCCTCTCTGCAGATCTGATAAGAAAGAAAAAAAAAAAAAGAGAATGGGTACTTTGATGTATGCAGCATGGTGTCAGAAAAGACATAAAATATATGCAACCTTAGACTTTGCAACCTCTATTTCAGTCTTCTTGGCAGATTTGGATGGTAGACGATATGCTCCCTGCTTGTATTTTTTCAAGCTCCCTGATTTGTGTATATTTAATAGCACACTACTATCAGAAGGTTATCAAACCTAATGTTGTACTTATTTTTTTCTTGCCTTTGGAGTGATAAATTGGGGATGGAGGAATGGGAAAGCAAGTGAATTTGTCTTTCTGCAATCTGAAGTAAGGTTCCCTACTATCCATTTGTACCCTACAAGGCAAAAACACTCCCTCACCACACTGAATCTGATCTCCATGGTCTATTGAGCAGATAGATGCATCAAACAGTTTTTATTCATTTACTGGGAAATATGCTAAATATTTCTGATTTAAGTCTGTACTCTAAATCTATATGCTGATTCTGATATGCCTAGGTGTTATCCATGCAATACATTAGCACAAAGCAGACAACATAGCTTGTCAATCACACTGATATGCATGTTAATCACTACTTTCCTAGATTCCTTGTCATCCACAAGAAATGCCTTGATGGCATTGGGACCAGCGGCATCAACACCAGTACAACATCCAACTCAACATGCTGTCAAAAACCCTTCTCATCTTCCTGCAGCTCTTGCTCCAAACACTCCTTCCCCTTACCCCCACAGAACAAGATCCTGATGTGAGATCACAGGACAAGACCAGGCATCTGCGCATCAGGTCAAGAGGAGATGTAGGAGAGGCATCAGGTATGAACAACTCTCCTGCAAATAATCCCCCTTTTTATAACTGACACTTTAATATGCCACGTTCATCATAAATGGATTAGCTGCCGTGACTGAACAGACTCAAAGAATATCTGAACTGTGCCTGAGAGCTGGTCGGCTCCACCAGAAAGTGACTCCAGGCTACAAATCTTGCACTTCATTACTCCAAGCGGAGGCCAAATGCAGCAGTTAATGTGATGGTACAGAGAGGGTGTTCCTGTCCCACTGGCACGGAGATGAACAGAGACTGTATTGCTACCAGAGACTGATGGGTCACAGTGGGGCACAAAGCGTGGTTGCCTTCTGCTCTGCCTTGCAATTGCTTTAAATGCCCTCATAATCATCCGCTCCGCAGGACTCTTTCACTTCTGTTGACTACCACATTTCCTTGCCTTCTTTCTTTCTCCAAAATAAGCCTTCAGGTCCATCTGTGGGCTGGTGAAAGAACATCAGTTTCATCCTTTGGAAAAAAAAATCCAGGAGGTGTCACTTGAATATTTTTCCTTATTTAATCAGATACAGTAACGCAACAGCATTAATTCAGTGAAGCATACTTTAATAATAACCTACATTCTGTAGTGGTTTTGATCCAGCTGTCTGAAAACACTTTAAAACATTAATACATTAAATTTAACACTGTCCCTCTTGTGAAGTAGGTAGACATTATAGCCTTAATTTTACAGATGAGAAAACACAGGCACAAAGAATTTAAATGCCTTGCCCAAGGTCAAATGAGAGATTCCTGCTAGAACTAAGAAACTGGGAAGAGGAAGGAACAGCGTGCTTCCATTAGCACTGCAGCAATCTATCCAGCTGCTAGCTTTTTAATGGAATAAAATGTATGCATCAGTGTAATCTACATACATTAACAAATATATTTGTTTATCTTCATAGGTGTAACAAGGCACTAGTATAAATGACTTCATAATCAAGAACATACTTTTAAATTGAGACACTGCATCAGAGTGAGAAGTAGACCAAAGACGACATTTTGACCAGCAAGTTTGTTCTTTTTTTTCAATGTTACAACCAAATCATCTATAGCATTATTGTTTTTTCTTGTTTCTTTCATACAATTTATACTTTTGATAAACAAATGCACTAAATAAATGAGTCTGTAACCCTTGCAGTGGCTGACACAAGTTAATACGTGTCTGGACTGCTGCCTCTGGAGATGAATGGAAAACCAGTTCTTGGGCATTCCTGCAGTGGTGTTAAAACAAACCATAGGGCGGTACCAAGTTGAGGCAAAAGCTTGATTAGAGAATGCTGTCAGGACTTTGGGTGTTTTTCCTAAGAAAGAAGAAGGTCTGGAGTGCTGTTAGGGGCTGCTTTGCAAGAACAGGGACCTCTGAGACATGCCTGGATAGGTCTGGGAATGTTAGCCAGAATAAAGGATGTGTAAATGGATTTTTTTCTTCAGAACTTTTCAGGTAAGCTTCTGATTAAGCACACCAGTCAAGGAAGAGCCATACCATGGGTCTTAGGATTTGAAAGACCCTAAAAAAGGGTTTCACCATGTTATTTAGGAGTAGTGCTGATGGGTCTGTGCTGTGTAGAGATGTTATTCCTAGGTTTCAGAAAGAGACTGATAACAATGTCAGAGAGTGTGGGCTGAGAAGTGACCTGCCCGAGTAGCCAAGTAACAGCAGATGCAGACTGTCACACAGCAAGAAGGCAGGACATGGACAAAAGAATGATTATGCATCTCAGGATAGTAGGTAATGAATGATACTTGTCTCTATGTTGCCTATTTCTAATCTTACAGTATCCCTTAGCTCTACCTCTTGCAGTATGTTGGGATGGTACCTTTCTGACTGGCCACTTGGACAGATAGAAGAATGGGTTTCAAGCCACTTTACTCCGTAAGCCTTAGTGTTTATCTTCAGAAGAGTAGGACAAATCTCCGTGCAAAGCAGGTCTTAAATAAAGTTCATTTAACAGTAATGAGGACTGAAAACAAAAAGTTTGATTTTAGCGTATTTTAGGTTTTTATGTGAGAAAGCTATGGTAAAAAGAAGGCTTATATGGCCCACAGAGCTGAAGTCAGTTTTCCATTTCTTTAGTGCTGTATTCTCCCCATTGCATAGCATAGAGGGTGTATGTGTAATCTAACTTCTCTTCTCCCTGGGGCCAAACAAATGATGTTCTCCTAAAGAGATTTTCTTTGTAGCTTTGGAAAATCACTTTCTTCTCTTCAGCTGTTCCATCTTGTTACATGTCCTAGAAGTACTTGCAAATTTCTGATTTTCCTCCCCTCCTTTTCCTGTAATCAGTTGCCGCCAGCCACTTCCGTAAGTGCGTATTAGCTTGTTGTCAATTTGCCCAGCTTAATCTATGTAAATACATATAAATGCTTTTATCTCTACTCTCTTCCCCTTCCCACTTAATTTCTTCTGAGATTCTCCATATCTACTCTGATTTGTGTTGCATGCAGCTCTGTTCCCAATTTTGAATAGATAACATGTGCTTATGTTGTACATCTTTGCTGCTACCCGATACCTGCATATTCTGTATGTCTTTCAAGCAGTGCCTGTTGCATTCATTTGCCCCTGTAGAGAGGTTTTAGATCTTTTTAGGAATCATGAACAAACCCCTTTGTCAAGCAAAAACATCCCACTAGATTGATTTTCCCTTGTTCTCTGTGGAGAAGAGGACCAGAATAACATAATACTTAAATAGAAAATACGGTCTGACTGCATATGCAGCAATTAAAATTCTGGCTTCCGAGATGCAAGTAGCAAAATCCTAGCTCCTCAAGCCAAAAGACAAAAGTCTTGTCCAGAAAAGTCCAAGCTGTGGGTTAGAGAGGTGGGAGAGCTGGAGAGCAGTGATGCTTCCAAGTTTGGACCTAGGTACATTTCTAGTTATCATTTACTCTTCTGCATATTTTTTCATACCTCTTCCCACTTGTTAGTCTATCATATGGTGCTCCATAAATGTCATTTGTCCATAGTCCATCTCACTGTTCTTAGTTATGTAAAACCACCTCACGCCAGGGCCTTCTTCCCTGAATCTTCCTTCCTTCTTCAGCCCAAATCTCTGGCAGAACATTAGAAATGGGAGACCTTCCTTCTTGGTCCATGTAGCTAATGAATACTTTGTCCCAGACAAGCCTTATTCAAGGGGGTGCTTTACGTTGCTGCTCCTGAACAGTACTGCAAGTGTCTTGGACTGAGGGTAACATTTGTCCTCGTGGTGTCACTGATCAATGGACAGAGAGAAACACCGGTTAAAGCAAAGCAAAATGAAAACCTCTGAAACGAGCAAGAAAGAAAAAAAGAACTGATCTGTGCCTTACCTCTTGCTTCATTGAAAGAGGCTTCAGCTTCCTGCTGAAAGTTTATATTTTATGTAGACTGATGCATAATATGAGCGTGATTTGTATGCTGTGCTAGTCGATGATGAACTGAAGCCCCAAGAAAACATCATCAAGGTGTTTTCTTTTCTGGTGCGAAACAACAGATTATTTTTTATAATCTGATATGCATAGATTGGCTTAATCTGTATTGATTTTTATATAAAGATCTGTACAACAAAGGATACTTCTCCTCTTCCTCAGGAACTAACTTCACATCACCTTTCACAGTCCTACATCTCCATAGAAATGGCTTTCATGATGGAAAATCATGGAAAGTGTTACCTAAATGAAAAATACAGAGGGTTGCCAGATAACTTAGAAGTCCTTAGTTTTTAAAACTTATTTTAGAAGGTCCAAGTGTTTCTTTACCCATAAGGCTAAAATTATAGACAGAGAGTAGATACGGCAGCCAGAGGTTTATGCAGAGGCATTTGCTACATTGCTCTTACGAACTTCTTTTGCCATTTATAGTGCATTTGATGGTGTATTGTCTTCCCACAAATATATTGGTATGTCAGGTGATATAATAATAGTATGGTATATGCACGACATAGCTTACTATATTGTAGTGTTTTTTATAAAATAAAATAGAATAGTAGTAATATTAAATAATTGTGTCAGAGATGGCTTCAGACCTTCAAGCACATTTAAGGAACTTGTTTAGAGTATTTTTTCTGGATGTATATGTGAGCTAATGCAGAAGAATAGCTCAAAGGTGGTTATGATTTTATCTTTGACCAGAACTAGGTTTCCTTTTGTATGCGGTTAGAATGCTGTATTTTGAAGGTGTTGTGGTCTCCAAAATGTTGTAATTTAAAAGACAGGTATTGGAGAGCCAAAATAGGACTTTCTTTACCACTAAGGGGAAACTCTAATTTCTCAGTCACTCAGGGGCTGAGCTGATGATGCAAGGAGAATGGGAAGGATGTGGATAATCTACTGGTTATCAGGAAGGATGTATTTTCCAGATGAAAAACTCAGGGTAACAGAAGGCAGGTCTGATAGTACCAGCAACATCCAAAAGTGCATCATTGTGTCCTCTTACCAGTTAAAATATTTCCAGGAACAATTTATGCCGGCTCCTGCCCTTGGGGGCAGTAGGGCTCTCCTTTGCAGTTCCTTGCCCAGCTTCCTTTAGGTCTGTTTTGGAGCCTGGATCTTTTGGCATCAGAAATATAAGCTGACTGAGTTGCTAGAAGAGCAATTACAGCAGCAGGTTGCCATGCTAGGCTCTTGCACCAATTCATCTGCCAGCAGTAGGAAACTTGTCCATTACCTTTCTGTTTTAGGAATGTCCGGGATGTCTTTTTTGAGAATGTAGGTTTTAATTTTGATCTCAGAGTATTTTCTGAGTGGTTCAGTGTGGTTTTAAAAATTGAAGTCTTTTCAGTCAAGCTCTTTGCCAAAGGGAAATCTTTTCCCCAGTTGCTCTCTGCTGTTTTGGGAGCAATTTCAGTGCAAGCGAGGTGTACCATGGACAGAAGTTGTCCTTTCCACAGGCTGCTGTTCAGTGGTTGTTGTCTGGATTGCAGAGATCCAAGCCCAGACACACAGATGATGTCGAACTAGAGCTGGTTTTCAACATTTTTTCTTTTCCTACTCTTTTGGTTTAATGCAACCTTAATTTTAATAAATGTATAAGAAAGATAAAGTGGAAATTATAATAAAACTTAGATCAAAGGTTTTGGTAGAAGATAGAAGAGTGGTTTTGGCAGACATTGTAGCATAATGAGACTTCACAGATTCATTGTGTCCTGTGCTCTGTTCTCAAGACATGTTATTTAAAAACAATAACAATCTTTGTGCTGATTTATTTTAAATTGATCTGTTAATAATAATTTCATTATATGTTACCAGATTCTAGCATAATTTTGTATTTGCACAGTCTGATAAAGACCATGTATGCTTTTGCTTTTGAGATGGATAATTTAAAATACAAAGTTTAGTGTGTTTGCTAAGGCAATAAGAAATGCAAAATGACATGTGATGTTTGACAGTTAAGAGAATACTGTCACAAAATTAAACAATAATAATTTCAAATGCAATAGGAAATATGATCCAAAACATTCTCCTCTTCTTGCAGAAAGACATGATCCTGGGTAGGAAACCATGTAGAAAGAATCTTTGAAGGAATTTGTTCCACATAAACATATTTTACTTTTCCCCTGACAAGTTCTTTGAAGATGCCTGTTTTAATGGCTGTTGAAAATCTATCGAAGATCTGGAAGATAATCAGCATTAACAAACTTACCTCCTCTGTACTTTTGTAGGATTGTCAAATACAATCTTAATTTGCCGCAGGCATTGTATGTTTATTAAAAGTGACATTTTCCCATTTTCCTCCAAGCAGATGGCTCATATGTGCAAAGAAAACTAAGTTAGAGAACAGGGACTGTATGTAAAGCCTTAATGCTCCTGAGTTGCAATATTTCTGAATTTTCTTAAAGTCAAGACCTGAAACAGACTCTTTCAACTGCGACCTGTGTGGCAAAAGTTTTTAATTAAAGCAACATGAACTACCTGCTTAGTTCTTGGGTAACTAATTTTCAGATCACACACTTCATCTGTGTGTGTGTGTAGGCATATACTTATATGTATACATATACAGATACACATATACATGCTTACAAACTTCCCACATGCTTGACAGTATTTTTTCCCCAGAAGCCACATTTGCTAACCTTAGAATGGGTTGAGTTTACGTTGTAGCCTATTGCTTTGTTTTATGATTAAGACCAGATGCAATATATATTAAACTTGATAATTTTATCCTGGACATTCACTTTACAAATCTAATGTAATACAGATAGGCTTTTTTGAGCTACCCTATGTAGTCTTATACATACACAGGAGGAATTAGTGAAATTAGTGTCTGTGGGCACTCTGCAGGGGATTCAACATACAACAGTAATTTGGGTTACAATGCCTTATAAAGTCAATAGTAGTAAGAATTTTTAGCACAGATTTAAGCTGATGCATCGTTCCAACAAGCAAAAGTTTTTGGACTTTTGATCCAGTAAGTATCACTGGAGATCATAAAAGTTTGGTTAACACCTCCTTCTGAAAAATCCATTCATCTGTCTGGGAAGAGTTTGCCAAAAGTGCCTATAGCTTGATTAGCCTCTTAGCTGGATGGCTAAGTGTAACCACAGGACTTGATGCTAGCTAGGTCATTCATCAGAGCGAAGAGGTTTAAATACAAGACTTTAATTTCTTTGACTCTTTCCTAACTAATCTCATGTGATATGCACATCAGGTGCAAGTGTCTAAGGAATATTAGGGGTAGTGATAATTAGTTTTTTATTTGGATATCTTCAAGTGAATAGCAGCAAAATTGACCAGAAACTTTAATTTCTTGGTAAAACTGTGAGTAGTGCATGAGCTCTTTGCAGAATCAAGAACTTGCTCTTTTGGTTTTCATACATTCATTTGAAATGCTTTATTTGCTTCAAAAGGATTAATCTTAATAGCTTTAAAAATGAAAGCCTAAAACTAGCAGGAATTGTTGGCTTAGGACCTACAACAGGGAATTAGTGGCTTCCCACTCACCACTAATGAGTGGATTTTTTTAAGCTCTGTTTATTTTAACAAGCACTGTTGAATACAAATTCTTTTTAAACAAGTTATTTTAGGGAAGTTTCTCTGCTTGATTTCAAAAAATATTCAACAACTATATTAGCAAAATGCCATTTGCCCAAATGGCAGCATAGCTCCCATCTCACATAAAAAAAAAAAAAAAAAAGCATCATGCTTAAAGAAGAAAGTATATAGATTATTAGCAACTACAGACTTCTGAAAGGTTACTTTCAAAAATGAATCTTTTCTTAGCATCAGGTACTTTTTAGGCAACCTAAGATACCAGTACATGCTATCATGTACTGTCATTCTATTTTCAATATAATACAAAAACATTAAGGTGGTTAGTAAAGTGATATGCTGATACTGAAGACTGTGTGCCTTAAGAATATTAGGGAAAAGATTCAGTTTTTGGGGTAGCATAAGTGTTCTTCTGTAAAAGCTTCCACTTACACACTGGTGTTATTCCTTTTTAATGCTGGCAAAAAGAAAAGAAATTTGAACAGAATAAAAACAGACTAATAGGAGGGGGAATCAGATCCTGTATTTTAATATATGAGGACAGAAGTAAAAAAATTTTTTGTTTCTTGGCTTTTGGGAATTGACCAGTAACACTCTTACTGTAGGGTTTTCTTCCAGATATCCTATTTTGAATCCACAATGTGTAAGAGTCAACTATTTAGCCAAGCTTAAAGAGATCTTTTCGTTCTTCTACAGCCTCAGTTTTTGTTTTAAAATTTTATTTTTTGTCTCTGTTATGAAATGAAAGTCTCTTTTTTCCTGTACTGTTTTCATCTTCTTGACCTCATGCCTTTTCCCTCTCATGTTTTTCTGCTTTTATATTTTTGATGATGTTCTTTTCCACCATTTTCATTCTTGTGCTGTGACACTGGTGCATGCTGTTTCTGGCATGCAGCGTGACAAGACGAACAGTTCTGGGTAGCTTTGGTCAATGTGGCCACTCCAGGCTCAGGCAGGGGTCCAAGCAGCCACCTGAGTTGCAGGTGAACTCAGTTAAGCCAAACCTCAAGCAGCCAGCCACTTGCCCCTTTTGTGGACATGCTTTGGTGTTGGGCTGGGATTCTTAAATAAGGGCTTGCATCTTCTTTCTTTACATACAAATTAAAAACAAATTACTTTTCACTGGGAAGCAGACCTGTACAGCTCTGGCCATCTGCTGCTGCTTAGCAGGGGAGCGATTCTTGTCGTGGAACAGTGTACCAGAAAGGTCAGCTAGTTTTAGTTGCTCACATTACTCCATTGACAAATTTACCTGTAATTGTCTTCTTCCACTGCAACAAAATAAAACTCAGTTACAGTGGGCAATGGTTTGCTCCATTATCTGTAGGATAAAGGTGGGATAATTTACTACATTTCTGTTCTCTACTATATTTGCCTATCAGATTAAATTGGGGAAAAAATTACACTGTGATAAAATGTAGCACTAAGTGGATTGTACTCCAGGTCCTGTGTCATCCAAGTCGATATCTCGTTTTGCATTTCTGAAGTGATATATACTATAAAAAAGTGCTCCTTTGGTGTTTTTGTTAAAGTGTGTATACACATGTACACACAGAAGAGCTGATTGTTGTTTGTCACTGGCAAAGGTGTATCTTGGGGAAATAAGGGTCCAGATCATTAAGAAGATATGTAGAATAATTATATATATAACATATTAATTATGTGGCATATATTTACTACATAATTTTTTTTTTTAAGTTTTAATTATTTCATGCTACCAGAAAATGTTGAAAGGTGTTCCTGCCTGACAAGGAAGAGAATGTCAAGCTTGTAATTGAAATAATTCAGGTTAAAATTGCAATATTTGAATAATAAATAAAATGTATGGAAAAGGAATCATTTCCAGGCAACATGCAATTGTATGAGTATCTGCAAATGTAGCACTGATTTTTTTCTTTGTTTGTCCCTTGGCAGTTTCCAGCTGAACTGCTATGCCTCAGACTCCATCATTATGTCTGGCAGCTGCAGTGCAACATGGTTTTAGAACTTACTGTGATTTCAGCAGTGAAGCACAGCAAGCACTTTACTGGCCAAACAATAATAAAAAAAGCCAAAAACCTTGAATTGAGATATTTTCTGTATCCGTGGTAATGATGCTTAGTAAGGCAGGAAGCCTCCATTACATCGTCATTACTGACAGTTCACAACCACTTAGCCAGCCACAGGATCAGCTCCCTCACCTAGCACCACTTTTTTCCCAGTTTCACCTGTGCTTCTCATACAACAGTCAGCTCCCCCAAGATTTCTTTTCTGAATCTCAAATGCCATGGTGCTGGAAGGAAAAAAATAATTTTAAAAGTACAGAAGTTATAAAAAAGTGTCCATCAGGTGTGGATATGGTTTCCATCAGGTCCCTTGAAATGGTGACCTTGCTTGATCTCCCAAGATGAGCAGATTCTTTCCTTCTCCCCCTCAAAAATGTATTTTCATGTATATTATCAACACTCCTTTAGATGGACTATAGCATGAAAACCGCTGGATAGCCTAGACCCTCAAGTAATGCATAGAGAGGCTAAGTGTTGTGCAAAAGAAGCAGCACATTCGGGAGGTGTGGGGGATATGACAGACAGTAGCCAGAAAGGGTTCCAAAATATACTTTATGCAAATTTTAATACTTCTGGCATGAAGGTTTTTGTTCTGTACTTATGCTTTGCTTTGTTTCAGGGGGTAGCACTTGGGTGATATATTTGAAAATTATGGACCTTTTACTTACTTTTCCAGGGACAGGGCACAACCTTCTTTTTTTGTTTTCTAGCCATTTTCATCAATAGGAAATGTGTACTGTTTGGAATTTCGGGTTCTGTTGTTTTGTTTTGTTTTAAAATCTGAACAGCATATAGATGGCAAAGCCATGGTGTGACTGCAATGAAATATAATTTGTGTCTCCCCCCCACCCCCACCTTTAAAAAGAACAATGAAAAATCAAGCAGTTGAGGGTAAAAAACACAAACAAGAATTGGCTTTAAGTGTGAGAGTAGACCACTCTACTTTACATTAGATTTACATCTCTAAATTACAGAGATGTAAATCTCTGAATCAGTCTTCAGAGAATGTACTACCATTGAAAGCTATAAATATGTTTTAATTCTTTCTGAACGAGGATCAATGTGAGGAGGCATATAACTCCAGTTTCAGTTCAGAACAATTTTATTCCATTTTAATTTTAAACAGAGTTATTAAAGTTAGATAGTGCTCACATCTCGAAGTATATCTTTAGGGTTTGTCAAAGGTAAGGTACATTTATATTTCAGGTGTAACTACTAGTCAGGCTCTATAGCACCTTTTATGGATTTAAACATTCCCTTGGGTCCCTTCCTAACTTGTGCCATTAAATGAAAAATTCAAACAAAAGCTGAACTGACTACAGCAAAATGGTTAAAATGGCTGATACGTACAGAAAATACTAAAAAAATATTTAAATGAAGCATACTTCAGGAGACATTTTCACCACCTTTCTTAACGTATCTGCAAGTAGGTATTTGTAGTATAGTTAAATTTTAGGTAGGGGTCTGTTTTAAAATATGATAGTATGGGCTCTGTCCGGTTAGGCATGTACTTCATTAGAATTGTAGACCTGTTGGTTTGAAGGCACCTCTGGAGGTCATCTGGCCTAAGTCTCTGGCCCAGATAGCACTGTTGCCCACACTGCAGTGGGTCAGCTGAGGCTCAGTCAGCCAAACCTCAAAAGCCTCCGGTGCAGAGGCTCCGCAGCCTTGCTGGGCCACCTGTCCCAGCGCTGCTCTCATGAAAATGGTATTTGTGATGTCCGGCTGAATCTCCCAGGCTGCAGTTTGTAGCTATAGCCTGCTGTTATATCATCTGCCAGGACTGTCATCTTTGTAGCTCCTTCTCCAGTACTGTTGTGCTGCCAGTTAGCCTGCTCTCCTGCAAACTAAACAAGCCCAGCTCCCTCAGCCTCTTCATGCTGGGCTGTGCGCTGCATGCTGCTGACCAGCCTGGTAACTGGGCTTGTGCTGGAGACTCAAAGCTAGATAGAGTATTCCAGATACAGTACCAAACAGAAGAGAATAATATCTTCCCTCTTACAGTCTAATTACATCTAATTACATTACAGGCTAATTGCGTCATGTCATAGTGCTTGAGGAATGTTTGAGAAATATGGCAAGATATTTTCTAAAATAATGCTGTTCTTTCAAGTTCCCCAGAAGATGGGGTATGCTTTCAAGAAGTCTTACCAGCATAAACAGTACTACGTAGATCAGAGAAATCAGTGCATGAGCCTTCTTTATCAGAGTCATAAAAAGTGACTTTAAGATGCAAGGGCGGTTTTACTTAAACTGAAGTTGAATTTCACATGTGATTAAGTTGCAGAAGGAAAGCGACACGGAAGGTGATCACAGGCTAGTTTCAATTTTGCTTTCTGGCTGTGAACTCACAAGATGAGTGTCTGCAACATACACATCTCTTGCATTGCTGTTTGCAGGGAGAACAGCACAGGGGAGATCTGTGACATCTCTCTGCACGCAGAATGCCTTCCATCTCTTCCAAAAGAGAGGTTGCGAGTCTCTGCAAAAGTATTGAAGATGATATGAGGGATTTGCTTCACTACTACTTTTGACATCCATTTTGTTTGTTTAATTAAATGGTAATATTGTTTTTTAAAAAGTATTTTTAAAACAGAGATGATTAATTAATAAAAAAATAGTAAGTAACTGCAGAACCTATCTTAATTCTGTGCAGTACACATAATTTTTAAGGATATTAAGAAAACTGTAGATGCATCCTATCGCAAACTTCATCTGTAAGTCATGTGGTATAAACTGTATTTGAGCACAATCTGTTCTATAACTGCTTCTAACCTCTTTATTTTCTTTGTAGTCCTTTGTCTAGTTTGACATTTACAACAGCTCTCATTTTAATAAAAAAGTGGAAACATATTCCCTTTTTACTTGCTCTTTCTTTCAATTCAACTTTAAACGATATTGTTTTCCTGTAGAAATGTGTTTGTTGTGAGCAACCAGATCAGAACTGGGGTTTAAATAGAATACAACTTGTCATAAAGAGGCAGGGTCAAGTCTGCTTGCAATTACAAAATGGTTTAGGACTCCAAAATGCTTGACTTTTTTATGTTATGATAACAAGAAGGGTCCTGAAAAGAGTTCTTTTTCATGTGATGTAACTTTAGTAACCAAAAATAAGTTTCTATCCCAGAAATCTTGTTCTTTTGGTACGAGATGTATAGTAACAGTTGCATGTAGCCAATGTGGTAGAAAAGCACAAGCAATTAGTGAAATAAAAAAAGTTAAACAGATTGACAGGTGCATAAGGATTTGTAAGTGTCTGTTGGGACAAATTTAATGGAAGCATTTGAAAGTGTACTTTTGTGCATAGATGTTTTTCTGTAACAATGTATGGTTGTATGAAGATTTTTGTAGGGAAGATGACAACTGGGCATAAAAAGCTGCTGTTGATGACAGGGAGGAGACAAGACTTGTTGCATTGACTGTATATTGAATTATTTGAGGAGTTATAAACTGTAACACCACCAAAGGGGGAAACCCCCAGCCCCATATTTTATACAGTGAATAAAGTAACCTAAGTAAGAGTGAGAAGAGGAGCAGCCATAATAATTAAAAAAAAATAGCGAAAAAACCCCATGCTTGATGACAGGAGGGTGGAAGGAGAAATTGTACTTAAGACTTCTTTTACCCCCTCAGAATTTGGAACAAAATGTAAAAATTTCCATGTTTACAGGGGAAAATCTCTCCCCCCTCCCCCACCCACCCGCACCCCCCATGCACACAGAAAACATAATTTTCTGGAAGACATAAAATAGATTTTTTTACATTAGTGAAATTTTATTTATCTTACTATGTGACAGAATACTCCAGTCAAGTCTCACATCCTGCAAAATTCAACATGACATATAAACTTACATACGGAAAAGAAGTAACTGAATGTCCAAGCAGAATCAAGAGTTTGTTTAAGAGGAAGAGAAGACTGAGTTTAGAGTAGTTTTGAGTACAGCAAGCTGCAGGGTAAGGAAAGACTAGAATGGTGAAGAGGTAAGTGTTGGAGCAGGAGAGAGGACGGGATAAGTTCAGATTGAGTTTCTGGATTGGATGGATGAGGTGGAGGGGTTGGTAAAGAAAAATAACTATCTCAGTTGCACTGACAGACTGAAAAAGTAGTAGTAGGGAAGGGGGTGAATAAAAGCTGGCTGGGAGGCTTGACTGATGGTGTATTTCATTTGGAGTGCTGGGGTTTTTTTTTTCATTGTTTTGGTTAGTTTTTTTATTTCCTTCCTTAAAATGGAAGGACTTGTTTGGGCAGGACCTTGGTGGAGATGGGAGGCTGCTGCTGTTGGGGTGGGTGAACAGAGGTCTGCCCCGAGGGAGGCTGGCAGCAAGAGGCAGTGAGCCTGTGGAGCAGCAGGAGCATCCAGGAGCCTATGGGTAGGAGGAGGGACCAAAGCGCCAGTGACAGAAATGGCAGCAAAAGTTTCCTAGACACAGAGAAGGCTGGGCACGGTTTGCTGCAATTCAGAAAGTCACTGAGTTGGCCAAGACCAGGCTGTGAATCAAGAACCTGTCTGCATTTGTTGTTGTGAGAGTAATAAAACTGAAGCAGGCCCAGAAGCTGTCTCTCTCAACTATCTTGATGATTTCCCACGGTTGAGGGCATCTGTGTCAGGCTATTATTTCTTTCCAGAATGTAACTCTACAATCAATATCTTGTATTAACACTTCCAGTACTAGTTATGAAAATAAAATAATTTAAATACGTAGTCAGGAAATTGTGTCTATCATCCCTTTTTCTGCCATATAAAATAACCCATTTTTTGAATGCTTGATATGGATTCTACCCAGGACGCAGCAGTCCCTGTAGCTTTCAGACTAATCTTCCCTTTCCCCTGCTCCAAAAGGCAGACAATGCAGCCCAATTAGACAAATTTGAATACACCGGCAAAAAAATTAATATAGCAAAAAATATCTTCAGATTCAAAATACTGATGCTTCCTATGCAATAGCAGTTACTGATATTTAATAATGTTTTCCTTCTGAGTTTTGCTTTTGTTGTAATATTGCTTTCTCAATTTATTCCTTGAAATCTCCACTCAACAAAAAGCCTTCTGGTTTTTGACTGACTGTTTTCGGTGGTCACTAAAAGCGCTGATTTCTAACTCCAGCAGCTGGTGAAAACAAGTGACTTAAAAAAGGGTGACTGAAAACACTCTTCAGATAGTTTTTCAAGATTACATTTTTTTCTTCATAGGAAGCCCAAGACTGGTAGTTCGTTTGAAATGCTGGTCACAGTACCGATTTCGTTACTTTTTTTGAGATAGGGCACAATACAAATGTATTCTGCACTTCCTCAAATTGTAATGCTGTAAGCGAGGGTAACACAGCTTTTTGATTTAAGAGGCTACTAACATCTTTTAGCAAAGACTCTTGTTACAGGAATACACTCAAGCTGTGTGTTAGCTAATGAGCTTGCTTCATGCTCTGAAGCACAGGCACTGCACTTGTGCAGATGGGGCAGCCTGGTAAAGTACATGGAGCCCTTTGCTCAGCTCTCCTTCCACCAGGAAGGCATGGCACAAGAAGACTGAGGGGACAGTGCACCATTGGGCCCCATCCCACCACTTTTAGGAAAGGACATGGGTTGGGTGGAGATGGATGCATCTGACAAAACCATTTACTGCTTTTTCAGTGCTTCTTCATACAAAAACACTCAATCAACCTACCTTTGGCCATGTAAAACTTTTTCTGTTAAACAAGATTGAAAGGGGAAGGGAGGAAAGATTATACCTAAGAAGTTTTAATTGCCACCTAATAAGATTTTGCTGGTTTTGGGGACTCAGTGTATTGTTGCTTTCCATTTGGAAATGTACCAAAGCCAATCTCAAGCTACATTTGCCTTTCAAAGTATCCTGACCACTGCCTAACAAAGGATATTGGCCTGAGCAGATCTTTGGGCTGACCCGATGGCTCAGTTCTTACCAAACTGCTGGTGGGAGGGACAGGTGAATCTAGTTTGCCAAAGCAGACATGGTTTGTTTTCTGTTGTTGTTTTGGGATTTTTGTGTGGTTCCCTCCCCTCCTCCAAATCCAAGCAAGTGTTTATTTGTAAATGTTTATCTTCTAGGAGTGCAAAACACTGCTACGTTGCCTGTTTTTTTCCTCCTTATCATTTCAGCATCTCTTTGAAAGTATATGAATAAACATATCATGCAAATTAGTGTTTATAAATCCATAAATAATAGTATTTGCATTACTGCAGATGGAAATTTTGAGGTCAAATTACAACCATTTAAAATAGTTTTATAAGCACCTCTTCTTTATCTTGACAAAAATAACTCATTTCTGGAACAATGACTGTCATGCCAGCCACTCAACTATTTTAGATCGCATCAGAAGGCAAACCCGTTATTTGCTATACCCCACGTGGCTAATCCGTGCAAATGCAACAGCAAAAGTTTTCTTGGTGGCAATCCTATTGTTCAGAAGGCCAGCCCTTGTATGACATCTTTCTAACACTGCTTGTACAGTGTCTGAATTAAGCAGCGATTCCCTTACTAGCAGAAGCAAACATGATGAGTAAGTTACATGGGAAATGAATTCAACTTGCATAAGCTTCTTACTCCTTGGGGTGGAGCTGTGAAACAAAGAAGAAAAAGTAATTGTACAAATAAAGATCTGGACATCAATTTTAGAGTTAAGAAATTAAAAGCTGCCAGAATGCAGGGAGGGAGAAAAATGAGTGAGGTAATAGTCTGATGTCAGTACTAGAGGCATATCCAGGCCCATGACTTTAATAATGACAAATGTCTGCCGTATATAGAAACATTTATGACCTCATGCTGTAATGTAGGTTGTCCTTTATAAAAAACCTGGATACATTAGGCAAAGCCTTGAAGTGATTTGCTTGAAAATATCATTTGGCTATCACCCCTGCAGAAATATTACAACAGCAGTGTCTTTGGAAGAAGAAATCAAACCAAATTGATAGCCTGGGGGAAACAGAAGCTTTAACGTAAGATCATACAATCTTCAGATGGAACCGACAGTGTAAAAATTTTTACAGAAACACAGGTAAATCCATAGCTACTGACTCACGGATTTTTCACTTCATATGGAATTACTCCTGACTGAAAATTGTTAAAAAGCAAGCAGTCACACAGGCAAGACACTCTGTGTTAGATGCTTCCCTTCGGAATGCTTTCAAGCAACAGTTTACAAAGAAAAATTACTTTTTGGCCTTCTGGATGCCTTTTGGCTGATACACCTAGCTTTGAAGGACATTGTGCTTTTTTCCTAGTGCCATAGCAGTGCCAATGACATTAGTTTAGTTGCACAAGGCCTCAGGGGGGTTAGATACAAAGACAGATGACACTAGAACGTTTGGCTGAGGAAATTCTTGATTGTAACCTGATAGCATAATGAACAACAGAAGGTGTCAAGTGTTATTACAGTTAATGGGCCTCAGTTTTCTTGTCACGAGCTTGAACATTTCTGGTGCTCTTTGCAGCACAGCTTCCACCATGACAAGGCAGAAAAAAAATTTGTCAGGACTGCCAAAACCCTGGGATTTGGTTTTGTTTGTTTTTTTGTTGGTTTATTTTTTTTTTCATTTTGTCCCTTCCCCCAGATGGAGAGGAATAGGTAAGTAGGAGTGTATCGCAATAACAAAGCCTGTAGAAAGAATTAGTAAATTAGAGAAAAACACCAGCAGAAGGCAAAGGCAGCTTTCCAGTACAGCTCATGTCACACGGTATATGGACTATCTTGTTTATAGCAAATGAAGCTTTGAAGCCAGCAGCAGCTGAAAATGTGATTGCAAGCATCAAGCCAGCCATAGCAAATCAAATATTACTATGCAGAGATAGCCACATTCCTGGGACTTCCAATATTCTTGCTAACCAAGAATGCAACTGGCATCTGAAAAGAGAGGTAAAGTGCGAAGGGCACAAGACGACACATATGCAAGACTGATTTCTAGCAACAAAGAAGAAATGACAGATTCAAATGTACAGCTAACTGGTTCAGCAGCTCCCTAGCAATATGGGTTGAGACAAGGTGACCAAGATAAGGCAACAAAGTAATTCCAGAAAATTTACCAAGAGAGATGCAGCCTGAAAATTATTAACAAAGTTACAACATCAAATCCTGTAAAGGGTTGAATAAAGCAAACTGTAAAGCTTTTATTTGTAACTGAAAAAATTTAACTGTATTACAGTAAAAGCAATATGAGAAATAATAAGTATGTCCTTTATGAAAGCAATTACTGTAAAGGACAGAAGCCTACTAGCATAAAATAATGCTTTGCTGTTCATTAGTCTGAATGTTTTATGCAACTGCTATTTAAAAGATTTTGTTATACCTAACTATGAATAAAAAGGGAATTAATAGAGATTGGAAACAGAAGGAGCAAAGATAATGCAGCATCATGTGGTTTTATAAGCTTCAAATAGCTACTTGAACCAAAAAAGAATTCCTCTGAAAATTTTACTTTCAGTATTTTGCCAGAAATAAACAGTTTTACTACTGTGATTCCCTATTGCTTGTGGCCAGAGGCACTGGCCAGCACTTAATGATGGAGACAAGAGATTTATAGTCAAGACATAAATACAATGAGTAGCAGCAAGGTTACATATAATGGAAGTGCAAGTCATATTCCTCTACAACCATAATTCTGAAAGAATAAAACACTAAACTGTTGTCCGTAGGGAACAGTTTGAATTATTCCCATGGCCTGGTTATGAGGATAGTTTACTTACTAAAAGCCTTGAGCCCTGGTAAAAATAATGCAAGAAAAATAAAAATCAAAGCATGGAAGTATCTTGAAGGCAATCATGAAATGAAGAGCATCACCTGGAATAAAATCATGGGTGAACAGTAAAGTGGTCTAAAAACCTCTACAGACTTTACATCCAACTAATATCAGAAGTTGTTGGGTTTTTTCTGTTTGTTTGTTTTTGTTTTTTTCCCTCCCCTCCTTGTAGGGAGACAATAAGCACAGGAGCTTTCCCTTGGAGCAGCTAACTGGGAAGGACTGGCTTGTCACTGTTGTGTGTTAACCAGGAGCTTCTGTGGCTCTTGAATTCTTGAAGCTCACAACTGTCAGGTGACCCAAGTGCAATTTTTGTGTTGAAGCAAAGCCACACACCTGCAAAGTGGCACAGGTGCTGCTGTGTAGGGTGCATCCTAGATGCTGCCAGCAAGTGGCCAACAGGGCCGGCTATCCAAGCTCCTGCCTCATGGCTCACCACAGCTCAGGCCACTGCTACTTTGCAGTGACATACAGAAGCTGTTCACAGACAGGAATTCTGAATTCCTTCCAAGAGCTTGGATTAACTCTTTTCAGCCTGCTTCTTCACTGAAAGAAAGGTCAGATGGTAAGTGATGGCTCCTCACAGAAAGAGAGCCAGCTGGAGTCCCTGCAGTGCTGTTGCCTGCGCAGCCGCAGGGCTGGCTGCTCTGGGTGCTTCTCCACCTCTCAGCCAGGGCTCCTTCAGAGAAGACACCTTTAGAACTTCCCCAATTGTCAAGCTGTATATTAACTGAATTCAACCTGAGTTTGTAAATAGTTTACTATTTTCTTTAAAAAAAAAAAAAAAAAACAACCCACAACCCAGGAAACCTTCACAAAACAAACAGCTATCTTGCCTAGCCTTAGTCACAGCTGAACAGCTGTGAAGAAGCATTTCTGCTAATGCAGTGCCAGTCACGGCAGAGAAACACAGCTTTTCACAGGTGGCTCTCATTTTCTGGGTTGCTGACTTGAGACCTCAGTGTTTGATTTGCAGAAGCACTGAGTACTTGCAGCTGCAGCTGAAGTTAATAGTAGCTGGGCTTTGAACATGAAAGAGTATGGTGAAACAAGTCTTCTGAAAAAGCAGTTTTCAGCACTTTCAGACTGAGCACCCAAAATTAGTAGTAAGTATGTGGTGGTGTTTTTTTTCTTTTTTTTATTTAACCTTTCTCTCTGAGCCCTGTTTTCATGTTAAAGATGATAAAATTTGTGCTTGCTCTAGGTATGTTGTGAAAATAAATCTATTAAAAGCATGTAAAGCGTGTAGGTGTTGTAACAGTGAATTTTTGGAGGAATCACAGAAGAAATTAATTGTTTGCAGTATGAACTCGAGCTTGCAGAAAGAGAATTAATGGAAGTAGAATACAGTAGAGCTGTGGGCTGAATCAAGTAGGACAGGGCAAAGGGTAGATATCACTTTCTCTTCACTCTGCCTTGTTCTTAGAATCACATGCAGTGGTTTAAATGTATACTGAAAACTGTAAGGTCAAGTACATTCTGTCCGTGTTGTGTAACTCACTTCACTTAAATTACTACTACCTTATCATCACATAAATGGGAAGGAAATGACCTTGAAGGAATGAAGTCCTTCACCCCAGTGCAGAGGTCCTATACTGCCACGGGCCGTCATGTGGTCTGTAAGTGCACACGGAGTATTTCAAGCAATTAGCTCTCATTCAAGGGGCCTGCGGTAGTACCAGGTAAGCATCACAGTCAAGGCCTTAGCTTCAGAAATTGGTGGTAGCTTATAAATAACGGTACTGTAAGCACATAAAACATGGCATAGTGGTTATTCCTAGCTTCTGTGGTTTCTGATGTTTTTGCTTTATTATCAGGACACTGTAGTGACAAAGATGCATCAGAGAGTCAGTGTTGTGGCAGTCTAATAAGGTCAGCTCCTGTGATAGGAGGAGAAAACAACTGTGTGTCTGAACTGCTAGGTTTCTTTTATTTGTTAAAATGTTAGAGGGGGAAGAGTGACCTGGCAAAAGATAAGGATTCCTTGAAGTTTTGCTTTTTCTTTTTTCTGTATAGCTGTTGCTGATGTAAGAGGTGCTATAGCTGATTCTGATTAATATCTGTGTATCTAATTGCAGTCAGCCTGTTTGTAATTGTTTGTGCTTGGGATTTTATGGCGGATTTGCATTGTAATTAGTTTAGGAGTTGGAAGGTAAGTTTTGATGTATCTGCTTGTACTGATTTAAGATTTCTCCTGGCTGTTGAAAATTACTGTCTTCATTACAGTCAGAAGAATGAGGCAAGTATCTGTGGTTCAGCCTCTATATTTCTTAACTCAGACTGAAATGCTGATGAGAGTGACTTTCTGGTGAGAAACAGACTGTCAACAGGAAAAGGTGAAGTGCAAGCTCACACCTTGCTCTCTCAGCTCTTTGCTAAGAGCAGAGCGACCGTATTCAGTGCTCATGCTAGTACCCAGGTGTCAGACTCCAATGCTAACTTTTAAAGCTCTTGCCCACTCTCCTTGCTGTCCTTCTAAGGCTTTATTACTGCTGTGATATCAGCCTGCAGATTGATGCAGTGGCTTTTTTACCTCCATACATTATCAATACAAAACTCATTGTGAGTTTAGTGCTCTTACTGAACCTGATACCTGATAAAATACGATGTCAAGAGAATGCTTTCTAAAGCTGAACAATTTTTCATGCTACTGACTAAACAATTCAAATATCAAACATTGGGAGGATTTTGCAGTCTAAGAGGTTAAACTCAATGTTATCTAGTACATAAAAGATACAATAAAAAAAATTATGAAAGCTTGTGTAGGTACCTTTAAGCCAGTGAAGAAAACTATTTCCAACATTGGAAATGTGTCCCTGAAAAGATAGTAATTTTTTTTTTTTTTTAATTAGCAGCAAACTGAGTGTACTTCAGCAGTTTTCTGCAGAGGCCACTGTAAACTCTGGATAACCATTCTGAGTCCTTCTAACTTTCAGTGCTTCAAAACCAGGATTTTGTTTCCCTGGATTTCAGCCTTGAAATGATTCCAAGCATCACCCCGTGCAGCAGGATGACAATACCTGAAAACTGGGACAGCACAGTCACAAGAAAGATTGCATGCTTTCAGTAAAATGCAAGTGAAGGAGACTTTCTAACTCCTAGTAATAATCCTACCTCAGATAAGAAAAGCTGGAAGAATTTATTTTCTCATTACTTTGCTAAGTTATATTCTCTGAAATGACTCACCATCAATTCATCTGGTTTGACCCGATTCAAATTAAAGTAGAGGCTCATCTGCCCTGATCCGATCAGAAGCTACATGGCTCTCTATGGTTGTGGAAGCTATAATGGTTGTGGAAAGGAAACAACATCTAATGATTAACAAAAATACCGTATTACACCTACTGCCTTGCTTGGAAATGTGTATAACATTACGTCAGCCTATGGCTCCTTTATGTGCTGGCTTTTTTAATATAAAGAATCCTTGTTGCACCTCTTCCTATAAACTTTCTTCAAATCCTGGCTGCTCTCATTCCCATTGTTTCTGCTTTTTGTTGAGGTATGTTCCCTAAGAGACTTTCATACTGGCCAAATCTGTCAAGGTTTGAAGGTCAGTCACTAGTAAACCAAGCCTCATGGTTCTCACTGGTTTCCAGTCCTAGCCTGTGCTCAGAGCACTTACTGGGGCCCTGTAGCGTTGCATTAGTGTTTCTCTACATCTGCTTGTAGTTGTTGTTGGCAGGCATCTGGGATTCGGTGAAGGATGCTTTTTAGTACCCTGTCACATCTCCGCAGGTCTTAAATGTTTTCGTTTACCTTTTTATTACTGTTGGGTTCATAAGCTAATTTGCTGTGGGCTATAAACAGTGAACGGTGAAACAAGGTGCAGTACGGTACTGCTGCCTGCTCCTTTGGTTGGTGAATCTTAGTTCTGCTGTTCATTGTCTCTTATCCCAATTTGCCTGTGTAACAATTTCATGAAAGCTGCGTATGCTTTGCCATTAAACTGGCTGTAGTGTGGGAAAAACGTGAGATGTTAAAGTCATTCTGGTGGTGTTAACTCTGCAAATCCCTGACAGGCAAATCGGAGAGAACTGGGAAGCAGTTTGAGAGGCTGTGTTTTCCATGTATCTGTCCAAATATAAATGTGTCAATTGTAACTGTCACTTCTCATAAGTGTTTGTCCAACCTATTCTTAAAAACCTCCTATGATGGAGATTCAAATCCTTTTCTAGTCATTTATTCTAGCTTTCAGGGTTGGGCAGGGGAAACTTTCTACATTGAATCTGTAATGCAAGACCATGTTTTACTGCTAGCAGACACGGAGGAGACAGTGATACCCACGCTTCCTTTAATTTACCACTTACATACCTAAAGACTCTGAATGATAACCAGTTTTCACTTTCCAGGGCAAACGGTCACAACTCCTTTAAGCCTTCCTTACAAGCTATACTTTTTCTTCTGCTTGGTCCTATTACTTGCCCAACAGCCAGCTGTGGAGGGTCTGGGTATTTAGTGTTAGCAGCCCAGCTGGACATGCTGGTAAAGACCTTACTAGTGCCACACAGAACAGAAGGACTTCTCTCGTTGTCTTATGGACAATTATATGCCTTCTATGGTGCTTGCTTTTTTTGCTAAGTATACAATACATAATCAGCTGAAAAGAGATTGGCACCGCTCCGTGCGTGCCCCCCCCCCCTTTTTTTTTTTTTCCTGGCACAGTAATTTTATCCTGCATCTATGGATCTGAAAATGTAAGAATTGCATTTGTTCTTACTGAATTAGATTAGAGACCCATGATTTTAATGGGAACCCTAGAAGGTTAGCCAAACTAAGATATTCAGTAAGGATGACTATTTTTTCTTCTTCTTGTTTTTTTCTTTATAAAACAAACAAAAAAAGTACTAATTTTCAATCAGTCGGATGTTGGTTTTGCTGGGCTTATATATTATTTCTAACCCATTAAAGATGAAGTGTCAGAAGATCAACTCAAAGTATATTTGCCTGGAGTCTAAAATTCAGGTGAGGACTTGAGAAGGCTTTGCTTTCAGCTGATTTCACAGTGAAACAAATGGCATTCACAGATCCATATCTGTACAAGTGCACATGGATTTGTGATGTATTTAAGGCAGTAAGGCAGGGAATAGACAATGTGGTTCTTCATGAAACTCTTCATAGTGAGAAGAGATGTCTGTTCATCCTCTAGTTAAAGCAGTGCATGTATGTTGGCTGAATTGCTTCAGACCAGAAGTTATCTCTGTTACACACTTGCAGACTAAATCTTCTGTGGCTTTATTTGATTTAAAAACCTGCTGACAAAGTCCAGCCTCTGAGTCCCAGCCAAGTAACTTTTGGGGTATGGTACTCATGAAGTCATCTGGAAATTCTGACTTCAGGCTGTCAGCACTGAGACCTTAGCAACAAGTATCTTAGTTCAGACTAGCAATTTATGGAATATTTCAGAAAACAGTTTGATAACCTGTCTTTCAAAACCAATGTATCTTTTACTTCATTTTTTTAATAGATCTTTTTCTTTTATAGAATGCACCCCCATATGTGAGGTGGCATTGTCAAAAATAACATTACAAATTTATTGCCATTTTAAGTTGGTTTTTGTCTAGAAGATGAACTAAGATCAGCTATTTGTTGCCATTTACTGGACAGCATCTTTAATCCCACTGAGCCACTACATAAGCAAAGACACAAAATGCAAATGACCTTGAAGTTTTTTGTCGTCTTCAGTGATTTTGCTGGTGATGATTCTGATGTGCTACATGAGGTTCTTGGATCACTTGCAGTGAACGTGCAAAACCCCCTAGTAATCCCAGTAAACTCATTACTTCTTATGCAGGCAAACAATTATTTTATATATATATATATAGGCATTATACATATATTTATATAAATAAACAGAAATAAATGTTTGTGTTTATCTTGGCTGCACTAACATTTTTTTTGTTGGCCTCTTAGCATTGATAAAGCAATTTATTGCCTACCTCTGTGAAGATCTCTGCACAATATGGCCTTCCTTTTGCATTTTACCACCTTCTAGAAAATAATTCCTGCATTTAAATGATCATAGTGAAACAGACTTTTCCTTATCAGCTATGCCCTTGGTATACCTACCACATAAAAGCTTATCTGAACCCCTGAGCCAGGGTAAAGGAGGCTAAACCAAAATATGCGAAGCATTTAACTGGGAACTGGGGGAGCCTGCCAATGACTCAGAGTTCTCCTTGCCTAATCTGCCTTACTAAACTCTACATTCAAATTTTAAGTAGAAAAATACATATGAATCTGCAAAGATTTTGTAAAGACCTATAGTTATCAGCTGTGGATCTCGTAGCCTTAAGGAGAGAGTCTAGCCTTGCTGGTAACAGGATTTAAGGTGGGGAAGGAGAAGTGCTAGCAGTTGAGCAATTTGTGTAAAATAATCCAGTAACTCAGGCAGGAGTAAAGCTGTGTTTTAAAAATCTTGGTCTCAAGTGTGACAATTTAGTCCTCAAATCATGCTGTGGTGCAATGATGTACTTGGAAACAAAGTAGTGCTGATTCTGAAACAATACCAGCTAATAAATATGATGGGAAAAATGTTTGCATAGCTAGTCAGTGTATTGCTCAGAATGAACAACATGTGGAAAGCTGCAAAGACAAAAAAAAATAATAAAATATGTAGGGGCATCTTGCAGATGGTAATTTATGTAAGGCTAAATTAAGCCTATGTGGTAAACTATGGGTAGAATGGAGCTGTATACTTCTCCAAAAGATCCGTAAGAATACATGATTTACTCTAGTTTCCAGTAGTGACTTCCCAGTTTCTAATGTCCCTGTTTCAAAGATGAGTTACTGCCCCTCCAGTCTTGGCATGACTTGCTGCATGATGCATTAAAAAGCAAAACTTGTGCTCTCTCCTTTCTGTGGTGGTGTGCTAGGCACACCTGTCTCTCGCCCTGCTCCTTTGTGCAAGCTGAGGTCAAGGCTGTAGGTGAAATCTTGCTCCTTGGTTGCACGCGTTTGGGACAGGTATGATCCATCCTATGCAGTCCAGGTACCGCTGTATGAAGTCTGGCAGCTGACTGGGTACCCTACAAACACAGGAGCTGTGTCTTCCGCCTGAGAAAGTGGAGTAGCTTTTGGAATGAAATACGATGAAAATCAGGAATAGCGCATACCTGTTTGTTCTAAAAAGCAGAACTCTTACCTTAGTAGACCTAACATGATGTGCAATCACTAATATTCACAGGTAGAAATATGATACAAATGGAAATTTAAACAGGAAACATAAAGTGCTGAACCGTTTTCTTTCTACCATCCTAATCCTCTGACTAACCTTTTAATTTAACATTTGTTTAATAATTGGATTAAGCAGAGTAAAGAAAATTTTTGCTTAATGGAAATAAGTAGAAGCAATGAAGTGAAACATTTAAAAATAGCTCAGACAAAAAGCTTTAAATTACATCGTGGAGAACGGTGGGAAAAAGATAAAACTAACATAGAGTTGTCTCATGCTTGTTCATATACATATGAAAAAGGGCTCCTTTTTTTTTCTTTTTCTTTGTAAGATCTCTGTATTTGTGCAAGATTATACCTCAAAATGAGAATATATGCTGACTGGAAATTAAGTAGATTATCTCATGAGGTCCTTTAGTCCTCTGATTCTAAACTAAGTTAGGTATGTTCTAGAGTATTGTTTCTCTGTGTTAAAGTTTTAATCTATTTAAATGTTTCTATCGATTACAAAAGCAGGTGAATATAAAACTGATTTAAACTCAGTGTTCTGTCATAAACTAGAATTTCAGAATTATGGGGATTGGATGAGATTGGTGGGGTTTATTTTGTTTTCAGTTTGTTCAAATAGCAGTGGTGATTACCTGATTATTTTGTCCTGTGAGAGATAAAAAGCAAATGTCTTTTCAGCACATGAGGCTTTCACATAGCATTAAGATGTGATTTCCTTCTAGTAGCTGGCCTGTAGACCTAGTGAAGTTTTCTTTGATCCAATCAAGGTAAGTTGCAAAAGTGAATAGACATAAGCTTTATGACATCTAGAGATGTAGCCTGGATGGCAACCTGGTAAGATCTAACCAGATTCTTAGACTAGTTAGAAATGTGAGGGAGAAAAGACCTGTATACATATTTTTTCTTTTTTGCTTTTCTATATGAAAGAACAGTTTTCCTTTGAGACACAGAACGAAGAATGCAATATGCAGAGAGACTGATAAATAACTACTTTCTTCTCAGCCTTGTTTTTATGTGGAATGTAGTCAAGTAGTAAGATGTAGGTAGTTCCTATCCTCTGTATAAGGTCCACTATCGCCTCAATGCTGCTGGCACTGCAAAGTTGCTGATTATCATCACAACTGGTCTCGGTCAAGAGCCAGTGATGAACTAGATACAACTAGTCTGCTAAAATATTTGTGTGGTTGTTTGTTTTTTTGTTTTTTTTTTTTTTTTTTTTTTAATTTGCAGTTGTATAAACTATAAGGTGCAGTGAAAGATGTGTTCCTTGCTGCTGCATAAAGCCAAGTAGCCACCAAAGGGAAGGCAAGAACTTAGATTTCCATTGCCACAAAGAGTTGCTTAGTAACTGCTCTAGCACAGGGGAGATCATTTAGTGTAGTAAAGAAATACTTGCATGTCTGTTGGAAGGTAAAACCTCAAAGAGACCAGCCAGACTGTCTCCTATGTCAGGCAGCAATAGAAGTGTTGCGGTGAAGGGTGAAACTCCTATATAATGTTCAAAGGAGCGCTAGGCTGTAGGAACTTGCAGATGAGGGAAGTCTATATTCCCCGTGACCTGGAATTCTGATACCTCTCTGTTAAGGAGGGATGAGTATATCAACAAATCAACAGAAAGAAGTTTTTCAACAGAATATGAAGCACTTCTTTTGTGTTTTTTTTTTTAAATATTATTTATTATTATTTGGTATTCAGCAATAGGCTGATTTTGTTCTAACTGTAGCTTCATTTTTATATTTGGAAAAATTATCCACATATATTCCAAATATAAAAAGCAAAACCTTTAGCTTCTAAACAATTTATGTTTCTAGTGGATGTGTGAGATCTAATTACAGAAACATACACATGCTGCTCTGTACTGAGATTTTGTAAAAATCTGACTACTTCTGTTCCTGTATCTCCTGATTTGTTTAATCTGAATGCTTTTAAGAATAGGAACTGAGCATGCTTCCCTACTTCATTTTTACATAATTGGAGCATACTTATCATTATTTAGGGATTTGAGTCCCTTAAAATAAGTTGTTAAGCAACTTTAAAGCCTACATTCTCAAAATTTCAGGGGAGAACTAGACATGTGAATCACTTCGACATTTTTGAAAATACTGCTTCAATCCTCTCTTTCATCTTGTAATTTTAAAGGATTAAAGGCTTGACTGTCCTTTTGAGTTGCAAGCCTGCATTATCACTGAAAGTAATAGTGCTCTATTTCAAGATGCATAGAGCTATCTATGCTTAGAAGACTTCTGAAAGCATGCTTGTAAACTAGGTAGATGTAAAGACCATCCCGAGAATCGGGATGACTGTGGAGACCCGGACAGCTCCAGGAGTGCTGGTTTGGGGAGCTACACTGTCATAAAATTTTTAAATTTTTATTTCCTTAAAACAACTTTTGCAACTGTTTCAACAGATCCTGTTCTTGGGTGTAGTAGCTGATAAACAGAGAAACTCCAACTCTTTGGGAAGAATAGAAGGGAGGAGACTGGCTTGGGGCTTGCTTGGTCTGAAGTACCACAATAAATACACTCTGATTAAAGGTAACAGAAAAATTATTGGTTGGCTAAAAGCACTCAATTTTGCTGTCAGAATAAGATGACAACAAACATATGTATATATTGGGTGAAGAATAGCACTCCAATGTAAGTTGATATCCCACCGCACCCCGGCTGCTCAGTAGGGCCAAAGTAGTATTAATGTTTATGTATCTCTCACTAGTTCCTACTGTTGTGTGTGATGTTATTGAAACATTCTTTCTCATTCTTGCTCTCTGCTTTCCCAGAATTGGTTGTGCTGTTAATGGATGTATTTTGTATCCAAGCGTATCGTTAGTTACAAAGTGAGGCAGAGGTCTGTTAAGGCAAAGTATTGATCCAGCGATTTCGTTGGCAACAGCTCTTCTCAAGCACCCTGCTGCAAGGCCCTGAGCACAGTCTATCTATCTCACTTTTGTAAACATCGTCTGACCGGGACTTGCTCGCTTAGTGTCCTTCACTTTTACAGTTGCCTGGTTTACCTCTCCTTTCTTAAAGATAGTTCCCCAGGTAGTGTTTCCTCCTACTGGCCTGTTGTCACTTCCTTTCCCTGACGTCTGTGCTCGTCCCATCCTGCTCTGCTCCCTGGTGCTCTGCGCCTCACCAAACTTCCAAAATGCAGCATCAGTCTTTCCATATACCGCTTCTCCACAGCCAGCCTTCCAACTATAGCTTTGACTTGCACTAAAACAAATTGGGAGAGAAATATTTAGCTACCTTGATTTAGTCTATATCCCAAAGAATATTCTTAAAACAAATTGTTTACCACTTTACAGCAGTAAAGAAGTTTTATTGAAGAGTGAGAAATTGTTATACTTCATATGATGGATAGAACTTCAAATCACAAACTAAATCTCATCGTAAATGCCTTTATTTCAAATCTGCATATTGCTTCTGCTGCAGAGGAGTCATAAGTTTGCATGTTGTCTGCTACAGCTCCATGCAGTATATAAAGGAGCCTGGGAAACCTCCGTATTGTATTATTATACAACATGCAGCCATTAGATATCATTAAACTCTGGCTGGTCTCTAAAAATAAATCCTTCCCTATAGACATTTACAAATTGTGACAAAATGCCTCTTGATTTCACCCTTGATAAGGTAAATGGCAGGAGATCTTTAAACTTATTAGGCATGACCACCTACTGTGACCTGTATAGGTTATATTCACTTAGTAAGTTTATAGGTTGGATTAGTGAGGATGGTCGTAATTACAGTATCCTGTCCACAAAAAGGATGATAAATATCCCTGCTTCCAGCTACTATGCTGGAGAAACAAAAAACAGTAAAAAATGTTGGCTAGATAACATTGCAGAGGGGCTGATCTTCTGAAGGGCAGCTTTTATTTCAGAAATCTTTCTGGAGGAAAGACTATAACATCTTATGGAGACTCATTTTTTTTCTTTCTGATCTCTGCCTGCTTAAGAAAGACACAATCTTTCAGGAGACAACAAAGACTAGAGTCTCACGCTGACCAAAACTTGCTGATGTCTTGCAGCTATTTTCCTATGACTCTCTTTTTGAATGCTGCATTCTTAAGAGGCTGATAAGGAAATACAAAATATCCAGTGTCCTACATCTGCCACTGATGGATTCTTTATCTGAATGAAAATGCCACTCTATCGTATGAGAGCTTTAATTTTTCCTTTGTTTGCCTCCATTTATTTAAACAAAAGGATATGGAAGCAGCATATCTTGGCAGAAAGGTTGCAAACTGTATATTTTAGTATTTTGTTCCAGCCTCAGTTATCTTTATAGCTTATATTGACTTTTCTTGCAGCTAGATATTTCTGGCTGTCAACTGATTTCAGGCTAACTGATTTGAAAGTCTAATAAATTTTAAACTTAATAATAATCAGTTATGTTTTGATGTTGGGATCTGAAATCAGCTAACAGCAATTTACTTATGTTTTTAATTCAGAGTGAGCTACCATAGCTAATTGTGTTCCTTCTTTGTGTACAATATCAGTGGGATAGTGGCTATAGACATTGGGTGTAATGGCAATGGATGTAGCAATTTGAAGAAGGATTTAGGGATCCCTTGAACAAGCATCTGTAATTCTTGAGTGTATGAGTGTCAAGCAGTAATAGGAACATTTTATAGCTATTCTTAATTGAACATTTAAGACCTTTACTCCAAGAGTATACTCAGTTCCAGTTTATCCGTTCAGCAAAGAAGCTGGAAAGGATTCAGAGTTTAAAAAAAAAAAAAAAGAAAAAAGAATGTTATGGCATTTGGAAAAATAACTTTAATAAAATAAATAGACTTTCTTTTCCGCTCATGTTAAAGAGTTTCTTAAGAAGTGACCTGATCTCAGCCTGGGGCAGGATTGTGTTGGAGACTGTTGTGCAGGGTAGAATTGGCTGTAAACAGGCAGGGAAGAAACTCCTGTTGCCCAAAACACCAGTTGCCTCCTCGGTGACTGTCTTTAATGTACAGGTAGGTCTTGATTTGGTAGGAAACTCCCAACTTTAACAAAATCCATTAAGAAAATTATTCCATATCCATTAAGAAAATTATTTCATATTTTTGTTTTGATAGCAGTCAGAGGATTTATAGACTACAGACAGCATAAGCAGGTTAACAGGCATGTAACATTAAACAGTATGTTTCTACCCATGCAAAGATTAAAAAAATATAAATTACAAGCGATTGCTGAAATTAAGAAACATCCTCTGAGACATCTGTCATCTCTAATTGAAGTGCCATCGTGAAGAAACTTTTTAGGATAAGGTAATTTTTTAATACCTGTAAAGGGTATGTTACAATGCCGCAAATTCAACTTAATGATTGGGAAAACAGAAACTTCCTGAAGTTCTGGTTCTGGTAAGGAACTAAAACCCCAAAGCCTGTGAGAACAGCAACTCAAAACTCAATCTCCAGCAAATAAATTATGTGTAATAGGACATCCAGTTGTAGCCTGGAAAATGTGGCAGGAACTTAATTTGATGCCTAATTAATAGATCTTTCTGGTTCTATTCAGCCATCTCAGCCTACTGAAGAGAACAGCACAGATTCAAGAATGCTCACCAAATTTCCAACTTTCATACTGTGTAAATAATTTTTTATAAATTTCTGATCAGCTATACCTGAATAAACACAGAGAAGGCATCAATAATGCCAAATACCTATGGGCAACACCTTTCGTGGTGATTGCTGATTCCTAAATCAGAAAAAAAATGGAATTGAAATTACTATTCCACTCGGAATTTTCAAGGCTAGGTCCCAGCCTTGTAATGCTGTATTAGTAAACACTGAACAGATGCATTGCAGCCCAAATTATGTCAGAGTAGAGGTCCAACGTTCACTGTTTATGTGGGCAAATTTTTTCTTTGTGATATCTACTATTAAAATAATTTGATCAGAGATAGGGTATGTTTGAGTAAGGTCTGTCCCTGATGTATAGAAGATGGTATCTTTGGGACAGTAAAGCACATCTGTGACAGTGGGTCTCAGAAGTACAACTTAGAGGCTTGTGGAGCAAGTAAGGGGCTACATTTTGAATGAGTGTGTGGGAATGGAAATGAGTCAATTTGGGAGAAAGAAGTTATTTTTTAAATAACCCAGAACCATAGTTAAAGAATCAAAATCTGAGCTGGAATGTATTCTGTATAAATTTACACAAACACTTTCCAACCCTTTTTTATGCATTGAGGCAAACCATGTACTTTTCCCCTGTTGGAATGAGGTCAGAAAATTTTCAGAAGAATGTCTTCCAAGTAGATTCATACGAGATGGGGGAGGAAGGAGGGCAGGCGGCGGCGGCTGCTGCTGTCACATTTGTTATGAGCTGTAGGTGGTTTGCCCTGTTCCCCACCAGCAGGCGCAGGGATGCGGTGGGGGTCACATTTTGGGAGCGGTATATGCTTGCTGGCTGCGCACAGCACCACAGCTGCTATGGTTTGGCTTGGGAGTCTGCGCTGGTGGTGTGAGAAACAGAAATGAAAAAATAATGCAGATGGCTTTTATCAACAGCAATGAAAACATCTTAAGTTTGTCCACTGTTTCCATGGTGACCATGCCATCATGTAGTCTCCCTGGGTAACAGGCAGGAGGAGGAGAATGCTCAGTCTTGAAACATATAAACCAGCATATTCTTATGAGAAACTGTTTTGCTCAAGCAGTGAATAGATAAGTATGTTTTTTTGAGAACTGCATCTGTGCTTGCACTTGTACAGTCTCACAATGATGGTGGCTCTGTTGATGGGACTGTCAGCTATTCAGAAAGCCATGTGTGAGAAGTAAGCCCCTATCACATCAGGTGGAATTATTCAGAGGCTTGTGACACCTGGATAAAAGGCTAATGTGCACATTGCATCCTTTCTGGTTTTGGGTGCAGTCCATGCATATTCTGAAACTGTGTGACTGTGAACAACCTGCACTGGGGGCTTCTCTGAGGTTTGTCATCAGTGTCTGCTCAGAAGACACCCACCTCTTTATCATGCTGATAAATTATTCTGTGATACTGTTTTGTTTCAGTTTTGTGTTTTAAAGGAGGAAAAAAAAAAAAGGGGTGGGGGAAGGTAAGGTATCTTCTTCTGACAGGACTGGACCTGGGTGCTGGCTGCTGCACTCTGAGCTGGGGAGATGTGGCTGCTGGCAGTGTAGGCGGCACACTGCCCTGTTCTTGGGGAAAGGGTGCAACTGGGGAAACTCTGGGTGCACCTGGGAGGGTGCCATGGAGGAGCAGTCATGCATGGCAAGCAAAAAGCTTTGCTCGCAGGGGTAGACCAGCAAGGCAGGACCCAAGGGTTTCTGCCTTGAGACCCCAAACTGGCTTTGGTCGTATCACCATGTGCCCCTGCTGCCTCAGTTCCTTGTCGGTCCTGTCTCTTTGTCCCTTTCTTCTTGCAGTTAGATGTGGGAGGGGTGCGAGGTATGACTGAACCTTATTCTATCAGATTTTCAATTTGTTCTTTTTCTTTTTGACTGTGGTTACCTGCTGCCCTGGCTTGCCCTTGCAGGTGGCAGCTCAGGTGGCCCAGTTCCTGGGCACAAAGCATTCTTATTCAGCTGGGAGCCCAGAAGGACACTCCATGAATATGTGAAAGGCTGGTTTTCATTTACATGAGATTATACATACACAAATATGCAGTGCATATTTATCATCTGCATCTGCAAGACACGTGTACTGTATCTAATGGATCCTGTAAAAAAAAAAAAAAAAAAAGGTAATTTTTTGCTTTTAAAAGGCAAGCTCCCAGGAAATGCTCTATTTGTGGATTCCCATGTCCACCTCTGTGTACCTTAGCTTTGTAGGAGGCGCAACTCCAACAAATTCTATGGACCCAGTGGCCACTGTTGACTGAGTCTGAAATGGTTTGACCTTCTGTTATTCTGAAAATCATGTTTATGTGCAAAAAAGATGAAATAAGCATATACTTTGTATAAGTGCATGGCTTTAGTTATTCTTAGTATAACTGAGATATGAGTCTGTTATTAGTTGTAGGAAAGCAAGACCAATAATGCCATTAAAATTGTTATGCAGAAACCTCTTGGGTGTTGGCCTGTTCCTGGTGTTATGCTCACACACCCACTCTTCCTCTGGGTCCTGGGGTTGGACAATAAGGTTGGTCTAGCAGGATCTACTCTTGGTAAACCTGTGCTGACTCTTCCCAGTCATCTACTCCTTCATGTGCCCAGAAATGTGTTCCAAGAGGACTCACTCCATTATTTTCCCAGGTTTGGGGTCTGTACTTTGCTTTTTCACTCCTTTCAGGATCTTAAACCCTGTTTCAGGGTCATGACAGCCAATGCTACCACCAATTGCCACATGCTCACTCAGTTCTTCTTTGTTAGTGAACAGCAGATCCAGCTGTGCATCATATCTGGTTGGCCCATCTTGTACCTAAATCAACAATTTATGTCTGACACCCTCGAAAAAGTGTCCTCAACTACTTGTGTCCTGCCATGTTGCCCTTCGAGCAGATGTCTGGGCATTTATAGTCCCCTGTGAGAATGAGGGTGTGATCCAGAGGCTTCCTCAAGTTATTTAAAGATGGCTTCATCAACTTCCTCACTTTGATTGTGTGATGTGGTACATACAGCCTGTAAACTGCAAATATCCATGATGTTCAGCAGCTTGAATTGCATCCCAGGGCCCCTGTGCACACCCTTCATCTGGCAGCAGGATTCAGGATGTGGCTTCTTCATCTGCACTTCAGAGCAGGTTTCTTCTCACGAGACTGAGCAGCAGGCAGGATCACTCACGTTGTGGTGAGGAAATGCTCCGCTGCCCCTGTGGGAAATGGCAGCAAGGTATTGTCTGCTGTGTGGTGAAGCTTCCTCCCAGCAGGCCCTGTCTTCTGCAGGAATTGGTGCCAGTCATCTGGATATTCCTTGCAGTCCCAAAGCTTGATTCTGAGTTAGCACCTCTCAAGTGCAATACTCCCCCTTGAGTGTGGAGTATGTTCGTGTGGCAAGTAAGCTGGTCTAGCAGTACTGAGTCATGTTTGCCAGCCCATCTCTATGCTCTAGAAAGCTGTGTAGAGCTGTTATAAGTAACACTTCACCTGTTTTTTAATTTTTCTTTCCTGTCAGCTGCAAACTTCACCAACAGAGATTTTTGCATTTGCTTTCAGGAACGGGTCCGCCGCCTTGATGACCTTAATCAAGGTAGAGAGGTTTGAGATCTGGCAGACTGTTCATGTCAGAGCATGGCTTGATTGATGGCATAGCTGAGGCATGCTCATTACTCAAAAACTGGATGGTTGGATCTGCTTGTCTGTGTCACAGGTGCTTTCTGAACACAGAAGTTGGTAGCTAGAAGTTTTTGAGAAGATGTTCATATGCGTGTGTATATATATATATGATCTCTCACCTCCCTAGCCTAACAAACAGAAAATCTGAAAATGCAGAATTAAGGTATACTTTAGTATCAAGCCATCAGTGCAGAAAGCAACATAGACTATGACATGGCAAAGGTGGGGACAGTGGAAGAGGTGTGAGTAATTTTCATAGGTGGAAAGGAAGAGAGATGGTTGGGTGGTCCCCAGGTATTCTTCTGTGGTACTTAAATTACTAGCTGTCCTGTTATAGAGAATTATGGAAAGAAGAAAAGCTCCTTGCTGTGAGTCTACAGCAGGTGAGCATCTTAATGCTGAAAGCCTTGCCGTTGTGATGACTGTCTCTAGTTTGTTTTTGGTCTCTCTTGGTGCAGGTCTTGTGACTATCGCTTGTTTTGATCTTCTTTTCCTTACTTTAAGTCATCAAACACTTCATAAGATTTACATTTGCATGAAAAAGAATATTTGGGACATATGAAAGGTACTGCTTCCAGCCTTCATGTGGTCACCTCTACAGAGCTTATGAGAAAAGAACATACATATTATGCTCTGGAGTAAATATATTGCCTGCTATAAGCAATCAGTAAATCTCAGGCAGACCTGTCTGTGTTTGTCTTGCGTATCTTTATTGTGATGTTCAGCAGTTTAATAATTTGTCACTGAATGGTCATGATTCCTTGCTGCTCAGTCTCCACCGAGATGCTTGTTTTCAAGGAGATCTGGATTTTGGAGGACTTTGCAGCACTTTGGGAATTAAAACTGTAAGTGTAGGAGGAAAAAGGGGAGGAAGTACTTTGACCTCCTGTCTGACAGCTTTTACAAATACAGTAAACTGGCATGCCACTTCTAAATAACTATTACTTTCCCAGGTTATGACAGCAATTAAGATTACGTTTTCATCACCCTTAAACTTTGCTTCTGTATGTAGGCTTTGACAATAAAGCTAAGCTAAGAAACTGCTGCCTTTCAATTTTATTTTCCAGAAAATCATGAATTAAATGCTAAAGTACTTAAGGACGTGGTTTAATGATGGACTTGGCACTCCTGGGTTAATGGTTGGACTTGATCTCAAAAGTCTTTTCCAACCTAAATGGTTCTATGATTCTAAGATGTGGTGAAAAACTCTGGGTTTACTCATTGTTGTGGTTGGACTGGTGTAGAATGGCCAGGCTACTTTGGGAACAGTGTAAAGGGTTGTTTGTTTACTGTCTGCAAAGTTACAGAGGAAAGGCTAGTAATGCAACTACAAGGAATGTCACACTGGATCACAATGATACAATTTTTTTTAGATGGGACGTTGGCTTTGTAGATTCTTACCTTGTGCTGAGTGACAGTAAGAAAACTTCTTGGAAAGTTTCATGGAAAATTCTCAAGCCTCCCACCATGATTATCTTCCTCTCTGTATTTCTGTTTTAAGAGGTCACACAGAATCAATTAAGAGGGAAGTTGATTTCACCTTCCACACTGGTAGGTGTGTCTGCTTGGAAATTCAAAGCTGTGATTTTACTGTTTTGTTGTTTTATAAAGCCAGATAGTATCATCCAGGATTTTGATGCTAGTAAGCTAGTCTTAGTGCAAATAATAGGAAAAGTTCTGTAAGTACTCAAAGTTAATCTTAAATGTCACTGGATTCTACCCCTCCCCCTGCAAAAGAAAAAAAAAAAAAAAAAAAGATCCTGGTATTCTGTAATTGATAATAATTCAGTAACCTGTGAAGAAAAGGGGTAGCCACGGTGGAGTTTTCCTTAAATGTGTAGAGTGCAATTAGAAATTACATTTTCCTGTGAAAAAAATATTTAATAAAGCCTAGTGTCCTGGAGATTTGAGTCCTCTGTCCAACTGTCTGATCTCTGCATGCACTGTCGTAAATACAATTTCAAGCTTTCTTAGTGTCCACTGTGACTTTTGATTTTTGTCCCTGTTCAGCCTCAATAGTGCTGCCAGCCTCCCTTGTGCTCCCCAATGCCTTGGGAAGGGGCAGCTGTGGCTAGTTTGCATCTTCCTGTTATTTGTTCATTAGATTTCATCCAACTTAAAAGCAATCCTCTGGGACTTCTAAAAGGGTGAAGGGTTATTATGAAAGGAGAATGATGGATAGGAGAGGATGAATTCCTGGAGGTGCAGCTTAAATCCAGGCTGAAAACAACTGGTGCATTTAGGAAGTCACTCAAGAAGTGGCAAAGCAAAGAGCAAGACGTGGTGTTTCTTGCAGCTTTAGCATTCGGTGCCTGGGGATTTAAAAGCAGCTTTCCCTCATGGTGGTGGTTTGCTGTAGGTAAGACAAACCCTCCTCATGTGTTGTGCCCTCAGTCTAGGGGAGAATCTGCACTAACAACCCTGTTAGGGATTGACGGATTGATCCTCAGGGCAGGATTCAGACCTTGCTGCTTTTGGGAACAGGGTGATCCTTTCTGGGTTCCAGTCACATTCAGCACAAAACCAGAATTTTTAAACAATAACAGACACAATGAACAATAAAGAGGAAGGTGAAATAGCACTAAAAGGAAGATCCTTCACATTGAAATAGTGGTAAATTTTAAATTCCTCTTAAAGTGAGAGGAAGAGTCAAACCCAACAGCTCAGGGTAATTCTTTAAAAGAAGGAATCTGTTAGAAACTGTTGGGGCAGAATTTAGGAAAAAATTAGTATGGAAAAGTTGTATTTGTACTTTATGGATCCCAAAGTGTTAACAGAAGTGGTATAAATGTGTCTAAAAATACACATTTATTAAGAATGTCAGTGGAGCTGCATGAGTTTTCACCAGGGCTGCCTTCCTTTCATATTTATAAATCTTGCCTGCTTGCATGGTCTCTAAAGCAATTTGAAATTCCTTATTTGCATATTTATTTCTTAACCTTAACGTAGCAATAAAATGTATAACCATCTCCATTTTGTCATGTATTTCATGCCTGATTTTAAATTAAAGGAAAAGAACCAATTCATTAAACTGTAAGCTATGAGAACCGCAGGGATTTTTTTAATGAATTTTCCAGTGAGTGAATTTGTTTCTGTGATTTTAACTGCAGATATATTTTGATATGATCATGAAACATGTTAAAGTTGGTTTTTTTTGCTGTATACGTATAGAACCAATATCGGATGTATACCAGATAATTCTGCATTTAAAACAACATGAGTCTGCTTCTGCAAGAACTGCCATGTCAATACTTCATTAATAAATACTTCTATGAAGCTGCTTTGTGATAGAGAACTTGTGTATATCATTTGCCAGGATGAAGGGCTAGGGGAAGATCCCCTCCACTTAAAAAATCCTTATGAAATCATTCATAAATATTAACTCACTTTACAGGAGGAATGTGTGCTATATAATGACAGCACACCTATTCAGCCAACCAATCCTGTGATTATGACTGGTATTATAAATGAGATTTTTCTAGAAGTAGATTATTACCAGAAGACAAGATAAGAGAAATATTTCTTCCCTTTATGAAACTTCAGTGTCCATAAAAACACATCTCATGGAAAGGCTTATATGACAAATATAGAAAGTGTAAAATGAAATAAATGCTAATATTGTACCTATGTAATTCATCCGTATGATCTCTATATGAAAAACATCCACTAAAAATTATCAGTAATACTGGCATTTTTTACAGAAGGGGAAGGCTGAGTGATTTGGGTAGTTTTCTTGATTGCAGTATGCTGTGCTTATTCCCTTTGGGAAGAAAGAACTGTGCTTAAATCTTCATGTGTTTGAATCATACATATCACTTAAGTATACAAATTGCTTTGCCAGATAACAAATAAAGTATTCTAATAATGGTGCTTTAAAATTAAATGAATCAGTTTAAACTTTAGCATTTATATAGTATTTTAGTGCTGTGAATATAAAAAAAAGTTACATCACAATGTTGTTTTCTCAGTCTCCAATTCTTCCATTTCATGCCCTCTTCTTGTGTCAGGCATATTAATCTCCCTGAATGTCTTGGACTTTAGGTTTCAGGTTGACGTGATTCAGAATTATTACTGTTATCATGTATGAAAGTGTAGTGTTCCTCACATACTGGGCCAGATCTGATCTGCTTGATGTATCTATATACTCTGAAAGGTATTTCAGAATGATTGTTTAAAAAGGAAAGGAATTTTCCATCTTTAAGGTTGCAATGAAAGTCATTAGCCGTGATCCAAACATGTTCCGTTCAAAGGTGGAATATTAAAAATATTCAAAATGCTCAAAACAGAATGTGGAAATAAAAATTATCAGGAGTTTAAGTTCCTAATCTCATCTATTTCCATTTATTTCCATATTGATGTAGTTGGCAAAGAAACAGAAGTTCTCTCTGCACCTTTTATTTTGTGGGATAAATAAATCAAACTTATTTAGCCTTCCCCTAAGATAGACTTTCCATTCCCATGATTATTTTAGAAGCCTTTCTTTTGATTAATTCACAGTGCAACAGATGCATTCTTGAATGTTGTTATTTGAGATGCACATGGTAGTCCTTCTTTGGGTTGCCATCTATGTCTGGAAACATTTTGATAAATAATTTAAAAAATTATATTTGATGTTTTCACACCTAAATGTGATCAGTTGTTATGTTCAAATATTTGTCAGTTTCCAGCTGATGAGCTCCAAACTTAAAGCCTGTAGTTCTGTTTTATCCATTTTAAGTGTATGTCCAAGCTCTGCTAAATTTTAGTGTTTCATTATGTTATTCCTTAAAGTTGTAATATGCGAGTGAATATCTAGACTATTGAAATAGGTGAAATAAGGCAGTTCAGTTTGTTAAGGAAACTTACACATACTTCATATTACATCATCTGGTAGAAAAACAGTAAGAGCTTTGGCTCTGCTCTTTTGGCTAGTGCAGAGCTGGTGCTGGTCTCTGTGGTGAGCCCAGGCAGGATGCTCATCGGTGTCAGCTGAAAGATTAAAGGGTAAAACTCAAAAGTGACAAAACCCCAATCTACCTTCACCCTCTCTTATTGTGCTGCTTCACGCTTAGGGAAAGCCTAAGCTGGAGGAATGTGGCTAAATATGTGCTGATGAAGGCAAAAAGGTGTTGTGATTACTTGAACCTAATATTTCCTTCTGCAAAGTGGACCTGGTAACAACATTTGTAACTCAAGGAAGAAAGCAGAACTGAAATATAAAACTGCTATCCCAACTTTAGAAACCACTTTAAAGTAAGAAAGTAACATCTGCCTCTGTGTGTATGACGTGGAGCTCCCTAGGTGGTGAGTCTCAAGGCACAAGAGGAAACCTTGAAGGCACCTAGACATAAAAGCTTTCTTTTGGCGTGCCTAAATACAGAGTATCCCATGTCTACACTGTTGGGTTTCTCTGTAGATTCTGCAGACTAAGTAAATTACTTTTCACCTACATATACAACATGTACAGATATGTTACGTGGTACAGTTTTTAGCTCTGAGCTACAGCAATGTTGTTACTGTGCCTGCTGCAGTCAGAAGTGTGTTTGCATCCTGCTAAGCCCAGTCTGAGCAAACCAGTGATGCTCTGGGGCAAAAAGCATGGAGCTACTGAGCCAGTATGCATAGTCCCAGTACAAAGGCAAGGCTACACAAGATGGACTTTTATGCAAGCTAAATTCAAAAAAGCTAGCTTGCCCATATGCCATGCAGCCCTTTGCTGCAGGGCAAAATGTTTGCCTTCAAAGTAAGGGAATCCTGACCATCAATCCCAAAGGAGTTACTTGCCTGGGTGGTCTGCCTGCCGTGGCCTGTTTCCTCCTTCAAAACAACAGAAATGTCAAATTGCTTATGTAAGATCTTTCTTGTGCCATGTTAGGTTTCTTGCATTCATTTTGGAGGTAAAGGGGAGGAGGAGAAGAAAGTGTCAGGCTTCTTACAGTTGTAGAAGAAGCACAGTAGAGTCCTCTGCTTAATTTTGCTTCACCAGTAGGAAGGAGTCAAACTCCCAAGGTCAGATTTAAACTCGGCAGCATAACTGAATATATTAACAAGGACAAAATCTTATCTGTCATTGCAGCTATAACCAGGAGACTGTCTAGTCCTAAATCTTAATATTTATATGTGTCCCAATGTCTAATAAGTTTAATGCTCTCAGTGTCTACCTCAAACAGTACCTCTACTCTAAGGATGCTTGCCCATGCTAGCATGTCTTCAGAAAACTAGAATTCCCATTAATTGAAACAGAAGTATGATAGAGGAACAAGAAAACTAGAAAAGAGGTAGATGGAGACAGAAAGAAAGAGTGATACTGGGTGTGTGTGTGTGATGTGTGGAACGAGAGACTTCAAATGCTGAGGACAGGAACTGGGGAAAGAGCGTAACTTAGAAATGCAAACCTTAGATTTCTAAAAAAATATTGTTTGGTTTTGGTTTCTGATGTTCTGGAAATTTTCAGGGATTTGGGGGCTCTTCCCCCCCCCCCCCCCCTTATAAAGCCCTAGTCTACTGGTGATCAGGGTCCTCTTATAATATGTCATTTTGGAGATGCAAAGGTAACAAAGATATCTAATGCTTCTGAAAATTTGGATTTAACAATTAAAAAATGCCTAGCTGCAAATTCCTCATTTCCACTTTGTGGAAGCCCCTAGGTTCATTCCTAATTTCAGTTATTTTTAAGATTGTAACAACTTCTGTGTAACAAATATGTGATCTCGCATACTAACTGATGGTGACTGACCTGGGTCTTCTTTGCATCTGTAGTGTTTCCCGTTGTTATAAATGACTCTAGTCAGGAGTGCTGCATCAGATCTCGACCTTAGTGCAGGAACAAAATGACTCTTAATAGTGTGCCAGCATGAGGAAGAAGGTTGTAATTTAGAGACCAAAAAGAGAACTAAAAGGTGTTAATTATCTCATCCCTTTGTACATTTGTCAGTTTAACTGGCCACTATAGTTTTCATGCACAAAAGAACCCTGTCCCTTTTCCATTTTGTTACCTAAGGCCAAGTCATTGGTGTGGCTATGGTCTTTTGTTGTAGTATAACCTCAGTTCCACTTTTTGTGAGCAAACTGAAGAACATTTTTTTCTGGTTTGTAAATCAAGATGTTTTAATCCAAATGAGTAATGAGATGATCTTAATCTTATTGAGAAAATATTTTTAAAAAAATTACATCCTCAACTATAATAAAGCTGTTTAATTGTGTTATCTTGCATAATAACTCAGTAAAAGGTGAAAATACATGATGAAAATTAATTAAATTTTAAATGAAAATGTCTGATCATTATGATTTTAAGTGAAAATTATTCTTTTTGTGACAAGTGACGCTAATGGGAGACAACTTCTTTGCCTCTCTTTCTGAAGCAGCTCTGTGTGATTCAGCTTCTATAAATTTCTTTTAACTAGTTTATAGCCCTTAATGTGTTGCTCCAGTACCTATGTTCTCTGGCTATTATTTTTCATTGTAGGTATTTTAATCTAGAGTTATGGGACAGATTTATGCTGTTAGATGAATAGAGTCAGAAGTGTATGCCCAGATTTTTTTTTTAGTGTAAACTTCATGTAAAATTGAAAGTAAGCTCTGCCCCAATACTTTCAAAACAAACTTGAAGTGTCCTTTAGTCCATACGTAAAGGAAAATTGATACTCCTGTGAGGAGAATGAAGAGAGCATTTTTGAAGTGATATAACCAATGTTGGTATGCATTACTAATAAGCTCACGATTCATTCTGTTGGGGGAATGAGAACAGGAATGAACGTACAGTACTGGAGAAATGGGAACTGGGGATTGCAGTGGGGCAGTAAACAAATCGGAAGTAGCAGACGTGACTCAAACACGAACATGTTTTTCAACTAAGTCGTGCTGTGTTTAACTGTAGATCACGGATACAAGTAGTGTTTTTGCTCCATTTGATGAATGTTCAACATCCAGTGTCCTTGCCACCTGGGTTCCCTGTCTGACCTCTCACTGGTAGCACTAATCTATAGCAACTTCCAACCTCTAGCTTAGTGTTATCTAAAGTACTTATTATGAACTTATATACCTTAATATAATTTGGAATTAAACCAATAGGTTGTAACAGGGAGAAATGTTTTCTGTTACAACAGTCTTATGAGGGTGTTGAAAGCTGAAGCGTGTCAAAACTTGTTCGCCTTCTGATTTTTGCTGGTTACTGTTCTCCAGTGGAGTGCGCATGGACCTAAGCATTGCTATAAACTTGAGGAGGTGAGACACAATTACAACAAACTTCTAAACAGAGCTTGGCAAATGAAAGAGATGTGGTGTTTGTTTCCTGGCCTTTGCAGTGGTGTACCTCCACCTGTCTCTGGGGAACTGAGTTTCTCATTGCTATTTATAGGTAGAAATAATTTGTTTAAGTAAATGGAGATAATAGCAGCGTAGTTAAGATTCACATAAAGGCATCAATTTCAGCTACAAAGTATCTTTTCCTTTATTTGGAAAAGTGTTATTGCTTGTGTGCAGACTAGAGCTGTCATTCAGGGGTGTCTTCGTGTGGCTGCCTTCAGGTCAGCTGAACAGGCATGCAGAGGTCGGTGCACCTCTTCAGTGCTTAAACAAGATCAGAGCAATGGTGTTAAGAGAAACAGTGGAGTTCATCAATTCTGCTCACTTAAATCTATGTGATATTATAATTTGACTTCAGCAGTTTGCTAGCATTAGCCTCCCTCAGCTTCACTGTGTGTGTCTGGCAGCTCCAGAACCAAGTGCCTGAGCCGTATGTTCAAGAGCAGCATGGCGATGCGGAGGCATCCCCTGGGTGGGAGATGGAGCAGTTGGAGGCAGCTGTAGGGACAGGACGAGGAGGCATCTGGAAGAAGGAAAACATTATCTTATCCTCTGTTTTTACTTAGTAGATCCAAAATACAGCTGTGACAAATGTTTTTGGGACAGCCGTTGTAACAGGTAATTCTGGGGCTGAGCCTAGGAGTTTTCCAGTGAAAGTGCTCTGTATTTCTCAATGCAGCTCGGAGGACTGCTGTGAGAAGGACTCTGCTGCTGGCACTGAGGCGTGCACAGTCTTGGACACTGCATTGTTTCTGTCCTTAATTTTAAGGATTAAAGGATAGATGTCTAGGTCTGCTCAAAAGATTAATGTAGAATTAATATATGGCACAGGTGTAACATATTAATCAGTACAACTTTACGTTTAATTTTGTAAAATTCTGACCATCAACATCAGCATGCTGTAATACTGCATCCTCATTTTGTGCGGCATTCATTGTAAGCAAACTGGTTTAACGTGTTACATTTATAGGATTAAATGACAAATATTACGATTTTTCTAGACAGATTTTTTGATTGCAGTAAAGAACCAAATTTTCTTTGAAGAAATTTCTTGCATGGGTAGAGTGGAGTGTAAATAGCCATGCTAGTAAAAACTTGCCACATAAATATGGCTTAAAAGGCAGAGATTTATTGTGGAAGATTTGGGAGGGATAATTCTGTGCTTCCTTGTTTTATTAGCAATAGCCAGTGTGGTATGCAACCCTGTGCCATGGGGCAGTTATATTTCTGCTATTGCACAATTCTGTTGCCTTCTGGAAAGACAAAGTCTTGAACTACTGCAGAAGCAATGTGTGTGCAATCTTGCCATGAAAGCACTCTGTTGCATCTTTGAATCATGCAAGTTTAAAGTTTTTAATGGGTACCACTCTATCCTATATATACTGTAGTTTTAGTGCAAAATATTGCATAGTCTCATTATTTTAACCTGAAGTTATAAATATAGTTGGGGGCAGGGGGAGGTCTAAAGCTTAAATTGTAAAGATAAGTTAGTGGTCAAGAAAAATATAGTTAACTCCTGACTCGAGAAGTAGAGATTTTTAATTTTTCTTTTTTTTGTTTGTTTGTTTTTGTACAAGGCTACAATATTTAAGATGCATTTAATGAGCAGTTGTATTCTAACTGTAAAATAACCTGACTTCAAGAAAGATGGCGGAGAGCAAAGTATTAGTTCCAGTTATGAAGTATGACCTTTCACTGAATGATTAAAGGTGTTTAGAATGGCTAAAGGGTAGACCAATCTATTGATATGAGCTTACTTTGCCGGGATGTAAGACAATTGATAGTGGTTGAAGATCAGTCCCTGCAGGCCTAATTCTGGTGAATTCCTTTTATATTGATGCTTTGCTTATGCACTTTGTATAAGCAGCAGCACCTGTGTTTTGGAGCATATGCCACCCTTGGGTTTTGTGTGCAGCAGTGCTGTGGTTTTGATTTGCAGCTTTTCTCCAGCTGAAGAAAACTAAGGAGCAAGGAAAGATGTAAGAAAAACAAAAAGAGTGCCCCAACTGAAATGCCTGATCAAAACATGGATGAAATAATCTAATATTCTGCTAATGTATAAATAAGCTTTTTCTGTGATTGCCCCAAGGGTGCTATGCGATAGGAGATGAGAAACTAAGTGATTGCTCTGTTATCTATGGGAGTAAAATTGACTTCCAGAGTGAAAGAAGTGAGACGGTGCTTTTGGAGAAATTATTCATTAAGATGTCATCCATATTTAGTATTAGGGTAAAGGAGTATAAAAAAAAAATGTAATTTGCTGTTGGGAAAGAATCAGGAGACGTGTTTTTGCTACAGTTTGAGTAAGTTTGTAATTGTGAATTTGGATCTACTCACAGAGGTGGCAGTATTTTTTGTGTTACTGAGACTTGTTAAATGTGATCTGATATACATGGAAATCATAGTGAAATCTCTGGAGATGTTTAAATGTTGTACAGAGAGAGGGAAAAGTAATTAGCATGCATAAAAATTTCTGAAAGTGAAGACACATGAGTAAATGTAACCTCATTTGTAGAATTTGCAATTATGCATATTTATATATTCAGAAAATACTGTACTTGATAGCCATTGAAACTGCATAACTGCTAGGAATAAAAGAAGTTGAAATACAGTCAATTTTATACTGTAAATAGGAAGAGATCTACCTATTAACGAATATTAATAATTCTTATGATAATACTGGAATACACAGAAGGTTGTAGGTCAAATACAAGCAATACCATATACATTTATTATAAAATTTAGAGGTATTTCCCTATAAAATAAAGCATGTCTGCTGGCAATGGAAACACTTAAGGGGGAAAATTATGGACACAGCCTGCATCGGCTGTTGTCTTTTCTCTTTTTCAAATAAATTAGCCTTTAAAGTATAAACCAACTGTAGGTAATCATAAGGTGTATCTCCGAACTTGCTGAGAAAATATTTTTGAACTTTGGCCTATTTTATTTTGGTGCCATTCAGATGGCAGTGCTTGTAAACACTCTTTGAATGTTCTCATTGCTCAATGAGCATCCAAGTTTTCTAGATACTCCAGCTGCCTGTGAAGCTAAGGGTTCTGAGCAGGAGAGAATCAGGGTAATGTTTGAGGCTGCACAAAATTAAATTTCTCACCTGCGCTACAAGCTGAACCTGGAAAGGACAACTGTGCTAGAGATTAAAGCTCTTCAGTTTTACAAACATGCTGTCTAAATAAGCACAGTTGTTATAGTAAGACTGTCAAAGCTATAAGAATGTTTATTTTCATTATTCACCACTGTATTTTCTAATTCAGCTTGCTATACGTACACCAAATTAAGAATCCCAAAGGCTGTTCTAACTTCATTTCATCCTGCTTGCAGGATGTTTTGCACCTTTTTACTATGGCTTCTTGCTGCTGGCAAAAAGCTGTAGATCTGTCTAGGTTTCAGACTCTGTGACAGTTTCTCAAGGTGATGACTTATTTTCTTTGGGTGATTTGTTTTTGTGGTTTTTGGTTTTTCTTTTTTTCCCTTTGTCACAGCACCATGACCTCTTTTCTAATGTAAGATTTTATAGAACTGTATACTGGCTGGCCCTTGAGTTTAAAAATAGTTTTCCCCTAGATCATTTCTCATTGCGTATTTAGGTGTAGCAAGGGTTCCTAGTGATACAGTACCAGGTTCTTTCGATGATTAAAATACCTTAATACTTATGGCTTACAGATGAGCTATCAAGCAGTTTAAGTACGTATTTCTTGCTCCTCTAATTTGATATGTAATGAACCTGACACTTTTCAGGATTTCAGTGCTGTACAGTGCTCAGCTTCACACATATCTTGGAGATAAATCCTAGATTCAGGGAGGAGAAGAATTCATGGTTGATGGCTTAATTCCTTTCTTGTCACGTGTGGATTAGCACAGAAACTGGACTGTTAGGCTAAGTAATATGGAGGTGTATTTGTGGATTGAGTGCAAGAGATGTCATCAGAAAGCCTTGTTAAATCATAGAATTGTTTAGGTTGGAAAAGACCTTTAGACCATCAAGTCCAACCCTTAACCCAGGACTGCCAAGTTCACCACTCAACTGTGTCCCTAAGCACCACGTTTATGTGGTGTTTGTTTTTTTTTTTTAGTGTGGGTTTTTTTTTTTTTTTTTTTTTTTTTTTTTTACACTTCCAGGGATATTGACTTCACCACCTCCCAGGGCAACCTGTTCCAATACTTCACCACCTGTTCCATGAAGAAAGTTTTCCTAAATGCCTTTATCTTATGACATGCTAAACAATTTCATGGATACTACTGTTGCAAGTTTTGAAATCCATTTATTTGTATTTCATAACTATGTTATTGAGAGGTGGCAAGGTAACACAGCAACTACTTAGTTTGGAACAATAATCTGTAGGTGTAACATACAAAAATAATATTTTAATAAGGCCAGGAACTGGGGGTTTGTGTGGAATTTTTATAATTATAGCAATGTGGTCTGACAATGTGAAACTTTTAAGCAGCAGGCTTAGTTTTTAACTTATAACTTATTTTCATTGCTGACTGAATGAAGCAAATGTGATAAACTCTGTAAGGAGATTTCAGTGGTTTCTAATGTACTCCAGCAGAAAATTTTCATCAGAACAACAACAACAAAAAAAATGTGCTCTGGTGTCTTAAGGGCTGCTCCTCTGCTGAATGAAAACATCCATTTATAGAAAGCGGAGCTATTAGGGCTCTTTCCAAATAGAAAAATACATCAGGGAAAGAAATTTATTATCAGAAAGTTTCAGGTGTTGATGTTGTTTTTCCAGCTATATGCAGGCAAAAAGATTTCAAAAATGGAGTATTATAGCAGGGCACAGTCATTCATGTCAGCCTGGTGTAAATGAATGGAGTTTTGCGTGTTCTCAAGCCCTGTTAGGAATGGTCACATCACTGTGTGTGCCAAGGTCTGGTGCCTGCTATAGGGTTTAATAGTTTTGCCTAATTCTATGACTACGTGATGTTAAACATTATCTCCCAGGCACAGAGATACTTCTTAACTGTATCAGCAGTTTTTAATGCCTTTGCTTGCTTGAAAGAGTCTTAATTGCTTTGTATGACATGTATCATTTTTTTGGGAAAGCTATGGTTTTATTGACATAAAAATCATTGCTGTTGTGGACTAATTTTAACTCTGGCAGTGCACCTCCATGTGCCAATGATTGCAGTGGGTTTGCATCTGCTTTTCTCAGGCCTGAAGTTATCACATTACCCCTGCTCCGCCTAACATTCACCTTGTTTCATTTCATATGTGTTATAAGAAAACAGATTGCTTTCCCCAAATTATTAATTCAGGATGAAACTTCAGCTGAACTCAGTTGTTTCCTAAAGTCTTAGGAAATTTAGGCACATGAATAAATGTATGAAAGCTCCAAAGACAGAATTGCTTCTCTGCCAAGTCACTTCCTTGTGATTAAAAGATGCTGTCATTTAATTGAAATAAATTATTGCTTAAAAATCACCACCAAAGACTCAATAAAATGACTTCTAGGATTAGCAGTCTTTTGAAGATGACAATATACCCCTGAATAAAATCCATATTTATTTTATATGTCAAATTAAATGAGACTACTGAAGAGGTTTTGCACTTTGCCCATACTTCATTTTGTTTCCATGGCCTACTTTTGAACTTGAATTAATGTAGTTAGAACCAAGTCCTCTGAAGACAGTGAAATTGCTGTAGCAAATAACTGCTGTAAGGAAGAGGAGAGTCATGCATGTATCTGTAATATTAAAATAATTCCTCATGAAATGGCTTTTACAAAGAGCTATTGAAAACCATAACTTAAAAATTGGGCCACAAAACTTTCAGAAATGCTGCCAGAAAAAGAAATCCCTGTTAGTGTTGGTAGTGTTAGTGGCTACCACCCACTGCCAGTGGGTGTCATGTATGCAGTCATGGATCCAGTCAAAGTTACAGGTTTAATCATCTTTTAGTCAAGCTGAATGTAAGTGGAATTTAAATGTCCTTCTTCACAGTGATAGCTAGGTGTGGTAGGAAGCTAGATGGATGTCTAGTAAAGCCAGCTTATTAGTATATAATAATAATATTTTTATCATATAATTACATATTCTATTAAGTTATCATTATATATTTTATTACTGTTATTATGTGGTTTTATTACAATTGTAAGCTGAAGGCATATGTTGGAAGGCTATGCGTGTTGTGTGAGTGCTGAAACCAAAACACTAGTAGAGGAAGAATGGGAAATCAGCGAGTGAGCAAGAGAAGAGGTGCGAGTATGCCCTTAGTAGATGCAAAGACATGCCCTTTGCTATGAAACAGACTGGGTAGGCAGTCTTGCAGTTATCAAGAGCACGCTGGCAGTGCAGCCAGCCCAGTGAGGGGCTTGCCATTGCAGAAGGAGTGACTTCTTGTGCCTTCCCTGTGCCACCCTCCCCCCACCTGCTTGCCCTGGTTTCAGGACTAGCTGACTGAACTCGCTGATCAGGGTGGGAGTTGTGGGGGGTCACCTGTGTGCTTCTCTTTTATAGCTTCAGGCTATTCACAGTGGGACTGCATGACTGTCAAAACCAGAAGGCCAGGGCCTCTTGTTCTCGTCCACAGCAAGATGTTAGTTCAGCTTCAGTCCTTGGGATAAGCCATACCCTCAGCTGTGCTAAGGGCATGGGTGGAGAAAGCGCATGTGGATTGCTATAACAACTTAGCTTTCAGCGTTTTTCTGCTCACTGTAACTTCAAGTTTTTCAGTAAGTGTGAAGACTTCTAAACAAGGACTCTAGAATAATAAATTAAATTAAAAAAGCAGCAAACTCTCTACCTTCATATGGGGTAACTTTCACCCTAAACTCCAATATATCTCCCCATGGATGAGTATGGCCATATAGACTGTCCTCAAAGGAGATCTTAGTGACCTGAAGAGCTGCTTCTAGTTTGCCCTTTTGAGGACAGGCTCACGGTGGTTTTATTAAAGGTCCCGTGTTCAGCAATATTCTCCTCGCAAGCTTGAGACACCAAAGTAGCAAAAGGTAGCAGAGCCGTGAAAGCAGGAGCATAGATGATGCCACTTCCCAGGTGTTCGTGATCCAACAGAAGGCAGAGAAGACTGCAGTATCGTTCGTTTCCTGTGGTGGTGCTATCTGGTTCCTTCCCAGCCTGGTCAGGGTGTCCCAGTCCCAGTTCACTCCTTGTGTACCTCCTGTGAGCCACAGAGGTGGCAGAGTGACCTGCTGCAGCTCTGACAGTGAGATTCAGTTTTTTGACTCTATGAGGCTCCTTCTGCTGCTCAATCTGTTCTCACGGCATCTTAAAGACAGCTAAATGGAGTGGTGAGTGACAGTAGTTCACCTCACTCATTCTCTATTCATCACTTAGGTGTCAAGCGCCAGTTCTTGTGTAATTTCCTTTTGCCTTCCCCTTTTTGTTTTACCAGAAAAGATTTTAGCATGGGCTTTGAATAGTAGCAGTAGATTTATTGGTCTGGATGCATCTAATCTTTCTAGTGTTTGTTGACTGTTCATAAACAATGTTGTGCAGCAGTCTGCAGTGGAGTTTTTGGTACCTTGAACAACTGAGAGTGCAGATTTCTGACAAGACAGCATCATGTTTAGCAAGGAGAAACTTAAAATGCAAAGTAAAAGTCTTTACCTCCTGAGCTAAGAATAATTGGTAGTAGAAGTAAAATATTTTCCTCTGTGTGTGTGAATAGGATAACTTTGCCAGTGATTAATCACTACAGTTAACTAAAAATGTTAGGAATTGTAGAAATTCATCTTCTGTTCTGAGCCCAGAAGAATATTTGTTCTAGTGTTTATTGCTGACAATATTGGGTCTAGCAATGAATTATGATCCTATACATAACTTTGTGGAACTTGAATCCACTGTATTAGCAACCAAAGGCTGGATTTTAGCCAATTCACAGTCTATACAGAAATAAAATGCATGGCCTAATGACAAACTACAGGTCAATATGAGAATCAGGAATGCAACAATATCCCTTCCTCTCTTGCAGATAATAACTCAGGCAAAGGACTGCATACACTGCAGTTTAGCAGACTGAGTTTTGATGCTGGGCTTACTGCACTCTTCTGCTGCCCATCTGCTGACTGGCCATACTCTTTACTTGTCCTTTAATTAAAATTTTTAAAGAGCTCAATCTTAAGTTTTTAAGTTGTTCTACCGGCACAAGGTGGGTGATGGGAAGCTGGTTATTCCTGATGGACAAGAAAGTGCTAGTTATTCTTTCTCTCTGATCTTACAATATTTGCTGAACGCTATCGGGGGGATGGGAAAGAATAGTACAGAAACTATTTACAGCTGCTAAGTTCTCTGCTGAGGTAATTGGTGACAGTCCCAAAGGTCCTTGTATTAAAGCAGCTTTGTACTAGCCTGTGGGTGCAAGGGCTTGTATCCCACTCTCTTCATGGTCAGTGGGCTAGGAGAAAGACAAGGAAGAAGCAAGAGAAGGCATCTAGTGTGAGATACTTCTGGTCTTGAAGCTCCTAAATAATCTTTATGGGTAATTTATCAGTCAAATAAATATTGGTGTGTAATATTAATATACTCTCTTGAATGTAAATGTCATGAGTATTTGGGACTGACATCTCATTCATGTTTATTGGGAAGCAAAAAAAAATCATATTGATAGTACTATATAAAGCATAGGGATAGCATGTGCTGCTTTTCATCTCCTTATACTAAAAAAAAAAAAATTCAAATGCAAATTTACTTAAAAATACATTTTCCATACTGATACTTCAGTGTGTTGGACCACTTCCTTTCTATTTGAATGCCAACATTTGAGAATGCTAGATCTGAAAAAGCCTTGTGTAAACTACACTGAATAACAGAGCATACAATAATGAGGCAACATACATGATGTTCTCCCAAGTGAAAATGATACTGAATGCTCAATTAAAAAAAAATAAAAATAAAAATTTGGATGTCTCTTAGCCTTGCCACACTGCTAATTTGGATTTCTATCTTATAAAAGTATTTCATCAGTTCTCAAAAGTCTGTCGCAGAAGTGGTTTCTCAGAGGATGTTTGCTGTGTGTATGTCTGTTGTAGTAGCATGCCCAGCCTCTTGTACTTATTTAGACACCTAAGGCTGTACCCTTGGAGGAGGGATGCCAGTAGTGGGTGGGAATGCAGGACAGAAGTATTGGTAAGGTACCAAGAGTGTTGGGTTAGGTCTCAGCTCAGGATCAAGTATTAGCGGAGCTGGGATACACAGGAGATTGTATGGTACATGGGAAAGCATCTAGAAGAAGCTGTATAGGTAGATAATTCTACCACTCCAACAGGAAAGATTATTATTATGCCTATTTTTAATTGGGCTCTGTAAGTCAGCCCTGGGGCAAAAGTATGCAGAAGGGATGAATGAGGAAAGATTTTTCAACAGGGTGTAAAGGAGAAGGATTGGAGTAAAAGTAACAGGGATGTCTCGGGGCAGAAGCGGTGCTAGGGTTATGTAGTACGCAGGGAAGAGATGGAAAATCTAGGTGATAGTACATTCTTGCATACACAACTTTCATCTGCGATTCCCCTTCCTATTTTAATCAGATGGTAGGCAACAAAAATAAGTTTTTATTTGATTACCTAAAGGAATTAATTAAAATGAGATCTGTCCTTAAAGGAAAAGGGCTCACGATCACAATTTAGATGAAGAATATTTTAGCGTAGATTCACTCAATGATATTTTTGTCTCGCATGATTGTTTTGGGTTCCCTTACCTTTTCAAATTTTACCATCTCTCTGTTCCCACCCATTTTGCTACCCCAGACTAAATCTTCCCCATACTATTTTACCACCTCCTAGATCTATAGAGTATAGTACTTGCGTGAAAGACAAGATCCTGATGCTGAAACACATGAATTACATTTAAGGTTGTTCTCTTGCAGCTGCAGGCTATGAGCAGCAGTAACTCCGCTGTGAAACAGTGTGCACCCTACAGTTGGGTAGTGACATGATGGGGAGAAAGGGTTTGGTTCCACTGGGTGTAGTGTATGTTGGCAACTTCTGGGGCTGGCTCAAGGAATATTCCTGAGAAAAGTAATGAATATATATTAAGAATGTTTATTCTAAATCGGACCCCACTTTTCCCCGCTGTATACCAAGATCAGTAGACGCCTTCTTTCCAGGAATATAGCCTAGACAATCTGGTGTTTTCTAGGGGAAGTTGTAATTACCTTAAGTCATAGGTACCTTAAATAGTTACAGTATTTCAATGTTTCATTTAAATGATTACAAGGAAAATTACTGTCATTGCTTTCACTGAGATTTTGCAAACTCTGACTTGCAATGAATTATTCTGGGACCTGAGCAAAAGGTAACACATCCTGTGCTTGTGGGCTAAATATTGTGATATTGCATTTTTCCTCACCTGTTTGACGTCGCTGGGTGAACATGAGATGACTGCGTAAAAAATGAAAGAACATAGATATCACTTGCTTGACTAAATGATGTTTAAAAAAAAGTTTTGAACTAGACAAATTAAAATTCTTCTAATTAGAAAAATTGCAGCAAACCAGTCTGACGTTAGTACATCAGATGAATGCAGCAGATGATACCAATTGTTCAACTATCCATAGCAATTTGTAAATAATGTTCTTTATGCTAGCAAAGAACGCATCACAATGGAAATGTAATTTAAAGAAGCAAAACAAGAACCAAGATTTCAAATAAAATCTAACACGAGAGCCAGAGATCATGCTGTTCTGTTAAAATTATCAATGCCATTCTTTCTCAAGAATTTTATGTATGTTCTTATTGCTGTCTTAAGTAAATGCCAGCCAAAGTAATCTTCAGCTTTCCCAATGCAAAGTGATTCTTATTGGTGGTGGAAGGGTGTGATACAAGCCTTAGCCTAGAAGCCTAGCAGTCTAACTGCACAGCTTCATCCCAAAAATGGGGTGAAGACCCCTTATTTTTCTCCCTCCCCCCAGGTGCTGCTCAAAATTTTGCAGACCTTGTTGCATCAGTGCTGGAATACTGCTGGATTAGCTAGAATTACTGCTGCATTGTAGGCTGCTGCAACTGAACATGGTGTTGTGAGGCTCATTTTGCCTGCCTTTCTTTGCTTCAGCTCTTGTGGCTACTTGCTTTTGAAATGCCACAAATTAATTTTAATTGAAAAGGACCTCTGGGGTTCACCTAGTCTGCCGTCCTGCTCAATGTAGGGCCAATCCTGAAAATACATCAGGTTGCTCAGGACCTTCCAAGGATGGAGACTTTCCAGGCTCTCTAGTTGACTAGTTCAGTGCTTGATCACTTGGTTTGCCCTTTTCCCTCTTAAATCTAATTAGAATCTGTCTTGCTGCAACTTGAGACTGTGACCTCTTGTTCTTTCATTGGGCATCTATAAGAGGGGGAAACACAGATGGAGTCAGACTCTTCTTAGGGACTAGAAGGCTGCAGTTAGAGACTCTGGTAGCCTTCTCATCCTGAGGCTGGAGGAGCCCAGCTTCCTCAGCTGTTCCTAATGCATCATGTGTTCCATCACCTTTTCAATGGCTCTCCTTGGATTCCCTCTCCTTTATCAATATTTCTTTTGCATCTGGAGGCTTCAAAATGAGCACACGACTTGAAATGCAGCTTTAACAATGATGACTAGAAGGGAATAGTCTCTTCCATCGAAGAGCTCTGCTTTTGCTAATGCAGACCGCAGTTAGCACTCACGCTGCTGGCTTGTGTTCAAATTCTTGTTCAGTACAGTCCCCCTTTCCTTTCTCAGTGCTACTTTGTTAGTCCCCGGCCTGAACTGTTGCATAGGGCTATTCTCTCCTGCATGCAAGACTTTGGATTTGCCCTGATGAAATTCATGAGGGTGCTGTCAGCCCATACATTTGGCTTGTCAAGGCCCCACTGAAGGGCAGCCCAGCCCTCCAGTGTACAAATATAACGGCTTGGCTGAGCTTATGTAAATGAGTTATGAGCAAAGCACTTCAGTTTGCTGTTCCAACAACTTCCCTGAAGGGGAAGGCTGTGTCTTTCGCAGTCCTGGCAGGGTGAAGTCTTGGCCCCTGCCCTTTCCTGCTTGGCTTCACAGTTTGTGGGGTTGCTTTGATGTTCCCTTTAGCTCATTCAGCTTTTGCCTTTAGGTACTTTCTGAGGGGTTCCTAAATCATTACTGTAACTTACTGAATTCCAAGCTAATATTCTCTGCTTTGCTACCTTCTTACAGAATTAATGACATCAAAAGAGAGGCTTATGTTTGCACATCACCAAACCCTTTCTTCAGGGATCAATGGCATCAAGGTGTTACTGCATTTAGATTCAAGTCTAAAGAGTTAGTCTGACAAGCCCTTGCTGGCAGGGGTTGGAATCTGCATAAAAGGAGAGTCAGCTAGCTTTGACCTTTGTGTTCAGAGCATTAGCTAGTGTTTAGAGCTTCATGTTTATGTCTCTTCTCACCTCGAGGTAGTTCAGTCCTGCCACTCAGAAGAGGTTTTTTATCTGCCAGGCCCAAGGTGGTCTGGACAAAGTGCGCTTCTGCTTTACTGCTAAAGGTGTCCTGAAATTACTCAGAGTAATGTTTCTAATTTATCTCAAATAGATGTTCAGATAGAAAAAAGGTTATCTTCTATTCAGGTCCTTGATGGCTGGTTTTGTGGTTTATATTAAAAGGAAGCAAAATCATTCCACACAAAATAAACATTTTTCAATAAGCAGAAGAAATATCTTTTTGAAGACATTACTCAATTGTAAATATTCTCTTAAAGTTTGAAGTCCCAGAGTAAGTAATGTTAATAGGAGTGCTCACAGAAATGGTAAGGTTTTAAAATGGGGCTTAGTGGCAAATGGCAGGCAATTACATTATAACAGATTAAAGCCGTGCCAATACCACTTCTGTTTTATTATTTCTAAGTAGAAAGCAGTGCTGTCTGCATTCTTTTGCACAATCTGGCACAATATGTGTGTCATTTGATGCAGATACCTTATAAAAATGTGATTTCTTGGGGAAAAAACGGTTGTCTATGCTGAACTAATACTTCATATCAGATTAACTTACACAGGTCTTTCGTAAGACAACCGTGTTGTTTTACGCACTTTTTGATTAAATGGCCTTTAGAATCATAACATTGTACTTGCTGGACCCTAAATATTTCTGATTAAGAACGTATCCAATATTTGCTGAAGGTGGGAAAATACAGGAACTAATGCTGCTAAATGCTTTTTGAAAAGGCTAAACTAGGATGTTAAATGACGTTGCAAGGTGTGTGTGCAAATTCACTAACAGTGATAAACAAAGGATTGCATTAGAAGACAAATTATTTCTGCTCAGTGAGGAATATGGGGGTGACTGGTATAAGTTGCTCATAATACACCTGGTGGAGTTAATGCACAAACAAGTTGAAAACCCACCTAAATGACTCTAAACAGTCTCTTAAATTGTCAGGAGACAAGTTAAAAGAAGAACTAGTACTTTGTTAGCTATGATCTATCTCTGTTTTCCATATGTTGTGGTATAGAGCAGAAGTACACAGCACTCAGAAGGTGATTATCAGTACTCTGTGTACCAAATAGTAAGTACTGAATAGCCTTTTTTAGGTTGATTTGAATGTTAAAATACAAACGAGACATAATTTTTTCTGAGTAACACTGCAAATAACTTTTATAGTAGTCTAATTTTTTAAAAAAGTGTTTTCTATTGTGATCTTAAATAATTATGTTTTTATTTGTCTTTAATATTTATGGTTGAACTGTTCATGAATAAAGTAAAGACATAGAAGTGATTACGTGATGAAGAAAGCAGTGGGCAAATTTTCTGTTTTCCTTCCCTCAGCAGAGTTTTGTTATCATGGTGAATTTAAAGCATGAGGAGTTCTGAAATCTGGAGGTGTAGTTGTTTTGTCATATCTGCATCTAACTTGATATCTGTTGAAGAGCTTAAAGCAGTGAATAAGTGTGGTTAGGGGAAACATATGACGTGCTGCCTTCCCCCCCCCCCCAGACACATGTTTGCATGCTAACACACCATATGCCACCCAAATCCATGTTAATATTGTGCATTTTATGATTAATACATACCTTTGCTTGTCTCTCTTCTTCTTTGGTGTGGGTATAAGTCTCCTATCTTCCAACTCCTATAGTAGCTTAAACTACATTTTGAGCATACTGGATGCTGGTGCTCACTCGGTCATCAGTTTTCATCTAGCAGTCTAAGTAGAAGGCATTGAGAGAATCTGTCTGTGCATGTTCTGCTGGATTTACTGTTGCTAGGGAATACAGTTTTCTGTGTGCCAGAGGAAGGGGCTGTTCCATGGGCTCATAAACTGGCACCTGAGATGTTATTTATCACCATGTGCTTCTTAGCTCAACAAGTTGACTTGTGCTTCCAAGTCCGTTTGCCACAGAGATTAGTGGGGTGCGTTTTTTTTTCTATTTACTTGCTGGTTTCCTTTTTTTTTAGGATTAGTACGTAGAAGTCTGCTGGTAAGCTCCTGGTCATGAAGCTGAGATATGGGGTGTTTGAAAAGAGAATCGCCTTTTGACTACTGTATTGTCATTCACCCTTAAAACATAACAGTCAAATAAGTGCTGCAGGAAGGTCTGTGGCAACCAGCGGTGCTGTTGTCCTCCTCTCTCTGTCCCTACCCCTGCATGCAAACACTGATACACACATGTACATATACATCCTGTTGTGCCAAAGTGGAAAAGATGGTGTTGACTCTTCTTACTCACTTCAGTGTGAGGTCAGCAGGCTTATATTTGAACAGCTATAAATATGGGCTGTAGTTTGTCAGCTTGCTTTATCTGAAGTGGGAACCACTCACGTAGACTCTTCTCACTGGGCTGTGGAAGGGTAGTAGCCAGGTGATGGTTTCTGACCACAGCCGAAGTGGAAAACATTTTCCTTGGTGCTACTGTGCCATCTGGTCTACGGCGCTGGAGTGTGTCTGCTCCTGTATTTTCTCAACACCTTGGACTCTTGATAAAGGCTTGTTAGCATCCATTCTTGCTGCTGGTTTTGAAATTGGTGCTGTGCCTCCCTCCTGCACCAACACTTTCCACAGCTGTCAATTCTTACGCAGTTTCACGTAACCAACCGAAAACCTGTTTAGCTCTGTTTTACTGCACCACTACTTTGTACCAGAAGACTTAACAAAGTAACCTCTTTTCTACCCTTGAGGCACTCTGAGTTTTGTATTTAGGTAAAGACATTTGAAATCTATTCAGGTATTCAGAGCACTGGTTCATTTTGAGAATGGTTTCCTTGGGCAGGGTCATTGTCAATGTAATATTTCACCTGGTCAGGATTTGCAGATTTTGCTTCAAATTGTTGCCTAAAAAATAACCAAGAAAATTTCAACTCATTCACACCATTTATTCTACCTTTATGCTGTCATAGTAAGAAATAAAATTGATCTAGAACTGTACAGAGTGCATTTTTTTCACTTGACAGTGTAGTGTCAGGCGTGCTTGACAAAATGATTAAAATAATCCTATTACTGTTTTATACCATGTCAACCTGTTAGGATTTTGGGTGAAGGTCAGTACTTATTTGGCAAAGGAACGTCAAGAATTTGCTCAGTTCCTTGTGCAATCTTAAAGCAGTTTAGCTCTGCTGGAGTACATAGTGTAACAAACAGGAAGCAGTATGTCTCAAGGAGCTTGATATTTGCACGGTGGGGTTCTTTGTTTGTTTGTTTGTTTGTTTTTTAAATCTGTGGGCAAGTTGGGACTGAATCTGGCAAAATCATGGAGATTTTTAAGGCAGGGAGGTCTCCGTAGACAGATGGAAAAACTGATCTGTTTGTCTATCCAGGTACTAAACTAGACTGAGAATTTTCTGCTATGATGGTTCAGTGAAGACTGTAGTCGTTTAGAGTTTAGTAGAGTTTAATTGAGCCATTACACAAGTCAAAAAAGTCAATTTATACAGCCATGAATATTACTCAGGCACATGAGCTTTGCCTACAGGGTAGCAGTGCCTAGCAGAGTGTTATGTGCCAAACTAACGGCAACAGTGATGTGCTAAATAAAAGCACGGTGTGAAGGTAATTGGGCAAATGATAGAGGATTGGGTGGTTTGGAACTCCTTCATGGTGTGTCAGTGAGATTTCTATAGAGTTTGGTAATACACAACCAGCAGGAATTACTAGTTCAGTGAGACACGTCTGAGGGAGTTTGTGTTGGGATTTTATTATGAAGGAGAATAGCATGCACAGAGACAAAGCTCTCTCTTGGGCTGCAGCTCTTACAGTTCACCTTGGGTGGCGAATAGGCAAGGAGTTGATCAGACAGGTTTGTCATGACTGTGTCAAAAGCATGTACTACATTTAGCAAACTAAACTAGGTAACTAAGGAAGAGAATTAGGGTGACCTAATCGGGGTGAGATGGACAAGCTAGTGGGTCTTAGCTTATGGTATGGAAACTGCAAACAATCCAGAGTTGCACTGAATGTATTTGCTTTAAAAATTCTGGGAGGTTGATCTGGGGCTGACTGCATGTTTGATCTATGCCCTCTGTGGGCATTTCACCTGCATACAGCCCAGCTCTATTTCACTTTTATTCCACATGTCCTATTTTTTCTGGAGCATAAGGAGGCAACCCCCAAGGGTTGATACGTCAAGGTGAGTAATACCCTGCTCTTGGCAAGCTTAATTAAGATTCTCTGTAGGTGCTCCAAGGGGGTTTTGGTTGTTCTGCTTGCAGAAATCCCATACTACGCTGTTGAATGTGAGTGGTGAGGATTTATTTGGCAGTCTGCTAGCCTGTCTTGATCTTGCAAAGGAATAGCTCTTGTTAACGGGGTTGCAATTTGCAGCATGGAAGCAATAGCTTTAAAGCCAGAGAAATTTAGTGTCTATGTGTGAATGTGAAAGGACCACAAGTCAAACAGATCCATCATTCCATGTTTTTGAAGTAGTTCCTAATCTCTACTAGTTTCCAGGACTGTAAAACCCAACTAGATCAAGGTGAATCTTAAATAGGGAAAACCCAAATTAAGTTGGGCAAATTATTAAATAAAAGTCTTGAAGAAATGCCTGCAATAACCCCGCCTGTGGTGTTCATGAAGTTTGAATCCTTTCAAAATGTATTTCCATTCCAATATCTCCCTGTACTTTCAGGGCTGCTCCTTTTCTTTCCTTTGCCTCTGAGGCTCAACTTTGAGTCTGCTCCTTGTTCCAGCTAAGCCTATGACACCTCAGGTTTGTGTTAGTCTGCTGGTTCCCTTTCAGAGTCTCTGCTGCTTCTGCCTTCCTGCCCCTTTCCGCACCCAGGACATGCTTGTGTGTGTGGGAGGTGAGGAGTGCACCATTTTCGCACAACGATGTCACACATGGTGATACCATTTGTCACAGTGGGTTTGAACGAGGAGCACATTCAGTTTCTCGGGTGCTGCAGATCACTTTACTGCATTTTAAAAAAAAAAATTTTAAAAATCCCTCTTTTCCAAAACATTCCCAGTAAATTGTTTGGACTGTGTCATTCTCCTGTGAATAACAGAATTTATTCTGACAGTTTGCACTGCATGAAATATGGTGGCCAGTGGGATCAGGAGAGAGTCCGAGTGCTGTAGGCATTGCAGGCATTTTCCACCTACTGGAGAAATCCGCTGTCAGGCACCACTAGGGCAAGGCCAAGTCACAATGGCAAATTATTGTAGTCTGGTGCTGTGTTAACTTAAGCCAAATTAAAACATAGCATGAATTCCATTTGGCTTTTATGTGCTAACTTAAATGGTGGCTTATCCAAATGATCACACGTTATTCCTTCTTAAAAAAAAAAAAAATTAGCTTAGCAGAGTTGTAGTCAGTATAGACAAAGTTCAACTCTTACATCACAGTAAGATTTTAATTAAAAATCATAGATCCATGATGAAGACTATTATACCAGATTTTCTTGACCTTTGGGTCAAGAAATTTATTTTTGCTATTCTTAATTCATTAAGCCCTTTTTAAACTCTTACTTTGTCAGTTGTATTGTTCTTCTGACCTGTGCCTGTGTTTCCAGTATTCTTGTTTGAGAATTAAGATTTAAAAAGAAAAAAAAAATCAAACAATGTTGATTAAGAAAAAAATATGCTGGGAGCTGCTTGTACCACTTAGCACTCTTCATGAAGAACATAAATCTGTAAAGGAAAAGAGTCTAATCTTATTTTCCGAAAATACCAGATGCTTTCTGACCTCTTATTAAAATTGAAATATATTCTCAGAATGCCACAGACATCCTTGTGATAGCTTAAGAGAACTTCTCGTGTTTTCCAGGAACGTGACTTTCAGAAGCTATAAGAACAATTCTGAAGTGCCTCAGACATCTGTGCCTTTTGTCATCCCCAGTCAATGTTTATTTGGAAACTTCTGTGGTTGTGTGCACTGGGAGACAGGCCCTGTTGCTGTGTGACCAAGGCACATATGGGAGATTTTATTTCAACATGATGCTCTTAGCCAGAAAGATACTGAAGAGCTCTTTTTCCATATCTTCTCACACTCGGAACATGTCTTATTTTAATTTCATGTCGAAAAAGAAAGGTTTTTTTGTTGTTGTGTGTGGTTTTGGGGTTGTTTTTTGTTGTTGGTTGTTTGGTTTTTTACCCTTATGAAATCAGATTCTTTTTCAGGACCAAGTAGGTCATGGGGAAGAAAGAATTCATATAGTACACTTCCCCCACAACTGATTCTTGATTTGCTGAGGGCTAAGTGATTTTTCAAAATATTATTGCACTCCTATCTTTGTTTCAGTTGCAGTTTATTACTCAAGAGTCAGATGCCAGGCATACTATGATGTATATTGCTGTTATTTCAAAAGTTTTTGCGCTAGTGCACTTGCATTTTCTTCCATCTACATGAACTTCCTGATTGTTATTTATAAATCTGGATTTTCTCCTTCTATATTCTCCTCTCTTATTTCAGTCCTTTTATTTGCTGCAAAGAGCACAGCTGCAGTTAAAAGGAATTTCACATTTTCAGTACACAAAAATTTTCAGTGTACTGAAAAGAAGCAAGTCAACAGTTCAGAGATGGTGATCCTTCCCTGCATTAGGTGATTTTTCTTTCTCCCAAAATGACCTGAGGGCAAAAAAAAAAAAATAATCCTCCTATTAAAACCAAGTACATAGTCAACGGTAGACATAAGAAAAGGAGAACACTGGTAAAACTTGACTTTTTAAAGGCAGTTTCAGAAAATGTATTTTAATAAACATAGAATGAAGTACTTTTGTATTAAGTTTTGATTTATGATTTTGATTTTTGATCATGCTGAATGTCATCTCCTTTGCAGCGCTCATACTCTAGATCTGGAAAAGAAACCCAAATATCATATTTCAATGACGCATCTTTTCACTTCTGTGACTTCTTCCCTATATTCTAAAAAGCACAGGGAATGGCATGAAAGGAAATCTGACCAAAATAGTCCAACATATGAAAACATAGGCTATTTATGGTAGTGTAATAATAAATGGTAATGAATGAAGGGAAGAAAAGGAAAGACGAGGCAAGTACAAAATTGAACAACTGACATTAGTGACTCTGTGTTGAGGCTGCCAAAATTATCTCTCTTAGCTCTTCATTTTGTACTTCAGCTGCAACCAGCAAATGCCTTGTCAATCTACTACAGCACATGTCTTTATTTCAAAATGAGAGGCAACAAAATAGTAAGTAGTTTGCAACAATAAATTTAAGTGATAATGATCTTGGGGCTCAAGCTTCTGAAACAATTAGCACCTTATAAGGTTACTTAAATGCAAAACCAAAACTGATTTCCTAGGGGACTTTTAAAAAGCCTTTTGATGTAAATAAAGGACAGAGATATTTTCCTCATTTGTTGTATTTTTTTTTTTTTTTTTGTTAGAAGTCATTGTAATGTTGAGCTTCTTTGGTAAAAATTGGAAAAGCTGGAGAAAACTGAGCTAGCTTATTCTCAACAACAGGACATGTCATTTGTTTCCTAAATGTCTTTGAATATATTATTTTCCTATGCTATTCCTCTGGACTTTTAAGCTTTTCTATAGTTCCTCTTATTTCCATGAAATGTAACAGCAATGGAGCAGTATAGATTATGTAGGGAGGAAGAAGTAGTGAGCAAGGCATTGGTCTCCCTGTTAATACTGTGTGTACCAAAGTATATGATAAGTGAGCACTGGAATGTCATAGAAAACAATACAGTACTAAATTTTGCTTTTTACAGATTTGTGCTATAAAATTGAATGTGAATGTCCACATGCAGCTTTAAGGTTACTCAGAAAAATGTCTAATTGAAGATGACGTTGTGTGTGTGTGTGAACATTGATCCATTTTAATCGATGGTGCTAATTAGAAAACATCTGTAAAACTGTGTTGTGTAATATTGATGTGGAAGTCAGAGTTAAATGAAATGGACTGTATGTTATGGGTGAGCAAATACAGTGTGGATGTTATAAAATCCCCTCTGGCCCGGGAATATTTGAATCAACACCAATTTGACTCTGGTTAGATGATGGGTCCAGTTGCAGAATAATCTAGCAGAACTCAGTAACTTATACTGTGGGATCTGACTGATTGCTATTGTTGCACAATAGGACCTCTCTAAGGTCCAAATGTTAGCTTTCTCTTAGTGATTCAGAATGAGATGTTAATGTTTTGAATTCATGTTCATCATCTTACAGGTGTCCTGGCTAATGTTACCTGAATTAAGAATTCCATTGCTGTGCAGCCCTAGAACAGCTCCTGCCTTTGATTAGTGGTACAGCCAGGAAAAAGGATATGGTGGATCCTATCTAAAATTACTTAGGTGTGGGATCCTCCCCAGACTACAGGGGGATATCTGCTCCACCGTGGTCCTACATGAGCTGCAGGGGGACAACTTGTATCACCATGGTCTTTACCATGTGCTGCAGGGGAATCCCTGCTCCAGTGCTTGGAGAACCTCCTCCCCCTCCTTCTTCACCGACTTTGGTGTCTGCAGGGCTGTTTCTCTTACATTTTTTTCCCCTGTTCCTCTTTCACAGCTGCTGTCAGTGGTTTTTTACCCTTTCTTAAATGTGTTATCATGGATTTGCCATCAGCGTCGCTGATGGGCTCAACTTTGGGCATTGGTGGGTCCATTTTGGAGCTGTCTGGAGCTGGCTCTGACTGGAGCTGGCTCTGACAGACTTGGTGGCAGCTCCTGGTGTCTTTTCACAGAAGCCACCCCTGCAGCTCCCCTGCTACCAAAACCTTGCCACGTAAACTCAATACATCAGCATTATTGAAAGGGAGTCACCTTCCTATCACAAATACACAAAGTGCTTCTTTTGATGGTCTTCTGAACTTCTGTCTGTGTAACAGTTACAGATAGGAAAGGCTGCAACTTTCTTTGCAAAAGACCTCAACTTCCAAGCTGAATGCAAGTTTACTGTGAAAAGAGGAAGTCAATTTGATCTCTGCTATTACTGCATATTTAATTGTCATGGAAACTTAGAGTCAGTTTTTTATTACACAGGATTTATCTATTTGCTACACTTCAACTCCATTTGATATTGGAGTTCTTAAATTGGAATCATCCAGTGTAAATGTTATATACTTGGAGAACTAGTAACAAGATGGAAAACGTAAGTCAGATAAAAAAAAAATTGGGGGAAAAAATGGAGAAAGTATATGTACTTCTCTTATAAGGAGAAACAGGAAGGTTTTGTTTGTCTTGCTGTGTGGACTTAGTTTTCTTTTTCTTCATTCGCTATTTGGGAACTATGTGGAGAAAGAAGCTGAGTCTTCACAAGGTTTTTAGACGGCTTCTCAGGAAGGTGGCACCTGAGGCAGAATGTAGGCTGTTAAATTGGATGCCAAGCACCAGTACTTTAGTGGTAGCACTCTGAACTATTCCCTGTGCAGCAGGCAGGATCAGAAGTTGCTAGGTAAATCGTCAGTGTGCCAAGAGGTGTCAAGGTGAGCGGTTTGATTTACTGGAAATGTTTCACTGAATAGATTAAGTCCTGCTCTGCTGTGTCCACTCCTGATCCAAAATGAAATCTGATTGCTAGTGGTTAAAAGGTGATAGATAAATAATATACAGAAGAGCCTGCAGTTAACTTCAGTTCTAAGATACAGAAGTCTGGTGTAGTTGTTGGACGGGGTTTTTGCATTATTTTTTTTTTTTTCAGACCAGACTTGGTGCAAGTACTCTGTGTTGTCCTGGAACAATCTGATTGCCAGGACAGGCCAAGCTTCTAATCCTGCATCCCCAGAACAGTATCCTAGATGCCAAAGATCTGTGATTCAGGAGTTTCCTGAGAAAAATCACTGTCTCTCTAAGACGTTTTGATCTGTGAACTCGTTCAATTTATTTTCATGTATTTGTGAGCTTTTTAACATTCATAACATCCCTGGCAAGACGTTTCACTACTTCACTTACACCTACTTTGCACAGTGTGAAGAAGTTTAGAACAAATGAAAGGAAGTGCTTTTTCTTTCAGTGGATAATTACATTGTCACCAGATGTTATGGTTGCCAAAGTGGTGGTTCCAAGAGCAGTTGAACAAAGTCACGGAAAGAAAATCCATTTACAGCAGTTAAATGCAAGAATATAATTTCTGGCTTTGAAAGTACTGATACTTGAAAACAGAGAGGGTAACTCGGGAAAAGCATGCCCTGCTTATAAACCCAGGCAGAGGATGTTAACCTGATTGACCTTTGTTGTAGCTTAGAGCAGTTGTCCATATGTTCTTCACTTAATTGCCTGTATTGCTTGATGACTTTGAACAAGTGAATGAAAATCAAATGAAAACCATTTTTGGCATTCCTCATCTCTTAGCTCCTTTCAAGCTGATAGTCTAATGCACAGTCGGTTCCTGAGCAAGATTTTGCAGAGGATAGGAATAAGGCTTTGTACCTCTGTCCCCTCTGTTCAAGGAAGTCTCATCGTATATTTATGAGCACTTGCTTCTCTTTCCAATGATATTGACTGCAGAGTGTTGCTGAAAGCTCTCATATCACTTGAAAAAGTTTGATATTTCATTATGCAGATGACAGCTGTTGGCTATTCCCTGTCATCATAAAGGATCTCTAACCTCAGTAGTCACTAGCTCAATAGATACCAAAATTGTTCCTCAGGTTTATTTTTATTCGGACAAGTAGATTTGTGCCAGAATATAGCTAACTGAGCAACAGCTGCACATAGCTATCCAACAGCTAGAAATTTAAATATAATCATGCATCTGACCAGTGCATTGGTTCCCAATAGTTCTCGTTGCTACACGATTCTAACGAGATCAGTTAAATTACAAGTATCTGCTCTTCTGCTAGCCCTGTAATTGTTTGAACCTGTCAATGTTATAGGAGTCAGCAAAGCTTTATGTATCAGACCCATATGAATTTCCATCCTGTGCACTAATGATTTGCAGTGTTATGCCTGTGGATGTGAGGGTTTGAGTGTGTGCCCCGGTATCTGTCTGCCAGACAGCTTTCCTGGCAGTCAGCAACCCTCACGAGTCAGTTCTGCTGCTTCTCCTGACTTCAGTGATGTGTGTCCTTCACATCGGACATCCTTTCTCGGGGCTGCAGAGGGCCTTTGGATACAGCGGAGAAGGTCTCACTTGTGCATTGTGCTGCCGTGCTGTTCTCTCCAGAAAGGCTTCTTGTCCTTGTGCATCCCTTACACTTCAGGCAGTGCTTCTTCCCTGTGCATTCAGATCCTTTTCTCTGTGGAGGAGGATAGTTTTTATCTGGCAGCCTCTCCTCTGAAGAGGATTCAGTAAGTTTAACACTTCAGTCCCCAAACTCATTCAACTCCTCTCCTATGCAGCAGTTCATCTGGCTATTTTTCTTAATAAGTGGTTCTGTTTCCATGGTAATGGAAACTATGCCTTTGTCTGGTGTCAGCTGTGATATTAATCCATCTTTGTTGCACTGAGAGGTAGTGCCCTTCAGACCTTTGCTTGGTGATTTTTCTGGTATTTCTCTTTATGAATTGTCCATATAATCTGTGTCAAATCAATGTGTTAAGGTACCTATTAATGAAATAATTACATTAAACGTATGTTTGCTATTTTATATGTGGCCTATTACTGGCTTTTGGCCGAGACTAAGCACAGCAATTAACATGTTTGGGGTGAACAGTTCTCAGCCCCTTTCTCTGAAGAAAATTGTAGCATCTTCCAAACGACATGTATTTGGAATTCCAGTTACAGTAAACCTACATATCTCCAATGAAAGGTATTGCAGCCATCCTCTGTGCTCCAATGTGTGGTCGAGATCAACAGCACAGTGTGGATGTCTGTTTTTATATACAAGTTGAAAGTGAGCTGGCTGCGGTTTGGCTCAGCAAAACAGAGATGTTGATGACAATTTAGGTGAGAGAGCAAAACTAGCTTGCAAAAGCAGTGTTGGCTCCTTTGGGTGGTATTTTTTATCATTTAAGTTTGTGGCTTTTTATGAGGGATTCTTTCCCCTTCACTGCTGTTAGTCATGCTCCAATTAATAAGCCAGTCAGCTTCTTGTCAGCCACATGTGGCCAGGGCTTCCTAGCCTCTGCTTTTTAACGTGGATTTTGGCTTTTGGATTTTAACTAGGTCCTTTGTTGTAATGGAATTAGATTGCTGCATGGTGTTGGTTCTGGACCTAGTTGTAGTCACTTGGCATCAACAATTCAGGAACTCGTTTGGTGGTTACGTGGTGGGAATTTCAGTGGTGTTTGTGCTTGTTGTCTTTCAACAGCATTGCCCGCTTTCAGGGTTATGTTTGTAGAGTTTGGCAATAGATCATGATCAGCAATGGTGGCCTTCTGGAATCTCTGGAAAAGTTAAGCTGTTAAAAGGGCTCCAGGAGCTCACTAAGCGTATGTTCCTCAGACTAGAGGCAGGAGGAAACCTTTTCTAACTGCTCACCTGTCTGGCTTCGTAGGGTTATTGTTTTTATCTGAATGTTTATTTTTTATTGCTTGTGACAGACTGTTCTGTTGCTTGCTGGGAGGAATGTTATACACGGGGTATGTTATGAAATGTGACATTAAACAAATGTGAAAGTCTGCTTTCTCCCATCTTTCTCGCTTTTCCTTTTATTTCTGTCCAGTTGTGGCCAGCCACAGTATTAAGTTCTCTATCTCTGAGCCCTACTTTGGACTATTTTGGCAGTTTTGCTAAAGGAGCAGGTTGAGTACTGTAATTATTTGTGGTGGCGTACAAGAGAGAGGGACTAGTCGGGAAGAAAGTATGAAGATGAAAGCATGGTAGGCTTTTAACTGAAACACATTGAAGAGGGATCCACATGTTATTGTACATGCTTCGGATTGATCTGTAATGTATCTTGGCAGTGTGAACTCTTTACTTTGAGAGAGGTGAATAAAGCTTTTGGCATGCCTCCCCAAGAGAATCACTGTGTGATTGAAAAAGGGTAGTTGTGCAAGTATCTTCATAAACATGAGAAGATCAAATAAGAAAAAAAACCTTTATCATAATAGCAATTCTGGACCTCCCAGCAAATTGACCTACTAGGATCTGTTACTGCGTAAGTTACTTTACTGCAGTGAGAAACAATTTGTACGCAAATAATAGTTAAAAATGCATCAGTATTTTGTGATGTAATGGTGAATTTTAGTATGAATTTTACTTAAGATAACAGACTGTAGGTCTTATCATTTAGACTGCCGAATTTTTTCTCCATAACTTTTTATGTATTTAGCTCTTCATGGGCTACAGCTTCTGACTGTTCTTTTGCTATCAGCATCCTCCTTATTTCATATATGACAGGTATCACTGACTAACAGTTTAAGAAGAATACATTTAAAACGTCACATCTTGCAAAAAAAATAAAAAAATCTGGTTTTAGGCTGGTATGAAAACCAGTTCAACAATCTTTTTTTTTTCTGTAGCTTCAAATGGTAAGGTGGATGAGGGCAAAGACTTGGCTAAATGTCATTTAAGTTCAGATACTTAAAGCTCTAGTGTCCTTGGCTGGTTATCAAAGTAAAAAAGTAGCTGAGCCTTCTAGTTGCGCTTGGAATAAACTGGTCTTTAACTAGGGGGTGGAGGAGTAAGTATGGAGGATGCTGCTTGTTCCAGTAATCACAACCTTAATTCCTTTACAATGTGAGCTTGCCACCAATCTGTCAGACTGACAAGGGAGCCTTTGCTGTACTGAATGTTTTGAGGGTTTTTTTTTCTGTAAGAAGGAAAATGTTGTGCTATATTATGCAATTTCAAAACAGTCTATGTAGTGAAAATCTGTATCTGTTTGAATAAGTGGGAGCAGTAATTCTATTCTTGCAGATAGAATGCAAATAGAATAATTTTTCTTTTAGCATATTAATTCAATAAGGAGATTAATAGAAGCTTGCAAACTTCTTAGTCAAAATCTTTATTCTCTCCAGAGAATGCAAGACAATTACTACTTGGATGCTGATAGTAAATGAACTGTTTTATTGAATTCTCATAATGAAATATTGGAGGCTGGTGTATGATAGTTTTTATAAAGACTATATTTGAGGAAGACTTTGTAGAGGAGGCAAAAGAGGGCAGAATATTTTGTTTTAAAAAGAGAGATAAAGAAGTGATTGCTGGTGGAGCAGTGGCAGCTACTGTTATAGCCTTTTGGCACTCCTGACTTACAGTGTGGTTTAGAATCAAATTCTTAACTTCAGGTACATAAGCTCAGGAATTAAGCTATGACTACTTAAGTTATTATGAATGATTGATTCTACTTTATTCAAGGATTGATATATCTTTTGCAATACTGACTAGCATCACCCTCTGTTTCTCAATTTTCAATCCTGATCTTGATTTATGCTAAAATTATTTACACCTGAAATGATGACAATTAATTCTTAGTCTTTTTAGAGAATTATATATATATATATATATATATATATATAAAGACTGTTATTTAGAAGGATAACACAAAGTCTATCTACTATATATTTTTGCACAGAATACTGAGGTTGGACCTTAAGGAGAGGTCGCTTAGGAGTCTTCATTAGAGACAGAACTTTCTTTACAGAGACCATCAGTAGTGTCAAACTTTCCTCCAACTGTGGAAGTCCTGCTGACATCTGGTGTTACATTCCAAATTTTACTTTGGGAAATTGTAGCTTTGAATGTAGAAAAAGTTGCAGTCAATCATTTTTTGTTTGGGCTTTTTTATTTTTTGTCAGATGTTGGTATCAAAATTCTGATCTTGCAGCTTTGGCTTGGAAGGAAGACATAGGGGTTTTGAACAATGTAAGGAGGGCTTTTCCTGTCCTTTTACTATAGCACATTAGAGGTTCAGAACAGTGTGCTCCAGTTTTTCATATTTAGGTTTCAGAATGTTGTATATTGTACAGTTCTTACATCATGCAACCTCTGAAATTTTTCCTGCCCAGTAGTTTATTTCTTAGCTAATTATGTTACTTGTGACATTGAATATTGCCTCTTTTTTTTTTTTTTTTTTTTTTCCCCAGTGTGACAATGCAAAAGGACTCAAAGCCTTCTATGATGCAATAAAATACGGACCTAATCATCTGATGGTTTTTGGTGGTGTATGTGCAACAGTTACTTCTATCATTGCTGAATCTCTGAAGGGATGGAACTTGGTTCAGGTAAGGCATCAAATGGAATATGTTCAAATGCTGACTATCTTGTATCTGTGTGTCTTTTTAAAATTTAAAAGTTAGTATTTGATGCTTTTCAAGCTTAACATTTTGCGTAATTAGTATATTGCAGTTTTGAAGATCAGTGAAGTTATATGTAAAGAAGAGCAGTTAATTCTATATAGTACTAAATTTTAAGGCTTGGCGTTATGCTCAAAACACTTGTGAATATGGGCAGCAGTCATGCATTAAAACATTGATTAAATAAAATCAACTTAATATATCTCAAAAAGCAACCTAAATGAGATGAAGTTTGGTCATGGTAGGCAAGCATATCTAGGACATATCCAACGTTAGTGGAAACAACTTGTAAGGCCTTAAATTATGGTACAGTGTGGTCTTAGTCTTTACTCAGTCAAAATGCAATAATTCCTATTAACTTTAAAAGTGTTGGAAGTGCACAAATTGTAAGTAGTAACTGGGTATGTATCTCAGTATTTGACTCACAAAGTACATTTATTCCCAGCTGTTGTTCTTTCTGACTTTATTAAAGGTCAAGTTTGTGGAAAGGTTCCCTCTGCTGAGGAATCAGAATTTATTAATACTAATCTTTAAAATGCAGATAACAGCATGATTTTCTTCATTTCTTCAATCATCTGTCCAGTGATGATCTTTGGCTTGATAGCTGTTCATGCAAGGTAGCCAGCCAGTTCTGCTTTTCAGATGTGGAAATGGCCTGGCTTCCTACTCTATATTCATGTTGCCCAAAGATAAGTTTGTGTCATTTTTATTAAAATAAACCAAATATTTTATGGCAAAATAATAGTATATGACAATTACCTGAGGTTTTGGTTACAGGCAGACTCCTCTTTTCCACCTGGAATACTCACTGAGATTAGAGCAGAATGAACAAATGAGGCGTAATTAAGGTTGTGAAGAAGATGATGATCAGAGTACAAATGGGAAAATCTTAGGAGGATAATTAAAGTGGCTTGTTAAATGTATTTGCAATGCTTGTCATATCAGATCTTTTTTTCTTATGCTTCAGGATTTTTTTCTAATGTGGAAAACATCAGTTCTACTGTGGAAACAGAATAATAGTGTATCTCTGGGGAGTACAGAGAAAGCAACAGAAAGCTTGAAACTATCATTTAGTGCTATTTCTTAAAAATGGCCTAATCCATGGGCTATAATGAAGTATATGGCTGGAGCTCTGGATTTTTTGGGAATCTGTCACATGGAACTTCCAGATGATGTAGGGTGTTTTAAGGAGTTGAATTTTGTTATGCTAAACCCTTTTCATTTGAAGTCAAGTTCTGCTTGCTAAAGTCTGAAAATCAATTTATTAATGAAGTTGCTTAGTCAATAAAGAAGGGCAATTAGAAAGCTTCTGTTTGCTTTTAAATGCCTGAATTTGTCAATATATGTGCGAACTTATACAATGATATGAAGCATTGATACCAGACAGCACCTATTTCTTTGTCTTTAACCTCTACAGCTGTGACTAAGTCTTAAACATTATTAATGATATCAGTACATCAAGGGATTCTTTGCTGCTTGGGCTTAGTATCCTGCAGGCACTAGGTAAATTGTCACACGGCGTAACTCCACTTTGTGTCAGGTTGACTGTTGATTGACTGCATGATGGAAGAACACAAACAACAGTGTGGCTGGGAAGCGTGGTAAGGCTTAGTGGATGGTATAGCAGCAAGGGAAACAGTCTAAATGCAGTTTGTGAAAGTGTTATGTCATTCGGTGACAGCAATATGTGTATCTGGAAATCAGCAGACAGCATGTATAAGTTAGTGGGGAAGCGGAGTACAAAGCCTTCTACGCCTCAGGATCCGCTGTCATAAGCATCTTTGATTAAATGCATAACTTGAATAGAGGGAATAGATCGAAATCTGTAGTTCTCAGAAGTGGAGCAATAATACTCGGTCTGATAAAATACAAGACTGTCTTACCTCAAAACTTGAAACTTCACCTCAAGGAATCCCAGCAAAATCACAAATAGTTACATGAATTTGTGATGATGACGAAGTCATTTTATGTTGCAGTCAAGAAAAGGGAAAACAGCATAGAGACAAACAGTAACCTGACATTGTATTATTGAATAGAGGATTTGCAATTGGATGTCTGACTCCATCACTTTGTCCCTGTGCAGGCAGTCACAAAAAGAAATATCTTAACCCTAGCAGGAACATTTGATTTGATTTACACAGTTGTCATGTGGTTGAGCAAAGTGATTGCTGTCTTCTTATATAAGAAATGCAGAATTATACTGATGGTACCAGGAGGAATAGGGAAGAAAAGAAGAGTAACAGAACATAACAACTGAAAAATTACTTTCCTTGGCAAATACAGTATGAGGCTGGCTACCTGCAAAACTTTTCTGAAAGCCCTTTAGCCCTGAATTCCAAGTTTCTGGGTGACTCCTTTCCTTCTGTTCAGGGGAATTTTTCTTTTCTACCATTCTCTGCAGTAAAAAGTATCCAAAAGCAAAGAACTAAACAAACGGCAAAGAATACAAATGTGCTGGAAATTATCATGTTCCATTTGCTACTTAGGCAACATTATAATAGTGACGAGAGGGGGGAAAGAAGAAAAAAAAAATTTGCAAAGTAGCTTCATTCTTGCCTTAATGTATGCTGTTGATAATATACTGTCTTTTTGACTTAACTGGTTCATTCAGGTCACTGATGGCCTGCAACAGTGTGAGATATAGAAGACTATCAGAGGCTGGGAAGAGTCTCGCTCTGAAGGTGACTTGCCTTATTTCTGTACCATATCTAAACAGAAGGTTCCTTTCCTCCCCCATCTTGACAAATTTTGATTTACTTATGATCAGGAACAGAAAGGGAGATTCTGTTCTCAACTGGCTGCCTTTAACTGCCGGCTGATTTAATTATCTCTTACTGTAAAAAAAATTAAAAAAATTAAAAAAATAAAATGATTCTTTTAATGGACCGTTTTGTATCTGTGGAGAGAGCAAGTTGTTTTAGTCTGCAAACACTTACGTCATCCTTAAGGACTTTCACTGAGGTATGCTGGGTGACACAACCTGCAAATTGTTTTCTGAACACACATTCATAGTAGGACAGATGCAGACACCTGTTCCTTAGCTGCTCAAATGAAAATCTTCCCTGTGAGTAATCTCCATGAGCCGGCAGTCCTTGCTTCGTTGACAGTATGAGCATGGGCTGGAGGCTGCACGTGTGGCTTTGATCTCCGGTCTGTGGTGTGGAATCTGTTTGAACCTTTGCCATTTTGGTTAAAATCTGCCAATAATATTCCGTGCATCTGACAGTGGGTCATAAAGGCATGAAGGTATAATACTGGGCAGTTGCTGTGCTGTAAGGGGGATATTTCAATGTCAAATTATTCTGGATTCATCTTATCCCCATTCTCTTTGAATGTGTGTTAAAGGCAATTAAAGTGAAGAAGAACCATTAATAATATCTACAATATATTGCAAAAGACCAGTTGTATGTTTTTATTTTGTACAGTGAAGCATTCCTGCTAGTAACCAGTTAGTGCAGAACAGAGATGTTTTGCAGTTCAGTTTATCTTCTATTTCAGGATATCCATAAACAGTTTATCTCTCCATTTGAATATTTTACAGTGGCAAAAGCATGTAATTGTATAGATTTCTGTTTCTGTTATTTTCCATTGTCATCTCACGCGTTTCCTAATTGCCATGTTAATATATGCATTTAACCAAGATGAAGATTTTGACCAAACTGGTCATCTCTCTTCATTTGTCAAACTCTTTGGGAGACTTGCCTTTTTCTTTCTTTGTGCTGTTTACATTCTCTTAGAGCCTGCTTCATTTACTATTTTCTTTAACTCTGGAAATAAGCCTCTACTAGAAACAAAATGTAAATATTAGTGCTTCCTTGGAATATCCTCTGTTTCTACATAGTTAATGTAATGTAATCTCATAACTGCTGGCTTTTAGACAAGTAACTGCTACAGGTGATCCAGTGATTAGATCATAATGACATTCAACGTAGAAATCTTGTTTTGGATTCAGCATCTCATGTTGGAAAGTTTTCTAAGAAAATTATAGGTACCCTAATCATGATGTATTACTTTGTGGGCATATTAATGTAGGGCAAGTTCATGTGTTGGAAAGGAGTGTTAGGAAGAGAATATTGCTTTAGTTCTCTAGCTCATTTAGTTGAGTATTAAAGAGCCTACCCTGGAATTTGTTTTATTTTCCTAGAGACCCACAGGTATTCAACATCCCATCTCTGAATTACCAGAAAGACTGCTGCTGTTGAAGGCATTCAGTGATGTTTTTAGCCCTTGGTTTCCTTTTGAAACAAAGCTGATGTGATTGCAATCGGCCAGTGGTCAGAAATTATTAGGAGGAACTGGCCGATTGCAACCAAATTTTAACAGAGGATTTCCCAAGGATTATTAGGTTCCATACATTTCTGTGAAAATGAAGACAGGCATCCAGATGTATGAAGGAGAGGCTGTAGCATGGGCACAGAGAACTTTGGGCCAGCTATGGCATGTGGTGCTCCTTGTCCAGCTACTGTCAATGGGAAAGGGACTGGCTGCGTTCAGAAAAAACTTAAAAAAAGCAGCAGAAAGGAAAGCTGAGAAAACTCAGAGGAGGGGTCAAGCCCACAAGGATATAAAGTAGGAGCCAGGGTGTGTGTTTGTGTGTGCGCAGAAGCCCAGGACACGTGTATCTGTAGGAAACAAGGCTTTATTACCTGACTCTGTTACTCATAAAAATTCTTGTTAATATGGAATTTCACAGCTATGTGCAGGTTATAACTGGTGTGTTTTAACACTTAAGTGATGCAAGTCATCACAGAGGTTTCTATACTGGCCACTGAATCAAATTTCTCCTTGTTAATATCTGCATTTTCTAAGTCCTCAGGCTTGTTACCCAGAGCTGTGGCATGGACACATAAACATTTGATAAAAAATGTGTTTGGTGTTTTGTTGTTGGATTTTCTTTTTGTGGTGTTTTCATTTTGGTTTTTTTTGTGGTTGGTGTTTGTTGCTTTTTTTTTTTATAATCCTTGTCATGTTTGTTCCAGTACAGTGACTTTGTGCTACTTTTGCCTTCACTGCACAATTTCCATGTATTATTAGTTTAAGCAATGAAAAGAGCATTTAAACTAGTTTTTGGCTAAGAAGATTAGCTACTTCTATCTACAAGATGCAGGTGGTCCCACTTGAACAGGTCTTTCTCCCACTGGAATATGACCCAATGCACCAGAAGACTTGAGACTTTGGCTTCTTGGCCCACATTTCACCATCATAAGCTTTAATTTTCATTTTTAAAATCTTTTTTTTTCTTTGCTTTTCCAATTTTATCTCCTGGGATTGGAGGAATTTTATAGGCTTTCTGTACTTGCATCATACTTTCAATAGTCAAAGTTTGTGAGGAGTAATGCCTCTTAAGGTCTTATTATATTAAAGGTGCAAACCTGATGACATTCTAGTCTTGCTTTTGGGAGTTAGCTGAGCACATAAGGAAGTTATACTCACTTCACCGTAGGAATGCCTGGGAGCTCCTGAAGAGGAAGAAAACACAGCAGGACTGACCTTCAGGCGGAATTTCATGTGAAGTTTCTCCTCATTCGAGAGAAGCTCTGGTGTATTTGGAGGGAGACAGACCTTTTAGTTCTGCAAATCCTCCCTTTGATACCAGCTGCCAGCAGGAGCCCTGCTGTTACTGATGTGGCCCTCCTGAAGCTCTGTGGTTGCTGTTGGGGAGGAAAATGCGTGGGGAGTTGAGACAGATCAGCGGTACCATACCTCCTAATTAGGCTGTGGCTGTATGTGGACAGATGCATACACGCCCGAGGTAGAGCAGACTTAGCCTTGGAAAGTAGTTATATATTCACCTTTTAACTTAGAGAAATGCAGTGCAGGAGGGGACACTAGGGCAGAAGACAATTTAGTGACAAAAGTTCTTTCACAGTGGTCAAAACACTGACCTGATTCCTAGTCCATTATTTCAGCTGTACCCCAGGGGAGATATTAGCATTACTTTGCTATTAATAGCAGAAATTTGGTCGCCAAAGTTTAAATTGAAATTTTCCAGGCTGAGGTATGGTAAGAGATGCACATCCTTTATTTCAAATGCATTGCAAGATTTAGTAGGACCTTTCTTTTCCTTCTTTCTGTTTTCTGCTTAAATGTATGAAATTGGTTTGTATGGCTTAACCTGGTTTTCCATCAGTTTGAAATTGGCTTCTATCCAGTATTTTTCATTTTATTTAAATATGATTAGCTGTTCTTTTTCATTTTTGTCTTGTATTTCTACTGTTGGAGAAAACAGTAAAACTACGGTATGCAGTCTGGTTTTTGCCTTTGATCTAACGTCAACAAGTTCAGTCGTTATATGAAGCATGAATAAAGGCATTTTAATACAGCTCTAGAGTAAAGTCAAAGCTGTTCAGGACTGAATCTGTATATTTATTCTAACTTTTCTGGCAGAAAAAAATCATATTGTATTTTTTTTATCATTCTTGGATACCTTTCCACAATAATTAATTCACTTCTGTTTAGTGTTGGATCAATAATATGGTTGATGGTCTAGGGAACAGACCCAGACTGGAAAGGGAATGGTGTGCAGTATAATTTAGGTTTGGGAAAACATTTAATTCTGATCAAATCAGATATTCCCTCTCCTCCATATACTCTTCCTTTAAATCTGAAAGGTCTGTTGAAGAAAAATAAAATACATAAAAGCCCTCAAACCCATAATGTAACATACAAGCATTGATGTTTTTCCAAACACAAAGCCTTGTCTTTTAACGCTAGCTTGATTTATTGGTAAGGTAAGGTGCTGAAAGCATCCAGCTTAATTTATTATCAGAGTAAATAGTGTGTGTGTGTGTGTTTTTTGAAGGGCATCCCCCTGCCTCCCCCCCCCCCCCCCCCCCCCCCGTGATTTTTATGGAAGTGTTCTGTCTCACTGCAAGTCTTTTTTCTTATGTGATTAGGATAGACATGACAGGTAGAATCTTATTCAGTTACCAAAATTTTTCAGTATTGCACCTTTCAGCTATTGCTGCAGCTTCCTTCACTGCTACAAAGGGTATTCCTTCATGTCCCCTCAGGCTGGTTTATTACTATTTGCCAGTTTTTCTGGAGGTGGTTTTGAGAGGTAGCTGGGTAGCTTTGATTTCCATCTCTGCCATCTCTTCTCCATCCTGTCCTGATATGGTAGGCAGACTTAAAGTTTGCTTCTTTGGGAAATCACTTGTGGTTCAGCATCTTAGCTATGCTGGATGAGGACTGTGATATACACTGATTTCTTTTTGAGATTTGAGGAGGTTTTTTATGGCACGTTTTCTAGTACCTTGCCTGATGTCTGTCTTCTGTATGGTCCAACCCACTGGACAGTAGTGCTTCTAAATTTCCTTCTAGCCCATAGCTGGTCAGCATGTCTTCTCTTGACTTCTTCTGGTAAATGTCATACAATTTGCAGGGATGTACCTGTGTGACACTAACACACCATTAATGATAATCTTTGATTCTATTTGCAGTTCTGGCAGCCCAGAGAATCACCTTTTGATTTGTTAGTCCTATTGCTTTCATTGCTGTGACCCACAGTCTTTGCTTGAAAGTCTCCCATTGTGAAGTAGGCACATTATTATAGTTTCTTGGCAGGTGCACCACTGAATTTTGAACTCCTCTTTGCATTTTAACCTCTGCCTGACTTTACACAAATCTTGGTTTTGTGTTTCTCATCTGAAAGCCAGCTCAGAGAAATCGGATGCTAATTGTTTGCACATAGGTACGTGATTTTTCTGCTTTAAAGGTTATATTGATTGAAAACTACCTTATTTCACTGAAAATACAATAACTTTGTCAGTTTTTGGTTGATTCTTGGCAATCATTATTAATTTACTCCAAAGTGTTGAGATTATAGTATTGTATTTCTTAAACTATTGCAAGATTTCAAATATTCTAGAATGTTCATTTCAAACTTCTTTTACCACCAGTTCCCCAATTGTGGTCCTTCTGATTGTTTTCACCATACCTACAGTTTCTGTAAATCTGGAGTTGGTTATTTCGGTATGCTGTTTGCCAGAGTGACTGGTTCAGTTTCTTTCTAAAAGATAGTGTCGATTGTGTTCTACAAGACCAGTTTGATGCTTCTCATCATCCTCATTGGAAAGCCCTGGGATTGCTTTCTCTCCAGTCCCTCTGACCACCCTGGCTTGAGTGGCCCTATATCAAGTAGCACCCTCCTGCCACAGCTGTTGCTGTCCTTGGAACATAGAAACCTGGCCACAGAAAGGAGGTAAATACAATTAAGTCAAGGCAAAATTGGTATGATAACAAATTTGTTGCTTCATAATATTACTCCTATGGTCTTAAATCCACTTCATTTCATTCTCTTTTACTGTCCTATTGTAGGGCAAGGAAAGCTTTCTCATGTGGTAAATTAACCCACTTTCCCCTGAATGCTGTTTTGGCAGCGATTACTTAATCACTTACTTTGAGGGAGAGCGTAATTCATACAGAATAGCAACAGCAGCTCCTGGGCATAGACTGAAGAACACAAAGTCATAAACCAAGCAATTGCAAAACAGAAAACACCTTTACATAATTTTGAAATTGAAATAATGTATTTATTGACCGTTAAAACAAGAAAAAGCTTAATTATGCTTAGTTGAAAAAGTAATACATTGCTGATATATTTTTATAAAAGTAAGCACTAAAGTACAAATCTTCACATAATAGAAGCTGTTCAAAGGGCCTGATTCTCAGTGCACTGCAGTGTGCTTGGTATGATTCATCTAATATTATGAGTGGTATGGCATGCATCTTGGTTCTTGGTATTCAGAGTACTCCATACCTGTAGAGCAGTTCCTGGGGACTTGTAGATCTCTGCCTGTTTTTTCCTGGCGTCAGTTGAGTTCTAACACAACTGGACAGATACAAGGCCTATAAAACAAGGGATAGATACATTGTAATTGAACTTGAAGTGATTTGGAAACATTTATTTACTTTAGACTTAGTTACCACAGATAGCAAAAACATACTGTCAGGGAAAATGGGTATGATCACTGCAGCTTAAGAGCCTCCAGGCTTTGTTGGAAAAGCACTTATAAATGCATACAAAACTGCTGCTGAAACAATCCGTAGTTGGAGTTAGGAAGGTTTGGTCCTAGGGTTACACTGAAAACAGGAACATATTGTACAGCTCTTAAGCATAGACTTGTGATAAGGCATTTGTCTTTTCCTTCTTGCTACGTTCAGGACTTATAGCTATAGAAAGCTTAAGTATCTGAGGTTTTTTTTTTTTTTTCTTCTTTTTTTAAACTGGAAAACAATTCCACAGTTTCACCTTTCTGGTCTTTCAGAATCTCTTGTTGACTCTCCTAACTGAAGTTGCAAATCCAGATTTGCTTTGATTTCTTGTCTTGCCTTGGTTTCATTAATTTTTAGGAGATTAGTAGCTTGAAGTTTGTGAACTCTGCATTAAGCTGTGACACATTCTGCTCCTAATTCTCAAAGGAAAGTGTATCCCCAGTGACGTGTAGTCCTTATCTTTCCTTATTCTGCAGAAGTCCATTAGACCTTGTTATCCTATAGACAGCTTATCACAAGCTGATTACTAAACTACAGCAGGATTGACAATATAACCACTATGAGCTTTGTGTTATGCTACAACACTAAGCTAGGAAACTTCTATGATTATTTATAATTGAGCTACTGTGAGGGCACAGTATGTATTGGATTGCTTCCTGAAAGTAAAAAGATTAGTGGCACAGCTTTTGAAAGGTTAATTCAAGTCCTTCAATATTCAGATGAGGGAACATCTGTGACTGGGGAGTGAAAGATCTCCAGTTCAGCAGTCGAAAGCATTGCATGAAGTGCTTGGGACCTACAACTTTGTATATATAATAAATTCATTATTAAACATTGCCATCTTGACATAAAGAAAGATGTAATTTGTTCTATAAAACAGAACAAGAAAGGTATTTGTCATAACGCTTTTGACAACAAAAGCTTGTTAAAGAATGATGATAGTCTCGATTTGAAATAGTCTACAGTTACAAAATCAAAAGCTGGATGCTGGGTTTTGCATTTGTAAACAAACTCCCAAACTGGATCCACTATTCTATTTAAGAATATCTGTAGCCGTAAGGAAAAGATCAGATTTGGGAAGTGGGATAGACTTGCATCATTGATTATAGCACACACCACCCCCCCCCCCCCCCCCCCCATGTTATTAAGTTATACTCATGCTAAAGAGATTCTTTTCCTAATATCTGTTGTTTAATTTAAACACTCCCTGCCATTGTCAGAAGGGTTGGAACTAGATGGTCTTTAAGGTTCTTTCCAACCCAAGCTGTGTTATGATTCTATGGTTTGTTTAGGTAAGCAGATTTTTGTTGATTCTTTTTAGAAGGCTCTGAATGTTACTGAGAAAGGCAGTGACTAAGCAAGCAACAGAGAACAGCAGCATTATGTTTAGCTCTTACTAACAAAATGAAAATGAAGTAATAAAGATATGAAGACTAAGGTGCTGATTCTGTCTGGTGTACCTACATGTGTGTCCGTATATGTATAGACACACGTATATATTTAGAGCTATATTAAACTGTCTTCAGTCCTTGTCTCTGTTGCTGATGGGGCATTGTTACAATTCAGATAAATGTAGTTGCAATCTTTTACATTTCATCAGGATGACTTTTCGTTCAGAAATGTGGTTGACGTGTAGGTGGTTGCTAGAGCCTGCTTTGAAATTTTTTTCCTCTGGCTTTTTGCTCTCCAGTTGGTTTTGCCCTTCACCTGTTTTGCAAGTTAAAAAAAAATCTAATCTGCAAATCTGAAGGAGAAGAAAGGATCAGAACCGATAGTTTACTGTTATGTAAAGGTCCTGTATGTTATTTGTGGATATTGATATGGGAGGTCAGAAATACAGATTACAGGCTATAATCAGACCAGTCTGGAAGAAATTTGATTATAGAGATGGAAGCTTAAGAAACAATTTTTACCTGGCAAATTTCATGCAATCTTTTCAAATCCTTGTGTCTTAATTATTAAATTTCAGTAATGTTACATTTGCCAAGTCAGATAATGCTAAATGACATTAACATTAATGTTGATAATGAGTTCCTTGAGTTTTCAGTGTGAAAACTCTCATGACCAATGTGATTTTGTCCTTGCTTTTGGAATTCTTTCTATGTGATAAACTCCTGTCTTTATGCTGTTTTTTGCTTGGGAAGAAGAGAGAAAATGCAGACAGTTATTTCTTGTGTTTTTCCTTTTTTAGAGCAAAGGGCAGAAAGGTGCAACTATGGGGCCCTGAGTTTCACTACCTGACACATCCACCTTTATTGATCAAGACCTTAAGCTACTGTTCTTGCAACTATATTTATCATAGAGTCACCTTATACACAGACTGTACTCAAGGTTGCATGAGGAATATCCTCAATTATAACACAAACCTCTCATAACAAATGTGCTTGCACTGGCTTGATTTGTCTCCTATTCACTGTGTAATGGCTAGACCACAATAAGAGATTTATTATTCTGCTCCTTATATTGCCTTAAAAGGTGGGGTGGGTTTCTTTTTTTCTTTCCCCACCCCACCCCACCCACCCCCTTCCCCCAATTAAATCATCAAGACATAAGACAATAGAACTGAGTAATAATCTTTGTACAAATGTTTCTGTTGCTTGCTTTCTCTGTTAGCCTTATTCTTAACTTTTCAGTTTCCCATTGCCACGAGCAGTTCTAGGAGGACTTAAAGGCAACGCATTGCCAATTAGTCATGGCTTGCAGACTGCTTATTTGAACTGTAGGCATTTATTTTTATGTCCAGAGTCCACATTTATTACTGCAGATGAACCAACAGGGTATAATTTCATAGTTCATTCAGTGGTCTAACTGGTTATCTGAACGAGGAAAATGAAACTTTAAATGTTTTTGCCCAATATTGTACTGTTTTACACACAGGTTATTATAGGATTTTAAACGCCTTGGAAAGACAGCTTGTGTCTCCAGTCACAAATGATTTCACACAGAATATGATATTCTTAGCATAGATGTAAAGGGGAGAGGGCACTGAACAGTAAATCTAATGATTCATGTTTACTGAGAATAAGTGGATTGAGATTGCTACTTTGGAAGTCTTAGCTGCCTGTCTAGAGACTATGTACATCCTACCTGAATGTGTTCCCCAAAAGCTGAATTTATGAGATGTATGATCCCCGAAAGCAAACCTCACCTTCAAGTATAACATTATTGCATCAGCTTCCTAGATGAATAATGAAGTGTGGATCACATGAATTCTACAGACCTTCAGACTTGTCCACGTATGAAATGAATTTTGGTAACTCCACTGTATGAGGACACCTCGAGGCCCAATCCCGTCAGTCACCTCATAAACTTGTCGTCAGACTTTGCATCTGACCCTGCACTGCTCTGGAGTGTAAATGTCTTATTCTGTGTGTCATCTTGGTAGTCAGCCACAAGGGCCTCCATGACATGCTGGGCTCTGTCAGGAGGGATCCTGTCCCAGATGATACTGCTTGTGAGTTTGCCAGTATTTTAGAATGCCATTTCTACAGTCATTATTAAAAAAATAAAAAGAGAGATCAAAACAAATGTCACTTTTCTGAATTTTCATCAAGGTTATTGTGGCCAATATTGTGATTTTTGGTTTTGTACCTCCTTTGCTTTTGGCCTTTGAGGGAGGCGATTCTGTCTTGCTGCAAAACATCAAAGGTGCAGTGAACTGTCTAAACCAGTCCTAGCTCAGTGCTTATCCTGGTGAAATTAATGTTGAGGGATTGGAAGTGGTACTGTCTCAGCTGCTTGTTTGGTGATTGCTGATACAGCTAAGCTCTGTGTGAGTACCTGTGTCTCTGAAGGGATGGGCTTCCACTTCTCTTTGGGTGCTCTAACCAATATTTATATGGAATAATAAGCATACCCACCTTGCAACTTCACCTGAAAACAGAAGAGTGAAGAATAATGATGTGTACACATTTTCAAAGCATGCTTTTGTCCCAAGAGCGTAGAGTTACAAAGTCTGCTGCCTAAGCCCTGTGGAGGGTGGGATTTCAAATGCAGTCCTCTGCCTGGTGTGGCTCATTGCTCTAGCTCTAACCACCTCCCCTGATGCATTTGTGTCTCATTCTGAGGCATTTAACTCTCCCTGTGTGCTGTACAGTAAGTTTAAGAGCCTGACTTTGTCTTCCATTCCTCTGAAAAAGCATTGATGTTCTCAGAGTATGTGTGTTGGCCAGGTATTTCTGAAACCACGTTTGTCTTTTATCATACTGCAACTGCTCGCTATGTTTAATTGCCACATACAAAACTGTGGTTCTAATTTTAACATCACAATTGGCTGTAATATGCAGAATGAAAAGTTATTAGCCAAATCCTTTTTCCTGCTCTGCAATCTAATAGTCATCTGGAGAAATCTCTTCCAAGTTCTTATAACAACTTTATAGGCTCAGTACGGAGGAAGTTGTATGCCTCTACTGAGGTTTTAAGCTAGAATTATACATAGAAGACGGACACACAGATTGAGGGGGGAAAAAAAAAACCAACAAAAAAAACCAAATAAAAAACTCTTTATGGAGATTCAACCTGATTTTAGAATGCTTAAATGTACAAGGCAGCCCCCTTTTTGTCTCGGGTGGCTCTAGGTGCTGGATATGTATGACTTTGGTTTTGTGCATCATATCTAGATCTGCTCTAGTCAATGCAGGTTGCTGTCACTTAGCAGCAGAAATAGGCCTTAACAAAAGACACTGTTTTTCAAGACTTTTCCAGCGGATAAGATAGTAAAGGAGATGCTGGTGCTTATGACTGTTAAAACAACAGTCAGAACGCTTGACCAGAAATTTGAAGGCTTACCATTTTACTGTAAGATAGTCAAAATAACATCTAAGTGCCATAAGGTTACAAAGTCACTGTCCCTCACATGCTGTTTTTCTAGTCACATGAACCTTTTAAACACTTTGGTGTGCAGTGGGGCACCACTGACATGAGGTAGGAGAAGACTGCCCAGGGTAGTTATCACCTTGAGCTTAGGACGATGGTAAAGACAGCCCTAGTGCCTCGAGCTGAGGGTGGTTCCACATCTATGTTTTGTTTCTCTTGAACAAGACTTACACTGTTGTACTGCCTCTAAAATATGAGTGCTGCTACGCTCTGGCAATCGGTGTGTGTAGATAAAAATAATGAACTGTAGCCAGCTGCTTTGGCAGGCCAGGTATTGGTGCCCACCATCCTGTGGTATGCATGGAAGTAGGGATCTGCTGCTTTGACTGATGTGCTTGGCCTTTGCAGAGGGAGAGGATTTGGCACTCACCGTTATCCTCAGCATTCCCGTCAGCTAAATACGTCCTGTTTAGTATATGGCTTGGTTTTGGCTGTGTTTTTGCACTACCATAGTTTCCAGTTCATGTTAGAAGGAAGCTAAATCTGCACAGAGTCCAGGATCCTCTTCTGGGATGCAGCTCCCACAAATTGTACTCTGCAGTGTTTAACTTGTGGGTACTGGGATACTTAATTTCACCTATAACTGAGTTTGTCTACACTGTGCTACCTGAAATTAACTTGTACAATATAAATGTCTGCTAAGGATAGAACCAGAAATTAGCCAGTTTATGGATGATATAGCTTTGGGCTCATTTTCAAAGATTCTCAGTATTGTAGAAGAACAGTCAGTCTCCTGTTCTTCTGAAGATGTAACTTCCAAGTATATGACCAATCTTGTCAGCTTTAATTTTTCTTAAATATAGGATGTGACATTTGGTATTCCTGAACTTATGTCTGGGTAGAGTATTGTCCGTTCTTCAGACTCAATTCAAGACAGGGCACTTTAATTGTCTGTCTTACAGGAACAAGAGATTGCATTATTTTATTATTTATATTTTTAATTTTTTTTTAGAAAGGGAAACCTTTCTAAATTATATAATTTAGGTATTGATTACACTCATTTTTTGGAACTTCTGAGTATGTATTTTCCAGAATTGCTACAGTGATTCTTCACCACATTAACACATATTTAATCACAACATTCTTTATTTGACCAAAAATTGCGGTCATAAGTCATAAGGAAGTCGTGGCATTATATACGAAAGTACTCTACGTGTACCAAAAATTGTAATCTTCTACCTCTTACAGTTGTGCACACAATCTAGAAGTATAGGCTTTAATATTTCAAAACCTAGACATTAATAAAAATTAATGTTTTCTAAGCTTTTTTTCCAAGGAAATTCAGAGAAAAGCATCTCCATATTTTGAAGATACTTATCTGTGTGCTGATTCCTAGATCCTATGCACTACTTTATGTATAAATTTTTTCCTATGGCAGTATCTATTTTCTTTGACATAAAAGCATTAAATTCTACATTGTGAAGGTATGCTAGAACATGTGGATCAGAGCTAAAAATTTTGAAGTTTTTTTATTAAAATAGGTATAATTTGATGAAATTGAGAAATACAGCTAGATATCATTTTTTTAAATTCTTTGTTTTTATTACTCTGTATGGCTTTTTGTCAGATGAAGATGTAAATTCTTAATTTTATGCATAAAACAGTTTTGAAAATGTTTTTATTTCAGGGAGAAATACCTTAGTATTACGGTTGGAAGTTACAAACGTTAGATGCTGAGGTCTTATGTCTATTTGACCTGCTTAATTTTTTGTTAGAAATATACTTGAAATATCTGCCGCCATAAAAATGGGAGCTATATTTGCAGTGCACAAGTAAGGTCGTCTTTAAATATATTCTCTGGTTTTAGCATAAATGCATTTTCTAGTCTGAGTACTGTAATGTTGGAACAAAGGAACTTCTGAGTAGATAGTAAAAAAAAATTTCTTTAACATAGGAGTGGTCAAACATTGGAAGAGGCTTCCCAGGGGTAGTGTGGAGCCTCCACCCTTTTTGATACTCAGTACTCCTGGGCCTGACTGCATGGGGCAGGCTGTGACCAGCAGGTTGAGGAAGATGATCCTTGCCCTCTTCTCATCCCTGGTGAGACCTCATCTGAAGTGGTGTGTTGGTGTGTCCGGATCTAGGCTCCCTGGTACAAGAGAGACAAGAGCATGTTCGTATGAGTCCAGTGGAGGCCCATAAAGATGATGATTGGATTGTGGTGTCTGCCGTATGAAGAAAGGCTGAGAGTGCTAGGACTGTTTAGCCTGGAGAAGAGAAGGTCTGGGGGGATCATGTCAATGTGTAAAGATACTTGATGGGAATGAGTGAAGAAGGCTAGAGCTAATCTCTTCTCAGCAGTGCCCAATGAAAGGACCAGAGGAAACAGGCACAAACTGAAATGCGGGAAATTCCATGTCATTGTAGGGGTGACCGACCTAGAGAAACTGTGAGAAGTCCATCCCTGGAGAGATTTGCAAATGTGACTGGACGGGGCCTTGAGCAACCTGCTCAAGTAGCCTTTGCCCTAAGTAGGGAGGCTGGACCAGACAGTGTGCTGAGGTGTCTTCCTACCTCGGTTCTGTGATTTTGTGAATGTAGCCCCCAATCTTCATTTTGATATTTGTACTGTAGAGTAAAAAAAAAATTGAAGCAATAGCTGTGAAATTACACTGATGGGCTGAAATCACTACAGATTCCCTTATCAACTAACAATGATGAGTAGATTTTAAACCCGTATGCGTTTGTTGTTACTGGTTTTGTTTTGTTTTTTTTTTTTTTCTAAATCTTCATTCAGGCTTTAAAAAGCAGTAACAATGAAACAGAGCTATAACCTCTGAGTTGAATTGAATATGAATCCATGTGCAAATAGATATTTGTTTTTAAGAAGTATTGTAATGACATAAATAACATTAGTTTGACCCTCCTTTAAACAGGAGGTTGGACTATTTGATCTCATGAGCTCCTTGTTCTGTGATCCTGTGATTTTGAAATTGCTGAGCCACAGTAATTGCTGTTGTGTTAGGAACACTAAAGATGGTTTATCTTTCATACATTAGACTTATGAAAGTGTTGGCATTATTGACAATTGCCAGAACATAGAAACTTTTAATTCTGGGTTCATGTATTTCTAGATGATAGCAAAGTATTTGCAAGGTGGTCTCTTTGCTTATTTTTCACACACAAAAAACGGGTTTATTTTATTGTAGTGCTAGGATTCTATCCACACATCACATCCCCCACCCCACCCCCTCCCGGTAGAGGGGGTAATGATTTCTCTAGTGATTGTATTGGGAGAGGGGAATAATCTCTAAGCTAAGGATAATGTCAGTCCTTCTACAGAGCTTTCCTGCAGTAATGAATTTTATTTTCTGTAATAGATCATGCATTACTTTTTCTTTGAGCTGTCATCAGATCCATGAAACCTTTAATCTAGTGCCATTTTCTAGATAAGTCCTGAAGTAGTTCCAGCAGAGAACTCAACTCCTGCAACAGCAGTGGCTTTCAAGAAAGCAAAGTATCTGTTGTGAAGTCAGTTTTAATACTTTTCTTGAACTGTGGAAATGATAGTACTTTACAAGCAGTTAAGTACAACTACTGTCAAGTGTCCAAATTAGTGATTTGCACTACAAAGGAGTGTGAAATTAAAATAGACATTGACAATTGCTTGTTTTATGATCTGCTTTTGGGGCATATGGAAAATATTTGTTTGCCTCAGTTGCACATATGATAATTTCTGGATACAAATGTGGCCTTCTGTGGCTCGATATGGAGGGTATAACTTCTTGGTGAGTATACTGACAAGAGGACTGAAAAACTGTCAAAGTAAGTGAGTTTCAGAAAACTCTCTGTGGCAGGTAGACATTAATACTAAAAGGTGTGCAGCATGCAATGTCGGTTTATGTAGGCTTAAAATTATTCTGAAATGAGGAGAAATTGCTTTCCAGAAACTGTGCTGTACTGAAACCATACCGCTTCCCAGCTAATAATAAGCACTTTTCAAAAAACTGCAATAACAGCATTTATGTGCAGATAAACAGAACTTATAACATGTCTTGCCATAATACTGAAGTGTTAAAGCTATTGCTCTACAAGCAAAGTTCTTGGGCCTCTTAGTTAGTTACCAAACAACCCTAACAATCAAAAAATATGACAGGCAGTAACATTTAAAAGATCCTTCAAAAAATTTTGTCAAGCCCAACAGCCAAAGAGAGCAGGCAGAAATTAACGTAATGAAACAGCGGCTGCCTTCAGTCCTGAGCAGAGACTGAATAAATTGTATGGCTTCCTCTTCACTACAACAAGGGTGGAAATTCAGGGGAGATAGATTGATGAAGTTGGTCAGAAGCTTGCTGAACTGAAAGTAAAAAAGAATACAGAGAAGAAAGTGTACCTATTTTAATGCAAAATGGTGATATTTTGCACGATTGGTCAAAATATCAATGGTCAAGACATTCTTTACTTGGTTGTACTTGAGTTTCAAATAAGAACAACTATAATTGCTCATCTATAAACATAAATTCATCCCTAGGTATTACTGAATCATTCTGGAAAGATTGACATGATTGGAGTGCTAAATTCAACAGTCACAGCCTCTTTAAGAAAGATCAAGTGGGCAAAAGTCAAGAGGGAGCACTCAAATATAGCATTTCTTGTTGCTGTGCCAGTGACCCCTTGAAAGAAAATGAATATTTAAGAGATTACTGTCAGACATTAGAGAAATATGAAGCAAGTAATCAGTATAAAGTTATTTCCTGATGTTTGCAGAAGACTATCATACCACACTGACAAACAAGAGATGAACTCATGATGTAGTTATGATATGTATAGGGGAAAATGAAGGTGTGATGGAGGACTTCAGTCTGTATGAAATATGTTACAATGTCAACTTCTTGGGAAAAAAAAAAAAAAGAGAAGGACTATTGAACATAAACTTTTGTTTAAATTAACAGTTTATAGTTGTGATTTGTTTAAAAATTTTGCTCCATAACCAGTCAACTACAGGCTGACCCGATGATAAAAACCAACCAACCAAAAAACTAACTGGCTTACTGTTTGACATTTAATAAAAGCAAAATTAAAAAGGAGAAAGTGATGACATCTGGTGAAAAACAGAAGATAGGAACATTTGTGAACGTAACAAGGTCCTGAGCAATCTGATGTGATTTGCGCTGCTCTGGGCAGAGTTTTGCTCTAGAGGATCTCTTGAGGTCCCTCCCTGCTTAAATTATTCTGCAATTCTAAGATGGTAAGAGAAAGGAGAATAGCAATAAGACACTTAAGTATATTGGGAACCAAAGTAAATCTAACAATGATACTAATTCATTGTTAGGGGGATATAGGATTGTCAGTAACAATGTATAAACACTTGAGGTGTTTAATAGAATTGTACTTTCTTGTCTGTTTGGGGGGAACAGATGACAAAAAAAACGCTGCAAGCTTTTCTGCAATAACCTGTGAGGATGATGATTAGGTATTTGAGAACAAGTTGTTCTGAATAATTTCATATTTGTTTTCTGACAAATTGGTCGAAGAACTTTGTGACTGTCATGCATGTTAGTGGCTGGGACCACTGGAGAACTTCAAAGGAACTAGAAGGAAGATAACACTGCACTAGAAAGTTAAAAGACTGTAGAGGATAGTTTGAGCTGATATAGGCTGAAGTGAGTCCTACAAAATGGAACACGTGATACAGGTTTTTGACTAATAACAAGCAGACAGAGGGAAAAGAAAAAAATTACCCATGTGGATTTATGAAAAATTTCCTCCTGCCAAACTTGACTTGCTTTGAAATTATAATTTATATTGAGAAAAAAAAATAACTTATGAGTTAGTTTCTAAGTAATCGCTCATAAGACGTTTGCCTTGCAAAGGATAGGGAATTATAAGTAATGAAAACAAGTTACTAGCACAGAGTGATCCTGATTAGTGAGAGGACAGCGTGTCTTAATACGTTTCATACTCATTTCTTCTGGATCACATTCATCTCTTCTGGAGAGCAGTGTTCCTAAAAAGGGCTATAATCTTGGTAGATAATTAACCTGTCATCACAGTGTGATGCTGCACTCAACAGAACAGGATTCTTGGATGGATAGGCAAATAGGGGAACTTCTAGAAGGAATTATGTGTCCAGTTGTGATGCCCATATCAGAAGATATTCATAAATTCCAAAGTTTTCAGAGAACAGCTATGCAAATAGCTAAAATGTAGTTAAAAGATTTTTGTATAAGGAGAGAGTCCCAGAATTCTCTTCAGACTCCCAGAACAGATGATGGAGAAATTTTGCCACCTGAACTATGTAAAAACTTTGATAACCACAAAGAAAAATGTCAAGAATAATTCAAAGTGGAAGCTAGAAGTAAGGTATACATTTTTAAGAGCAGAGATATTTAATAGAATAATTTACTGAATCTTTCATTCAATTTTACCTTACTAGTAAGTCAAAAGCAAATGTTTTTTTCTAATGCTATGCTGTAGGTTAAAGGAAATGCAATTCAGAGCAGTCCTTTGGCATGTTATGTGTATGAGGTCACCCTAGATCCTCAAAATTATTCAGTCCAACCTTATCTACAGATCAGCTGAACACAGATGATTTTACAGGAAAATTGAAGTGTTATTGTTTATACTGTGAAAGCATGGAAAATGACCTTTTGAAAAAAAAACCCAGAAAATCTTTCTTAGATAATGGAGAAAGCTACTTATTGTCTTAAATTGAGAAAAAGTATTAGAAGGAAATTATTCATCTGGAAATTGCATGAAGTAAAATTGTAATGGATATTAACATTTCATTGTACACAAGATAAAGTAATTGCAAAAAAAATAAATAAAAAGAATAAGCATGATTGACTGAAGTTCTTCACTGAAATCTTTCAATGATTTGGTAGAATGTTTTTTTTGGTCAGAAATCCACAACGAAAAAATCAAATGACTGTCCTGATTTTTGAGGACAGTCTAGAGGCAGGCAAATGTCTATCAGTAAAGGGACAATATCTGGCCTTTTCATGAAACAATATTTTCATTTTCAAATGGAAAACATATTCACGTGAATCTGTTTTCTAGGGGAAGATATGAAGGAAATAATGTTCCAAATCACATTAGCTTTGAGGGAGAAGAAGGAATTACATAAATGCATATTTTTACCTTGCTCTTAAGTGAAAACAGAAATAATCTTTTTAAATGTTTGAACACCGATTCATTAAATCACATAAAAAGATAGACTCCATTTCATCATTAGCAATTTTCTAGCTTTTGTATTGTGAGTAACAGTTTGTATCTCTGCCCCAAGACATCAGAGATGTAACAGATTGTTTTGCAGCTATGAAGGCATGGAAGTACCCTCTAAGGAAAATTATACTTGTGCTTTTCAACTGCATCTGGGCCCAGTTGGCTAGGACTCTAAGACAATACCTACATTAGCATTTTAGTTCAGATGTGGAGTGCAGTTTTGAAATAAATTGTACTACTGCCCCCACTTACTGTGCTTTTGTTCTTACCAAGGGGAGGTGTTGGAGTGCATGACTTAGCTTCCACAAGGAAGAACCAGGAGCCATGTATGCTCCAGGAGCACAACTATCTTTTCTTCCTCTAGAAACCTGCTCACCCACAGGACTACTTTAAAGCTAATGTTGTTGATGTGGTGGATGCTGGGTCCTCTGCACCAACTGTTTTGCTAGGCAGATCAGATTTTCTTTCTTTGCACTGCTTGCTGATGTTCGCGCAGCCTGACAGAACTCAAGCATCCAGCAGATCCTTTTTCCCTTTCTGTGGCAGGAGCAGCATAAGCTGCTGAGGAGGCAAGGGTGATGCCTTTGCTAGCATCTGTGCCTGGTAAATATTGCTCCTGAACAGCTGTTGGGCTGCTTTGTTTTTTTGCTTCCGCACCTTTAGAAGCCTGAAGAGTCATCTTATAACCAGAATCCTGAATGTTCACAGTGTGAGACATGAGACTGTATGGATGGAGTTACCACACAGAGCTTATCCCATTGGGTATCCTAGGCCTTTCACACTTACAGTGGGCCTTACAAACTTTTATTGAAGCTGCTGCTTTGTAGAAGTTGAAAATGATTTATTTACTGAGTCCAAAATCTTCAGGTCAGAAGAAGCAACTATGACAGCTAGTTTGACATCCAATTAAAACTCAGGCCAAAATTTTTCATCTACTGTACATCTTTGTACAGCCTAGTAATTTATGGCTGAGCTAGACCGCATCTTTATAAAAGACATCCATTTTTGATTTAAAATATTCTACAGAGAATCCAGCATACCCTTAGGTGAGGTCTTCCATTGATTAATTGCACTCACTTTTAAAATATTCCTAGTCAGACTTTGCTTAGCTTCAGTCTCTAGTCATTCATCTTCGTGCCTTTGTCTGTCAAGGAGCTGCTTGCCACTGAAAAAATCTTTTAATACGTAGGTACTTACCAACTAAGACTTTGGTGCCCTTGGGAAAACAGTTCAGTAAAGTGACACACATTTTCAAAATATTTTTTTTTTTTTTTTAAATAAACCAGAACTTTAAACACTTTGTTTTGGTTCTTTCCAATTTCAAGGAATAACAAGGAAATGAGAGGTACCTTTTTTGTTCTTTATATATAGTATAGTTATACTGAGCTTGCAAGAGATGGAGAGAGCTTTTTTTACCAAACCATGGCCGTGAGTTGAAATGAACGAAGTCTGGTATAGCATTCCTTTTCCTTACCTCACAGATGTCATCATTTTCAGAGAGGTACAAGATGGTTATTTTTAATTTTTTTCAAATCAGTTGTGTCTTAGAAATTTGTTCCTATTGCAGCTGCTACCAGCTAAAGCTTTTTTTTCCCCAAAAAATGACAAAATTAGAAAAACCTCATGGGAAGTGTAGAGAAGGTGGAGCCAGGCTCTCCAGCCTGAGATGTACAATGATAGGACGAGAGATGATGGACATGAGTTGCGGCATGGTTAGATACAAAGAAATTTATTTTTTACCATGAGAATAATCAGAGACTGGAACAGGTTCCCAGAGAGGTTTTTGAATCCTTGTCCATGGCAACGCTCAGACTTTGACTGTACACAGCCCTGAGCTACCTCATCTAGAAGACCCTGCTTAAACAGGGAGTTGACATGTATCACCTGCAGGGATCCCTTCCACCTTGAATTGATTCTGTGAAGTAACACTGCAAGTGGGTTCACACGAGTGTTTCACCCTTGCTTTCATTAAGGGAAGCTGATAAGGGCTCCCTCCTCCAGGTTGAGAACTTGTGTGAAGCTGGTTGAAAACTGATGTATTTTGAGGTTTGGAGAACAACCCTAGAAATTAATTTCCAGACCAACTAAACTTCATTTCCTTAAGCAAGAAAGGCCCAAAATAGACAGTAGGTCCTCATGTAACCATATCACCTAAGCATATGCTGTATGTGAAACAGTGCTTTATTGAACTGATAATCTAAGTTGGCAGCTTTGTTGACATGCAGCAATAAACCACCCATGTTCTATATTGCTGGTTACTAAATCTCAGTTTGACAACTTGATCTTTTGACAGACAGTCACACAGGGGTAGATGGTGATGCCTAAAATTAATTCCACTGGTTTCTTTGTAGTGAGTAAATTGAGGCATGGTGTTTGCATTTATTGAAAATTACACAGAAAGACACACACTAACAATCAGGAAACAAAACTCGTTTTTATTCACTTGCAGTTTGTCTCCCAGTCCTCTCTAGCCATTACAAAGTATTGCCTCTTTCAGACAAGCCAATATACAAGCAATGCAAATTAGTAGCTAAGAGAAAAATGAATCTCTCATTTTAGCACAGTGTATTGTATCACAAAATTTAAACAAGTATTACTCTATTACCTAATTCATTCCTTTTAATCAAAGAAAAGATATGCCTGTCTTTGTAATTTTTCTATAAATAAACTGTGAAGTCTGGAAAGTTTCAAGTCAGGGAAGCCAGGCTGTCAGTGTTCAAATTCAAAATTGTCTCTAAGATTATACTCTTTTATAGGCATCTGATAAAAATAAACTTGTTACATAAGGTCCTGATTCAGCAAAGAAATTAAATACGTGTTTAACTGTTAGGTATATAAGTGAATGCAGTAGTATTCAGTTAGTACACACATGTCTTAATTCAGAATTATTGAATGTCAGGAGTCATTGTCATTGTTGGGAACAGAAGTGCATTTCAGGTCTACTGACCGTTAACAGTATGTCTGGTGGATTGGCTGGTTGGTTTGATTATTTGTTTTAGCAAGGTCAAGTATTTCAGTAGTTAAGGATCTGTAGTGAACTTACTTTCAACAAAATCTTCAACTCCCTAGGTAACAGCAGTGGTCATGCAAATCATGGTATTTGATCAAATATGGTTACTAAAAACCCCCACACATTCAACTCTTTTAATTCCATGATGTCTTTCTTTTCCTTTGTGCTCTCTGTCCATGTGCAATTATGAATCATGTTTCAGTTAATTATTGCTAATCTCATCTTTTCTCATGCTCCGTTTTTCCCATAATCTTTTCAAGTTCACTGTGACTAAAGCTAAGGCAGTATTTTCATCTAAATTTTCATCTTTGGTCCCTTTTACATTATTAATACTGTTATTGACATCCTTCTTGTATGCAGTGTTGGCTTATTTGTATGTGGGAAGAAAGCAGTGGTGACTTTTTATGAAAGAGATGTTTCCGTTTTCTTATAGTATTCCCAAGTGAAAAATATCTTGAAAAGATTGCAATGCTTATCAATTTCTAGTGTGTTTTCTATGTGACTGGGAGTGTGATTCTTTTCTTGGTTTTGTGGTTTGTAGAGCATCATAGAAAGAGAAGCTGAAAACTGTTTACATGCTGGTTATACACAATTCCGTGTGCATGAGTGTGGGAGTAACTTTGTTTTATTTTTACACAGAATGATTTTCCAGGTTTTTTACTAGGAAAAATTTTGATTTTAATGTTGTTTTTTCATAAGTAAACTGGTCAGAATATGGTAATGAACATGTGTTATTTGAAGGTCTTTTAAGCAATTTATGAAGTTTTCCATACAGATAGTTTGAAATGTAGCTGAAGTAATTTGTATTCTGCTGCACAATGGCATCAAAGTCTCTGACAGCAACTTCTGTATTTTGCAGTAGCAGCCATTAAATTCCACAGCAATATCAATTTCCTTGCTTCTACCCCTTGCAAAAACACAAAATACGACTCATGGCTGAAAATAGTCAACAAATTTTATGTTGGATTAATATTTACAACAATTACTGTCACGTGCTCTCCAAACAGTATGGCCACATGTGTTAGGCTTTGATCACCAAAATCACAACACTAATTCCTGTCTGAACCTGCATTTTCCCGTGTACTAGAGAAGAGACTAAGCTTGAAGCCTCTTAGAGCAGCTTTTCTTTGTCATTTCCACAGGTTTGTACTACTGCTCTGTTCATTAGGTTGTTTTGAGTCTGTGGTGCAACGTCCAGTGTAAGAATCCCTGTGGAACAGATAGCTTAATTTACGTGGCAGAAGCTATTAGCCAGTGTTTCCAGCTCTTCCAGTTCCCTCTGTGAGCCTGACACTAGTGTTTGCTTTCTGTCTTTTCGAACCATTCGTTGCAATCTAGTTAAAGTGCTCAGTGGACACAAGAGACAGATGCAAAGAGGAATGGCTGATTGCTTTCTCTACAAGAACTGGGAAGATAAAACATTACCTTCTAGCTTACACAACGTTTTGGTGTATTTACATTGAAATTGAGAAGGTTTGTCATCAGCATGGTGATGCTCTGGTCCTATCTCTTAATAAAAGCAGGCAGGCCTGTAACAGCAAAGGACTAGACTCTGACTCGAGGTCCTGTCCAGTCTATTTTCTGGCTAAACAGTGAAATCAGAAATCACCAAATCAACAAAACAAAAATGGAAAGAGGTGAGAAGACAAAAGATACCATTCAGTGTCAGTGACAATGCTGTAGTTTTAGCAAATAGGTGCAGAGTGCACATACCAATTTGTGATACAAATTTAGTCTCTTCACTGCTATTTAGCTTCTTTGTTGCCTGTTGGTTTTGGTGTGTGACTATAAAAAGAGGGATTAGGTACCTGCTGAGCTATAGTCCTATGTTATGTGACTTAATTTTTGGAGAAGGAAGTAGTTCTGGTGTATCATTCTATGGCAGAAGATGAATTGTGAAAGGAAATGCTTGTGATCTTTAAAAGGAAGAATATTCCTTTTTTTGTACTGAAGCCCATGCTAGAAGTACTTTCTTGAGCATTTTATGCTTTTGGTCATCTTCATAATATTAATTTTTGTCTTTTCAAATCTTTTTGAGCCTCTCTATAGCCCTCGATGTCACTGCCTTTTCCATTATATATTATGGTAGGTTGTTCAAGTCTGGTTTCCCTTGAACTTCACCCACATATGTGGAGCCTGGAATTATGGGACCTATAACTTCTTCTTTCATGTAAATGAAAGGGAGTTTTACTAACAAGTAATGCAGGTGTAGAAAGCTTACTACTTTCGAATAAATGTGATGAAATAGATCCTAACTTTATATACATTTTCCATATCAAGCATAGAGTCTTGTAAAGACTCACCATCAGTGAATTTGAAGTCATTTGAGTAGTCTTGGTAGATGAACTGAACAGATGGTTCCATGGTTTTAATAAAGCAAATGCAAGTAAATACAGAGGAAAGAAAATGGGGTTTGCATTGAAGTCCAGCACAACAGCACAAGAGGAACTACTGGATTATCTGTTGTAGCTATATCACAGAAACTATATGAAGAATAGTTTGAGGACTGGAATATTATATGCATTGGAAGACCATAAAATTTAAACATATGAAAAAAGTACTGTAACTGTCTGGGAACATTTTGGTGATGCCCCCCCCCCCCCCCCCCATTCTTTTCTTCAATCTAGTTTCTCTGAGATCGAATAAAGATTCAGAGACCTTGATTTGTATGCAAGGAGTTGATTTATAATGTCTGCTCAGTCAGAGAAGGTCAGTTACAAAACATAATGTGATCCCTTGCTCAGCTACAAAAATTCAGATGTGTGTATGGGGAGACATCTTCTATGCGAGGGTCAGCTGCAGTTTCCTGAGAGCTGTGGGAGTTTTGCTATTGCTGAAAATCTTCCAAACAGTATATTCCAGGTGAAGCACAGGTGGCTGGAGGCTGGTGTGGGAGGTGTTGAACCACCTTCTCTAGCCTGCCTTAAATGAGGAGCTGGATGGTGTAAGGGGCTCATACCCTACACGTCCTCCGTGTTAGCCCTGTAGGGACTGCTTGCTACTGTGCCACTGACAGGTAGAGATGAAAGTTTGGAATTAGAAAGGGACATTCTTTTCTGCTTGTCTTTTCGCAACACCTTTCTTTTACAACTGTTGTGACAGCAGAGCGGGTGCATTGCTCCTTGTACTCCCTGCTAGCAGTGTTAGCGGCTTTTTAAATCCAAGTTGCAGTGGTTATTCTCTGTGTTACTTTCCAGTGGTTATACATGAAGAAGAAAAGCGTCTAGACTGTTTACTAGCTTATAGATGAGGACTTTACAAACAGTGAATTATGTACTCTGTAAGGAGATTTAAAAGTCTCATTTCCTCTATGAGTTTTCAGCATCTGCCATTAAAGAACTGAGTGGTAACTATTACAAAAGGGTTAAGCAGGTGTTGCTGCCCTTCTTACAGTGAAAACAGAGTACAAAAATGGCTTTGTAAGCAAGCAAAAAGACTAAAAAAGGAAAAGCAACTTGCTAGGAAAACACTAGAAAAGGTAATGGATTTATTTTCAAAGGTTTTCAAGGGCTTCTTAGTAAGTTGGCTTATGATATATACCTTTACTTACCTTTACTTGCAAACAGAATCAAGTCAGAAAAGTAATATTGGCTTCCTGCTGACTGCTTAAGTATCCAAGCTGTTTAATTGATATCTATCATCTTTATCTTTTATTTACTTTAGTGGTAGTATATTTAGGATAACCAGAACAATGGTTGTTAGACTGACAGAAAAGTTACTGAAAGTGATATAATTTCTTTCCTCTAAGCTTCTAACTAATTTTTACTTAATTAACTGAAGTTGGAAGACATATTTTTTCCCAGTGAAAAAGCTACTGCCCTTGTATATAATAAATACATGCTTAAAAACACGCACAATTTTCTTACCAGATTTGTTTTGGCACTGTAGGCTAAATCGATTTTATAGAATGAGTTTCTGATTAACAAGCTTTGTCAGCTTCTTACTTATTTAGAGTAAGCGACTTTATCCTATTTGCATTGGGCTTGATTTTTCATGTTAGTTTCAATTGCTTAGATTTTTTTATTTTTCTTGAGAACAAGGCAGCATGTGTTTAAATAAGGTATTTTAATTTTTTGCTCTGTTGATTTTTTGCAGCAGGCTAAGGAATGCATGTGGGTTTTTAATGTGTCTGTTGTTCTGACTAGAGAAATACTTTGCTTGTTGTGACATTTGAATTTCCTCTGAGAAAGTGACTGTAAAGACTGCGTATGACTTCCCTCCACCCTTTCCCCACCTCCCTATTCTACTTTCAGCATTAGTTTGAGGGAATCTAATTTAATTTCATTTATTTTACCAGAATATTCTCACTGTTTTTACCTGGGGATTTTAGCTGGCGTGACTGTTGAAATTAAAGGTCCAAGTTACAGTAAGATCCTGGTAAAGAAGGAAATCTTTATTGATGTGTGTGTTTGAGAGTTTTTGAGTATTTAGTTTCCATTATTCTGGTTCAAGAAAGCAAAATACAGTACAGTACTATGGTACTTACTGTAAGGCTATTTTAAAAGTTCTTGGAAAAATTAGATCCTTCTGTACACTCACAAAGTTTAATGTATGTTTGCTTTTTTAAAAATTTTGTTAAAATTATTTGGATTTAAATAATCAGATATGGATCAATGTAAATAATACCATGTTTATAATCGGCGAATTCTGATGGCCTTTGTCTAACACAAAGAATTTAGAAAAATTTTAATCATATATGCTTTCTAAAAAGTACTGGTTTAATACCAAATTTAGGTAAAATCTATCGATTGAGATGCTTATACATTTATACATTATTCCACGTATGAAAATGTTAATATTGATAATGATTTTTCTCTTTTTCTAACAGTAATCCAATTTTTACCTTGATGAAGTACGCTTGTTTTATGTACTCAGCTGTGTTTTCAAGTGATAGGCTCTGTCGCCCTGATTCAAACACCTTATTTGTTTTCAGTGCCATAGCTTAATACTTGCAGTGGAAGTTTCCATTTCTGCTATCAAAGGTACCAAAAGATATCCTCTTGACAATCAGCACTTTCTTTATAAAGATGATGAGCCCTGCTTGTGCTGAGATTCCTTTTAATAATCAGAAAACTCTGAAGTCAAGAGTATTTTTAACTGAATGCAAGTGAGAAATGTTTCATTTACCTTTGTTTCTCTGCAATGTTTGGTTAATGTTTACTTGCTGGAATGCCTTTAATTTCAGAGTCATAAAAGAAACCCATTTTTTATGTGTCTATCATTCAGTACCTGGGTATGTTAGAACCAAAATGTGCCTGCAACCTCACAGCTTTCTTCATGGTAACATAACACATCTGAAAGATGCCTGCTGCTCATTTATGTTCAAATACTTTGTTCAGTTTCTTCTTATTGCTTAATGAACACTTGTCTGTGTTATTAGACAGTGTTGATTATTCACTGACTGGTGCTGTCAGCAGTGTCAAAAGTAAATTTGCTAGCAAACAGTATAAAATGGCCCAGTATGCAGGATTTTGCAACAGGTGCCACAAATTTACACCCTTTTGTGAGTAACAAAGTTCTCTACTTTCTCCTTCATGTCACCTCATCATGGATAAATGAATATTCTTTATAATGCAGTTACCTTAACTTGCCTATGAAAGCCAAGAGCTTATTATGACTTCTCTGCTCTTGCAGGTTCCAGACAAGAAGGTTTTTTTGTTCAGGAAAGCACATACTGCTTGACTTGATGTCCAGAGGACTAAGCATTTATTTGGGAGTTTTTTGCACTTAAATATTGAAATGGCCTTCTCCATTAGAAACTGGGACTGAACACATCCTTGTGGGAATGCCACCTTCTACCTTTGCACACAGCCTGTGAACCATCCACTTCCCCTTACCCAAGACAGATTCCCCAGTGAAGTGAGTAGAAAGTTCTTAAGACAAAATAAATAACAGTATCTAAACGGACTGCTGGTACGCAGGCTAGATATCTCAGTGAGACTGAATGTCACAAAGAGCTGGAAAGCCAGTTTTAGAGCTTCTGTTTATCGTTTCTCTTTCTTTTCTGGCATTTTTAGCATTTTCTTTCCAGTTCATCCTGTTTCTCATTTACTTTTTCCTTCTGTGTTTTATTGCTTTTGAGAACTCCCAGCTGATCCTCCTGTGCTTTCAATTCCACTTCCTCTCACAACTGCTTTCCAAAACAGGATCATTGAACACTTAATGCTGGCACTTAAAATGAGTGAACAGCCCAGTTAGATTAACAGAGGATAGGGAAATTCACGTCTCGGACTTTTATTTTCTGGCAACTCAGGAAGACAAAAGAACATCAAACAGCTCCCGAGTTCTGCCAGGCGTAGCGGTGCAATGTATAATTGGGACCATAATGTCCGTGCTGGTGCTGGTGTCACCGTTTCCTGCCTTTAGAGGATAAGGACATTTGCTGGGGTAAAATTAAATAGAAGAAATGGGAGAATCTCACAGGTCTGACCTTTTAGATTTTGTGTGCGAACAAATAAAGGTAACTATGTAAGCCTTCCTGGGAGTAAAAGACAGTAATCAGCACTTCTGATCTGCTTTGTGGACGTTCACCAATGCATCCATACCTATGACTGGCTTCCTATGGATCAAGAATTTGCTGTTTTGCTCCTGAGTAGCACAGGGCATTGGAGGGAGCAGAGTCATGGTGCCTGGTCTCAAAGATAATAAAACATCACTAAAATGCCTTTCCTGTTATTTAGCTAATATGGCTGATACAGAAGGAAGGTGACTTTTCCAGCCAAGAAGTGTGGGGTTTCTTCCCCCCCTCCTTTCTTCCCACCCCACCCCCTGATCCAGCTTCCTATATTTCTGAATGATTTTGCAGTTCTAGTGCTTATGCTTAAAATTGGGGAGTTTTTTAAAAAATCTCAAAGACAAAGTAATTATTGAAGTGTTGGTAAAATACTTTTAAATATATATTTACTTCTATATTTATATAAAAATAAATAAAATACCCCTCCTTCTCAGGAAAAATGCTGTCAGGACTAGGATTTAAAAAGTGTGTTTTTCAGAAATTAGTCCCACTGCCACAGAACAAAGGTCAATACCATTACTTTTACCAGCTGGCATGTTCATAACTTAGTTTCAGGTCCTCTCCTTCCCCTGCCAAGTGATGATAATTTTCAGTGCTAGCCAACACATGGACATAGACTTCCAGAGGTTTCACGCTGAGTGTGATTTGCTCTTTCCATTGCTTCTCAGTGGCAGAATAGAGACAAATTGCCCTGTTGAACTTCTGAGATGAATTCTTACATTGGACTATTTACTGTTCTCTGTATCTTACCCTTGCCTTTCATAACCTTCCTTTAGTCCCTCCCTCAGTGAAGGAGATGGCACAAGTTATTTCTGCCTACAGCAGTCCCTCAAAAATGCAAAGTCAGTTTATTGCTTGTTTTTTATTTAGACATCCTTTATCTGTGCAGCAAGGCAGAAGAAGTTCAGAGATAGTGAGGATATACAACCATAGCACAGGGGGCTATTTCAGCAAGTTGCTAAACACTGTTTGATGTCTAACATAGTCTCTCATTTGCTCAGGCCAGTTTGTAAATAATCTCCTCTAGGTTTAACTCTGGTTTTGAGTCAAGAAGCTAGTTAGATTTCCACTTAAATGTATTCTGTCTCACTGTAATCTGCATAAATTTCAGAATCAGTGGTCCTGAAAAAGTGTTTCCCATTTGAATTTTTCAGACTTCATACATGTATGCACACACACACTTTTCCAATTATTTTTTTTCCATACTGGGATGGTATGCGAGTCATTTAAAATTTCCCTTTCTACACCCTCTTAATTTAATTTTTGAAAGGTGCCATTGAAATTTATTTGCAATAATAATTTCATACTGGCATAGTATTTAATTCTTAGGGGTACTTCTGCAAGTTTGCATCACTTTATAAAGCCTAAACAGACCTTAACAGACCTTTGCACTAGAACTCCTATAAAGTGATTTCTAATGGCTAGTTTGTTTAGCCATCAATAAATCTAAAATTATAAATATTTTTCAAACATAAAGACAAATTTCTAGTATTAGTTTCTCAGCAAGAATATAGTTTCGCTTTGCTTTAGTCGCTGTTTAATAAAACATGTCACCTGGCTAATCATCATGAAAGAAGCCTTCCAACCTGCTGCTGCTGTCGCATTAACAGATATCCTGGTTTCTTTGTTAAACTCAAAACATTTTAGTAGAGCTTTATACCTGGGACAGTAACTAATTCCTCAAAGTAATTGCCCTTGTCCAGCTTTCCACACACCAGTTCAGCATGGAATGAGTTTATTAACAAAGGGATGCTGCTAATTTCTAATCCTTCTATTTTTTTTTTTCTGTAGTCAATGCAGAAAGAGAGGGCAAGAGACTGCCCTCTAGAGAACAAGATCAGCTCCAGAGTGAGCCATTGCCTTCAAGAAGAGTTTCTCCATCGACTCCAGAAGGCTAGAGAAACTAAAATAGCTTGTGTAACTAGCCTGGATTTCTAACTCATTAGGAAGGCTTAATTATATCAACATGTTGGAGATTTTTCTGTGATATAAATTCACCTTCCATCTGCACAACCTTTTCATCCTTATTTTTTAGCTTTTTAGCTTCTAGTCAAAATATCTTCTCCATGAGTGTCTCAATTAATGTGGGAACATCACTGAAAACTGTTTCCAGATTTGTTTTTGAAAAACTTAGAGTTCATTTGCATGGGAAGCAGTAAAACACTACATAGCCTCTTACTGCATGTTGTTCATTTCAAAAGGGATTTGCAAGGAGCTTGGCACTCCTTTTAGCTTGCACACCCAGTTGATAGTATTTAATTTAAAACAGCCTCTGAAAGTACCACTTAAAATGAAAGCTGTTTGACTCACATGCAGAACACCTACCTGTAGACCCATATTCACTATTATTTGGTAAAGATCAGCACATAAACCCTGAATTTTCTACAGTAAGCTAGGTATGATGTATTCTTAATACAACTAACTAGATTTCGCATACTTGATTTCACTTGTTCTGTAGAAACATGTATTTGTTCACATATGTAGAAACATGTGTAGTTCTTCACAAGTTTTTGCTTTCAATCATGGATTTTTTTTTCCTGATTCACTTAAAATGAAATGTCTTTACAAATACACCCTGCACAGTTTTATTCTGTGTACCATGAAGTTTTGTTAAAAGTTTTCCCATACTGAAATGAGTATGCTATGGTGTGTATTTTTAATGGCTGCTCTGTTTCCCATATCAGAAACTACTCTTAAAAAACCTATTAACTTTATATTATTTTTTGTTGAAGAACCCAAGGAAATAAGTCTCTGTACTTTCAGCATGAGTCTTTTTTGTCATCTTTGTGCTGACTCTTTGTTTCTAGCTTGGAGTTGGAAAAGGCTGGAATTTCTGGTTGAACATGTGATTTTGCAGAACTGCTGTTTGTTTTGCTTATCTGCAATTGGTAGTTTTTGTTTGCTTATGATTACTTTTTTGTTTATTCTCTGTCATGCTGCACTTTTACCTATGGAGTTTCCATTCTTCTCCTACAGTTAACAGTTTTGTTTTCATGTACATTTTAAGCCTACTCTTTTCCTGCCAACTAAAGTTTATTTCCCAAAGTAACCTTGCTATATTCAGATTCAATTTTGTCATAAATAAATTTCCAGCTAATACACTTCGATGTGATTTAGCTGCATTACTTAGTTGCCTACCATAACTCAGGGGCCTTGTGGTGCAGATGATTTTGCATAAATAAATAAAAGTGGGTTGTTTCCTGCCTATGAACTTCCAAATACCATTGAGTGAGTCACTCAGAAATTTCAAAAAGGCCATCGGTTTTTGGAGAGCAGATCAGGGAAACTTATACTGTTGCAGCAAGGAGTTGTGCTGAAATTAAATGGTTTATGAAGCTGCAGAATGTTACAGGTGTTTTTCCTGTGAGGTTTGTCTGATACGGGGTATTTCTTTTAGAAAGACTGGCAATATAATTTCAGGGAGATAAGAATGGGTGGATGAAAATTAGAAATTTAAACATTTTATAAATAAGAAATTTCACTGTTATTCTGAAACTTTTTTTGTTTCCATTCTTCTGTTGTATGGCAATGAAATATAAAAATTGGACACTAAAATAAGAATTTTAAGCTAGCCCAAAATAAGATTTTGTACAGAATTACAAATTTTGTTACTTTGCAGTTATTCAGAATAAGCTCAACTCTTATAATTCATCCTCCAAATTCTGTCACTCCATATAGTTGTTGTTTTCTGTCAATTTACTATTCCTACTGGTATTAAATGGAGACCTGTCATGTTTCTTGGGAGTGTGGGTAAGAGGATATAACCTCAACTGTCCTGGAAAAGAATTGGAAGGTAGAAAATAGTGCCTTTTGGGTTGAAAGATGCAAATAGATGTATTCTGTCTTGAAGTGCTCTATTTCTGTCATCATGTAATTAACAAATGAATATGGTTAAATATGGACTCTGTGTCTTGTCGCTAATCACAGTGCAGTCAGACTGACAAGTAACATCACTTTGGTCACCTGCTGGGCAGATATTCACTGACCTTAGTGACTGCAATGAGCAAAACTGATTCTATTTTAAGACCTAGACTGTAGTTTATGAAAGTGAAATAATTTTACTTTCAAACTCTTAGTTCAGTAAAGCGTATTGTTATAGGTATTCTCTTTGGATTTTTTTTTTTCATTTTAGGGGATATCAGAATTGGGAACTGTCATGGTTAGATGGAATTATTAGCCTCTCTGATGTACTTCATGAATCTAGAGAAAGGTCTTGTTAGATTCACGTAATTCATAAAAGTCACTGAATCTGAAGATTGTTGCCCAGTGTTGCATTGCAGGAGCTGAGGCAAGACTTTATATTTCATTTAGATGTATCCAAAAGTGGCTGCACATTTCTCCAGTTTACTGTTACTTTACTGAAGTATCTACAGAATGCTGTGCTGCATGTTTTCAGCTACTTGCATGTATTTCCATTTTAATCTCTAAAGTCTTGATGTGGATCATAGATTTACGAAAATCTACTTCCATTCCTGAGTTTCGTAGCGGTGGCATAATGAAATCTTTTCCTCTGCTTTTAACTTGTCCGTAAACAAAATGGAGATAGGCATCAATGTTCTTTATTACCCATTTTTATAATCTTATTTTCTTATGAATTTTTGGCTCTAGTTCCTCAGGTTGTCCATCGTACATTGTGTCACTTCCTTTTCTCATGAGTGGTTGAAATTCCCCTTGCTCCCTCAAGAATTTTCAGATGTCTGCCTTTCCCCTTTGCTGGACAGGGAATTTATCCTAGTGTCATTGATACTATGACCTGCTTTTGCCTGGATGGTTATGTTGATCTTTTTCCATTTGCAAATCTTTCTGCAGCAGATTTTGTTGGGGTTTTGCGTATCTTTAGTTCTAATCTGGCTACATCTGGATCAGTTCAACTTTTTTTTGAAACTACACCTCAGTGGAACATAACTAAGCCCCATATGATAAGAATAATTTCAGTCAGTATGTACTGTCATGCATACTACTTGCATCAGCAGTTTAATTTTGATATTTTATAGCTGCTGAGGTTTAATTTTACGATCTCTTTTAGAATGTAATATGTAATTCCAGTTTCCATTTTTGAATGAAATGCAAACAGAGAAAAAATTCACCAAAAAATCCTTAAGAGAACTACTTCAGGTTATCTGGGATAGGTTAGAAAATCTTGGATCAAACTTTAGAAATCCATCATTAAAATGATGAAGCTATGAACTAAATTGTAACCTTCTGTATGGTCCAGGCACTTCTACTGAAGTACACGGTGAGGAGACGTGGTCAGACCTCTATGGAAGACGAGTCTAATACATATTTTTTTTTGGTGCTTATTTTTTCAGTGATTTAATTTTAGAGTGAGTAGGCATGCAGAGGTAGAGGGTGTTTAGACTATACATTTGGTCAGATGAAGATTATTTCTTTCATGTTAGAGGTATCCTTTTATGTGTCACAGGATAAGATACAGCAAACAGAAGAAAATATATTATGAGATACAAGAACAACATTCCAGACATTTATGTTATCTATAGATAATGAATAAAAAATGTTGACACCACTTGCATTTTCTATTTTAGCTGGTTTTAAGGGTTCATTTATAAGGAGCTTTCTGTCCTGTTTGGCTGACAAATACTGACGTCTGAATCTTGATGCAATCGACATCTTCTCTTACTAAATCATTCATGAATGTTGCACTACTTTTAGTCTCTTTATTCTGTCAGAGACTTTGTGGTAAAAATAGAAATAGAGCCTTTTGATTTCAGTGATTTGGTGCATTTGTAGTTGATGCAGATCATTAGCTTTTTAAAATGCGTAAGTCATGGACCCTAACTTTACAGTCTTCAGGCTTTTATTCTTTTGGTATGTTTGTGGTCTTATTTTAAAGGAATAAATTCTTTATTGTACTGAATGGAATCAATATTTCTACAGTAGATACATATCTACAGAACAGGAGTAGTTAAAATGGAGAGGATCTCCAAAAGGAAAAAGGAAAGATTATTAGCCAAACCCATAAGCAATTAAAAAATCTAATGTTATTCAACTTATAGAGGGGAAAAAAAGAGTAATATATGAAAATGTTAAGCACTATGGGGAACTGAGGAAGATAAGAACTGTCTCCCAACTCCTTATGTGACCTTCAATTAAAATAAATTTGTGTTTATAACTAGCAGTAAGAACTTAGATAGCACGTATCTTGAAGCATTAAGAACTACAGAGATAAAAGTTGGGAAGAATGTTAACCAGAAGAAAATCTGTTGCTGCAAGTAAGCCTATTGTGGTGCATAAATGTTTCTGCAGAACTAGCTAATGCCAGAAAAACAGAGGGACTATGGTAGTGCATGCATGTTTATTTAAAAAAAAATATCATTATAAAGAGAAGAGTTTGTAGTGGGAACAATGAATCTATGAACTTTCCTAACTTGAATTAGGCTGAGCAGTTGAAGAAAAAAATACCTCATTTATATCAAATATTTCTCGACATTCAAGAAACCCTTTTGGGCCCTGAAAAGCTCCATGACAAATATGACACATCTACTGCCTTGTTTTTTTTAGAGAGGTTTGCACTTTTCTGCATTACAGGAGCTTTAGAAATAAAGCAAGCTGCAATACTGAGGCTTTGTATTCAATCTGTGCAAGAATTGCACTACTCATAAAAATTTGCTTTAGGATACCTTAGCAGGGATTGCCTTAAAGTTACTTGATAAAAATAAGGATATATAAGTAAAAGATAAAGCAACAGATAAATACTTACCAAATTGCATCAGGGTATGACAATACATAAAGTTTAGTTTAAGATCAGTTAGCTTTATAGATATTGAAAGTATTTTGTCCTTTTCCATTGTTAAACCACTTACCATGATGGCTTCTGTGGAAAATTGAACGTCTTTGGTTTCTTTTTTGAATGTATGTTTATTGCTAAATGAGTTTAAAATGCAAGTCAAGAAATGAGAATGCTTACATAGCAAGAAAAACAGAATTTAGATTAGGTTGCAGGTTTTTGCTCTTGAAGAACAGGCAGCTGCTCCTTAGTGATTTTTCTTTTTATAGAATTGAAAGAGAAGAAATGAGCAAACTCCAATGGAAAAACCTTAATTTGAATGGTATGAGAGTGTCTTTCACAGCAGAGGAAGCAATTTCTTACGTGAACTGTGTTTATTTTACTCAACAGTTCATTGATGAGAATTTGCCCTTCACTTGAAATTCTGTAAAACATCAATGCAACAACTTATCTCCTACAGAAAAGGCTGTAAAAAGTGACAGTTGTTACATATTTCTTTGTTCAAAGGATTTTCTCTTAGGGCAATGGAAAGGATCTGCTTGGCTTTGGATTAGGCCTTTGCACAAGGAGTGGGACACCCATGTTATAGAGCACTTCTACAATGAACTTGGATAACCAAGCATGTAGCTGAAAGAGCACATTTGTCTTCTAGAAACTTCTGTCTCCAGTTTTCTTTCCTCTATCTTGAGGAGCTGTGGCTCACCACTATAGTGATATCTTAGGCTGTCAGATGATGTACCGGAAAAAACAACAATGTAGTGCAGTGGAATTTCACATCTGCCAGGATTTTACTTCAACTGTTTGGTGCTGGACTATGATTTACCTTTTCTTAACCCCCACCCCCACCCCCCCCCGTGGAAGTGTAAAAGCATGGGAGAAGGGGCACATAAGCAATGGCCTGTTTTGTTTTGTTTTGTTTCTCTTTGTTTTTCTTCTTAGCTTTCACATTTGAAAGATCAGGTCTCTGAATATAAACTGAAGTGCTGATCTGGAGAATCTAGAAAACCATTGTCCTTTTCTCACTTTACCTGTTTGTTTTGGTTTTTTTCTGATTTTCTTACCATCTTCACAATTATTTATGTTTTTGTATCTCCACTGCAAACTCATTTGCATCTCTCACTGGTTTCCTTGGTGTCACCTTGTAGGAATCATCCCATGATTTTGATCATTTTTGGCATACTTTTGCTGTACCTACTTTGTTTCTGCTGTCTCAGTTTTTAAGTGGAGTACGCAAAAGAGAACTGGAAACATTCAGTGTTCTAGGCAAGGTGACATCATGGACATAAATACAGTGTCATAAGGATGTCCTCTGTTTTGTGCTATGACCTTTTTCTAGAAATCCTTAGTATTCTGTTGAAATGTTTTGCTACTATTGAATGTTAGTGTGATGTCTGCAGAGGCCTACCTGTCATAACCACATGTTGATTAGTGTTTTAATGCTCAACTTTGTATACACTTAATTAGAGCTGCAGGTTTTGTTTGGTTTTACTACATGGATATGGCTTCCCGTGTACAAATACTATTGAGGTACAGATGTGCCTCACTTAATATGTCCACCTTGAGTTTGCTCATCTGCCGGTAGAACATGAAAATATGGCACAATTTGATGTCTTATGTGGACAGATAAATCTGCAGGGATTATTTGCCATTTTCATAAATTCTTGAGACCTCAAAACACTGACATAAAAGCATTTTCAATGTAGTTTATGATATTATATGAAATGCTGCATTTTTAATTTGTTAGCAATTAAGGTAGTAAAAAAACTCAAATCTGATGTAGATCTCTGAAGCTAGAAGGCAGTTACTAGCACAGATGTTCTCACCTGCTGCAGTCTTAAGTCTGAGGTTGACAACTGAACACTATGTGTAACTTTGAATACAAGTGTTAATAACAACTGAGACAGTAAAATGTAATTATTGCATGTTATTATACTATCACCTGTGCAGCTGTGAGGAGTAGACTGACTACTTTGCCACGTTCAATTAGAAGAAGATAAAAGTAGCATTGTAGTACCAAGTCAGTTAAATGAGAATTTAAATCACTGCAACTGAAGTAGCAGTTGTAAAGTCATCCCACATACTAGCCAACAAGACATATTTCAGGACTATCAAAGCATGGTTTTTCTGGACTTAGATCATCAAAGCTGGTAGTTTAGATGATACCTTACGGGAGTGTTTGGCCTGTCAGGCATGTGTGTTTCCTTAATGCTCCTTGAGAAGTGGTAGTCAGAAGAAATGTATTGTCCTGGCAAGTGGAACAGAAATCTGTCTTCCCACCTTGTTACCAACACTGTCCCTTTGCACTCGTTGTAGTACTTGTCATACTCTTCATTTTCTTATCCAGTCATTAACCAGTACTCCAACCAGCATGAAGAAGTGCATCCACCTACTACTCAGTTTGATACATTTTTCATTGCAAATGGTTCTTGTGGGGCTGCAGCACCTTCTGTTTAAAGATATAAGCCATAAAGTAGTGACATTGTCAACTGGCTTCTGTTCTAGAAAAGAAGTAAGTCACAATGGATCACTCTTTTTTGGTCAGAATTTATTTTATACCAATGTTAAGACTTTTAACATTACCTTGTAAAGATATGCTCTAGTCTTATGGTTGTTGTTTCTGGGTCGAGCAAATGCTGGAGTTACAGGTGATTGAGGTGTAAAAGCTCAAAAGAGAATTTAAATGTTGCTAAGATCTCAAAAAATTTAGTCATGTGTCAGATGACATTTTCTGTATGACCTATCTTTGACTAAATTGATTTCTGATAAAATAGAGATTTGGTTGGAGTAAATCAACTTAAAACACCACCTAGAAGGTCTTTATGGGCAAAGAAATCCATGCATTTCTACTGTCAACACTTAGACTTACCTCTGTGTAACTGTTGTGGTTTAACCCCAAGCTGGCAACTAAGCACCACACAGCCACTTGCTCACTCCCCTGCACCCAGCAGGATGGAGGAGAGAATCAGAGGAATAAAAGTGAGAAAATTCGCAGGTTGAGATAAATATAGTTTAATAGGACAGAAAGGCAATATAATAATACTGATGATGTTAAAAGAATTATACAAAACAAGTGATGCACAATGCAATTGCTCATCATTCACCAACCGATGCTCAGCCAGTTCCTGAGCAGCAGCCTTTGGCCAGTTTATCCCCCAGTTTATATACTGAGAATGACATCATATGGTATGGAATATCCCTTTGGCCAACTCAGGTCAGCTGTACTGGCTCTGTCCCCTCCCAGCTTCTTGTGCTTCTCCTCACTGGCACATCAGCAGCTGAAAAGCCTTGATTTAGTATAAACAGTACTTAGCAACAATATGTGTTGTCAACATTATTCTCATACTAAATCCCAAATACAGCACTAGACCAGCTACTCAGAAGAAAATTAAATCTATCCCAGCCAAAACAGGACAGTAACACAAGCTGTTTAATCCAGTAATCCTCATAACACCTCTATAGCTTCTGTTTTAAGAATGTATGTACTTCCCCACCTGCTGATTTATAAATTGAGACCAATTAACTAATTAGCCTTCTTTTTTGTATGGATTGGTAAGTTTCTGACATGTTGCTCCAGGGTTCGCATCTAAGAACTGCAGTCACTTCTGCAGGATTCACAGAGTAGTTGAGGCTGGAAGGCACCTCTGTAGATTGTCTGGTTGTCCTGGTTTCAGGAGCAGTTGTAGTGTCTCCAGCCTTGGAGACACTCAAAAGCTGTGCTAGTGCTTGGTCACCCTTACAGTAAAAAAAGTGTTTCCTGATGTTCAGATGGCACCTCCTGTGTTTCTGTTTGTGTGGATTGCTCCTTGCCCTGTCACTGGGCACCTGAAATAGTCTGGCTCCCTCTTCTTCATTGCTTTCCATCAGGTATTTATATACATTGGTAAGTTCTTCCTTGAGCCTTCTCTTCTCCAGGTTGAACAGTCACAGCTCTCAGCCTTTCCTCATAGGAGAGGTGCTCTAGTCACCTAAATGTCTTTCTTGCCTTTTGCTGGATGCATTCCCCAAAGTCCGTATCTTGCAACCCAGTTTCTTCAGAAATGTTAATTTATTTTCAGTCTCTTATTTGATATTTACATGGCATATTCTAGTGAGTTCTCTTTCAGATTTCCATGTCCTTATTGCAAACACAATTCTAAAATCTGTACTAGTTTGATACTGACTGATGCATAAAGTTGGAATCTCTTTTCCATAATTCTCCAAGTACACAGCAAGTAAAATGGAAAATTACTGATCTTAAAATTGGGGCTTCATGTCAACCAAGCCACAACCATCCAGACTTGAAACTCAGAGTGTGTTTTCTTTGCTGTAAACAAAGAAATTGGACAGCTCCACCCAATTAATGTCAACTGAAAGAAAATAGCACTGTCCTATATAAGACTAGTCAGGAGTGCTTTATTTTATCAGAGTACAGCTTCTTTTACCTAAAGAAATTCTTTCTGAATCCTTCCCAGTCTTTAAACTGTGACCCAGAAAACAGTACCCATACCCCCCTACCAACAGCCCCCCCCCCATCTGCTGCCCCCCCCCCCCCCCTCCCCTTCTGATTCCCACTATTAGTGCTTATTTATATTACATAGCTGGGTTTGCTGCCCGGGTCCAATGCACCCCCCTTCAGCTTTAGGTTTTTCTTTTGTGTTTAACACTCAATAGAATGTATTGATTCAGAATACAAATAAAAGCAATAACTTAATAGATTTTTTCCCCATATTGTTTATTTGAAACATGGGTACAATTTTACATGCTTCAGAGAAGAATAAAGGTAAACCCTAAATATAAGTGATTCTAAGCCCTAAATTCATAAATATATGTCACTGGCTGGGCTGATTAAAAAAAAATATTTAAAATAAGCTTCATGTATCCCCTGGTTTTGAGTTTCTTCTGTTGTCTTCTGATGATCCAATACTGGCCTTTTTCAGGCAGCAGAATAGATTTAATTTCTCTGATTCTTTAACTCTGTTTTGCCTTTTTTAATTTACTTGTCTTACATACTGTTCTAGTTGAACATAAAGTGAATTCTGAAAGGAAAATCATATTTAGGAAATTTGTCTTGTTCTCAGGTGGAATAACACATTGAATATAGAAATGTTGTTAATTCGGGGGTAGTTTTTGAACACATAGTAGCAGTGATAAGACTTAAAATGCATTAATATTTATCTCATGCAATATCCTCACTTTAGAAATAAAATAAAATCCTAATTTTGACCTTCGGGACAGAGTACTCCAGGTATAGCAGATGGAACTCTGAAGTACAATTTGCAAGTGAATTTCCCCTTATCAGGGTGGAAAAACTTGAAAGATGCTCTCTTTAAACACTAGTTTGTTATTGTCTCTTTCTGAAACTTCCTTCTTTCAGTTAATAGAGCTAAGCTGTCACTTTGTTAATATGTCTAGTGTTTTCTTTTTATTTACAACCTTGGTAACAGTGTCCTAGAGAGTGATTTATTCTGATCAGCTGTCAACAGGATGAAACTGTAAATTGTGATGTGAAACAAAATAGAAACAGGTTTCAGATGCTGTATCAGCTTAAGAAATGTAGGTGCACAGTATTCTCTTTTGTTTCTACAAAGTAATGACTAGTCTTGTAACTTCTGCAAGTCTTCCAGTCATCCAGCCCAACCTATTCAGCCTGGTCCTTCCAGAACAGTGGAAACCACTGAGAGGGCTTGGACTCAGAAATCTACTGGAGTGGAAAGTGATTCTACAACAAAGTTATCTTCCCAGAAAATGCTATAACTTTTCTGAGCATCCCTGCAACCTATATGATATATCTGGAATAGGTGTCTGGTGGAGATATGTTAAACTACTTGAGGGTTTGTATCTCAAACCTCCATGGATCTGTAATCCATTACTGAAAGCAGGACTAAAAATGTTGTAATACTGATAATAGGGGTTGAATTGTTTAAGTCTCTGTAATAACTAAGCGACCTCATTCTACATCAATTGCCAGATTTGATGACTCTGGGTTTTACAAAAATGTTTCAGTTCAGAGAAAGACCGACAAAGGTAACAGCAGCATGATTACAGCCAGAGGGAGAGATCAAAGTGCTTTCAACGTCAGCTACTCTTAAGAACAAATGGCTAAAGAAAAAGAAATAAATCTGAATTTACCTAAATGTAGTATTAAAGACAGAAGTAAAATCAATGAATAAAATTGGCTTAATAGTAAATTCACCAGTAGAGTTGAGGAATATTTTATAACTGCTGTTTTTGTCCCCTGAGATGTGAGAGACAATCCATCTAGAAGACTGTAACTCTGTGTTGCATAAAGTTCCCTGCAGATGTTCCCCTGGAGACCTGCCTGCCACTTTTTCTTCCAACGCTGTCCTTTCTCCACACCAGCTGTGTGCTGGCAGCTCATCTTTCTGGTCAATGAGATTTCCCCAGTCGTGGATTCCAATGAGTCACAGTCTCTGCTCTCTTGCTCTTGGTTGGGGTTTTTTTTGTTTTGTTTTGGGTTGGTTTTTGGTTTTGTTTTGGTTTTTTTTTTTTCTTATAAGTTTGACTGTCCTTCTGTTCCTCCTTAGTGCAGGACTAAGAGAGAATACAAAACTTAATGACTTCCCTCTATATCTTTCTTATACTTCACATTTTTTAAAACACTTTGACCTTGCCGTGTCGGAGGTCCAGAATTCCTAGGAATACTGTGACAAAGCTAGTTTTGGAGCATGGAATGGCAGAGCTAGTCAGTGGCTCTAAGTGTCAGCATGTAGCTTTCACCATAAATTTTTTTCCTGTTGTGAAGCAGGCTAAATTAGCTCAGCGTCGCGCCGGCTTGATTTTAGTGTGCTGGGGACCTGAGCTAGAACTGCTGCCTGGTACTCCACTTCACCTGTTCAAAATTCTTAGTTCTGTGCTCTTGTGTATGTTGTCCACACTTAGGGCAATGAGGTCTGTCAGGTTATACCTTGTTTTGTGCATCTGAGAGTAGCTGTTTTCCACACAAACATGCACATGAGTCAGATTTAAATGTGTTAACAACAGATTTGTGGCATGCAGTATAAATCAGAGTCCTTGCTCAGGGGTGTCTCTCTCTCTATTTTTTTTTTAATCCAATCGCATAATAGTCCGCTATTGTTTTTCACAGTTAAAGCTTCTTCTAGCATCGCAGCAATTCCATATTGGTGTCTTTCTTGAAATTGAAATATACACATTTCAAAGTTGCTAAAATAATACTACAGTGCAAAGATTACAGTAAAACTTACGTATTTTTTGTATCACTTAATTGCTCTAACAGCAAGGACGGAACTTCATGGAAACTGCAGATTTTTCAATATAAGCTTAAAAAGAGTCTGTTTAGACAGAAAAGAGGTTTGGCAACCTTTGCAATTACCAGTTTTAGGAGACTTTTGAGTATCTGCAGTTCAACATAGAATAAGACACTTGTGCCATTCATTAGCATTTGTATCTTTATATCTGATAATGTCTGATAATCATACCATTATATATATGTATATATCTAAAACCTTCAAAACAAATGCTGGGCAAATATGAGTCCTTTCAGTTGCATAAAGGTACCTAATGCAATATTTTGCCTTTTCTCTTATTTTGGTAGAATATATCTCTACATGGGCTGGAATATAACTGTTCCTCTCCCTCGCCTCATCTCCCAAAATCTTCCAGTAATGAGCCTAGTTTCTCAGAGCAGTGGCTTCTTATAAATAACATTTTCACTACAGTGAAGGAAAAGCAAGTAGCAGTTTTTTCCTGGCTAGTCTTGCCTTGAAACTCAAAGACTGTCTATCACATAGCACTTGATTTGAAGAAAGTACAGAGTATGCTTTAGGGAAAGTATGTTCTTTAAAATTTCGGAATTTTTTTTGAGTGGTTTTTGGAAAGCTCTTGTCATTGCACCCAGTAGTAACCAGATATTTCTGAGTCCTTGTGAATCAAACCCAGAGTTTTGTCACATCCTAGAGAAACTCCAGTGTTCACCAGAACTGTTCTTTTTGCAGCATGTTTATAATATTTTTTCCCCCTAAATCCCCCAAAAACTTAAATTCAGAATCAGAATACTCCTAGTATTCTTGTCTAAACTTATCAGCTGATTTTATTTTTGAGACTATACATGTTATAATAGTGTTCAATTCTTCATAAAAGGAGACTGCAAAGTAAGAAATTTTCTTTCATGCTGAGTGAATTATTTTTAAGAATTGCAATTCTTTAAGCTGGTTCAGGAAACAACTCAACTGAAACTGAAACTAATTTGGTTTTTGAAGCTGAAAGTTCTCCTGGTCCTCTACTCAGTGTCATTATGTCCAAGAATGTCATGTCTTCTCTAAATCAGTTTAAAAATCCTGTGCATTTTTCCTGTGGTCTCAGGTATGAGTACAGTGCTGTAAAGTATAGTATAATATTTGCTTAATCAATGTGCCTATTAAGAGATAACTCACATGTGGCCTTGGAAGTACATACAAAGAAAGATGTTAAGTAAGGCCCTCTAAACTATCATGAAAAATGTACTTAGTGTCTAGAAAGTAAAATTAGCAAATTAAGAACTATATACAAATGCTTAAAAGAAACCATAATCAGGCACTGGAGCAGAGTGATGGTTTCAACTCAGCTGCACTTGGATTATTTAATCAAGACTCCTCCAGCTCCATTAGAAATAGGGTAAAATCTAATGTTATTCAGAAGTTCTGATGAATTCATGCTATTTTTTTGCTTTAAAATTCCAGTAGTCCATCAGCCACTTTATAAATGTGATGCACATTGTTCTATGTTACCAAAAAATGCAGAAATTGAAGACAGTCTTCTACATGGTCCTTTTTTGCTCTCAGCTCTTATTTTGCTTGGAAACCTTGGTAACAGTGAAAAAAATGACAAATACATTAGGAGATGGAGGACAGTTGTTCAAAAAATCTGAAAGTAAACAAGATACAATTCAGTAAAGTTGTAACAGATTGTTCAAATGCTGATATGAATTAACTGTGCTTCTTCCTGACATAACAGAACATAAACACACACTTTGAGATCATTAACAAAAATGTTGTTTTTCTTGAAAGTGTATGTGTCCTAAATGAAAGTTACTGAGAATCCATTTTTTTTTTTACAGTAGATCTCATTATGTTATATACTTCAACATCATTAAAGTACATAACCAATAGAAAACATATGTAAGCACAGAGTCACAGAATAGTTGAGGTTGGAAGGGACCTCTGGAGGTCATCTGGTTCAAACCACTTGCTCAAAGAAGGGCCACCTAGAGTCGTTTGCCCAGGAACATGTCCAGACAGCTGAATACCTCCAAGGATGGAGACTCACAACCTCTCTGGGTAGCCCATGTCAGTGCTCAGTCACCCTCAAAGCAGAAAGTATTCCCTGATGTTCAGACAGAAGCACCTTTATTTTAGTTTGTGCCTATTGCCTCTGGTCTTGTTACTGGGCGCCACTAAAAAGAGGCTGGCTCCATCGTCTTTGCTTCCTCCCTTTGGGTATTTATATATATATCAATGAAATTCTCCTTGAGCCTTCTCTTCTCCAGGCCAGACTGCTCTCTCTGCCTGACATGCTCCTGTGCCTTAATCACCTTCATGGCCCTTTGTTTGACTCTCTCCAGTATGCCTATGTTACTCTTGTACTGGGGAGTCCAGAACTGGATCCAGCACTCCAGGTGTGGGATGACCAGTGCTGTGTAGATGGGAAGGATCACCTCCCTTGACCTGCTGGCAACACTCCTCATGCAGCCCATGATATGATCAGTTGTCTTTGTTGCAAGGGCATGTTGTTGGTTCGTGCTCCCTTTGTCTTCAGTGAACAGGGAACTACTGCATAGCTGGTTTTAAATCTTTAGTTATTTATTCCTAAAAATCTAGGTATTTTCTGCTGAGACTGAAGTATAGATGCCATCAAAATGGAAAGGCTGCAAGTTGAACCATGATTAGTTAAGTTTGTAGGAAATATTTATGATGATGTAATAGTAAAATATTGTTTGAGCATGTAGGCATTTGACAGCATCTGCTGAAATATAGCATCTCCCCAGAAGGAAATTCAGGTAAGCGAAAACGTTTAATCTTTGTTTTCTAGTTATGCAGTCTTGGTTCAGTTGTAATAAAGATTCTGAATTAATCAGTAAGATCATCTTAGGAACAGTGATTTTTAAAGTCCTTATCATGATAGATAAGTTTGGGCATTTCAAAAATAACATTTGTATAGCAACAGTGCATGGCAATGCCCTCATCGTTTTTCTGTTGACATATCAAAATCTGTTGCAGTGAGCAAAACCTGATCGTGGATGCCCTTGGAAAACAAGGAGGGGGTATTGTAAAGAAACAGCTTGGGTGGGGGAAGGAAAAGGGGAAAATAAACTCAAACCAGCTCCTTACCACAAGCGACAAACAGGTTGTCATTAAATGACAAGCATAAGGACCTTTTTCAACTTCTGTTTATTAGCTTCCAGACACTTTTCAATCTATCAGTTACCATTACAAATTAAAGGCATAATTAATTATACTGTTCTGCTTAAACTTTGTGCCCAGAAAAGAGATTTCAAGTTGGGTTTGTTTGGGATTTTTTTTGGTGGGTATAAAACACCATTCCTGTGATACAAATCGCAAAAGTGGACTCTGAGTTAAAGCTGTACTATAAGAATGAGACATATCCTTTGCCAAGCATAATATTTATAATTAAAAAGGAGCCTAAAATCATTCTTGCATAATTAACCAGTATTCGAAAGTCTTCTAGGAAAGAAGAAAAACTACATATTGAGGTAGGATAATCTTGGGAAAAAAATTATTCAGAAAAGGAATAAATAAATCACCCAACCCTCTTTTTGTTGTTGTTTGTTTTGTTTCAATGAGTCTAAATTTCAGAGCTCCTAATGACATTCTAAGGCATAATTTGAATTTACAGCACCATAGGAGACTAGCAACTGGCTGTGCCATAATGTGCATTAAGTGGGATGAGGTGTGCACCAGCAGCCTGCCTAATGCAACTGTTAGTTGCTTGTTGATGCGGGTTCTTAATTTCTGCATAGACTGAGCACCCAAAACTGCTTAGCGTGTCTGCTCCTCTTCTCCGTGTAAAAAGAAAAGAGTTGGTCCATAATTTTTCCCTTATCAGACATTAACAATACAGAGGGCACCGACGCTAGTACATTTCACATGTGCAAGTGACTATAATCTGGGTAGTTTGGTATGTTAATAAAACACATTGCAGCCCTGTGCATTAATCTTTTCAGGGACATATAAATCCTACATTAAAAGGGATAAAATGCAAGTGGGATTGTTTTTTTTTAAAAAACCCTGTAATTTAGCACTTCTATTAAACATGAAAATATGGCTTGAATATTAAAGTGTAGATAAAATCATTGTATTTTGAAAAGGTTGACTGGCACGCATTCTCACAGAAAATGGAAAAAAGAGTAACCACAATCAAAATTTTAGTAAGGTAAAGGCGTTGTTTGAAATATATTAGTTTAAGTTTACACTCACACGCTTATGGGTTGGGGCAATCCCAAGCACAAGCCCAGGCTGGCCAGAGACTAGATTGAGAGCAGCCCTGAGAAGGACTTGGGGGTGTTGGCAGATAAGAAGCTCAACAGGACCCAGCAATGTGCACTTGCAGCTCAGAAAGTCAGCCCCAGCCAAGTCCTGGCTGCACCAAAAGAAGCATGGCCAGCAGGTCAAGGGAGTTGATTCTGCCTGTCTGCTCCGCTCTCATGAGACCCCACCTGGAGTGCTGCCTCCAGCTCTGGGGTCCCCAACATGAGAAGGACATGGACCTGTTGGAGCGAGTCCAGAGGAGGGCCACAAAGATGATCAGAGGGCTGGAGCACCTCTGCCATGAAGACAGGCTGAGACAGTTGGGTTCTTCAGCTTCGAGAAGAGAAGGCTCTGGGCAGACCCTATAGCAGCCTTCCAGTACATAAAGAGGGCCTACGAGACAGCTGGAGATGGACTTTTTGCAAGGACATGTAGCAATAGGACAAAGGGTAATGGTTTTAAACTGAAAGGATAGGTTTAGATTAGATATTAGGAAGAAATTCTTTACTGTGAGGGTGGTGAGACACTGGACCATGTTGCCCAGAGAAGCTGAGGGTGCCCCATCCCTGGAAGTGTTCAAGACCAAATTGGATGTGGCTTTAAGCAAGCTGGTCTAGTGGAAGGTGTCCCTGCCCGTGGCAGGGGGGTTGGAACTAGATGATCTTTTAGGTCCCTTCCAACACAAAAACGTTCCATGATTCTATGCCTTTCAAATTACTGCTCTACACCCAGTTAATAAGATAGTAATTAAACATTGAACAGAATATTACTTGAGGGCTTGAGCTGTTGCAGTAACAGCTCACCTTTTTCCTGTACCTTCCCAGCCTCTGAGGAGTATCACATGTAGGTTTTGTTGCTCCTTTCTTACTAAAAGCATTTACTCTAAGGGGAGGCGATGCAGATCTGTCCGGCAGTATGTTAGAGGCAGCAGCACTGTATGCCCTATGCTTGTCACACCGTGGGAGGAGGTCTACCTTCTGCTTGTGCTACCTGGGGGGAGAACTGTTCTCTAGATACCACATCCAGCACCTCCTTGCTTGGCTGGGAAGGAGGAGGAGTGTTGTGGCTGGCTCTGATGAAATAATTGTTTCTTTATCAAAGGTGGCAATGTATACAGGTACAGGGGTGCATTTCTTGTGGAAACCACAACTTAATGGTTTTCTAATCTGTTTTGTTCTCACCACAGAAGCAGAAGGCAGCAGAAGAAAGATGCTCTGTTAGTTGTGGCTTATTAATCATCAGTCAAGGTCTCTCTGTCTTTCTGAAGTTGTCTTGAAATCCATTGCAGCAAAAAGGAAAGATTCCTGGGGACAGATACCTTCCCTAAGTCCATACATTACATATTTAAATTTTGCCATCTTGTGTGAAGTTGTGTGAAGAAGTTTGTCTGCCATGAATGATTGTTTGTAAATGTAATTTCAATAGAAATCCATTAGTACTTTAATCCTGTAGATGTAATTTCATTATTTTACTGTGAAATTAAGTTTTCAAGATCACATTTTGTCCACTTTTTTCTTGAAGTCATCAGTAATGCCCTTGCTCGCATCATGAAGGATGAACAATATGACTAGAGATTTATAGGAAAACAAGTACACACCCATTTTTTTTCTGCAGTCTTTGCAGGGATGGATGTCACAGGCAGCATAGACTCCATCAGTGCACTGAGTGTTCAGTCATGATGTAGCACAAAGTACAGCATATTCAGTGCTTAGTGTTGCTGCACTTTAATGATCAGGGATTGGTGTTTATAAAGTGTTTGCAGTGTCAGGCTCTGTGTGTGTGTTATGTGTATGTATCTATACATAATTTCTGCAGACATTTATTTTGCTTCACCAGTAGCTAATGACAACACACAGAAGGATCTATCTTTGACAAATATCAGAAGCAATATGTGCCCCATATGCATCAAACTTGCAGGCTAAAGCAAAGCCTTTAGCATGACTTTGGCAGTCAGTTTTGGCAGAAAAAAATCCCAAATCCTAAGATGTCTGAAAGTTAAATATACTGATCTTGTTAGAGAGTTTTATGCCAAAGAGTATGAGATCTTGGGAGATATGGCATGTTGTGAAGTAAGATGTATTTTTCTGTTACTTGTTGACAATATTAAGTACATTGCAGGCATTAGGGAAATAGAATCACAAAAGGCTTCACCCTGTGACTAAATGGAGCTTGGGCTTACGGACAGTGTACTTCCTCAGCCTTAACTGGCAGACAACATTACTTTTGTCCACTAGCTTTAGTAAGGATTTATTTAATAAGCAAACAGGAACAAAAAGGTGGATAGGGAATATGAAAAGACCTATGCTACCCCCTGTAGAAACACCAAAAAAGCCCTGACTGTACTTCAGTGGATTATTTCTTTGTATGTGTTTATTAATTTGTATACATTTATACAAGCATCATCCTTGGTTTTGCTGTTTTTAATTAAAAATCTGGTTGCGTTTACTATTGGCCTGATGTGACATAACATCCTATGCAGTCCTGATGGCAACTCAGTAGGCTACCACACAAACTGCGGTAGAGCTAATGCCAACTCACGCCTGCAGGCAGATGGGAAAGCAAAACATGCGTGTTATTTCCAAAACACTTAAAAAAATAACTTCTCTTACACCATCAGACAAAAACACGTTAAAGAAAATCAGTCTTTTTACACATTTAGATAAATATGTTCTGTGAGACCAATTATATTGGGTAATGTATTTGAACAAATAGGCAGCAATTAGGGTATTTTTTTTTGTATCTGCCATGACTACCAATCATATTAAAGTCATGTCAGTAGCAATCTTCCCCATTCTTTTTCTTGCTTAAGAAGAAATTCAGATTTTAAAAAAGCTGGAAGCTGAAGTAAATATTTGATACAATCTTTCTTTAACCTATTATATACATTCAGTTAAAGACTAACCAGTTACTGCTCACTAAGTACTTTAAAACTGTTGGCAGTTAGCATCTGCTCTTAGTATGGTCCTGGTGCCATGTTTCAGTTGGAATAGACTGACTTTTTCAATACCATAAAACCAAGACAAACAAGTGGAAAAAAAATCCCAAACCTGCTGTTTTGCTTCTGACCAAGTGGTGAAAATATAAATCTTCAGACATCTGTCACTTAAACTTTAAGATATATTATTTGACTGGCTCTCTGTGTACAATTTATATTACAAGCAAAATTACAGATATGTAGGTTAAACAATATATGCAAGTGGAAAAGTAGGAAATTGAGGGGGTTTTTTGTACTCTCTACGTTACATTGGGTGTAGAGTGGAATCAGTTAAAATAATTTCTCATTCAGGTTTCTATTCATAGTTAGTATATTTGTTGCTATTCATTTAACAGTTTCTCTTTTTATTTTATTTTTTTAAAATTTCTAAAGATAGCACAAAGTTTGCATCCCAGCTCAAAAAATGGGCTTATGGAAGTCTGTATGAGGCATTAATTAGGCCATAAGGATAAAACAAAATTTTCATACCAGGTTAGTGATCATCCTGAACTTGCAGGCATAGGCCTGAAAGGTAGAGCTGGTCACAGGATTCACGTGGTCATAAAAATCCAGTATTTTTCTGGTGTTTGGGCACTTTATTTTCTGATTTGTTTTGCAAGCCACTGGGACTATATATACTGTGGAATATTCAATGTTTACTAAAATTTTATTTTATTTCTATGTTTAACCTAATAATCACAATAGAGAAAAATACTCAATAATCATTATCTCATCACTGTGGCAATCCCTGTTGGAAAAAACTTGGAGTTAAAAAAATTATATTGGTATCATTACTGGCAAAGTTCTTTTACTAATCTGGTTTTAAAGCTTTTCAAAATAGTCATTGTGCAACCTGCCTTCTCCAATGCTTGGCTAGCAGATTTTTATTCATCAGGTCTAGCCAGAATCTCCCTTGCTGAAATCTGAACTCATAATTTCTTATTAAAAACAGAGTACAGATTCTTCTTGATGCCTTTATTGAAGAAGCCTTTTATGTTCTTAAACGTTTCTATTAGATCCACTGTCTCTTTCCTATAAAGTTAAAGCTCAATTTTTTGGTGTTTTCTGTACCTCTGGTCATTCCTGATGCTTGTCTTCGGGCACTTTGGTCCACAGCCTTTTTGACGTGTTATTCCCTAAACTGGGCCAATGTCCTTTTCTGAAAAGCCACTTATTTCCCATTTTATTTTTGTGCAGGTGATTATTTCTGCCTGCAGATGTGATACCTTGCCCATATTTCTATTGAATTCCTGATCTATTTTCAATTTATTTCTTCAGAGTGTTGAGATTGTGTTTATTAGTTGTAATGTTGACCTTTAATTTGCTCACAGCCCACCTTTACCTAGTGCTATCTGATGATTTAATAAGTATGCTCTGTGTTCAAAGGCTACTGAATAGTGAAAGCAATAATCCCGTAGTCAGACCGAGATAGCAGTGGAGTAGCAGTGACATAAAAAAAAAAGAAGTAGAAATCTCCAGAAGAATCTCCATCTCCTGATACCTCATGACTGTGCTCAGAAATAACTGTAGCATCACTGTCCCTCTAAGTTAGTTTTGCTTACTGATGAGTGGCCACTGGGAGGTTTCCCCTATTTTGCTGATTTCTCTGACAGGAAAGGCAATTTTGGAATTCGAAGCATTTAAAAATGGGAACAAAAATGTGAACAAACAGCAAGAAACACCCTGGCTTTTGAAGAAAAGTGGAAGAATGTCCTTGAGAAGCCCAGAAACTAACAAGCTCCTGAGCTTTTTCAGCTCTGCTGTTCTGTATTCAGCTAGTTAGTACAGCTTGAACCACCAAGGGCTATTTGAATTTTGAAGCTGTCGTTACCGCCCTAAAGGAAACAACATAATAAAGCCCAAATTAGCGCAGCTCACTGACCAATGGGAGAGTGCGAGGGGAAAGATGATAATGGGATAAGTGCTCAGACCCGATAAAGCCTGTGTTCATGTCTGAGCACAACACTTGAAGGTTACATGGAGAGCAATGAGAATAATTGTTAGACCAAAAAACTTGAACTGAAAAAGAAAGGCCAGAAGAACCGGAGTTACTCAAGGAGGAGTGGGAAGGAAGAATGGAGGCAAGCTTCAAGCATGAAGAAGGTGACTGCCAGGAGGAGGAGAGCAGAGGCAGGATCTTTCCTTCGTTTCAGTGGCAAAGTGCAGCTTAGACCCTAGGAACAACTTTCAAACTTTATTAGGTGTTGTCAGATTATCTAAGGAAATGGAGCAGTCTGTCTGCCAGAAGAGGCTTAGGTTCCTTCCAGCCCACTGTAGGATCCTCTGGTTTGGCTCCTGTTGAAATATCCTCCTGTACCTGACTTCATGCCCTGTTGTTTCTGCTGTTGCATGTTTAAAGGCTCTTCCTCAGCTTCTTTTTCTTCTGTAGGTGCATATGCATAATGATCGTATTTTTTTATCATGAAAAATAATTTTTAAACCTCTAGCCTCATTTAACAGGAAGTCTACGATCACTGATCAATATTTTTCAGAAAGTAATTTTTCTGATTGTTTCCCAAGCAAGTTTCTGCTTTATGTGCTGTACCAAGTTCCTATTCACAGCGAGGAAATACAAACAAATCCATTTTGGCAAAACAACAGGTTCTTTACTCCATCTTTACCCTTTCACAGCATTTATAAAACAAATTAGTATTCTACTATCCAGGTTCTTGGATTATCATTTTCTTCCTTCTGTGTCTCATTTAGTGGGTATAGTCCTCTTCCCCCAATGGGTGGAGTCTTTACTTCTTCCTAGAGATATTTTCCAGGTAATGTTATCTTTAGCTTTTATACTGACAGTCAGCACATACGCACCTCTATATGGATCTGTTTTAAGTCTATTAAGTCAAAATCTCTGTGGGTCTTTCTAGTAGCACCTGAGACATAAAATGGACAAAAATAAGCTTAAATTCATTTTAGTGATATTAGATGTGTCAGCTAACTTTTTTTTTTCAAGGAGATGTTTTATTCTGTGTTCCTTCCAAATGTCTCTTAGGCACAGAAGAGCATTGCAGTGGCAAAGACTGAAATCCTCCAGTGGAAGATGTATTAGCGTACATTCTTCTGAATATTTATAAAGTTACCATTTCCCCTAGTCTGCTTCAATTGCCACATGAATTCATGCTTCTAGTTTTAAGATCACAATCAGCTGCTGTCACAAATCAAATTGAGAGTTCGTGGCCAAACCTCTCTGCTCTCAACATAACTAGTTAACTGATAAACTCTCCCAAGACAATAGAAACCCACTTACGGAACAACTTGTTACAATAATTTTGTGGGATAATTTGAACATGGGATAGCGTGTGTATCTAATGTTGGTTGTAGGAAGGCTCTGAACACCTAAAACAAAAGCTGCAGAAGCTGAATTTTCACGGGGACTCTATGTACACTTTGTTGGCATGTCCCAACTTAGCTTAGAGTTCTGCCAGCACCAACACTACTGCTGGTACATTGTAGAGCAATGAAGGCCGTGGGTTGATCAGTGTTGATAACGTGCAGCTGTGGCCTTGCCTCAAAGGCAGTGGGTTGATTGACATGGATGATGTGCAGCTGCACTTGTTCCCACTAAGTAGTTAAATAGCCTTGAGGAGTGTGGGAGAGGGGGTCAGATGGAGGAGGAGCAGTGTGGTCTGACATCTGGAGGAAGGAGAAACAGCACAGATAGTAGAATCTGACCAACGGTAAAGCCTTGTTGAAGTCTACTAGTCTGGTTGTGCTGCAACAAGTGGTGCCCTGTGTGAGGCTGACTGAGTTGGACTCTGACTACAACAACTGGTGCCCAACGTAGCTGAGACAAGCGGGGGAACCTGTGACCTGTAACAGACACTGTGAGAGGTGAGCCGTTGCAACTAATCGATACGGGTATATTGCAATATTTGTTGTCCATTTTGACTCGAATTGCAACTTTTGGTACCCAACATAGATGAGGACTAATTGAGATGGGTACAGAAGAAGAAAATTCCACTTTAACAATGCTTATATATTTGAAAAAAGAAGTGTAAAGTATAACAAGAGGGCAATAAGAACTTTGCTAGGATGGTGCAAAGTAAATGATGTGCTAGTTACGCTGAAAACTGTCTCCAGTGTTCAGACATGGCAAAATGCTGGAAAATTGCTTTTTGAGGCTGCCTCAAGGGGCGATAAAATTGCAACAACATTGCTAATAACATGGAGATTAGTCTTAGACCTACTAGAACAATTAAATGTGGACAGGGAGACAAATTCTATATTTGCAATACTTATGGATATATTTGAAAAAAGGTGTAAAATATGACAAAACAGCAATAAGAATTCTGCTAGTATGGTGTAAAAAGTATGATTTGCCAGTTGCAGTGAAAAAGGTTTTCAGCGTTCAGACATGGCAAAGTGTTGGAAAGGTACTTTTTGAGGCTGCCTCAAGGGGAGACAAAATTGCCACACCCTCGTTAACAACATGGAGATTGATCATGGGTTCACTAGAACAATCAGTTGTGGACAGAGAAATAAACCCTATATTAACAATGATAATCAACCCACTGCCTTCATTCCTCTACAGTACATGTGCCTGAGCTGCTGTCATCTGAGTGGTGTCATACCTGGCTCCTGCTTAAACCTGTTTTTTTTGCATAAATATCCTGACAGCAGTGACCAGAAGTCATGCTGTGACAATGTCTGTGCCCTATCAGTGTGGTTAGGCCTATTAGGAAATACAATGGCTTCTGCAATTTCTTCCAAGATGTGACAAGAGGAGATTGGGCCAAGAAAGGAAGGTATGAATGCCTTGCACGGCTTGTGGTGGCCTTTTGCTGTGTGGTGCAAGTAGTGTGCCCTTCCTTGGTGTAGCTGTGGGCTTGTGATTGTGGTGATATCCTGTGTGGTGGGAGAGGAAGATGTGAACACCTGGAATTAAAGAGGGGCGTACATCCTGGAAATCCTGGCTGCTAGGCTTTTTATGCAGAGGACAGACATAATCTTGGTAGAAAGGCAGAGTTTCAAATCTGTGTTCCTGCTTGCCGTTTCCCTCTGGGTACTGACATAGCTGAATGCTCTGGGGTGTCTGACTCTTCTCATGTGTTGCCTGCCGAAAGCCAAGGGCCGTACACGCATTTTGCGCCATATACCTGTACAACAGGATTAGGAACTGCTAGTCTGAAGGCATCTGTGTCTGTTACTCCTGTGTCTCCCAACTCATGGTAACACTTCTGAGGACACTGGAAAGGAGGAGAAGCTGTGAATAGTTCTGGATTGAGGGTCTTCCATTTTGCTGTGATTTCCAGATACTTTCCAGTGATTTCCAGCAGACTCTTGAGGACTGTTAGAATTACTTTGAAATGACAATAATTTGTTGTTGAATCTGAAAGAACCACTGACACATGCAGGATTTGGGGGTGTGAAAAAAGCAGACTTTTTTTCATCTGCCAACCCTGCAGGATTCAACCTGCAGGTTCAGTGAGCTCACAAATAGGTTAACCATCCATGGATGGACATTTTCATTAATTAAGATACTTCCCTGATATTTAGGTAAGTGATTTAAGAAGGTAAGGGTTAACTTGCAATGGAATTTTATTATTTAGCCAAGGCGTAAACCCCCATGTTTTAAAGATCTTATTATTATTCAAACATGGATATCGGGTTTCTAATTTGGTGATTTCTGGAAAAACATAAATCCACATTCACACTACCTTGTTAATTAGGGCCTTGTTGTTAGTAAGAGATTAACAAACTCAATTGTGTCATCACCCACAAGGTAGTCAGTGGGTACGTATCATCAGATCCTCATTTGTGCACAAACTACCTCATTTTCAGTCCCAGCTTATCAACTGCCACTGGCCGTGGAAGCATCGACTGAATAGAGCTGTCAGCCCTTAGGATCCAGTAGCAACACTTGTGATGTTTGGTGTTTTACTTAACGCCTCGGTTCCTGCATTGCTGCTGTTAGGCAAGAATCTCTGTCCTCCCTGCAAAAACAATTTCTTTTCTTTTTTTTTTCCCCCCTAAATGAGTAGGTCAAGCTTGAATTATGAACCTCACAGAACGGGGGGGGGGGGGGGGGGAGGGGCAGGGTGGGTGCAGGGGAAGAGAATGCTGCTGTGATTTCTTTTTAATTGTATTTTCGTTGGGGGGTGGGGGGGTGGTGGTGTTTATGCTTGATGTTGGTAGTACTGTAAAAATTACTGAGGGTTTATTTTCCTGATCTGTTTATCTCCATCAGCAGTGGTAAACAAATTGTAATAGGTTAACTGTTAAAAATGGCTTCTTTATGTTAATGCATCTGTTAATGATAAATGCCTGTTTTTTTCAGTGCCAATCAAGATTCATCCCAGGTAAACCACTAGGAAAAAGCATTTTGCTGTATCTGTAGGGCAGTTGTGATCTGTCTTCAGTAGACAGTTTCTCTTTGTTTAAAAGACCTTCTGAATTGTAGTTGAAAATGCTTTAGTGGCATTATGCTGTGTCAGTGCTGTGCCCCATCCATCCATCTGGTGATGGGGGATTAACTCTGTGATAAACTTCATCGGCCATTTCTGTTGTCATAGCTTGGCATTTCAGGACTATCCATATACAAAGTGGCTTGCCAGATCCTGGTGTATCTTAGTGATTTTTCTCCTGTTGTAATGTAAAAAAGATACATCGTCTCTTCTGAGGCTACCTGGCTCTTGAAGGAGTGCTTTTAAAAAATTTCCATCACTGTAATAGGACATAAAGTCAAAGTCATAATGCATGCTTTTTGTTTAGCAGGGCCACTGTCAATATGGTCAGTTGTTTCTTCACCTAATGGGACCTCAGGAAAGTATTGACAGCCTTTAAGTTATGTGAACTCACAGGACGGTAGCCCTCCGGTTCTTAAACTATGATATAATATAAAATTCTCAAAAGCATATTTTACACATGAAATATTATCTGCAGGATGTTTCTACTAACCTTTAAACCTTAAGCTGTTCAGCTATTATGTTTTTATAACGTGTAGGTCTAGGGTGGCTGTCGTTATCCTGAAATGTAACACAAACCAGTTCTCTCACTGTACTATTCGTATTTCCATTCTGGTGTGTCTGAATGTCTGCATCATCATACTACCCGAGTGCATTTTTCATACTTAAAAATAGACTCAATAACCATCTTCCTTCTCTGCCTTTCATTTTACAACTGCAGTAGCAGCTACATTTCCTGTCTCAATAGCACTTACGAAGCAATTAGGCAAATTTGGGACAGATCTTGCTACTGAATGCTAGACAGATTTCTCTTTATACTCAGTAGGACTTGTGCGTGTGAAAGCTAACAGATTATACCCTAATGGCCTGGTTCTTTTCCTGCCCCTGCAAGAAGTGCTCTTCTCATTTTACACATGGGCCATTTGATTTGGTGCCACAAAATGAAATTAATGGATCCTCTAATTGGTCATTTGTGATTAATTAGTATCAAAAACTATTCATCTTTGTTGTACCTTCTGTTGTCTTCAGTGACTACTGCTCATAACTATACTGGTGAAGGAAATTATAGTGAGCAAATTGGAAAGATTTATGGAAAGTTAAAAAAAAATAATTAAAAAACCCAAGCCAACAAATACCTCCAACAGTAAAATTTTTCTGTATATCTGTAAAATCTCAATGTTTCAGCTAAATTGAGGGAGAAAATAAATATTTTTTTTACCAGGTAAAATTAATGAATCTTACCTAGCACCATGATTATGTACATATTAACAAAGCTAAATATCTGTAAATTTCCTTAAAAGATAAATACAAAAGGGCACAGAAATCACACCGATCAATTTCTGTATTTATGCCCTGTAGTAAATAACAAAATCTAATAAATCAAATAACCTCCAAAACTGAGCATTATTTAGACCATCCCAATAAATTACACTTCCTCCACAACAGCCTAAGCTTTTCCAGCATGTCTCAGCGCTTGCTGTTATTCCTCCTCCCCTCTGCTCATGCGCAGACACACATCTCCTTTAAAACTGTTGTGAATCATAAGCGTGCTATATGCAGGTTTACTGCCCTCTTCCTTCTGAAGGATTTCAAACCCATATTCATCACCTTCTCACAAAGACCCCCTAAAATGTTTGTCTGTTGGCTGTTCAACAGTTTGTGGGAAGTTGCATATCCTCTTGTCAAAGCCTTTGTGTTTTGTGTTACTGAGGAGAACTTCGTTGCTGAATTCTGAAGGAAAGACATGCACTTTTGAAAGGAGCAGTAGAAATTATAAGGAAGGGTCATTGTGCAAAATCATGCATTTCAAAATTAATAACAAACATTTCTGCTACAGGCCTTGGACTTGAGCCACCTGTGACTGTAAACCACCGGTGTGATATGTATACAAAAGATAATTCAGTTTTGTCATGGCAAGGGGTTCTTGATAGGAACAGGAAACAACTAGTATCATAGTACACAACACTGGTAATACTTCATTAAATCATTAGAATATTCAGCAAAAAATTGGCCAAAATGTTCACAGAATTTAAACTGGAACAGCCCAAAAGAGGTGAATTAGAGAATGGAAGATGAATCTTGGAGGAAGAGATTGAAAATGTCATAACTTTTTTACTGAAATGATGATCAGAGTGTATGTGAATGTTTTCCAACTAGCTTTGAGGATATTTATCAAGGAGGAAGAATAATTCTGCTGAAAGAGCAAATGCATGTAGAGTGGCCATAAGTATTTAGGTTAGAAGGGTTTTTTAAAGTTTCTAAATGTCCAGAGAGTGAAGCTCTGGGACAGCCTACATCAAAGGAGGTGGGGGGCAGAGAGAGAGCATGTTTAATGGATGTCTGTAGACTGTGTTACTGTGTTTATATAGGGAAGGGATGAGAAACTGTAGACAGTTTGTGGTGAAAGAGCTAGGCTTAGAATGTGTCATTGCCTGACTGGTAAACCAGTTAAGAGGTTTAGAGCTCTGTTGGTAGTGGTAATTTGGACAATTATTATATGAATATCACATAAATAATGATATTGCTTAAGGTTTTCTGCTAGGTACCCTCAAGAACAAGGAAGGATTTCAAGCCCTAAGATTAATAACTTTGGGGTTTTCTGCTTGTTCATTTATTTATTGCCTCGCTTTTCAGCGTTGGAAACCAGCTACAGAAAGAGACAGCGAGTAGGATAAGGCGTAATGGTATTCCTATTAGTAGGAAGTTCTTTTAATTGGTTTGTCCTGCTTGAGTGCAGGTGGCTGCCTGGATTGAGATCAGGATTGTGGCTCTTGCCACCTCAGGCTAGTGGTGACTCCTTCCCCTTCCTCGCCTCTGCCAGGTGAGACACAGCCAACTTCTTCAGGTTGTTACAGTATGAAGTAAAAGGTTAATCTCCATGAGCACAAAGGAGCAGAGGGACAATGGCAAGTGGAGGAACCCCAGAAGTTCCTTTGGGAAACAGAACACCCTCACCCAGCTGCTCACAGGTCTGCTGCAAGAGAGTGGTGGGCCCTGTTGTCCAGGTGTGAGACCCATCAAGATCAGTCAATGGGAGACGGCCTTGGGACCACCAAAAGAGGGAGGTTACTGCCTATAGGGTGTGGGAATCATTGTAGCATGTAGAGGAAGAGTGTCAGCATTGTGCAAGACTTATTATGGAATGTTTAGAGGAGGTACCACAAGTGATCAAGGCAAACTGGGGAGGAACAAGCATGGGAAATAGCATGGGCAAGGGGTTAAAAGAGGCTGGTTGTCTGTAAACAGGTTGCTGGTCAGTACACTTGTATGGCCATGCTCCATGCCTGACCACCATTATTTGTTACACCTTCTCATTAAAGTTCATTTCTGATGAGTTTTCTGGCCGAGGGCTCTCTATTCTGTGCACATGTGTGCTTAAGGAGGTCTAAGTGCCAGCATCTGGAGTGAGGAACATGACTCCTGGGGCCCATGTGTCTGCAGAAGCTGGAGCAAGTGAGGGTATGTTTGCAGTGTGCAATCATCAAGCTAGATTAGCTGTTGAGCAGGTTAAGAGTCCTGGAAGCCAGGTACTGAAGCAGCCAAAAGTCTAGGCCAGATAGCGGAGAGACCAGAGGGTCTGAGAGCTGGCTTCTGGAGGGACCAGGAAGCCAAAACGACTACAAAAGAGGCCATGGGGCCAGGGGGACAGCTGAGAGACACCTATATATGTGTGTGTGTACGTGCCTGTGGCAACTGGAGACCAGAGCGCCCAAGGGAAAGTTATTGGGTAGGCGGAGGGTCTAAGGCCACTGGCTGGAGGGACCTGTGGTTTGCATCTGTGTGCCTGAGCACCAGCAGCTGGGGAGGGGCTGTGGGCCTCAGGGGCTTGTGTGTTCAGGTACCAGCAGCTAGGGAGACCTGGGTGTTCAGGGACAGCTGCTGGACGGATGAGTGTCCTAAGCCTGGCTACTTGAGGGGTCCACACTGTGTATATGTATATATATATTTTTTTTTTCACTAAAGCACTTTCATCCTGACCAGTCAGAAGGGGAACAGGGTGAGGCCACTGCTGCTGTCTGTGTTTTTGCCAGTATTTGTGTTCATCTGTGTGGCTGGACATATGTATATGTGTATATTCTCTATGTAGGGAATAATCCACTCAGCCTTGCTACTGGCGAGACCTGGGGGCACAGAGCTGTAGCAGCCTTGCCTCTGTTGGGCCACTAGATTCAGCAACTCTAACAAAGGTCATTAGGAGTTTCACAGAATAAATTGCCTGTTTCTATGTAGGTCAAGGGCATTGGCAGTGTTTCTCATCTTTCTATGTTCTCGTTTTGTGGCACATCATTGCTGTCTCGATGGGGGTTTTACTACAAGTTTTCAGTTTAATAAAGTGTGTAGAGAATGTTCTGTGGCTTTGGGTTACTGGAGCATGTATTCTCTAGGTTCTTCTTACTACATGGTATCCTGCAGTTGCTGAACAGGGATTTAATGGTCAAGGTCTAGTTTTATATTGCAGTAGGCAGATTATACTGACTTTATGCCACCAACTAAAAATGGTTGCTTTTTAAGGAGTTGCATCACTTGGAGCTTCTGAGTTGATAGTGTACATAACCTCTGGAAAGAAGTAGAAAAGAAATGGTTGACCTCTCCTCCTTTTGGTACTCCTAACAATCAAATGTTCTTAGACTTAGCTGCTGTATTGACATCTATCAGCAGTGGATGACAAACTCCACTCCCGCTGTAGTACAGATAACACTCCTGTTCATACACAACAGCATGCCCTTCTTCCTGCAGGACAGCATTGTCGATTCACATTTAACCTTGTGAACTATTATATGCTCAGATCTTTTTTTTTCCCCATGCAAGACTAACAAGTTGGGGTTTAGACTGGTTTGGTTTTTGTTTTGGGTTTTTTTTTATTATTATTTGGTGGGTTTCATTGTTCCTAAATGTGTCTGTTTCTAATTTCTTCCTACTGAATTTCATCTATTTTTTCCAGAGTGCTTCTCTCATTTACCATTGTTCTCAGTTCTACAACTGCATTTCTGTATCTTGGATCCCCTCTGAACTGTTATCTGCAAGTTTAATAGTTTACGTGTTATTTCATCATTTGGTCCCATAAGGTAGCAGAACAGGAAAAGACTGTACATCCTATGAAATTACCGTAGCTGATTTTCTTTTGTAGTTTTCTAGCTAGTTATATACCCACTGAATAGTATGTTCAGATCATATATAGCAGTTCAGTCTGCTTAGGATAGTTTAGCCTGCTTAGAAAATACCACGTGATAGTGAGATGCATGCCTTCCCTTGTTTCTTCTTCAGGTACATAGTTTGTTCTCTGCTGAAAAAGGTGATGTGACTGGTTGAGCATGATTTGCCCTACGTTTGTGAAGGAATCAGCAGTTAAAAAGAAACTGGAAAACAGAGTCAGTTATGCAGTAAAATTGTGTACTTTCAACAATCAAAATTATCTTTAGGCATGGGGTTTATATCTTACTGCATCTGAAAGCATTAATGTTAATATCACATATTTAGCTGTATAGTACATAAAAATGCAAACCAAGCTGAACCGAAGAATTGTAGGATAAAATGTTTAAACATTTTAAAAATGAAATTAGGAAATTAAAGGTAATTCACTTTTTCTATAAAGAAAACTTGAATGACTTCACAGGTATTCTTTAATTTTGAGAGTTTGTCTTCTGCCAATAAAAAAATTAATTTTCAAAAACTTCCCTGTGAAATTTGCAGATATAGTGAATCTTGAAGTTAAGGATTTGGCAAGGGTTTTCCTGCTCTGTAGTAAAGTAATGTTAAAATACACCTTCATATTACAGGATTCAGGGATTGGATTACAGTATAGCTTTCATAATACATTGATTTTGAGAATTATTTCACTCTAATATTTTCTTGAACATCTCTTTATTAAGACATGATGCATCAAATCCACAACTTGTTTAAAAGACATTGAGCATTTTCCTTTTTATTTTTAATTCAGATTTAAAAAGAAACAAATCTACAGACATCTTCATGAACAATGACAGTGATGTCTGAATTAAAATTTTCTGCTCAGACTCTCGGCTGTGATAAACACTTTTTAGTATTCAGAAGCAGAGCCTCTTTCTGTGTTCACAGCATCTTGTGTTTTTGGCGGTGTAGTTTTCACTATTTTCACATTGCTCAAAATCTGTGTGACTTTATTTGCACAGTGCTGAGCCTGAGCTATGTACCCTGCTGAGTGAGGGATTTAGCTGCGGCACAGAGCTCTGGCAGAATATCTTCTGATATTGTCAGAATTACTTGTTAAACTCTATACGTGTTGTTGACATAGCAGCAGTGTTTTGAAGCACTGACTAATGCTTCCACAGTTGTAGGTAGTATCAGGCACTTGGTTATTATTAGGAAAGTTGCCAACATATTAGCAATGTTTGTATGCACAGTTACTATAGCCAAAGGTACTCTTTGTTGTTAGCCACCAGTGTTAGAAAGGTTCTTAAAATGTCTTAAATCTCCCATTACTGTAGCCCCAGCTGACTGTGGAAGCTAATAGCATTAGCAAAAAGCTCCTTAGAAATTATAAGCAACACCCATACGCCAGCATTTGTTGCTAAGTGAAATAACTTGTTACTAGCCCTGCCAGGTTGCTGGAACTATTTGTAATGGCTGTGAACTCCAAAGTAGGTGATCAATGTTGGTTTGAAGCGTTGCCGGCTGCCTGACAGAGTTTGTAACACCCAGGAGCTCTGAACTCCACGACTTCTGACAGCTGCAAGCATTGCTGGCTTCCTAGCAATACATGTAAGAGCCACAAACCCTGAAATACAGGATTCACAGCATCTTCTCTTTTGTCCATCTTTGCTTGGCTCTGGTGAAATCTAATTACCAAGATAAAACCTGAAGAACTTTAGAATGTCCATGTAGTTATTTTTGCTAGTAAATCAGCTGATAAGCTTCATTACGTGACAGTATTAAATTTGTATTTTGTGATTTACAGCTGTCCTTGCATTTTCAAGAAGGAAGGGGGCTGGTTTCTCAGTGTGACTGTACCCTCTATTTATTGCCAGCGGGTGAGGATGGGCTTTTACGGAACCACTTATAAAATTCTTATCCTGGGAGCAGTTCCATGCTATTTCCTATCTTGGTATAATTGAAAGCAGCCCGAGGATTAGAGATTTAGCTTCCAGCTAAGAATTGCCAGAGTTCCAGCGCTGTGCCAGCAGCTTCCCACCCTCTGTTTGTTGTCTGTGTGGGATGCTGCAGTAAGTATAGGAAGACTTAGTAATAAAACATAAACCTTTAAAGAAGTCAATCTGTATGCATACAAAAGGTCCATGTATAAGCCAGTTTTCCTACAGTTTCTAATGTCATGTTGCTACACGGGATTTCTAAAGCATGCAAATAATGATAACATTTCTGACATTACCAATGGGATACACAAAATTACTGATTAATTTAGGATCGTAATAGAACAAGCCCCAGTATTTACCCGTGAACATCTACTTTTTTGTTAGTAGAAGGAATAGTTCCATTGTCTCTGCCAAAAGTGTGTTTACTACTCCTTGGACTGTTAAGCAACTGTACTTGGATCTTGAAATCCTGACTTTCTTATTAAATGCAAATATTGTTTAGTATGATAATGAGCACACTGTATCGCTCAGGTAATTAAAAGTGTTGGTCGTGAGTTTTTGTGAACTTTTACTAAGCCAGTAGTTTAGTCACCCTCTTTTCTAAGCAAGAACTATGCAGTATAAAATGAAACATGAAAGAAACAGGTTCAGACCAAAGTAGAAAAGATGGTTCCTCAAGTAAAGTATGGTTAAACTGTGCATCTCTTTGCTGTGCATTATTATGGAGGCCAAAAATTACAACTTCAAAAAGTAGCTGAGCTAGATAAATTCATGGAACAACAACAAAAAAAAAAAAAGGCATGAGGAATATTAAATGCAAAGACATCAGAAAGATCCAAAGAAATCTGTGAGCCACATATTACTGGAGGTTGAAAGATTCCTTTGGGAATGTCTCTTAAAAGGGCTGAGAGCAGATGTCTAGGAAAGAGCAGGTGCAGAGGTGAAGGAAACGGCGATGTGTATCTTTGCTTTGACCTGGTGTGGCCATTGCCCTGATATGTTCTTTGGCTTTTTTGAATCAGAGCATGTAGCCTGGGCACAGTGGACCCCTGCGCAGGTGCTTGCCTGCCTTTGCAAACAACTTGATTGAATAACTTTGAATTAATAAATTTGAAAGTTGTGTGGATTTTTCCCATTCATCTCATAAAACTGTCAGCTCTCAAGCTTCATGAAGAGAAGTGAAGCAATAACAAATGTATGGCTGATTATCTTAGGTGAAATCTAAAGCTACTCTCTTATCTGCAGTTCTTAGATGGATGGCAGTTTCTGAGTGCAGAAGCAGTGAGGTAACTGCATTTGTGGGATTCGTGAATTTGCATTTGTGAAATCATGTACTGGAATTATGTGACTCAAATAGCACTGATTTTTCAGTGACAGCCATCTAAATAATGAAGGCAGCTGGCGATCTGAGCCTGAAATACAGCACAGTAACTGCATATACAGAAACAATACAAAGGATTGAGGTTGAACAATGTGAGTTTGGATTTAATAAAGATGTTTTCTGTATAACTGTGTATGAATAATAGGGCTAGGGGGCATAATTCATGTGGAATAATGTGCTTGCTTTACTATCAGTTTGTTGGCAGAGAGGAAAATAGAGGGGTATACTATACATGTTATTCTGCTTTAGAGCTTTAACTTGCAACTGCACCTTAGTGATTTTTAAGTCATCTTTATTACTGTTCTCTTTCACTGGTTTTATTTTTCTGTTTTAATTTACTTTTATCAAGAATAGTTTGAGAAGATGACAAGCATGTAAGCATTTAAAAATATATTATTTAGTATTTAGACTATAGGGATTGATACTGGGGCCAACAGTGTTTTAACATCTTCAGTAAAGGAAGGAAAGCAACTTCACAGTAAAGGCCCTGGGGCTCCTGGTGGACACCAAGTGGAACATGAGCTGGCAATGTGCCCTTGCAGCATGGATGGCTAGCAGACCTAGTTTGTACTAGGGAGAGTGTTACCCCCCCCTAGGTCAAGGGAGGTGGGTGAGTCTTCTCCTCATCTCAGCCCTGACTAAAGCACATCTGGAGTGGTGCTCCTCAGAACTAGAGGGATGTGGACATACTGGAGCAAGTTCAGCAAAGGGCCACTGCAAGGATGAAGGGATTTTGGCATCTATCATATGAGGGAAGCCTGAGAGAGTTGGGATCATTTATCCTGGAGAAGAGAAGGCTCAGGGGGGATCTTATATATGTATAAATATATGCATCTTACACTGTATAAAATCCTTAGGATTTTTTTTTTTGTAATACTTCAATCTTATAAGAGTGAAGACAGTGTTTGGCATTACGAACAGCTACTTCATTTCCAAGAATCCACAACAGGCATAACTCACACACTTGCAACAGGCTGTAGTTATGAGTCCCAGTTGTGCTTGACAGCAGCAGGTTGTGTGCGCTGCTAGTGCTGGGTTTGTGTGGAAGCTGCGAGGGGCAGAGGTGCTGTGGGGGCTGCCAGTCTTGCCTCTGTGCCAGGACATGGGGGCAGGTTGCCCTCTGGTATCTACACCTTCCCTGACTAGTGGTCTTCAGCAGCTGTGGGGAAGGGGCTAGAGAGAGGGATCACTGCAGAGGGAAGAGGCAGAGCAGTCTGGGCATGCACTACTTCTTCCAGCCATCTGATTTGTTTGGCTGCTTGTTCTACACTCACCTTTCTGCTTCACCTTCCCCGGGAACAGCTTCTGGCTCTTGCCTCAAGAGGAGGTGAGTTGAGGTTATGCCATGGCTGGAAGGATGGCTGTATTGTGCCTTTGTGTTGTGGGTCTCAAGAAGGAGGCAGATGTCATGTGCTGCAGGAGAAAGGGGAAAGGTAGGAAGGTGTATGGGGGAGAGGGGGGGCATGTGTCTGTTCCCAGCCCCACCCTGCAAAAATTGGAGTGTCCTCTCACTCTTTGAAAGCTGTTGTGAGACATTGCTGTACCTTCCTGAAACAAGCATGCAGAAACCCAGAAATACCCAGAAGGCGTAATATTCCTTTTGGAGTCGTTGCCCTCCCCTGCCACATCCTGACCAGCTCCCTTCCAGCCTGAATTGAGTCCTGCAGGCTCAGAACTTGAATAAATGTGTGGTTTTACTGGCAGTGAGAGATAGAGGCTGTCAATATAGGAAAATTATATGTATTGATCTTTATGTGTAGCTTATGAGTTCTCAATAACATCAATAAGTAATAGCATGAAAATTTCTGAACTATTGTTATGCTCTCTATGTGAATCCAGAAAACTCCTTTCTATCAGCAATGGGGCCATTCCATTTTCTTTTGATCAATAACTTGAAAATAGACATCACTTTAACACAAAAGGGCTTGAAACAACTGTAATTTGAATGACATCCTGACACCATCAGCATATTTTACAGCCAACGTAGGGAAGGAGACTATAATACTTGCATATATTTTTCTTTTTTTCTGGCTCCACTAACTGAAAATATTTCCAGACCATATGTTTTTGAGGCATTACTCTATTTTGCTTTTTTGGTTGTGGCTCCGACTACCTCCATGGAAACTTCGTATCTGCGGTGCACTGTTTTGTGCAAAGAATAGTGAGAAAGCCTTCTACCCATCTGCCTCTCTTCCATATTTTTAGCTGGCTGTCATAGGAGGATAATTGTGCCTGACTCCTCAAACCAAAAATGGATTGGATTTGGCTGTGGTATCAGTCCAGTGTCCTCTTTCCCTCAAGTCTGCCACAGCGCTTCTGCAAAGCCGTGCAGTTTAGCGTAGAAAGGGGTGGGTTAAATTTGTAGTCCCTTCTCTTTGATTTAGTCATTTTAAAGTACACCTCCTGCTCTTTCAGCTGTGTTGCATTTGTCTTTTGGTAAAGCAGAGCATGTAGAAAACTGACAACAGAGAGTGAGTGCTTAGCTCCGTGACAGTGAGAGCTCAAGTGTCACGCAGCAGTTGGGATATAGCGGAGGTATGTAGCATTGGCTTAATCCAACAACAAGTGGTGTCTGTGGAGGCTCAACAGCAGACTTTCGTTGGGCTTGTATGTACCACAGGTCTGCCTGCAGCCTTAGCCATGTGTATGTACATACAAAAGCTTTAAAGGAGCAGATGCAAGTGTTGTAAGTGTATGGGCATTGTTTTGTTTGGCTGTTGCTTGAAGTTTAAGGTAAATAGCTTGCTGGTGATAGAGGGATGTTATATGGACATGACATATGATGACACTAAATGCTTAATGACGCTACAAAAAAATCACTGGCTCAAATGGCAACGGTTATTCAACAAAGTAGACAGCTGGCCCATAAGTTTCTTTGGGCTGTTTATGTAGAAGTGGAAGTATTACGACATAATGGAAGATGTAAGGATTAAGACTATTTTGATGCACCTGACTTGAATCTCCAGGTATTTTTAAGATTGAGAGCAATTACAGTGAAAATTCACTTACCTTGATCCTTAGCACTATGGTAAGAATTTTTCCAGACAGTGAAGATGTGGATTTACTTGAACATTTAGTGACATCTGTGTTTGCCTTTTAGTATGATTTTTGAAGAATTAAGGCACCATCAGCTTTACTAACCATTTAGTTTAAACTTTTAAAGACATCAAATAGCTAAAAATCCTTAGGGGTTAAGAGGCAAAAGTGTCTTCTAAGTGCCTTACTGCTTCTTCACATGCTTAAATATCTATATAGATCTGATAATTTGTATGGGATTCATTTGTCCAAGTGCAGTGTAGGTGGCTGCATCTGATACAGTCACTTTAGTCTCCTATTAGTGCCTACAGTATTGAGAAGCAGATGCTTCTAGGGAGTGATTCATCTCACCTTACAGCTTATCCCAGCAAGTCAATACAAGTGATGATGTACTAATATAAATCACATCAAACTTGAAGGTTTACACTGCTGTAAAAAATACACTGGGAGGTAAAATTCTTCATGTAGACTTAAGAAAGGTCTTAGAAACATATGCTGTCCTCTACTTACTGTTCTCTCAGGTCCAAGTGACTGTAGACCTCCGTAGTTCCTTCATTGAACATGTGGACATGTAATTGCTCAGCTGGTTAGATGCCTGTGTTTGTGAAGTACTTGGGCTGATAAATGCAAAGCCAGGCTTTCAGTAGATTATAAATAATGCCAAGATTCCTCCTGTTCACTGCATCTGTCCATGGTGTCTGTCCATGTTTTGTTTTGGTCTGTTCATTGCTTTTTTTTCTTGTGGAGTGTCTGTCTTTTTCTGTACTCTGAACAGCACCTCTTCTGTTCTCTGTTGTCATTTGTCCATCTATCTCACGGTCCCTTATCCATTTCTTGTGCTGTTGCTTATTTCCTGACAGGGTTTCCTCCTTGCTTTTTATCTTCAGAGCCTTGTTTTGGAATGGGTCAAGAGGTTATATTCAAGCTGGCCTTCCTCTGATTGCTCCTTATCTGTACTGTGGGAAGTGATTTTTCTACTCAGAGTAATGTGAATCTCTCTGCTCTCAGGAGTCCAAGAAGATGGAGAATAAACAATTACTGTGATAGAAATGAAAGCTGGCAATTCCAGTAACTTATGGCTAGTAAACTGGATTAATCTGATAATCAAATTAAGAAAAGAATGCCCTATTAATTTCTAGGACCTTCTGTGAATTTGCTGCGAAGATACTGTATGCACATTAGGAAAAAGTACTTTCATTTTCACTACTGCTCAGTGAAACAGAGAGGGGGCCTTGCACTTGTGGTTTACCTTCTCTTTTCTTACTGGATAAGTGATCATATATACCAGGAATCTCAATTCTCAAAGACATAGTTCTCTTTGAAACATAAGTTTAAAGGGGGAAAGATTTTTTTTACAATTGCTGTTTAACAAACTTAGCTGTCTAACTTCAGAGAATTTCTGAATAACCTGCTTGTAAAAAAGACAGTGAATATATTTAATCTTATCTAGTTTTTCACCCAGATGCACAGTATATTAATATAGGTTGTTAGTGCAGCTCTTGATATGTGCTCTTGATAAAGCTGATGTTATTTTCACTGTGTGAGGTACTTCAAAATTCATAGTGAAAGTATGTTAGCGTGGAGTAAAGTGTAATTCCCCAGAAAAAGCCATCAAATCGCCAATTTAATTTCTGAAACCTGTAGCTGAATATTAATGGTTTATATTTTCTGATCTGGAATTGCACTGGTTATCTTTGGGAAAAATGCTTTCCATTTGCCCTGCTGTTTATTCCATCAAGTGTTTGTCCCCTGTAGAGGGGCAGTAAAAATAGTAGAGATGTTCACATTTGGCAGAAATACATCCAAGAGCAGTGTTTGAAAAAGTCTGAAAGAACTCAACAGTACCCAAAGTAATAGAAGCCAAAGTCAGTAAACTTTGTTAGTTTAAACAAAGTTAAGTTGGTTAAAGTTACGACTGAGTAGACAAAGCCATAAGATATGTGGTTATAAAAAAAAAAAGGCAAGCCCTCCAAACAAAAGCACAAATATGATAACAATTTGGTCAAAAATGTTGTATAAAAATAAATGGCAATTCAAAAAACACTGGATTGCAAATGAGAAAGTTGAGAAGAAGCGACTTAAAAAATTACAGCTTAATCACTGTACATGAGAAGTGAGTAATAAATAATGAATTACATGAGATTGAATTAGCAAAGATGGTATTTAAACCAGCCTTCCAAAACTAATAAGCATTACTGAACTCTAATGCACGTACTGAGTTTTCATACGAGTTCCATCTCTCAAATCAATACAACTCTTGAAATATTTAAAATTAAACTGTATTCTTAAGCACTTTCCTGGCCCTGTGACAAAGGTCAAGCACAAAGATATTCCTTGCATGTGAAAACATAAGGCTGCATTGGGTTTAATACTACATACGGATGTGGAGTGTTTCAGTTCAGTTTTTATCTCACCTGGATGTATGTATGTTATGGAAAATATTGTAAGAAGAGTGAATTGATAAGGACTGTTTTCAGGAATAGATGGGATTGTTGTGAATAGTTTTGTGGAATAAGTGACAAAAGAGATAACAAGGTCTAGAAAAAACATTCAGCTTTCAGCCTGCAGGAACTAGGATGATGGCAGCATCTAAGGAAGAATGGTTGAGAGATCTAATTGAAGTGTGCGTAATCTTAAACGGTGTAGATAATGTTAAGGCTTTCTACCCAGCATGCATTCTAAGACCAGGGGCAAGTACTGTACTTAAAATCAAATGCAGACATAAAGAAACGCTTATTAAATTAATAGTAGCTGCTGAAGTGACCTGCAAGGCATAGGTATTGAGAAAAACATATTGAGGGTTACTCAGGCAACAATTAGCTGATGTCCTGGGGGCACTGGCACTGGGAGGAAATGCTTATGCTTTCTTCCACTTCCTCAGTCACATTTGAGAGGAGATTTTTGTTTTGCAACTGTGCTTGGACCAAGACTGTTTGCCTTTTTTTATGTTATAAAAATAGCTTATAATGCCTCATAAGATTTTTTTTTTTTTTACAACCGCTCATAGTTATAGATTAGAAACCACAGAATACAGCTTTAAGTTGATAAATAGTTTTGTGATTTAGGTTGTCTCAGTATATCTGCATGAACATTCCCTAGTTGCATATGTTACTGAAAGGTTTTGTATAAGAGCATGTTGTTAAAGTCTGTATTGGCTGCAGATAAAGAAAACCATAAAGTATGTGTGATCTTGGTTATTTCTTAGAGGAGGATCAATGACATATTTGACATTTAATGCCAAATGTATTATAATCATAATTGTGATTGTCATTTCTTCTGAAGATTTTTAGTGGCAATGTAACCCAAGTTGCCCTTGCTGCTGGGCAAGCAGTACGTATTTTGCTGGCAATGTCTGTTAGCAAAGAAAGTTCCCTGATTTTTTTTTATCAGTTTTTATTTTGTCATCTCCCCTCCAGCAAGCCCTTGATTTCTGTAGCATAACCCCTCTTTATCCATTATTAGAGAAGGTACAATTCCAAGTGACTGATGTCAGACTACTCTCTAAACACTCCTGGTGGTTTGCGACTGCAGCATGTAGCCCTGAGATATCAGAAAATTTGCAGAGCTGAAAGAAAAGGCAAATTAGTCCAAGCAGAGTGCAGAATTAGTGCTGAAGTATTGCTCCCAGGACCTGATAAGGCAACTCTGAGCTGTGCTGCTCATTGAAACAGCTTCTTTATGTGTTACTACTTTGCATATTAAGGATGTAACCTGCTTTGGCTTGAAAAATCTGGAATTTCTTGCTCAGGTTTGAAACCAGAGAATGAAAAAATAAACCACTAATTAATGACTTAGGACTGTGGAAAAAATATTTTAGTAAGGATTTCAGTAAATTGTGAGTTAATATGGTGTGCTTTGTTTCTTCAGATGCTATTTTTCCAGTAAAAGAAATAAAAGATGGAAAGGACAGAATTGGGACTATATAGGGGTGTCCACTCCACAGAAGAACTGGGGAATTCTCATCTTAAATCTCACCAATGGTCCTTCTCCCCATTTCCAGTAGAGTGCAGGGTTTATTTGCTCACAAGAGCAAGCACCCCTGTATTGTACAATTAAGGTATCTTTCTGTTGGGATGTTTTTCCCTCCTTCTCATCATTTAGAGGGGGAAAAAATAATAAAACAGTTATCTTATTTAAAATCAAAATGTAGACAGAACAGCTGTAGTTTTAACATGTGTTAGCTGAATGAAATGTGACAAACAAACAATACTAATAGAATGATAATAGTTTTGGGCAGCGAGCCAGGAACATGCTGTTGTGAATAGGTCTGGAAATAATTTATTTTTTTAATGGATTATGGCAATATAGCCTGTTTTATCAAAGGTGAAATATTTTACAGAGTTGGTGGTTTTCACTAAATTTTGAGGATAATCTGTTGTAGACAAAAGGCAAGCAAGCTGGGTAGCCAGAGTATGAGTGTAGGAGACTGCTTGATTTGGGTTAAACAATAATGCTGTGACTGAAGCAGAGCAGGGATTTGAAGCTGAATTCTGGTATAATCCAGGCCAGTAGCCAAATGCTAAGCAACTGAGTGTGACAAAGATATACAACCCTCTTTTGCAATGCAGTTCCATTTATGAAAATGCTCAAGATTTTGTTTTTTATTCTGTTTAGAAATTAAACCAAAATTTGCAGCAACTTCTGTAGATCTGCCATTTAATTTCAATGCTCTGGTAAACCTCTAGCAGTAAGCAGAACACCTGGGTTAGCTGTAAATTATTTATTATAGATCTGAAAATACTTTCTGGAGAGTAGGAAAAGCACTAAAGGATTGCCAGATTTATTTCCTTAGTACCTTCAGACTGTGATACACCTTTTCAAATGAATGATCAAAAGAACTGTGCTATGAAAAAGGGATAGCAGTTGTTGATTTTGCATTAATAGTGAAAGAATAAAATTAAGCCTAATGCTGAATTTTGACTTTTGGGTGGGGTAATCTGTTTGAGATGATTCTGCCTCATGTTCAGCTGGCTGCCTACTGGAACTATAAACCTTAAAGTCTCTATCAACTTTACTGGCTGCACTGTTAGCCATTGAATTGAAGGAAAGTCTCCATAACTCCATGACGTACTTCCTTGGTATGTCTCAGAAGTAAGGTGAATGCATTAGGTTTGTTAGGCAGTATTTATTAAAACTTGCAATGGATCCCAGTACTTGGTCTTGGATTTGATCTGTAACTTTATTCTGCTCTGAACACTAATAACTGTTCTCCATTCACCTGGAACGTTGTGCTAGGAATTCCTTTAACACATTATTTGCTACAAAGTTCTTAACTATAGGCTTTGGCTAGTGTGGACAGATGGGTGGACTTTTTAACCTTTCAGCCCAAGAAGCAGGTGAAGCAATAATGCTAGTGTCTAGATAGGGGGTTTTTTTTGTTTGTTTGTTTCAGAAAATCTGCTACAATTTTCAGCTAGTGTTTTTTCTCTTCATTACTTGAAGACAAAAAGCCCTTCAGCTGAGGATCAGTTCAGTCACTCTTCTTCAACATAACCCATAGACGTTATAGGAGTCCAAAATTTTAACACCAAAAGGCCGAACTTTATCGTCTGCTCTGACTTTCTGCATTCAGACATCTGCAGTTCCTACCAGATTGTCTTGGGAGTAGGTCAGGCTACCCAAGCAGGAAGCAAACAGGACTGTGTGCTCCTGTCACGTTGGTCCATAGGCACACATCTTTTAGCTGAACTACTTCTCATATGGATTTCATATTATCAAAACCAGTTTCTATCCTCAAAAATATTGATTCATTCAGGAGCCAGAATTGCTTCCTGAAATGTCTCCAGAACTGCATGCAGCTGAATATCAGTCTTATTGTGATTGGATTAATTCACTGGAATACCATCAGTGTGGAGGCGGGTGCCTTCCAACCTTGAGACCAGCTGGAAGTGCTTTTTCTGGAAACTCCCAGGTGCCAAAAGGCAGTCAGTGGAAGCAATTTCAGACACAGAATTAATGAAGGTAACAGCAGATGATATTGGGCAGGAGTATTTGGCAAAAAATCTGATTTTAAAAGGAACAGTAGTTCTAATCAGATGGGTAATATATTATGGATGATGAAAGGGATGTTCGTCTGTGAGATCCATTCTTCTCCAGTGTGTTTAATACAATGTGTATTTTTATGTCCTCATTTGGATGAGGCATCCTGCCCATGTACCAGCTAGTGAGCCATCATAGATATTCTCCCAGACTTTTATTTTGCTCTTGCAACTGTCATAATGAAATCCCATACAGAGTTAACAGAACATTTTTTAAATTATCATTAGTTTTATTTCTTATAGCACTGAAGTTTGTCCAATCCCATAAAATCTCCTGAATGTAAGTACGATGGAGTCTCAAGAGCTTTCATTCAAGTGAATATTGAAGAGTATTTACGACAGGTAAAAATGTAGCTGGCTTACCAGTGCTGGAAAAGCATAATTTCTTGTTAATATTTTCTTCTTTACTCCCCCTTCTTTCTTCTTTCAACTTATGTTAGTGCATCACCTGTGCCATTTGGGGATGGGGATTAGAGTATAGCTAGTAGGGAAGGTTGCCACTTTTATTCCTAGGTCTGGTTCAGAACCATCTCCTTTACTGTCCATATACAGGCATTTATCACCAGCAGCTGTGCAGGCAAATTGTCAAGAAACATCTTTGTTTCTTGATCTGTATTACTGTGTGTTGCTTTCACCTGCTTTGAAGATCTATGCAGTGCCTTTGTCAATGAAATTGCTGCACTTAGCTTCTTATTATGTTGAAATATTTTCCAAATATATAGGTGTTTGTGACCATCTTTTCAATTTTGTTTCTACATACCTTTTCTTTAAATCATCCATCAAAGCTGGTTAGATGATACATTTTGTGCATTGGGGTGGAAGGAGCAGTCTAATATATCACTTTTTTACTTTACATGCTATCACGTATTTCTTAAGGTTCTCTTTAATAATCTTCTTGATTATATATATCACTATTTTCTTTGTCTAAAGCACTGTTATATTAAAATTTATTTATAACTTGACTAGTGGCAAAATCAAATTCAGTGGTATTTAGACCATACATCTGGGCAAATTGGCTTGTGTAGTAAGGTTACTGTTCATCTTTAAGTAGTGAATTAACATTTAACCTAAATATTTATATTTTATGTCTTTTAATGTTTCTTACAAAACGTCAATTACCATTCAATTAAAAATGCAATTTAACTGTTACACTTCAATCTATTCTCTCTCTCTGGGTTCAGAGTATAATGTTTCTCTCATTACATGACATCATCTAACGCTGTCTCAAGGATTGCAGCAGGCAAATCTTTTAACTCTTCATTATTCATTAGTTTCCATTCTGGTCCTCCTAGCTTCAGGGGCCATCAAGTCGTCACATGCCCACACTTGAGTATTGTTATTATTGGCACGGGCTTGTCAAAGCATTAGAGCTCCTGGCAAGGCACACAAAGGAAGGGTTTGTGGTGTCGCAAGTACACGTTGCTGCAAATTATCATCTTCCTGAGTTTCACCCTGGCTATTTTCCTGTGATAAGATTCTGTATGTGCAACCCTGTACCATTGTAAGTGTATTTTCTGTGGAGCTCTCTGACATTCTGCCTTCTTTTTGGAAACAATTATTTGCATTTTCCTTTTTTTTTTCCTTTTGCAGAAAATAATTTCTTCTTATCTAAGCATACATGACATGCAATCTTTTGTTATGATAATAATAAATTATATCACAATCGATTGAATCAGCAGTGTATATCCTGTTTAGCAATGTTGATTTATCAGCATAATTTCACTTTCTAGAAAAGGTATAGGAAATACAGGTGATATCTGCCATATATAAAAAGCTCTCTACATCCAGACTAGTTTTGCAGCAACAGAGGCAGATTTAGATTTCTAGGAATCATTAATAAAATACTTGTAAAAAACACAGTACAGCCTAGGAAAATTGAGCTAGTCTCTCTGGTGCTCAATAAGCTAATTTTCCCCATTTGCAAGCACAAATCTGTTGTCTTAGCATATGATATTTTATTAAAGGGAGATTGCTCTGTTACCTGAGGCATTTTTTTTTTCCTTTCCCCCCTTCGATTTATAATACTCTAAGCACACGGCATGTAGCTTTCTTTCACAGCCTTTTCCTTTGGAGAGGCAAGTAGCAAGAGCAACACCTCATTCTCCATTTGGGATTGAGAAAGCTGGATGATACGGCACCTCCTGCCAGATGTCAGGGGCCTCCTTTGAGCCACTGGGGAGCTTGTGGTGGGAGATGCTTCCAATCCTCTAGCCACTCTGCTCCACGGGCCACTCTGCTTTGAAGGGAGTGCGGTTTCCTGCCCTATGGGCTTTATGGAGCTACAATAACTTTGCTAAGGGTTTCTGTTATTGGTTTACTTTAGCTAGTACAGTCCTTTTAAATAAATGTGACTCCAGAACAGACCTGTTGCCTGAGATGAGGGTGACTGTTTACCCAAGGGATAGTTCTGCTCTTTTATTTTTCCCAGACTTCCGTACATTACAACAGTGACAAAATTTAAACATAAATGCTTCCTAGACGTAATAAAACAACTGAACACCAGAAAACTACTTGCCATTTCTGGTGGCTTTCCTTCCCTCTGCTGTTCCTGGGACAGCAGAGTGGTGCCTTCCAGCTTCCAGCCTCTTGACTTCTATATGGAATAATACACTCTGTATATGGTGGTTTTTGTTTCAGGTTTCTAATATCCATCCTCTCTTACATAACTCCAGATCTTTCCCATTGACTTTGTTAGTGTTGCATCCTATTTTCTTAAACAAATGCTAGAGCTTATCACCTTGCCATTCCAGCTTCTGTATTGACTTTCTTTAAGGGAATGCACTCTTACTTCCTTAAATGGCAGAACCCTTGCTTTACCTTGAAAGCACTTTAGATTGATGTCCTTGGTTTAAACTACCACACCTCATTTCAGCTTAATATAGGGTTATAGAGCAAGCTTTTACTCCCTTTCTGCAGAACTGTTACATTCTACACTTTAACATTTTTTTTTTTAATCTTATTCTGTCTAGTGTTGATTACAACCCTTCCATGAAGCTGTATGGATTTTCAACAAAATTAATGTTTTCCTGTTTCCTTAAGTATCATCATTCTGGAGAAAGTTTAATTTATCAAAACATGTGCCTGACCCCCAAACCTCCTTAATAAAATCCTTCTATATGTTTTTCAGCAAAGTTTACCAGTGCAAATTCCTTAACCTGGCCATCTGTCATATTAGGCTGAAGCATTTCCCATAATAGTTCTATAACATTGTCTCCACTTCTGACCTCTCCATTATCAAATTCTACTTTCACTCTCAGTGTGAAGCCAAAGAAATTTCCTTGACTTCTGCAGAATAATGCTTGGTTGGGTGTTTTTTTAATTCTGAAAGTAAAATTTGTCTCAGTGGCTTTTTCAGAATCGGGTATTTTCCAAGACTCTTTTTTTGAAGTACAAAACCATCCTACATTTTGTGGTCTCACAACTCTTTACCATAAGACACTCTTTCACGCACATAATACTACCAGGTCCTTTCTATATAATTTTTAATGTTTTGTTGTTTTTCTATTTCACACCATTTCCTGAATTATACTGCTTCGGACTCATTCTGGAACAGTTATTCATTGCTTCCTTTCTGTTCACAGGGTAAGATAAAGTCATTAGCTGTGTTTCTGCTCTGCTTCTCCATTGCTAGCAATGAAGTACAACTGCTTGGCTCACTCTTGAGCCAGGTCTGTGTCTTTCAAACAGAAGAATCTGCACAAATACAGATATGAGTCTAGGCATAATACAAAATGTCAGGATAACCTACAGAGTTACAGTTATACCGGTGCAGGTAAATATCACTAATTAGATCTGATTTCCAGGTGCTGAAATCACAGGCTTGAAATCTGGGCTCTAAGGAAGTTGGTGGAAGTTTTGGCACTGACTCTAGCGGGGTTGGGACTTCATCTGAAATACTGGCTTGCAGCCACCCTATATGGACCTCTCCATTCACACGTGCTTTTGCTGCCATATGGCCTGAATGGAATATCACAGGGAGAACACGGTAGTAAGCTAAACATTGTATATGTAAATGAGCTTCAGGTGACATACTTAAAAGTCCTTTTGCACTGATTCCTTTCATACTGCCTATATGTATTCACATTATTGATTTTTTTTTTTTTTTCTTTAACGTGTGGAGACAAAATGCATTCTGATGAAACTTATGCTAACTGGAATCCACTTATATAGTGATGACACAAAAGCAATAGAAATAATTTTAGGTGTTCAAGTTCATTTTAAAATTTGAGCAGACTTAATTATGATATCAATGGCAGCAGAACTTTTACTAAATTATGGTTTTTATGAAGAAATAAACATTTGTTTTTCAATACCTTGGTCTGTTTGGTTCTCATTTTGTACTATAGTTAATATTCTTATTTAAATGGTAAATGTTCTTATTTTCTATTTAAAAGTTGTAAACTTCATCTCTGAAATCTCCATCTGAGTCATAGCTGATGTATGTTTCCCTGCATACACTCACTTTAAGTTCAGAGGAAGTTGCTCACAATTTGTATCAAATTATAAGCAGATACTCTAAAGAAAGTTTTCTCAGGGATAACCTGAGAAGTAGCTTCAGTTTTTCTTACTGTATTCAAACTGATTATATATATATATATATAGTGTATATGCATATATAAATGGTATTTTTTTAGATCTACATACACATATACACACACAGAGCCTGTTTGCATATGCACACACACAATTATGAGATATTACCTGGTATACATCCACTGTGTCCTCCATTATAAAGCAATTTGAAAAAAAATAATTCTTGTCTTCCATCCCTTCTTGAAGTTTGACTTTTGGTAGTCACCTTTAGTAGTTATATAAAATAATTTTCTTTGAAAGAATGGCATCCTACACCCCACAGGAATTTATTGCTGAGTTATAATCTCGCTTATAACTTGTTTATCTTACACTCTTTCTGTATGCAGCGAGGCAGCAATGTGACATGTGTAACAAAATGTTTTTAGCAATGCATGAATATGTATGCTCTGCAAATACAGTAATGTGAAAAATAGTACTTGTGGTTTGCAAAGAGTTATTTGAGCAGTAGGATTGCTATTTTTCCAGGTTTTTGACTAAATAACTAAAAGTTATAAAAAGAAATTCCTGTAACAAAACCCAGAACTAGATCTCTATGCCTTTCAGTACTGTAGAATAAGGCGAAGAAACTATGAAAAGTTTGCTATTCGGTAGGTTCAAGTTTCAAATTACTCATGAGTAAACAACTTTAGCTCTAAAATACAGAGGTTTTATGTTCAGTTAACAAGGACTGTACCATCTCAATGCATGTGTGGGTGTACTGTGTTGTGGTCTTATTTCACCACATAGATTAAAGTTTGTTATGAATGTTTTACTGAGATTTCTGTATAGCTGTGCTATATCACATACTTTTCCAGTAAACCTACATTATGTCAATTTATTAACATGATCTTTTTATTACCACTTTTTAAAATATAATGAGTTTTTCTTTTTCCTTTTCCCTCTTTGTGCCTCTCAAATCAATCTTGACTGCCAGTGATTATTGGGTTAAGTTCACTGCGTGCCCCCAGACCCTCATAGGGATGGTTTTGTGAAAAGTTAAATATTTTAAATGGCTTAACATCTATGAGAAAGAAGAAGAAGGAAAAAAATTAAAAATGGCTGCTGCAACTATTTCAGGTTATTCATCCATCTCTTGTGAGTGTCTTATTCTGCATCACTTTGCCATTTTAATGAGACCAGCCATGGTATGTGTGATGCTTGAAAGAAAGGCCTCTGAACATATCCCACATGCTAAGAATTGTTCGAGCATGAAACTTTCCCATTTTATATTTTAATAAAACCTTTCTTCAAAAAGTAAATGAAGAAGAATGTTCTTTTGTAATTCAGATGTCATTAGTATTATATGAGCCTGGAGTCATCTTGTCTCATTTTACATGGCTGAGAAATCTGTTATGAGGAGTTTTCATCTTTCTTTAAACAATGAAGACAGGTAAGGTTTTGCTTCGTTGTTTCTCAAGAAAATCTGGGCACTTAGGATACTAACTTAGGCACTTTAAAAAAGTCACTAAAATGTCGAAGGACACATCTGAATTGCCTTGCTTATATCACAGATCTTTGTCCTAAAGCCAGCTCACAGCTATAGAGATGCTTCTCGTTACTAAGGCTTTTTGTACTTCTGATCAGAAAACTTTACCGTTCAATCTGTGAATCTGAGTTAGTTGAACCTTGCAGATTTTGCTTGTCTTACTTTGCTTGTCTTAGAAATAAATTACTGTTATTTCAGTGCTGCTCTTAAGGATCAATCACATTACATTCGATCCAAAACCATAATAACTTGAAAAGCGAGTCCTTTGCAGTCACCATGCTGCAAGCAGCCAGGCTGCTGAGAGGCATTCCTCTTCATGCTGGATTTCACAAGTCAAATTTTCTCTTTTTCAGTCAGATACACAGGTCCATCTACTTTCGTTGTGCATTGGATGCATGATGTTCAGTGTTACAAGGCTAGACAAAAAAGCTGGGTAGGTCTGCCTGGCAGATCTTTATTCTTTTTTCCCTTGAAATCAACTCTTCACAAGCTCATTTCTGGTTACTAAATGCTATGAAGTTCTAGGTGAGCCAACCAGTATAGTTGTAGAAAATCCAGATGACAATATTACAATGCTTCATACTGTAGTTTCTTCATAAAATCTAATAAAATCCCAGTTGCTATAATAAAATTTTTAATTAATAAATAATTAGAAAATTATTCATTTATATTAATATACATTAATACATAAATTTTAATAAATAATCAAAATATTTTAAAAGAATTACATGGCAGTAGAAGGTCTTAAAATAATTCTCTAGCTTCTGACTGATGAAGAGACAGGTATAGTGTAAGCTGTCCAGTTATGTACAGTTTAAGTTGTTTGGGTTTCAGGGGTTTTAATTAGGAAAAAAAAGCCCTATATTCAGGCAGTTGTAGCAATGCAGTATGTTCTTTGTGAGTCTAAAATCAGAGAATGAGTTCTGTCACTGTCAAGCTAAATCTAGATTTCATAGACACGAAGAAAAAGTTAGAACTGTTATTTCAGATTAAACTTGCCTATTCTGAAATTCAGAAAAGGCTATCTAGCCCAAATATACTGAATGCTTGATTGAATAAAGTGTAAATTTAATACTATGATTGGATGTACTTATATAGGCTTGAATTCACCTACATTTTCTAACTCTTTATTGAGTTTGAAAGACTTAACTGTATTAGGGAGCATATTTTTTGATACTCAAATGAATTTGCGTTAAATCAGTGCTTTAAAAAAGAACCCTCAGCTGCTATGCATGGCTGAAAAAAAAAATGCTTGAGAAACACATTCCTAGAAACCTAAAAAATACTGGAGGGAATGACCACAAGTATCTTTGGAATAGGAGAATTTTCAAAAACTGAATTTGCAGGGGTCTATTCATAACATTGCCTGAAAATCATTCACAAAAATATGCTGCCTTTAACTTGAGCAGAAGAATTCAGGGTAGTTTTGTTTGCGTGCATGTGTGTGTTTGTGTGTGTTAAAAGGTTTCCTCTTTTCTTTTGTTATAAGCACTCTCAAACTCTGTACAAATTCTGGTGTTTTCAGATGTGTAGAATTAGCCACTGAGTCCCCTTTGATAACAGAAATCACACAGGGCTGCTTCAGTGGAGAAAACTGGGAGCCAGGCAAACTTCTGAGCTGTAGCCTTGGATGCCATAATTATTTTCTTTTTCTCTGCTACCTAAAACTGTTTTATTACCTGAAAATAGGAAGAAGTGCTACTAGAGGTTCACCTTCTAATTTAAAGACATACGAGTTTGAGAATATCCCCTTGGAGCTATTCTCAACTTTTATGAAGAGAACAGAAGGAAGTTGATGGGGACTTCATCATAGAGATTTACTTCCTTAGAGCTCTCCTTCTGTGCAATGTGTAAAATGCATAATCTCAGAGGATTTTGCACCACTGACTTTGAAAATTCCCTAGTTTAATTTGTAGCAGGCAGTTTGTAGAGCTAAGGTATTTCAAAAAGGCCTTTAAAAATAAAGGGGTAAATGATGCTAGTAGGACTCCCAAGCTGTATGATAATTAAAATTCTAATGACTTCAATGCATGGATTGTGTCTTGTTGCACTGAGAAGAGCAAAATTTCTGTTCTGGCTGCCTGATGACTTATGGTGACTTTCATTTTTTTTGTTTGATATTTTTTTTTTTTTTCAGCTTTCATTTGCAGCAACAACGCCAGAGTTGGCTGATAAGAAAAAATATCCTTATTTCTTCCGGACAGTGCCATCTGATAACGCAGTGAATCCAGCAATTTTGAAGTTACTCAAATATTATCAGTGGAAGAGAGTAGGAACTTTAACCCAGGATGTACAAAGGTTCTCTGAGGTAAGATTTACCTAATTTCCAGTACACAGAGAGCGCTACTAATCTCATGCGTCCAAGGAGCTAGTTCTTCTGTTAGTAGCAATTAAGTAAAAAAACCCCAACAGACCTACTGTTTCAGTCTTGTTTGGCTTTGTCTCACTAGGTCACATTTGCTGTACTGAATAAACTTAATTCCTTTTTGGGGTTTATTTGACTGTCCATATTAAAAACTACACATGCTTTCCCTTGTCTGTTTTTCATACTCAAGATCATTGCACCCAAGTGCAAAAAAAACAGTTTGGGGTTTTTTGTAGCGAAGTTTCCTTCATGCTCTTTGACTTGCCAAAATGTATGATTTTGAAGAAGGTTTGTATCCTGACATTGGTTCCCTTTAAAGAGAGAATAAATCTCATTTTATTGTGTTCCTTTTACGCTCTGATGTATTATAAGCATCAGTCTGAACATTGAGTGACAAAATGTGGTAGGTCTATGGCTGAAAACAGTGGAAGAACTTACTGAGAGAAATGACTGAAGTCCCCAGTGTTGATAAGATCACATACGATGCATCCTCCAGATCCTCTGAGCTTCACTATGAGCAACATTTTGGTCATAGAAATTGTAATAATATATAGACCAAGTGCATTAAGCAAAGTTTTAACAATAGATTATTTAAAAGAAAGTAATTAATCAGAGCAAGACATGGGAAAGAATTGGCCTGTTAATTGATGAGAGGCAAAAGTAATAGAAGCATGCCAGTTTCGTGGTTTGTTTTTTTTTTCCCTTCCTCAGCATTCATTAAAAGAAAAAGGCTGACTGTGTTATGAAGACTAGCATAATTAAAACTAATGAAGAGGGATAAGAACAGGTTACAGTCTGCTTAGATGAGTCAGATATTTTCAAATTGTCTGGCACAATTAATTCACTACAGACTACTTAAGAAATCTTAGAGTCTTCCCTTATAAGGGCTTTGAGAATTACAGGATAAAAAGTAAGTGAATTGTAGGGGGAGGGAAGAAACCTTTGTGTCTGTCTTTCCAAAAAAACCACATAAAGACCCAGGGAATTACAGATCAGTCAGGCTAAATTTAATTCCTGGAAATACACTTGAGCAGATAATCTGTTTGGAATCACTCAGAAGATAAAAAGATGCTAAACAATGGCCAAAATGGATTTGTCAAGAATAAATCATGTAAAGCAATCTAATTTCCCTCTATGACAGGATAATAGGTCTCAAGGAGATGGGATAGATAAGTGTGATGTTTTATGACTTATAAAAATGTTAAAGGTGTTCCTAAAGAAAAGAAGGGAAACTTGGTCTTGAGGAAGATGCAGTCTCTAAGCAATATTCCTGCCACCAAGGTTAATTGACATTGTATCAATTGAATATTTATTTTTAAAACAAATGCTGAAGAAAAAAGTCACCAAAAAGTATGATATGATTTATCCTTGTTTGGCCTGGAATTATAATTTCAAAAAGTAGTTATCAGTGGTTAACTGTCACACAAGAAGGATGGGATTCTGTCAAATGGTTTTCTCTAGAAAGTGATAAGGTTTTCTCTAGATAGTGGAATAGAGAAAATGTTTATTAAATCTGCAGCTGAGACCTACTTGGGAAAAGCTGCAAGCACTTTGCAGAGGACAGGATTAGATTTCAGAAAGATCTTGACAAGTAGAGAAAGGTTTTACTATAAATAATATTTAAGTGAAAAAGTGCTAAATGGCTATCTAGGCAGCCAATCTCCAGAGAAGGATAAACGCTGTAGTGAACCACAAACTGGATAAGGGTCGAGAAGGTCAAACTGCTTGACCTACTGTAAAAAGTAGAAAGGAAGCAAACTGCTTTCATTTCTCCACCCCCAATGTAAGGCAGTGTTGACACATAAGACACCCAGAGTAAACTTCAACACTAGTTCTCATTAGGTGCAAGTTGGAACATCAGGTCTAGTATTGTCCAAGAAGGAAGTAGATCAGAGATGTCTATAAGAAAGTTCAGTAATTTGGAAACATGTTTTACAAGAAAGATTAGAAATGGAAAACAGTGGAATAGTCTGGGTATGTTGTAGGTAGGTACCTTCATCATATAGGGTTTGTTAAGACAAGACTAAACAAACGTGACATAGGGCTTCTTGTTATTCCTTTGGGACAGAGGGATGGATTTCATGTCTGTCAGGGTCGCTTAAGAAATGTTAAAACTGCAGCTTTCAAGGACTTTTTAGATTGCTGCACTTGAGTTCAAAGTATTTCTATTTCTCCTGAAAGGTAGAGCAACAACCCTCTGTGTCAGACTGCAAACTCAATTTAGTGTGATTCATTAAAACTTTCTGGTAATGCAAGGTCCAGTTAAAATTCCTTGAATTCAGGTGATTTTTATAGAGCCTGTTGAGCCCAGAGTCTTTGACATTTTTAGAGCTCCATCCTTCCTTTTTCAGCTCCGTGCAGTTTCTCCCTTCCCTGTGCAGACAGTGAAAGCACAGAAAAAACTGGAGAAAATAACTAGTTGGCTGTACAGGAGCAATGAGTGATGGGAGCCACCAGCAGCAGAGGGGGAAGAATATGCCATGGCCAGGCAGAGCCCAGCCCCGCTGCAAGGGAGGAGGACCAGCCCAGAGAGCAAGCCCAGGTTCAGCCAAGCGTGCAGACCATCAGGCAAGGAAGCCCATGGCTGCGAGACAGGTCCAAGGCCAAGCTGGGAAATCAATCCCCAGGTCACAGTCATGTCTAGTGATTGTTGGGTGGGTCGATGGCAGAGACTGAAGACACAGGACTAAAGGTGTGGGTGGAAGTTCTAGAGGAGGAACCACTAGGGCCTGTTACTGACTTCCAGGTGCTGGTATAAATCTGTACATTGACTGAAACCATAATTTTCCCTCTAAAGGAACATAAGCCAAAACTATCCTTCTAACATTTTTTGAAAGTGACAAAATTGTTGAAAAGCATCTAAAACTTATCTCTTTGTTGTAAAATTCCACTAAGCTTAGGATGTGATTCTTCTTTTCTATACTCAAAATGCATTACAAACCAGTAGACCAGAAGTAACTGTCATCTCTGTTTACTCTCATATAAAGTGAAATAAGCAGAAATAAATGGGTCTTCAGAGAAGTCTGTGTAGTAACTCAGGTGGTTTTACTTTTAGCAACAAGACAGAGCAATTTTCTCTTTTATTTTTCCATCTCCCAGGAAGACTGTATCAGTTTGGCAGACCTCTTTTAAAAAAAAAATTACAACAATTTGCATACCTATCTTAATTTCTTCCAGTTGTCATTCCACCTAAAAATATGTGGCAATAGATATTGCCTTCTTGTTCATGTTATATAAAGAAGACTTAATACAGCTATAATTTAGTCAACAGGAACTCAGATGGCAGCTGAAGAGATGCAATTAAACTTCTTTTTAGGGGGGCTGATCACTTTTTCTTTAGCTGGATCACTGTCTCCTGTCTCTCTGCAATTTGTACTATTATCTTATGTCCAGATAATTAAACTTATTTTAATTAAATAAATTTAATTTAATTTAATAAAATTAATAAATTTAATAAAATTAAAAGTCATCTAACTTATGTGCAAGTTATCTGTCCCTGGAAGTCATAAAGCTGTTGCTTTGGTTTACCTTGTCTTGTAATGAGACAGTTGTCTCAATTGCTTAGATTATCAGTCTTACTCTGGTTTACCTCTGGAGGCCAGAATTACAGAGGAGCTCTTGCTTCTGTGTCAGCCATTTTCCTTGGGAAACCTTCCTATGGAGACTGCGTTATCACACATTTCCTTTCACTTGGTGGAAAACCTCTTTCTTATAAATAAATGTTACATCTTCCTCAATCTTCAGGTCACACAGAGAGGCAAAAGCTAGGAAGAGAGAACAGAGATGTTTATACCAGCATGCTTTCAGTTCTTAAAACATATGGAAAATATCTGTATATCTGATACTGCTAGCATGGCTGGAGGCTTCCTTTCTTGGTGTTGCTTGGATCTCAAGGATTATGACTTTTTAAATGACCAGAAGTCTATGGTTGCCAATAGCGCAGATCACTGTTAGCATTCTGTATGAGTTATTCAGGTCTGTTTGTACAACCAGAAATGTCTCTTCCATTAGTTTAATGTTTGAAGTCTATAAGTTGACTTGGTATAAGGGTAACATACAAATGTCTTCAGTTCAGTTACTTAACTAGGACAAGTTCATACCTCTTGTGCTCTGTGTCCTAGATTTTGTGGATTGCCGCCCTGTTCTCATCCTCTGGGAGAAGCCTCAGTTTCAAAAGTTAACAATTCTGTGGCAAAGGTTTATAAATGAGGTTACAAAATATTTTCAGGGTTTTCAGTTTTAAGTATTTGCTATGGTATATAATCATAGGGTAATTTAGGTTGGAAGAGACCTCATGAGATCGTACGGTCCAACACACTGCTGAAAGCAAGGCTAGCTTTAATGTTTATCACCCCTGAAGACTGTTGCACACAGTTCTCAGTAAAGTCCTGACCATGCCTGTTTCCAGTTCCCAGGTGAGCTTTCAGTTGATCAGAAATTATGCAGCAGTTGGTGCCTTCAATTTTGTGGCTGTCTAGCAGTAGCTGTTTGGGATTGTATTTTGAGTTAGGCAAACCAAGCAATATTCCTGTGGTCTGTTTGCTATGTTCCATGTTTTGGTGGGCAGAATCATGGAAATGAAATCATACTTAACTATCAATAACTCAAAATATTTGGAGCCACCAGTATTGTAGAAGATTTAAAGGCTTCATAATGTGACTGTGAAATGGAAGAATGTGTAATCCTGTACTGGTTTTCAGGTAACGCTGTATTTGTTAATCAGTAATTCTAGCTTACCTTACTTGAGAAATATGCAGGAAGGAACAGTAAAATACTAATTTTATTTGTACACACTTTTTGGTTCATAATATGTTTCAAACTGAAAGTTGGCCCTTGATTACACTGGTACGCCAGGAGGGATTCTGGCTTCCTTGTTTTGTGATAGGACACTTCCCTTAGACTGGCTTTGGTCATTTTCTTTTGCTCCTGTAATGTTAATTTTAATTCAGTGGAACTGCACTTTAACTTCACATTTGGTGGCATATTCATTATATTTCTAGATTTAAAATATATATATATATTTCCCTCCCACTGAGTATCTTGTCTGGAATTGTTTTTAAAACAAGTTAAATTCTGATCATCTCAAGTGACTCTTTGTTTTCCTCTGCTTCTTAATAGTCATCCTTTTATGTGATTTCTGTGCTTCTTCCTGGAAATATTGAGAACTCCTAATGCAATTTTATCAGTGTAGGTGGCATTTCAAAAAGACAGAAAAAATGAGAAGTGTGCAGTAAGCTAATGAAATATATTAACAATATGAAAAATAAAAGATGAAGCATTCTCTCTTGTGACTCTGTCACAATCTTCATTGAGTTTAATAGCCTAAAAATACCTTTGTGACAAAAAATAAAGAGGAAAAAATCCTTGTAAGTGGACAAAATAGTACTTTTTCTGGCTGGCATGATTAACACACTTAGGATTTCTTAAGGTTGTACTGCATTTTGTACACTGACATCTACTTCAAAAATCAGCTGGTTGTCAGGGTCCATTTTACCTAACTTGAAAGCATTAGCATCTATAAATTCCAGTTCTCATCCCAGAAAATGTAATACTGGAAAAAGAAGCCAATAGTATATCTCTATTCCTGTAGAGAAAGCAGGGCAGAAGTCTTATTACTCTAGAAGTTTATTTACCGTAGCCTTGCACTCTCACTGTGGAGTCTGCAAACTAGGATCCGAGTTAGTGGTCAGTTCTGATGAAAATTCGTTGGGTAAGCAGATGCAATGAGACAGTTACTGAGGGGCTGAGATGTATTAGGCAGGGAAAAGAAATACCTGGTGACCTTTCAAATTTCAGCCAAAAAGCAAGCTTGAGACACCAGTTTTTGATGGCTGTAGGTATACACTATGCGGACTTCAAGATGTGATTACACTCTGCCTTCTCAGGCTTGGCTTCTGAGTAAAGACAGAAGAGCAGAGACTTCTACCCTCCATCAAAGTTTCCAACAGGTTTTAGGGCAGCAAGAAAAATACTAATTTTTCTCTAAGAATGATCTTGGAAGCATCAAATTCTCCAGGTAACATCAGTGTTTAAACTGGAAGTTCTGAATAGCACCTAGTGATTTCATCCTAGAAGGTGCCCTGTACCATCAACTTTGAGAGCAGAAAAGTGGGAGAGGCAGAAGATAAGACACAGCAGGCAGTAAAAGAAAAAGAGTAAAAAAAGTAAGCAGGAAAACTGAGACATTACAAATGTCACTGTTTAACTGTAGAACTTTTGCAAACTGTCTCTTCTGATTTTTCTTATTTTTTTAAGGTGTCCTGTCTTCCTCCTGTATTCTATCTGTCTTTTTGTCTGTTTTCTGTGTAATTTCATTCTTTCCACAAAGCCTTTCAGATTCTTTTTACTGGTTCGTATTTTTTTTCTCTAAAGGAAATGAAAAGATCTCTGTGATGTCTTTCCTTTGCTGGTTCCACCCAGGAATTTCTCCCATCTCCCTGTGCTTAGCTGCTTTTGAGGAAGGAGCAGTCTTCTCTTGACATAGGTTGCTATAGTCAGGACAAAATAAACAGATAACTTCTGTCCAGTGTTCACTAATATTTATAAAGCTGACTGGTAATAAAATAAATTGTTAGATGTTATTTAAAATACTAATATGAAGGTTTTGAGGCAAAAGTTTTGGTCATTGTTACTGGACAGCTATTGACATGGTCTGTTCTTCCTGAGTTTGGAGGATGCTTAAGATGCCTTAATATGGCCTTAAATATTCTTTAAGGATTTGTTGAAATATATCCTGTATCAAACAAAGAGGGTTTTATTTGTCTTCATTGGTTTAAAAGAAAAACAAAAGCAAATTTTCACCAAGTGTGGATGTATACTTTGAAAGCTGTGAACTACTGATGTAAAAATCGTAGCAAAAGAGTCTATATTTAAACAAACTTCACTTGTTATGAAGAAATCACTTGTTTGCTTGGTGTTTTTCATGATCTCAAGAAGCCCCAATCTTCTTCTACCAGAGAGATTTCTAGTGAATTCAATAAGCTGAAATATGGAGACTCTGTCCTACTTGTGGTTTCTAAGTTCTCCTGTAAAGCAAAAGCACAGGCATAGATGTGCCAGAGATCTTCATATTGCCCTATTGCCAGTTCTTGCCTGAATTCTGCAGCAAATTCTTAGGAACAACTTCAAGTTCTCTTCATCTTACGAATATGAATGAATTCCCCTGTTCTGTCTTACAATTCCGTTTTCCTAGAATTCAAGTCGATACATTTAAGATCATGACAGAAAGGCAGTCTCTGAAAATGACTTCAACTAATATCACAAAATACTATTCATATAAATGGGAAACTGTATCTTCGCTAGTGTTTGTAAGTGGTTTAAGGAGGAAGGATCACTGTAGCAATTTAAAATGGAAGAGACAGGCATTTCTTTCAGTAAGAAATTTCAGAATCTGAAAGGAAGATGTTCAGGCATATAAAATATAGGTGGTCACTTGCTGGAATTTTCGGAAAGGCATGCATAAGTGTCTTTTTGGCCTGTTGCGCAAATGTCATCCATGCTAGGAAACTTTTTTTCATATGGCAGTAATACATTGTTCAATATTTTTCACATTTGCTTCTGTTCCCTAATACATTTCTTACATTTTTTTAACTTAAAAAAAAAAAAAAGAGGCTAGAACATCACTTGGCAGAGAATTAGCTATGCAGTGGTATTATATTGTTGTGTCCTTGTTAAAATCCAAGTGTCTTCAACAAAACCAAATCAGATTTAAGAATTTTTTAGATAACTGGTCGCCATTCTAGCATGTTCAAACCTTATATTGTGCATGTGTGATAGGCTGGTGTTTGCAACACAAGATAAATGAGTGGAATCATCAGTACCTTCTATACATCTAATACCTCCTGGCTGACAAACTCCATATATTTAAGAGTTCTCTGACGGATCTGATATAAAAATCATCCCTTTATCTGAAACAAAGACTGATCCAGACTCAAAGAAGAAAATTCCCATTTAGATTATATTGAAAATCTGTTACAACAAGCATTGTCTTGGAACACATGTTAGCATTGCACATTGAAATTTTATTGCTTATACCACAGCATTGTCCTAATTCTTCTTTGGGTTTTGCTGTCCTTTGGTGCTTGTTTTTTAGAAAATGAAAATAAATCACTGTTTAGAATCATATTTCATCCTTTTAACTTGCAAAAATTTCCCCCACGCAATAGTTTTGATTGAGTATCTAATTATCTTCCATTCATCAGGCAATTGCAGGATATTTTCAAATTAAAATCAGTGGTGCAGTGATGAAATTTAAAAGTGGGCACCATTGTGCACATGATGTAGATGAGTGCTAGGAAAATGTGATATTGTCCAAATCAGAAGAGAGTAAGCTCCCTTCACTGAAATAACCATTTCTGAAACAATTTATTAAAATTCAAGGTCTTAATTGCTAAGAGGTTAAAATAAAACCCTGGAAATGTCATAGAATGTCTTTTGAAATGATGAACCTTCCTGGAAGAGTATGCAAATTTAACAGAATCCATTCCCCGTGAAAGGTAATCTGCAAGCACTGGAGTCAAGAAGATAAAGCAGTTGTTAAACTGCTTGAAGTCAGCATGTGCAGGACTGGGGCCATTCCTTAAGTTTGATTTCAAAAATATGCCTGTCTCCTATCACTGTCATTATGAAAGATTAAAGCCCGAATTAGCTCAGGATGTGAGAGTAATTTTTAAGTGTTCCTGTGTGTTTTCCTCAGTGCTGCATGTTCACGGATACATTTATTTACTGGGATTTGTTTAAAAAAACTGATCTCTTCCCAAGAACTGTGGTGTTTTTTTTCTGTATTATTCTGGTTGTGTCCACCAAAATCTATATTGTATTTTCTGTCTTCATTATTGCTTTTAGATTGTTTTGCAGTGATTCAGGATTCAGTTTCAACAGATCGCAGAACCTCTTGTGCCCTGTGAGGACAGTGGAACCTTTTTGGGGCTAGAGATAGCTTTTCCCTAAGAAAAGTGTTTAAGAAAAGACATCAGTCATCCCTCTTAGACTTCAAATCTAGAAATGTAGAACATACGTACTGTCACACAGTCAGAATTCTGCCTTCTTTACACATTATTAATTTACTGTGTAGAAAAAAAAAAAGTCCAAGATGAGGATTAACACAGCTCTTCTGAGACTTTTTCACATATTCTCAGTCATCCCCAAAACATGCATCTGCCCCATCATTAACACAATGCCATGCATCTTCTGATTATCTGTGCTGCCGTGTCGTACTGAGGATCTGAGTGAACTGGTGATGTAGACCACTCTGGAGCATATGGCTCAAGCAGGCAGTCGCCCAGAAAAGTAAGAATGTAAGCTGTTAACATCTGGCCAGTCTTTTGTTCATTTGTCTGGAGCAGCCAGATTGATCTCCACATAGTTTGGCTTCCAGTGCAGTTTCATGTTTTATTTACTCCCCCCCTTTAACTGCAGGCTGCTGATGAAAGTGGCAGTCCTCTCTTATCCCCCTGCCAAGTTTCTGCCTTCTCCATTGCACGTGATCTTTAGCAGTCATTCCACTGTCGTGGATCGGCTCATCTGCCCAAAGCTAAGCTTCCATTTGCAGGGTGACTCAGGCTCTGTGGTTATAATTTTTCTGCAATTCTCATGTCATTTGGAAAAGTGGAAACTTAACTTTCATGGAGACTTACTGGACATCACTCAAAGTGCAGAGTGAAGATTTTGTGTGATGGGAGTCTGAAAGCCAGTGCGAAAACTTTTTCTGTGGTTTTGAGAAGATCGTTCACCTCCAACATGAGTGAGTGGGGCATGTAGCAGATCTAGGCGTATGCTTGCCAGGAGAGTTTTTCCATGCTGTATTTCCTTTGCTTGCAAAAATGATGATAATATGATGGAAATGAAACAGAGAGAAGTTGTCAAAGTTACAGTGAGACTCCAGTGGTGTTCAAAACCTTTAGGAGTACTAAATTTAGTATGGTTCTTCTGGGTCCTGGTAAATATTTAGAGGCCATGGGATTATGGGAAAGTCATACGATTATGATATGGGAAATGGGGAGAAAGCAGAGAGAGAACCTTAGCTTAGGTTTGTTGCTTTTTATAGGAAATGGTCTGTGCACATTCAGCTACAGAGTAGAGGGTCATTCATAGGCAATAAGTGCCCTGCATCGTTGAACAGAATGTCTTTTATCTGAGTGAGAAAGTGTCCTTGAGAGATGTGACCTGGTAAATTTAATAACATTCCTCATTACCACCCTTTTTCTTAAGAATTTTTATTTGCCACTGGCATATTCTGAGCCTGTTTGCTCCCAGTGACTGGCAGTAGGCTAACGGTGTACATGAAAATAACTTTCTAAACACTGTCATAGCTTGGAAAATAGTTCCAAATTGTGACTGACAGAAATCAACTTTGTTGCAGAGTCGTAAAATAGTTTGAGCTACTGACATGTATCAAAACTTCTAGATATGTAGGACACATCAACCAGACATTTCTTCTTTCCAAATCTTGTGCTTTAGGTCTTGCACTGAAAAGATTTCAAATCGACATCACAAGCCTAATGCCAAGTCCCAGAAAAACACTCTTTTTCAAGGCAGTTTAGACATAACTATGGATTATAGGAGCATTCTGAAACCTAAACTGTTACTCTAAAGCACAAGGTATGGCTTTAAATCTGTTAGCCGTATCTGAAGATGTCCATTGCGTTGTCTGAGGTAACTATATGCAGGACATCAGTAATGTTTGTAGTGTTTTCGTTCAGAGAATTCCAAAATGGTTGAAGTTGGAAGAGACCTCTGGAGGTCATCTGGTCCAAACCCCCTGTTCAGACAGGGACACCTAAAGCCAGTTGCCAGGACCATGTCCAGACAGTGTTTTAGCATATCCACAGACTCCCTGGACAACCTGTGCCAGTGCCTGGTGACCATCAGAGTTAAAAAAATGTTTCCTATTGTTCAGATGAAACTTTCTATGTCTCAGTTTGTGTCCGTTGCCTCTGATTTTGTCACTAGTGAAAGCAGCCTGGCTCCATCCTCTTTGTCCCTCCCTTCAGGGATTTATATACATCAATGAGATTCCCCCATTCTGAGCCTTCTGTTCTCCAGGTTGAACAGTCCCAAATCACTCAGACTTTTCTCATGTTGAGATCCTCCAGTGCCTTAATCACCTTCATGGCACTTTGCTGGACACTATCCAGTGTGTCCATGTCTCTTGAATTAGGGTGCCCAGAACTGCACCTGGCCCACTATCTGTGGGCTCATCAGTGCTGAATAGAGGGGAAAGATCACCTCCCTTGACCTGCAGTAGCAACACTCACCTCATGCAGCCCAGATACCATTATCCTTCTTTGCCACAAGGTCGTGCTGCTGGCTTATGCTCAGTCTGGTGTCTGCCAAACTGCTTTCTGGCTGGTCAGCCCCTAGCTAGCTCAGGACTTTGCACTTCCCCTTGTTGAACTGGATGAGGTTCCTGTCAGCCATTTCTCCAGCCTGTGTTGAGGTCCCTCTGGACGGCAGCACGACTCTCTTGTGTATCAGCCACTCCTCCCAGTTTTGTGTCCCCAGCAAACCTGCTGAGTGCCCTTGCGGTGCACTGCTAGCTACTGGCCAGAGGGACCTGACCTCCATGTGATTGCCACACTCTGGGCCCAACCATTCAGCCAGTTTTCAGTCCACCTCGTTGTCTGCTTGTCCAGCTCATGCTCTATTTGCTTCTCTGTGAGAATCTTATGGGACAATGTCAAGAGCCGTGCTTAAGTCTAGGTAGATGATGTGCTTGTTGTGGTTTAACCCAGCCAGCAGCTAAAGTACCACACAGCTGCTTGCAGGGTCAGATGCTCCAAAGCTGCTGGGAAGCTACTCTGTGGAGTGTCATGGCCATACCCGGGACCATTTATGCTGGCTTGAACACAGTTGCCTCTCTCTTCCACTCTCTTCCACCTGCTGTGCTGCTGCTTGTCTCTGGGAGCTGTGCTCTGGGCCTGGCCCTTCCATAGGCCTCTTCTGAGCTCAAGCTGAAAGGGTTCTTGACCTTCTATAATCAGAAGGTGGCTGCAACAAAGGCTCCAGGCATCTTGGGTCAAGGGCATCTGGTCATGCTCATTAGAAGTGGCTAGAGCTTCCTGGGGCCCACACAGTCATGGCTCCCCTTATCTCATCCTTGCCTGAAAGCAGCAAGCACCCTCGTGTTTCTCAGAAGGTTCCTAGGAGTTCCATGATCATTCTGGACCTTGTCCCCAGAGGATCTCAATGCAAAGCCCAGAGTCTGCCGCACAGACTGCTGTGTCTGCATGGGATGCAGGAACAGCAAAGTCTTGAAGGAAAGAATAAAATGGTAGGCAGAGGGCAGGAAAAATAAATCACAACACAGTTTTATCAAAGGAAGGTCATGTCAGAGGTGGTGAGCTAATGGATTTCTTAGAACTACTGGAGTGGATTTTAATGCTCAGCTGCAGTCTTAAGTTTGTTGGTACAGTGCCCTGCGGGAGCTGGGTGGAACAGCGATAGTAGGACAGGTGCTGGGAGTTCTAAGACAGTTCAGGAGCACAGCCAGAGGGAAGACTGCAGCAAACAGGGTTATTCTCAGGATAGAGAAGTTAACAGTGAATTTTTTCTTTTTAAGGAGTAGACCTGGGACCAATTGTTTTCAATGTATTAATTCATTACTGTAGGGAGAACAATGTATAAACTTGTGAAAGTTGTATATGACACAGGGAATAAAGAAATTCCCACAACAAGAAGAAACAGATCGTCACAAAGGATCTTGTTAACAGGAATCAGGAAATGAAGTGTAGAACTTCACAAGTGATAGGCTTTCCATGTGGTAAGCTCCCTAGAATTTCCAGGAATTTAATTTAACAGATCCCAGCTGTTGCAGGACCCTAAGACTTTGGTGAAACTTTGAAATTCTCTCCCTTTTAAACTCTCTTCCTTTGGTACATTGCAGCTGTAACCTTTAATGTTTTATTAGATATTTAAGGTTTGGTTCTGGAAAGTGTTTTACAGCTTACAGCATATGAAGAGCCTTCCCATGTGTGGATTTTTTTAATCTGTGTATCAACTGTTTGGTTGTCCTAGGCAGTCCCTTTCAGTGGTAAATTCTTGTGGATTTTAGACACGCCCCATTCTTAACAGGAATCTTCTTTCCCTGTTCTGTCCTAGATCTAATCAAACAGAATTAAAACCATGAGCTCTTTCTACAAGTAAAGATTTTCAATTTGTTTAATCAGTGTTCCATCATTTTGTGGAGGGCTTACTTCATAAAAATGTATTTTTTTCTCTTTGATAGAAAATACAGAATTAATTGAACTCTGACTATTGAAAATTTTACGATAATAATCATGCTGTTATGATATTGAAGATACACTTGAATATGTTGTAAGTTCACGATAATAATCACATTGTTATGATATTGAAGATACACTTGAATATGTTGTAAGTTCATTATGAACAATTTTTGCCAAATGCCTTTTTTTTTAGTCCAGATCAGACAAGCTACTAAGGCATTGTATTAGTATTCCCTGGCTGAATGAATGCATGAGTGCCTCTAGCACACATATTTCTAAGCTTTGACAGTAGTCAATACAGTTAAAGAGAACTTGAGGCAGCACTTTCTGTAAATGTCAAAGGCTAAATTGCATACATGTTAAATAGGAGTTAAATTTACTTAAAATGTTATTTCAGTGGCTCTCAGCATCACCTCTAGAGCTCTTTGCAATTGCTTTGACACTAGAGGAAGCTTTAAGGATGCTCATAAAGCTAGGTCTGTAAAAGCATTTAGGCTCCCTTGTCTCTAGCTCCAGGACCTGTGGAGTTTAGTTGTTCTTCCTCCTTACACAACTGATGGATTAGTGGATAAATGATTTTTGGATTTATTCTCAAAATCAGAGTCAGAGATGACAGCATACAGACCAAGGAACTAGTAAAGGTAGTCAAGAGTCAGCACTAAGATTTCTGTGTATTGTAGATCCTGCCACTTTCCAGGAAGTTAAATCCTTTCTCTGGGGCTCTAGAGATGTGCTTCTATACATGCAGGAGTCACGTCTCTGAATCATTTTCTGGACCCCAGAATGCTACCGTCTGTACTTCAAAGGCTGAATGGAGGTCAGTCCTTTCTATTCAGAAAGCTGTGTCTGCAGATAATGATATTTTTGCCTTAGCCGTTCTTTCAAGAATACGCCAAGGAAGCGGAAATTCTCTTTTCTGTTCCCTTCTCTTTGAATCCTCTGAAAGGAATTCAAACTTACATCAGCCCACCACCAGGACGGAGTGGCACCTAATCAGCAGTGGCAGACATCTGCATCCTTTTCTGGCAGTGACTTCAAGTACTTTCACTACTGTAATAAATGGGAATGCAGCCCATTCCAGAAGGGTACAGTGTAGGTGGAAAACAAGGAATGTATCCAGATACTCTTAAACAGATGCATAACAAGAAATGCTTGTATTTGCTCTGCACTGCTCTGAGGGAGGAAGGTGGGTGGTGAATTCCTGTACTTCGTTCTGCAAATTACACGTGTATGAAAGGGAGGAGGATTACAGAACAGAATTAGATAGTGTTGTAGAGAATGTTTCACTGACAAAACTTTTTTAAAGGTTCAACAGGACATTGAGCTGGCAGTTTGGATGATGAGAAATGAGCAGATACTGGTCTTTCTTCTGGCAGAGACTGTTCTAGTCATTCCTTGGATACACAGTTAGTGATGTGGTATGAGCAGGAGTGTCTTTACTCTGCCTTTGTTTGCAGTGTAGAGACATAGTGGAGATTTGTTCTGACACATTTTGCATCCCACATCTGAACAGGGGTTTCTAATAGAAACTAAAACTGCACCATGAGAGACAAGATGATATATGGCAATTAGCAGGTCCTAAGACAGGCCAAAACTGCCTTAATAATACTCTGTGATCAAATGCAACTTGCCAGACAGGACAAACGGGTATCAGGGACTGGGGGAAGCAGTTAAGCACCTCGCCTGCATACTCCAGGATGTGATTGCCTTTCCTAAGAAGTAAGTAAACAAGAGTATTTAGAAAAATGTATTAGTCAAAGCATATGTGTGGGAGACGTGAGGCTGTGGCTTTGCAGTTATCAGGAGTGGTGCTTTGCATGGTGATTGCTGTAACCATGGCTTCCTACATAAGCAAGAATCTATCCATAAAACAAGCCTCCCATTCCATATAGAACCGTTCTGCCCCACGGTTCCTCTTGTCTTCAAGCGCAAGAAACGCCAAACTGCTTGTTTGCAGTCACTGAGAAGGAAGGAGGAATGGTTTTCCCAGACCTCAGCTGCCCCACTTTCCCCCCTTGCTTTGTGCTGAACTCCTCTGAATATTGTTATGCCTCCAGCCTGAAAACTTTCCTTCCGTGATCCTTCTGCCTATTGAGGTCGCATGTAGTAGAGGTATGGTCTACTGTATCCTTCATCTATCTAAATTGATTCTGTATATGAGATACTAATTCTAAACAGAATGGGATTGCAGAATTGAGCTACAGCAACTTTATCAATGAAAAGTGCATCCTTTCATTTCCTCCAAGTCATTGTCAACATTTCTCAGCTTCATCAAGATGTCCACATGTCATTTCAGGATGTCTTCTCTCTCCAAGACTGTAAAATAGCAATTTATATTAGCATTAAAATCATTAGTTGGAAGATATAAGGGAGGAAAATATGTTTCAAAATGCTTAGAAAAAAATATATAAATCTGCATTTTTCCTATAGGGTGTTGTATCTAGTCCTGACAATCACAGTGAGAATTCATGAGCCCAGAGACCCCTAAGCTAACACTGATCCAAATGGCTATACTCATGCAGTGTGCTGCAAAGTTCCCAGCTTTGATCTATTTCCAGCGTACTGAAAAGTTATACTCCTCATAGTACTGGCGGTCGTAGGGCTGTCTGCATCATATTAGAAATGGTATGCCCTGGAGAAGGAGAGGAGGGAAATATATGAATTATCTTTTGATTATGATACACTGCAGTGTAGCCTTCAGCTCTTATTTTGCTTTCCAGTCGTTTTCCTCACTTTAGCTTTATTTCTTTAATTTCAGCCAGTATGATGTTGTGGTGTACTAGCAAACTAATTTGCCTACAGCCTAGTAAAAATCTCATTTTTTGCCTCTGTCAGGTCTAATGATTGCAAAAGTGTTTGCTCTTGCGGTGGTGGAACAGACAAGTGCTCTGTGTTACCCTTGTCAGCCTTCTGCAATCAGTCCTGAGGTCTGCCCTCAGACCAGCGTCACTTCGCTTGTCCAGCTTGCTGCAATGAAAAACCATGGTATTTGCTGTGAAGATTTCTGTGATGGATTCCATCACCCATGGTTTCACAGATGCTTTTGTTTATATGAATATCAGACACTTTAGGACAAATGCTTGTCCAAAGAAAAAGCAAGAACTTGTCAACACTCTCACCTGGAAACTACTTGGTTTTAGCTTCTTTTTTCTCTTGGATTTAATTTTCCTTTGTGCAGCAGTACAAATATAAACCTAAAGAAATCCCCCTGCCTTGACTCTCTTATTTAGCTTAAACTTTGTGTCCTTACAATGCTTTGCATAACTTGCTTGTTTAGTTTTTAGAATTGTAGGGTTTTTACAGTATCAACGTTTAATCTATTCCAGATGCTGGCCTCTTGGCACCTCCCTTAACCTCCCTTGTCTATTGTCCCTTACTGAAAAATACAGTAGGACCTTGCTGTGTTGTGACATCTATTCTCATTGATCAGAGTATGGTGACAGTAATCAGAGTCAACAAATAAGGCAGTTCTGACTGAAATATGGAACATACTGGGGATCTGAATCCTGGATTAACGTATTTGCATAAGAAGAAAATGATAAAAAGCAATTAAATGGATTAATTTTTATTTCTCTCATGGAAATATCACTTCTGCTGAAGGAATGTTTAGCAGTCTGTGGTAATTCGTGATGAAGTGATTCATGTTTACTAGAAATCCAAGTAACCTTAAACAAGGCTTCCAGATCCTTTGATACTAGAAATTCTATGTCAATTTCAAATAAAACTGCAGACTCATACTGAATGCACATTAATTTTCAATTATCAGTATGAAAGACCTCTTTCCTGTAAAATCTAATGTGAGAATGAAAGAAAGGCAAGGAAAAATAATGCAAGTATTTTCAAATGACACAGTATGAATGCATTTCAGTCAGCAATGCAAGGAAGGAAAACATTCCAGCTGTAGTTATGCCTGTCTGCAAAGTTTTACTGATGAAAAAAGAACGCTAAATACAATTACCTCATAAGCAAATAATAAACTCTATGGGACCTGAGATTCCAAGTGTGATCCTGAGAAAACATCTGCAATAAAATTGTAAGTTCTCACCCATTTCCAAGAGAGCAAGGACTTTCAAAAAGGATTTTGTTTATTAAGACTGAGATTCTGTCAACCTCCATTACATGGTTTTGATACAGTACTTTCTGACTAAAGCATTATGTACTCTATTTTGCAGGAGTTCAGACTGAATGATTGATACGTTTGCTTCTGGCTTTAAAATCTTGGTATTTTTCTTTAAAAAACCTGTTACATACCAGTGGATCTTAGTACAGTGTTGTGTAGTATAATGTAAAAATATTTTCCTGAGCTTTTATTGCTGTCCATGATGTCATGGTAGGGAATATCCCTTTGGTCAGTTTGGGTCAGCTGTCCTAGCTGTGTTCCCCTCCCAGTATCTAGACTATTTCCAGTTCACTGACTTGGGAGCAGGGAGCAGAGGACAAGCCTTGACACTGTGCGAGCACTGTTTAGCAATAACCAAAGCACTGGTAGGTTGTCGTTGTTTTAGCCACAAATGCAAAGCACAGCACCACACAGGCTGCTGTGGAGAAATTTGACTTCATAACTTCATTCCAGCCAGACCCAATACATCATGTTACTGCTTTGTGCTCAGGTCGCTGCCAGTAAAATGGAAGTCATCAGTGGTTTTCATCAGTGGATCTTAAATAGTTAAAAATAAATTGTTATTTTTATTATCTGCAGGTATTTATTCTCATTTTATCAACACTGACATTGAGGTGCAGATAAATGAAGGGTATCTTTTTGGAGTGGGGATTAGAGTAGATGCCAGTAAGAAGTTCAAAGTATGAAAGTTTGGTTATCTGTAGCATGGAATCATTGTTTCATAGTCAAAACCCAGATATTTTCTTGGTTTGCTAAAGAAAAATGCTACAGAATCTAATTCATGTATGTATATTCCTGTTGTTTCCTATGTATTCATGCCCAAGAACACCAGGAGGGTGAGAAATTTACTATATTTTTTATCACTGTCCTAATGACTAGCGATACACATTAAAAAATGTGCCTTATTTAATCTTTAACTTCCAGTCACCATATTTTATGTATTTTTGTCTGTTAGATTAAAGAGATTGGAGTTAGAAAATCTCCTTAAGTAGGTAATTTATCATGTACAGACTGTATCATCATGATTCAGTTTTGTCTTAATCCATCTTAGTGCTCATTTAGTCTCTTACTGTACAGTCTATTTCCAAATTGCAAATCAATCTTAACAGTTTTCCTCTGAATTTTGAGTTTTTTCATGGCATTGGTTTTAGTGGAAAGACTGGATAGAATTGGCTATCTTCACTCTTGGGAGAGGAATGTATAGAGACTCTAGGTACTGTAAGCATATGTCTTTTTTATAGGCATATGTCTTGAAGTGTATGTCTTTTTGCAGGTGGGCACAGATTCCCTTCAATCCATGCTGCAATCCAGATTGATGCTGGAAAACTCTGGACTGTGCCCAGCTAAAGCGAGTGGGGCTAAGGATCCCATAGAGCAGCAGTCTCTAAACAGAGGGTTGTGCACCCCTGAGGATGTGCAAGATGATCTGTTGGGGTGCAGGAAAAAGTAGTTGAACTTCTGTTTATAATTTTTTATCAAAAAAAAAGAAAGAAATTAAGCTTTACTAATATTTCATATACAGATTGACACTGGTGCATTTAGTCGGTCTATATGTCAGATGGTCCTGTGGAGTTCATGAGGTGCCCTGAGGAAGGGGTGGGCACTTCGCAACATGTAGACGTTGACAGGGGCATCCTCACTCATTCATTCATGCTTAGCATATTGCCAGGTATTACAGTTTGTGTGTGCCCAGTTAAGTGGACTTAGGGATTAGATTATATAGTTTTTACTAAACTACAGAATGGAAAAGTATCTTAAAAAGATTTCTGCAAAGAAACTGCAAATTGAAGATAATACCGATAATGCCGGTAGAAGCGATCAAGAGGAAAATGGGAGAGCTGATGCTTCTCCTGCCGGTACTATGAGCTGTTCATCAGCCACCTTATGGATAAAAACAATGGCAAACTAACCAGACCTGACAGGAAGATAGCCAAAAAGAAAGCAAAATTATCAAGAAGATTATTTGAAATATGGATTTATAGCTGCTGTTACTAATGATGAACCTCACCCTGTGCTGTATTGTGCCTGGAGACATTAGCTATTGATAATATATGAAAACCATTACAATCAAAAAGGCATTTAAAAGTTAAGAATCCAGAACTTGAAGACAAACTACAATTTCTTCAGTGATGTTTAAAGTCCTGTGTTACTCAGTCCAGTACTTTACATAAGTAAACATAATGATAAATCTTTAAAAGTAAAATCTGAGGTTTCTTACTTAATAGCAAAAGACAAAAAGCCCCACACTATTGAGGCAACACTTGTCCTTCCGGCTGCACTAAGAATGGCTGAAATAATGCATGGAAAACAATACAGTGACAAACTAAAGTCCATTCCTTTGTCAGCAAATACTGTTGAAAGATGAACAGAACAGTTGAAGAGTTACTGAAGAGTTGAAGAGACAGATACTAGAACAAGTCACGCAGTGTAGGAGACTTGATGCAGCTGGGTGAAAGTACAGATGTTTCTAACGTCTCAGCTTATGGTATTTGCTGGATTCTGCTTCAATAATGAAAAAGATAATGTAGTACTTTTTTTGTGAGCCACTGAAGGAAAAATGTGCTGCAGAAGATACATTCTCAACAGTAAATGACTTCTTTAATAAGAGTAATGTTTTATGGAAAAACTGCGTGAGTGTGACCACTAATGGAGCAGCTGAAATAAAAATGTATTCCAGAATAAGATTACAGAGCTATCATCACATGTGAGATTCCTTTGCTGTGTCAGTCATAGGCAAGCTCTTGCAGTAAAGAAGCTGGAACCAAAAGTGCATGAAGATGCATGTGCTGCAGGGTGCTATCAATGTAGTTAATTTTATAAAAAATAATACCTTTAAATAGTAGAATATTTAAAATAGTCTTTAATCAGATGAGGAGTGACCACAAAAATCTTTTGTACCCCACAGTTTCACTGGTTTTCTTATGTTGAAGTGCTTAAAGTTTCGAACTGGGAGATGTTAACTAATTTTTCTCTTACAAAAAGACCAATGTTCCAAACTTGCTGACCTTTTCTGTGATGACAAGAAGCTGTCCATAGCAGATATTTTTTTTAAAAAAAAGCAAAACACCCACAATGTGTCCTTTCAATGTGAAGGTGACACTTTAACAATGAGTGAGAAAGTCACTGCTTTTTAGAGGAAACTTGCGCTATAGAGAGAGCATTTTGGAAACAGATGTTTGGAAATATTTCGATTGTTATGTGATTTTGTTGCTAAAACCGATGCAAGCCAATCACCTAATAAAAGCTGTAGTATCTGTACATTTAACAAAGATGGAAACTGAATTTTCTATCCTGTTTAAAAATCTTCTAAACAAGTGTTTCGGTGAGTTTTGAACTCATTTTTTAAATATATGAATATATAACACTTTCTGATTAGTTTGCAAGAACAACTGATTGCCATCAGGGAGGATGGAAACTTACTAGCCAAAATACAAGGAAAACCTTTGCATAATTGGTGGATTTGACTTAAAAATTAATATAATCATTTAGTAAGTGTAGCCAGTGATATGTATCCTCCATTTGGATCTACATATCTCTGTGAAGCTAAAAGCCAGTAAAACCAAGTATTGAAATTAACTGGACTTAGCATACAGCGATTTGAAGGTCTGGTTCTATGTGTTAAACCGAGTGTTCAAAAAATAATTAAGTGTATTAAATCACATTGCTTTAGTGAGAGCAAGGAGTTTTTCTACCTCTAATAAATAAAATTTGCATGATTAAGAAAGTTTAGAGACCACTGCCATAAAGCCAGAGTTTGTTAGCTTAGTTCCCTGCTGCTTCTTATTGTGGTTTTATAGGTTGAAGTTCCTGCAGATTGCCTAAAAGAATGGGCAGAGCACATTGATACCTGCCTGAAAAATACCTTGGAAATGCTTACGGTAGACCAGAAACTCCAGCACTTTTTGTCTGTCATATATAATGAGTTTATTGCCACCTCTTTACACTATTAATACATCCAAGAAAGTCCATTAACCCTTTTTGCTAGAGCTGTAACATGAGAAATGATGTTTATATGTGTTATGAATTTTACACAGGTTCACAGTAAGGGCTTCACCCTTTATGTGACCCAAGTACCCCCTGAATCCAGCATAGCTTCTTTGGGGGAAGTTGCTCTGCTTCTGGATATCCTTGTTTTTGCTAGGATAAATAGCATTAGTAAAAAAGTCCTGTTGAGTTCCTGTAGGTTCTTTTCACACTGCACGAAGACACTTGCATGTCACTTCCCCTTGTAAAGCTGCAAATTAATCTATTAAATTATGTAGCAGTTTGGAGAAATGATTGAAAATTAAGAGGTGCACTGCACCATAAGATATTCTGACTTCCTTCATTTCTTTTCTCCTTAAGGACCATACTAGGAGTATCACATCATCTGGCGACCTAGGGAATTGAGTCAGGGAGAGGTGGGAGCGGAAGAGGGAGGATTCTCCTCTTCCTTTCTCTGTTACACATTTTAGACCCAAATGTCAGTAGTAACTTCTGTGTTCCCCTTAATTTGATGTGCTCATATAATGTGGAAGAGAATCTCGTTCCACGTCAATAGTTTGATATTTAAAACATTTATTCACACAAATTACTGGTGAATGGTCAGTACAAATGGTGAAATGTCCCCTGTAGAGATATCACAGTGGTTTCTTAAAAGCTGTCATACAACATACACTGCTGACATTTTGGAGTGCCCCTAGATTTATAGAAAAAATCTTCTCCAGATATTATCCACAAAAGTCTTTAAGCACTAAAATTAATAAATAGATAAAAATTAAAGAATGATTCAGATTGTAGGATCAACAATTCTAAATTTAAATATGCTTGCAGAACTTTAACAGAAATGTTCTGTAAAAAATTAGTATCTAAAGAAAATGAATGCTTTTCAACAGAATCCCAGTTTCTTCTTGCCAGAACAGATTTTGCTTGTATGAGCTACTGCGATTACTACCTGTGCTTCTAGGTCTCCTCCTTGTTTAAAGGAGGGAGGCTAATGTTACAGGTTATTAATGTTACAGCTTTTTTTTAAAAAAAAAAATGCTGATGAGCTATTATCCTTCAGACCAATGAAAAAACATGTAATGAATAGCATGGAATTTGTTTAAAACTGAAAAATAGATAGAAGCTGTTTTTAAGGACATTGTTCAATTCTGGTGAAGTCAAATTCATAACCATTAATGATGCTGTGTGTTTTCTTTCCTCCATAGGAGAGCTAAAATAGAGCATTACATATGCTTATGAAGGTACAGAACATTTTTTCATGCCAGTTTGTTGTTAGTTCTTGTGGGGATACAGAATGGTAAAGTCTGATTCCAGGTGTTCTGTGAATTCCAGGTACAATCTGTAATGTGAAAATGAAAAGGGCAGCAACAGTAACATGTATTAGCACACATGGTCAAGGAGATGATCACCAGTCCATAATAAAGAGACATAATTTTCACTACTTGAAGTTGCTAACGAGTTGCCTAAAGACACAGAATGAAATTGCTTGCTTAATTTGTAGCGTAAAACACTTCAAGTAATTCTCAGGTAACCTAGAAGATTTTGTCTTCTGGTTTCCATATGGAATTAAGGACTTCATCTCAGACAGTGCTGATAAACTGCTTATATTTTGTCTCATTTTCCAGTCATGGATAAAATTGGCTTTCCTTTCTTAAACCAAATATCTTTTATTAATGTGACCCTGTGGGATTCCTCTGCAGGAAACAAGAATGTAAAGCCAATGAAATGAAAAGATGCTACCACAGTATTTTAACTACGTTGCTGTAAGAATGAGTGCAACCACAGTAAGGCTGCTTAAGACAATAGGCCAACATGCAGCATAATGTCTATTCAGAATCCCATTCAGAATAACATAAAATAATGTGCAGAAATTGTTTATGAAGGACTTGGTAGAAGATACACCAAGAATTATTGTGATTTAAGAAGCTTCAGAAAAAGGTATTGCAAGGAAGAAATTTCAGAACATAGTAGTCTGCCAAAAGAGAAGAGAAAGAGCACAAGCAATTAACAAAGACATTAAAGGGTTCAAAAACATATGTACGAGATCCAAGGGGAAATTTCTTTTCTAGAAGGACTTTTTACAGGTAACTGGAGTACAGCTTCAGCTGACAATTGAAATCTCAGTGGAGGAAGTATGTGAATCAAACTGAGACACTCAAGTACAGTAAATTATCACCACCATATGGCATCCTTCTGAGGATTCTGAAGTAAATAAGGTGTGAAATAACAATCATACACCATTGCGGGGAATGTTGCTGCAAGGTTTTCTTCAATATTCAAAAAAATGTTAATAAAGCTTCTGTATTTTTTTTATCTTGGAGGACAGAGGGATAATCAGCAAACTCTGAAATAATGTTTAATCATCTAGCAGTGCTAGAAAATAGGATGAACAGGCTTCCCTTAACAGAGCCACTAATTTGTCTTGTTTTACCTTGCTTTAACTTAGATTAAGAAGTGATTGTAATTTAAAGTTAGTATAGCATATATTAATTGGATTAATTTAACTAGCATGAGTTAACTAAGCTATTAACTATCTTGCTTATCTAAATTCCTCGTTTCTAAAAATAATGTGATTGTGGCTTCTACATGTTTTTAAGTTGCCTGGGTATCTTAACGGAAGTGGTTACTCTCCAAAACCTTCAGCAGAGGACAGTCATGTCTCATGATGAAAGTGTGAGAATCAGCAATGTAATAAATAATAGTGCCATTATCAGTTCCTAGGAGGAAGGAGGGATAGAGAAAGAGAGAGTAGAGGCAAAAATAATAGTTTAGCCTGTAAATTGCTTCTCCTTAGGTGATAGGAAGTGGTGTAGCTCACCTTATGCCAGTGTGCTGTTTATAAACATCAGCTTTTTTTGTTGTTGTTGCAGACTTTTAGCAACTTTCTCTCTCACTTCTTTTAACAGCCTTGAACTTGCCACTACATGTAAGGCAAAGGGGTACAACTTTGTGGGCTTCCACGAAAGTATAATTTGATTTTGTATCAGTACATGGCACCTTTTCAAAACACATTTAAATAGTCTTTTATTAGTCTTGAGTTTGCCAGCTTTATTTTTATTTTTACTTTTTTCCTGAGGCAATGAGTGGCATTATCACGCTAACTAAATGTTAGATATTAATTTTGCATCTGATCCACTTCCACTTCATGTGCCTTTCTGACATTTTCTAGGATCACCTCTCTACTTTTTTGGTTTGGAAACAGAACAGTAAAATCAAGACATTTCTTCAGGAAGCATTCAGTGGTAGGTAGACTCAAGTGAGGTTCCTACAAAGATTAATAGTTGAGAGATTAACAGTAGGGCAGAAGGCCACTCCACTGCTGTGCTTATCTGGTAACAGCAGTAGTCAAAGATGGGTGCACAGCCACCATACAGCTCCTACATGTCTGCTGTTTCCTTCTAGAGAGATTGCTTCCACAGAAGTCAGTGCTTGAGTGTCCTGAAGATTAGTGTCTCTTCCTCAAAGAGGTGATTAACAACTCTTTATTGAGCAAGTCAGCAAACTCTTGATTTTAATTTGCAGGTGAGATGGAGGGAAAATTGTGTTGAAGGTACACCCTTAATTTATTTTAAACCGTAGTTCATATTGTTGGGTGCACTGATAGCTCACAAAAGAGAAGGACGTGGATCCTACTGGTTATTTTTACTATAGCCAGATCATCATGTAATCTGGATCTTCAGCTCTTGCTTAGGGCAAATCTTCTGTTGCAGTATGCTTCAAGTCTATATAAAGGGTACAGACCCTTTTACTTTCATTTTCTATACTTTTTTTTTTTTTTCTGGTCTGTTTACTCTGGCATAGAAAAATCTTACGTTTGAAAATTCTTCTTTAAAAAACAGAAATTTGGAGCTGTTGAAAGTGGTAAAAAATCTATTGTCCTGTTCTGTTTCTTTATTGAAAATAAAAATTGTGTATTACTTTCCTGCATATCCTTGTGCTGTCTGGAACAGGACCTTCATCTTTAGCCAGTAGAATCTGTTTCTTAACTCTCCAAATACTAGGGGTGGCCTGGTAAGCAGCTCCAATTTCTTAACACCTCCATGTTTTTATCTAAGACCCATCTTTAAGGAAATGTAGTTTCCAAGTGGTACAGGATACTCCATCATGTGTATGGTTGTTTGGTAGAATCAAGTATCAAGGACTTATTCTTAAAGCAGTGTTCTTCCTCAAAGCTGTCTGTTCCACAACTGACAAAAATACTTTTAAGGGATTTTATTTTTCATACAGGTGAAGGCTGTACCAACTGCGTCCTACAGAAGTCTTAATTGTAGCATTAATTTCTCATTACAGGATGTATTCAAAGGACACAGGGAACAGTTTTACTTGAATGAATACCATAGGAGTCTTTGTGAACATTCACAACACTACACCAAAATGACAATTTGGCAGAGGTTACTGCACTGAATAATGCATTTCCCAAATAGAAAAACTGTTGTGTTTGGCTGTCAATCAACAGTTTTCTGCATCAATCAACAATAAAATTTAACTTACCAAACATTCTTATCAGAAATGTTATAGCTCTTTGTACAAAGTAATGTAAAATGTAGGATTTACAAATGGAATTCACAGAAGTCCTTTCTGTAGATTAAACCATGGTTGAGCATCTGGGAAGGATTTTTTTCCCCACATACCCTAGGTCGGGGTCCTCAAACTGCAGCCCATGGCCTGGATATGCCCCCCCAGGGTCCTCGATCCGGCCCCCGGTATTTACAGACCCCCCCACCGGGGGTTGGGGGGGGAAACCCAGCAGCCGCAGATGGCTGCCTGCCACTGCATCTGTGCGCTGGACCCCTGCCCTAGGTTATGTAGCTTTTCTGCTAGCCTGTGAGATAGCATGTGTATTATGTACTCCACATATGTATGGAGTAGTGTGAGGAGATCCAAATGGAAGAATGTTGTTGCCATTTTGAAGACTGCCACTACTAAAACTGTAGATTTCAACCTTCTTTTGGATTGTGGGCTTGCAAGCAAGAAGGAAAGAGATTTTCCTGTAACACTGACAGTATCTCAATCTTTGTGGTTTTGTAACCCTTCCATTCCTCCAGTACATATGAGTGAGTACTGACTCTTGATGCCAGCAGTTATAGCCAGATTCATGCTCCTGCTTGGGAAAGTCTGAGCTGCTGATGATTTGCTGGGTCCCACAAGCAGAGAGGATGCAAGAGAAAACTGTGTTTCAGAAATATTTGTAAAATTATTTTGGTTTTCTGCATTATAAAAATGAATAAAGCAAAGATGGAATCCATCACGGAGAGGGACACACAGTGATGCTGAAGCATTTTAATAGAATGATCAGATCAGCAGTGCTTGCGTGTCAGAAGGTGGGCATTTGGGCTTGTAAATCAGTTCTTTCCTCAGACAATAATCCCAGTGATCACAGGAATGGTATTAGTGAGCATCTGAGCATGTAAGGCAGAAGAAAGTTAATCAGTATGTTATGCTTCTTACTTTAAAGACACCAAAATTATTTTTAACAATTAAACATTAGTGTGAAATTTCAATACATAACATTGTAAGAAATGCATTACTCCTTTAGTGTCATTGATCCTCAGTTTAGTTTCCAAACGGATTATTACAGTTCTCAGTACAATGTGCTACAGAATTCCAGTCTTAAGAAAATAGAAAAGGATGGCGCAATTTGGTAGACAAGTGCAAGTGAAAAATGTCTTTGAAAGTAAATGATACACAACTGAGAAAAAGAAGAGAAATTATTGTTTTAAAACCCCTGATTACTTGCCTCTGCTCAGTAATATCACTCCAGTTAGCATCTACTTTAGTTCTCTCATATAGCCCGAAACTATTTGGGTCAGAGGAGTATTTTTTCAGAAGGAATGAACATGGGGCTGAAGCATGGTTCACATGGTAAAAATTTCATGTCTGCTTATATTAGCATTATCATTTGGTGCAACATTATCATGTCATGATTTTATATGCCTGAAGTGGTGACTGTTTTAGTCTTTTCACCTGGAAGAAGCTATATAGACTCACAAAGTTTAAACCACAGGGGGTTTTTATACAAAGGTGATCCAAACAAAATTCTTTGGAGCAGTGCAAGTGGAAAGTAAGTTAATGAAATACTTCATTAAACTTCTCAAAATTTAAGCAAACCTGTGCCTCCACTCATAAAAAGCCTAAACCCCAGGTGTATTGGAATGAGGACAACTATTCCCATAGTTCAGGCATAGAATGAAATTAAATCTTAGCTTGATATTGCTGACCTTTCTGCATTTAGGAAGTCTGAGAAATGTTGATTGCTGTTTTGGAGGATTACTGAGATAGTAATAATTCCATATTTTTGTATTCTCACAGGTATGTTTTCTGTAATCTTCCCTTCATCAATATGTCATCCGATTTTTATATTTGGTAAACATTTCTTTCTTTTTAGTTTCCCACTGAGGCTTGTATTCGTAGGTTTCAGTTGATAACAACACTTACTCCTGGATACAGAGTTTTTTATAAATGTTGACGTAGTCCCGTGAGTCTGATGTAATTAAACCATTAGTAAATAGCTATAGCTTCAGTAGAGCAACCGAGTGACGATAAAACTTCAAAATTGTCCCAGGTTTTCTGAAAGAAAAAAACCCAGATAAAGACTCCAAAGCTTTTCACAAAACTCATGGTTTGTACAAACCTCCTCTGCCAGCCAAGAAGTAGAGGAAGAGCCTGTGTATTCTTTCTCGGTGGTTGGGTGGTCAGATGGGAAAGGATGCAGGGAAGTAGCCCACTCCTTCAACCTTGTGCTGAGAACATTTTATAAAAGTAAAGCATCTTTGGGGTTTCTAAGTTTCAGTGGATGCTTCTGGTACTGGAACACCATTTTGACACAGGGTTAGATTTTGATTTCGAGACCTGGCATTCAGCTATAGTTCAGCTGTCCGTCTGTACCTGAGAGCCATCTAAGCTCCATTTATAGTTAATGGAGAAAAGAGAGAGGCACTTCCAGGTGCAATTCATCTCACCTGTTTTAGACATCTATTTATGGATGAGGTGACTCATTCCTTAGAAATGCCCATTTATCTTAACTTTAGCAAAATCTGTGTAACACCTTTCCTAGTTAGTATTGGAATAAAAAATATCTCATCCATCATGGATGGAGAGACTGTAAATGTGTAAATGTTACTGTTGCGTTCATTCTGCTTAATCAAGGAGGATTTTACATGAAGACACTTCCTTGTGTAATTATAAATCGTAGCTCTTTTGGCACTAATAATGTTTTCTAAAACAATATTTAATTATCGTTCATGTTGCTTTGTTTGAATTATCCCTCTAAATGAATTCTGCTCAGAATTGTTTTGGTAAAGGGCTCTTTCCGAGTAATAAATGTGTGTGTTTGAAATACGTGTGCATTTAAGAATTCCTAATGAGTACTATACATTGTCCACCTGTAATAATGTAATCAGATGTCGAGTCCCTAATTTTTGGTTCAGTAATCAAACAGTGTATTTGCTACATGAAAAATACTACAGAAGTGTTTTTGAGGGTGGTGTAATAGTGCATGCTTCAAAAGAAATTCATGCTAGTTTTCTAAGCTGTTATTTAGTCTTTTCTGTGATAGCATGAGACTTTCCATTTTGTTCTGTTCTTATTTCCTAATCTAGGCCAAATTCACCAATGTAAAGCAGATTTAATATGTATTATTTGTAGTTTTTAAAATACTTTAAATATAATAATTTTTGTCTAATCACATACTCTAAAACTTGAGCAGTTCTGTCAGAAGATCCAAATATATTCTGTATTTTGCATTCTATGTTCTAATTACCCTCCACACATAATAATACAGAGTGCTTTTACTTGTCTGCCTCTACATTCCCCCTAAGATAATTCATCACTCCTAGTAATTTGAATGCTTGCAGAAACTTTCAGTAGTTCGTTATTTACTTGCTTTAATAAACAAGAATTTCTAAATTCTTGCTTAATTACTTGTGCTTCTGGCATTGGTTTACAAATAATTGAATAATCTATTCTTAATATGGCCCCTATTTACTTGCATAATACCTGGCATGAAAAATACTGTTGTATAATATTACCACCTCCAGACTCTTTGCTTTTGTTCTGCTATTTCTAAGAGTCAAGTCTGATAAACTTGTAGAAGAGTGGTTGTCCGGTTTGTCTGGAAGCTGTCAGAACCACATTGCCTTCAGTTTTGTAGATGGTACCTCACTCTGAAGGAATCAGAAGTATATTTTGTGTATATTTTCTTCTTCAGTTTTGTTTATTGATGTCCCGTAAATCTTCATGTAAACTACTGTTATTTATTAGAGCATATATAATTAAATTTCAATCCTTGCTTATTATCTCTGGGATCCTTTCTGGCTTTGCACTGCATTATGTACTTTTTCCTATAAGGAATGTACCATGCCTTTCCCTCCTTGCTGTACTGTGCGTTTGCTTATCTTAGCATCCAGTCTTATTGAAGAGAGTTTGTTTCTTTGGACTACTCAAAGTCTTGCTGAACCTATCGTCCTGGTCATTAACATGCTTGTAGATTAAGCAGAACTTAACCTGTTCATGTTTCAACATAGTGCAGATTCCCGTTTCCTTTTCCTAGCTGAATTTTTATTTCAATCTAATCTGCTTGTATCTTCGAAAACCTGATTGCAAGTGATCCACCTCTTGATAAGATGGATTGATTGTATCTTTTTGTTGTAGATAAATCACCTTCTAACTCAAACTGTTTGTAAGTCACCTTAAAAACCTCTAATAAACATTCCCCCTACCATAAGAACACTAAATTCCTGTTATTTTTTTTTTACCCACAACCATTAGATTAACATCAGAGTTCATGATTATGTTTAGTTTCTGTGGGCAAAAAACATGAGAAGGAAATTTTACTACTTTAGAGAATTTAGGGGGAGAGCATTTTATATGTGGCTTTATAAAGATTTATGTTTAAATAGGTGTGATCTGTGTGGTAGTAATGCATATGTAGGATTTATGTGAAATCATATTTACCACGGTTACATTCCAGGCAGAAAGAAGAAAAATCAGCATTTTTTAATTGGAAGATGTAGTTATATATAAAAAAATAAAAAAAATACAATATCCTATTTTTGTTCTACCATTATTATTGTTGTTATTACTCCCCCTCCTCCTCCTCCCGTAGTCCAAAACTCTCAGTCTGAAACACTCAGGCACTTCTTGCAGGCAAGAGTTTCGAGTTTAGATCCATGTGCTAGAATCCTACTTCAATGAAAAAAGTTGTATTTTTCTTGAAGGCCTATGCTCTCAGTTTTCCCAAGTAAAAGCCCAATATCCCAAGGTTCCTTTTTCCCTTTCTCTCACCCTGAAAACCACACACAATATGTGATTTGTAAAAAATATCTGATTTCTTGTGAACAAAGATGGAAATCCAATGCATCTGTATTTTATTTCTCCTTTATGTAGTAAGACATAGTTAGGGTTTTAATTTTCCTGTAAATGGGACTCTTTCCTAATAACTAAAATAATATTTTACTGTTTTCTTTTGGTTTATCTATGGTTTATCTTCTGTTTTATGTTGTCTCTCTGCTCAAATTAAGGTTCTACATCCTCTTTTATTTTTGTAATCCAGAATGGTGTGTATATGAATGAAAGCATACCTCAGTTTTCTTCTAAATTCAAGGGCAATGACAAGTATCAGTATTTAGTATGACACAATTCCTCTTCTCCAGATACAGTATTTCTTGAAAGTAAGTTTCACTCAGAGTTTCTAAGCCTCTAAATGTGAGTGTTTGTTTCATTTATATGAAGATAGGGATAATTATGTTTGCTTGTAATGCATTGTATATGGTGAGATCTCTGTATCTTTACTAATCCCAGAAATTGTAATTTGGCCTTTACAGTTACAATTTATGTTTTGCCCATGTAATAAAGAAATATTTTTTTCTTATAATTCATGCATTTGTTCTGTACACATATGTTTATATCTCTGTACTGAAAGTCCTACAGTACAACGTTTTAAAGTACATAGTATAAATCTCGTCAGAAGAAAATCTTAGTAAAATATGTGACTGACTGTGTAATCTGTCTGGTTTGACCAGTTCTCATTCATTAGGAGTCTCTTACAATCAACATCTGGTAGGATTAGACTGCCCTGAACAACAAGGATTTAGCTTGCAGTACTTACATGCAGCTTTAGTGAACCAAAAGGTCATCGGAAATATCTGTTAAAAGCAAAGTAGTATGATTAACCTAAAAATTATTAAATTTGTTTTGTAACTGCAGAGCTAGGATTAAATGAGTGAACTGTGCCTTTAAATGTGTGATCTGAAACCTAGTTTGAACCCTCGATCAGTGGAGACCCCTCAATCCAAACTACCGGTATTAGATTGACAATTCATGAGGAATATTGCCTTTCTTTACTATTTTCTTGGGAAGAAGGGATAAAATTGGCTTGGTAAAAATTAAATGTAGTCAAATGGATGTTATCTCTTTACTGCTGGTGAGCAGGTGCTTGCACTTAGAATCCTACTGAAGTGAGCAGTATCTATTCACCTCAAACAAAATCAGTATGTGTGCAGCTTTTGTACCCTTGTGAGGCAGGGGATCATTTATATATTGTATGCAGGGAATCATCATACAGAGATCAGATAGGAAGTAAAAAATGTGCCAAGAGCCAAAATTCAGTGTCAGGGCCCTGAGAGCACCAAAACCCCTTTCTGCTGCTGTCTGGCCCCCTGAGGCTGCCGTCCTGCACCACAGCCCAGGACCCCATTGCAGCTCAGCCTGGCGCCATCAGCCCCTGCCCCGGCAATGTGAGGGAGCGCTGCTCACTCTCTCCATCACGGCCGTGCCTGTCATGGACCCTGTTGGTCTGGACCCGTTTCCTGGCTTGTTCTCAGACCTGTCTTGTCAGTACAGACCTGCCCAGCAGTCATGGGACTGTCTGACCCTGGTTATTCTCACCAGACCCAGTCCTGTCCCAGACTTGTGGATGGACTTCCCAGCTTTACCTTGGACCTGCCTTATCACTGTGAACTTTACTGGAGGTGTAGCCTCATGGCTGAAACTGGCCCTTTTCTCCAAGCCTGTCCTGCTCCCCTTGCTGGGGTGCTGGCTGGTGAGGTCCCTGGTCCAGGGCTGGTGTTACTGCACGTGTGTCCCTCTTCCTGAGAGAGCAGCTGTCCCATGCTGCTCCCCAATATTTAATTCCTTTCCTTAAATCTACACCCATCCTTCCCGAAACAGACCACAAGAGTGTTGCAGTTTGGTCTCACCTAGGCTCATTTTTTTTTCACAGCCCATTTAGTCAATTCTATCTACTCTCTCAATTTGCTAGAGATTAAAGACATTAATTTCTTCCTTGGCAATGCAAGTTCTTGGTTCCTCAAAACCCCTGTATTTCTTCCTTCACAGGTGCAGGGTCAGGGACTTTGTTTGCCTCTCAAACATCACTGAATTTGATACAACAGCTATGAGGTAGGAAAGTATTGCTGCCATCCACTTCACAGAGGAAAATAAGCAACCAGACATGGCAGCAAATTTTAAAATCTTGTTTTGGTTATGAGCTGTATCACAGAGCAGCTATGGTGGAATGAGGGGTCTTGGCATCCCATCTTCTCTTGTGTCTCAAGGACCATCCTTTTCTTCCTCAACTGCATCCCTTACACAAGATGCAATCCCTTCATTTTTTGGAGCTTGCTCCTGGGTAAACATATTTGCAAACCAGTAATCTATGAAGTTGACTGCATATGTAGTGGTTGACCAAATATGTAGTATGATGAAACAGTGATTTAATCTAGCTTTGTACACAGAGCAGTGTATGAGTGGTTTTTTGTTTGTTTGTTTGTTTTTTCTGTGAGTGAAGGACCATGGTCTTTAAGCAGTGGTTTGTGAAATTTCCCAGGTTTTGTTGTTGATCAGGTCTGGTAATTCCTGGCTTAGGAAAATGGAATATTGGTGTCTTTAAAGTGTGCAAAATTTACATAAAGAGACATAGAGCTACCACCTTCATTACATTGTTAGCAAGGGACTACAACCACATGGAATTACATTATTCTGTATTATAAATCAGTGCAAGATTTACTTAGGAGCTGCAGATCCCCACTGGACCTTAATGCAGTTTTGTTACAACTTTCTACAGCAGTTTCCTCCCGTTGAAATTATCCTGTTCTACACAATAAAGAAGCAGAAGTGTAGAATACAATTTTCTTTACTCAGAGTTGGTGGAATGAAACAATTACTGCTGAGATTTAAAACTGCTGGTACCACTGGTGGTAACGCTTTCAGGGACTGCAAGCATCTGGTAAAACAAAACATGCAGCATTTTGTATTAATAGTTTCACAGATATAATCCAAAATAGCAACATTTGCTACAGGAATTGGGAGCTCTAGAACTTGGAGTGAGGCTTGGCAAATTCTGACATTGGACCCAATTCCAAATCAGAAGATTCTGTAGTTAAAATTGTTTGAAAGAATTGAAGAATTTCTGATGGAAGAATACCACAAGTTACAATTCTGTGAGTGAGAATACTTAGAAATAAAGAAAAGAACATGAGGATAGTGGGAAAAAAAAGTATGGAAATACAAAACAAAGACTGGAAAATACCCCCAGACCAGGCACAAGATGAGATGTGTTAGACTAGTGGTCATAACGTTGAAAGGGCAGAAAAAACATTGTCTTCTAGAAAAACAAAGTAAACCTTGCAAAATCTTATAAAGCTCCTAATATCTTGTTGTGATAATGGGAAATAAAGCCCTTTTGGCAAAATCTCCACAACAGATGCATCTGAAAAGCATCTAATATCTGATTGTGGAAGTGAAGGGAAACAGTTTCCAACTTCTCTGGCACCAAATCTAATAAGGTGTGTCTTTTGGGAGGTTATTCAGTAGTTCAATGAAAAGTCTAAGAGCTCTGCAAGCTGCAGAGTATTGGCTTCTAGCAGTTGGGGAAGAGGGGTGTCAAAGAAATGTCTCAGTGGCTGAATTTAAAGAAGTTTTGCTTGGAAACAACTTCATATTGTTGCTTAGAAAAAAAATTCATATGGAATTGAATACCTCAATTGCAGAGTTCATGAACAAGTTCTGAAGGGAAGGAATCATGGCAAGTCCATAGTAGACAGTCTGAAGTGTAATTTTTATATTCAGGTGTCAGCCTTGAGCCCTCCACTGAAACCTATCCATAAGCTTTTGTCTATTTTAATAATATTTAATGTGTATTTTTTTCATTTTTCTCATGTTAATAATGGTCTGATTTGACTAAACATTATTTGGTGAATCAGCTGATTTCTACACTGATCAGCTAAGTAATGTTAATCTAGTCTCTCTGAGATTATAAGAATGACTAGAAACAGCTTCAGTAAAAAACCAAGAAAATATCAGAAAAGCAAAATTTCTTATTTTATAGAACAAAGTAGGGCAGTCTGGGGTAGAAGCATATGACAAGTTGTATGCCTTTGGAAAGTACAGTTCTGCTAGCTAAGGAAAAATTTTACTTTTTCTAAGTAACATGATAATTTTAGTGAGCTTCCGTACTAGGTAGAAGGATATTGGACATTAGCTAAACTATGATCAAGAAGAGTCTTATTTTCTTTTGTTACCACTGATGGTTTGTTTCAGAAAAGCAATTTTTCTTTGTATTGATAAAGACCTGTATCATAAGGAACAGTTAATGGTGTTGCTGGAGCTAAAATATCAATCGTTCATTTTACTGGGATACTAGCAGAAAAAGGAGTCACTGCTGATCATTTTTGTCAGTGAATACAATTTTGCAGAATATGCTTAAAAACTGATTATAACATCACAAAAGGATGAAGGATATAACTCAGAACTTGGTGGACTGACCATTCTGACTGTCGCTTCTGTAAAATAAAATATTTTGTAATAAAAAAATCCTGTAAGTACAATTGTTTTTGTCATTGTAAAAAGCTATAATGTAGAAATGTATCTTCATAATTTTAAAGCATGGCTAAAGGGTATTAAGATGAAGCAGAGGCCATGAAAGAATTAATTAAAGCAGCCAGTGTAGTAATGATCTTCAGGAAATACTTCATTGGTCAACCAAGAAACTTGGCAAAAACAGCTTAAAGGAAACAGCGAAAAGGTGGAATGCTGTTTGAGGATCAATTAATGCAGTTGTTACATTGCAGAAACCAGATTATGCTTCTTTGTCTTGAAGAAATTTGCAAAAGGAGTACAAAGATAGTTTTAATGTTCCTCTTTTTTTACCAAAACTGTGTTCTTATCTAAACCAGATAAGCAGTATACCAAAAAAATATTTTACTTGCATGGTAAACATAAAAGCATGAAATATACCCAACAGAACCACTAACACGCATAGATTAGGAGGATGCTCACAAACATATATTAAAGAAAGGCTGGAGGATTACTGAAAGGATGGGTTTCTCATGAAAGTAAAGCTGCCAGCAGAATGCAGAAGTCTCACCTGTGACCTTTCATACCTTATTGCTTCCCCTTGCTTTTGCTGTATACCTAGGCATGAGTGTGGCAGACTTTCAGCAGAGGAAATTTAGCAATACCTAGGTCTTATTTTTGCATGGAAGAAATGCCTTCTCATTATATGAATTTTATAGTTAGTTCAAATGAAGAACTTCTCACTCCTGGAGGACAGAGACCATCTTCTTTACTTGACCATGGCACGGTATAGCAAATATTTTCAGATTTTTTTGAGTGGACTGTGCTTATCTTTCAAAGGAGGTCAAGGAAAAAGAGGCTTAGGAGGGAGACTTAAAATATGTAATTCTAGTGACTCATACAGAGGGTCATTGGAAAGAATCTGTATATGATTTATAGACTTCTAAATTTTCCTGTTTAGTATCACATATATTTCTCTTCTGTGTATTGTATTTCCTGTATTTGCATTTGAGATACCTGTTTTAAACCGTGATTTGCTTCTCCTTTCTCTTACAACAAACAAATAAAAAAGACAAATAAGTGCAATGAATGTGATCATAATTTTATTAAATTAAAATTGGAGTACTATTCTCTTCATTTCAGTCTGTAACCACACTATGTCCAGCTCATTATTTTTGCTCATTTATTAGGAATACTAATGTGAAACTTTTTGCAGTCATGTGGCTGGAGGAAAACTGGCAGTGATTTAAGACAGAAAACCTTGAAGTAGTTATATGGAAAAAAACCCTAAGTCTGTAAACCAGATTGCTTTGTATGTTCTCTGGCTTCTTTGTGCTATTAGGCAGCTCAAAGAGGACAGAATCTTGCCCCTATAAAAAAACAGGTGAAAAAATCTGTTTGTACATAGTTTCGTGTGTCACCTTTAAGCAAACCATACCACTTGCTGCCCTGTGATAAAATACACGCTCTAAGGAATGGGGAGGACAGAGTTCATTAAGCTTTACCAATCTCTAACTGATGCAAGCTAGTTCATGCTTGGACCAGCTGACAGTGGTTTCAAATCAGTATTCAGCACTGAGAATATGTAAGAATTTCCTTGATGTGTCTTTCCTCTTTATACAGCCTCAAACATCACTTTGGCTACAGGAAAGATTTTGGTCTTAACAGCAGTGGAAATACACAAGAATTTTCCATCCTCGTGATAGGAAGTGTGAGCCCACTGTGAACGTTTCATCACATAGGAAAGCACTTTATGTAGTACACCCATTGATAGTAGTTTATGTTCGTAGAAAAATAGTGCCTTAATGAGATTTAAGGTGAAATGGAAAAAAAAAAAAATGTGTGTGCGTATATCATCATGGAGCTCATTGCTTGACATTACAGTGATAAATATAGTCCATCTGCTCCCTCCTCCCTGAGTCTCAGTTTACTAGTTTGCCTTTTTCTCAACTTCTAACAGGTGAGGAATGATCTGACTGGTGTCCTGTATGGTGAAGACATCGAGATTTCAGATACTGAGAGTTTCTCCAATGATCCTTGCACAAGTGTAAAGAAGCTTAAGGTATGTGCTGCTGATTGAGGAATAAAGAGAAAGTGGTGAATATGGCATGGCATTTGATTTAATATTTTTTTTCCTATGAAGAAGGCTAATGAGACAAAGTTTGCATAAGAATGATATACTACTATACTCCATTGCATAATAAGGTCAACAAATGGCATTTCAGGGCCTAGTCCTGCTTAAGTCAATGAATTCCTATGCATATAGTAAGTATTTTTATAATTCCCAATAGGAACGGTAAGTAAAGCAAGTTGTTGCTGGCTCAGAGTTTGTACCTAAAGCACCAGTCTTAGTGATGTATGTGTGAAAGCTCTTGAGGTTTGGAACCGAAACCCCTTTAAAGTAAATTATCATGTAGCAAAAGCACTGAGCGTCTTTCCATTAGCATCATTACATATTTTAGATTGAATTCTTTGCTTATATCATCTGCATTATTTCATATGAATCATAGGGGAAAAAACAGGAAAATAAATTTGATAACAGAATAATTTACCATCCTTCTTTTATTATAATGATTTATTAGGTTCCTGGCATCTCATAAAATTAAAACTATATTTTAGTATTACCATGCAGTGCAACCAACAATAAAGTAGACATGGGAGATATGAAGGTTAAACTGCATATGAACATGAGAAAATGATTGAAAAGCAAGAGAAAGCACTTTTAAATGGTGAAGATCACATAATTAGCAGCATCAAATATGTATGACACACAATCAAAGCCACAATCCGGCAAATACTTTAAGATTTTTAAATCAGGTTCAAAAAAACTTAACAAATTGAATGTTATTAAAAAAATAAAATTTAAGCAAGGATGTCGACCCATATGACTAGAGCTAACTGGAAAAGGTCTGAAGCATGGTAAACTAAGTGTGCTTTATTCTTCTCACAGTGTAGAGATGCAAGGCTGAATGTCTAAAGTATAAATACGTAAAGACTATGTTCATGGGAAGCCATTTATGTCTGTCCAGTCTAAGCCAGTTTGCATTTCCTGTTTGGGCTTGAAACAACTCCAGTGTGTACTATCAGTAGAGTCCATATTTTTGACAAGGTCTTTAACCCCTGGCATCAGAAAAACAACAATTCTGAAGGCAGAGCTATCTAAACCAATGGATGATGTAATAAGAAGAAATGCATATAAGCATGTATTTAGGCTGAAGGTTAGAAGAAGCAATGAGATTCTAGCCTTCCTGTATATCAACAATATTGAACAGGGAGACCAGAAGACCCTAACAAACAATATATTAAAGTTATTGCTTGGTCTTTTCTTCAAAACAAATTACTACAACAATAAGTAAGCAAATATCTAGCCAATCACTTATTCTTGACAGCAATTTAAGGTTACTTGTCTTTAGGTGCACGTCATGCACAACTTAGCTATCCAATTCTAAAATTGTTCATTATTTCCTTCAAGATGTAAACCTAATATGGGTAAACTGGCATCTGCTTACTGTACTTTTGATTCAAACAGACATTAAATATATTTTATTTTTGTAAATACAGTTTAAATTAATGAAGTCAATGATTATGCAACACAAAATAGAAATATCTGATATGGTCGGCAGAAATTTATGTTTCATATTTTTCCCAGCAAAGCTTTAATTTTTACTGCATTCACTCCAGCCTCTTTGAATCACAGTTGTAAAGTAAATTCAGGCTTAAGGCTATCTTTAAAACTCATTTTTGTGTTCATAGAAAGGCATGTTGGAGGATATGCATTTGTACATCAACTTAAATGTTTAAAAATTCTAAGCATGCGTAGGCAAATTGTATGAGCAGTGACGCTTCTGTTTCCAACTTTCTTGTATCTTGCACATAGGACAAAAAAATTGCAACACATAAATTCCAATTCAATGAAATTCAGTTTCCATCTGATTTCACAAATACAGTAGGTGTTTTGGATAGTGACCCAACACGATCCCTCATTCTAAGAGTGAATTTAATTAACTTTTAGAATTTTGGGCCATGAACAAGTTTGGATGCAGCCTCAATCTAGGTGAGTGACATGCACACTAGCACAGACATCAGCAAGCTTTGACAGCATGTTATGAGGGTGGGAGCTGACAACCTTTAGTTCACCTTCATCAGTGGTTCCATCGCTAAGGTCAGAGGCTTGTCTAATAGTTCTTCAAGTGGACAACCAGTCATTTAGAAGGCAGAACGTATGGATACCTCACTGACGAAGTTACCCAGGTTTGAGTAGATTTACTGATAATGTCTTGATGGTCAGATACATGGCAGAGAATAAGACAAAGTATCTGAGCTATTCAATTTAGATATTTCATAAAGAGCCTGCCAAGACATTGACTTTTCCTGGCAGATGAGATATTGTAGCAATCCTTCTCTGGAAAGCTGTATAATACAACATTGTGGTGTTATTCATTAGAAATGAGACAGATTAAAATCTGATCACAGAAGGAAAGCTCTGCAGGCTGAAAAAAAATAGCTGCCTATTCCAGCATAATGCGTATCACTCAAAAACTCTGAAAAGGCTAAAGAGTGCCTCATATCTGAGGCTTTTAGAAATGGCAGTGGAGGGGAGAAGTTGTTCTTCATCCCTCAGTGGAGCATCTTAGATGTTTTGATCCTCACTGTCTTCAGGTTTTATATTACTCAGCTGCCAGTAGTACCAAAGACACTTTAGGGGATGAATAATATCCTCACCTATAAGAAAGAAAGAAGAGAGAAAGAGAATAATTCATTTTTGAGGCTATAGTCTTCATTTATAAAACATGTTTTAATGGACAGTCTGCCACAACTGTGGGTAAATGAAATGTAACTGTTCTTCATTTCTTGTTTGAAGTTTAGTCCATGTGCGAACATACGTATTGCTTACCGAGGGGCAAAGCTTAAATGCTGATATTGCTACTCTAATCTCTGAAAAGAGTAAATATGACAGCTCACCATCTGGCAAATGGGCTAAACATCGGTCTTTTTATCTAAGTGCAGTTTTTGGGAGTTGCCTTCCCCCTGGGATGTTTTTAATCATCTCATAGATCACCTGCCTAGTTCCATGAATTAAAAACTCTTCTGTCAAATACGCTTTGGCTCTGTGCAAGCAATTTACAGCTCTGTGAGAAAGGAAGAGTACTTGACACTTGCTGGGATCCAGTGGGTGACTTTGATCCCTACAAGAGAGTTACACTGTGTTAACTTGCATCGGTCCCATGAGGAAATCATACTGGTTGATAGTCAGTGATTGAAGGGAGGAAAAAATTTTATCCCAGGAAGTATCTGATGTATCTCTTTGCATGAGACTACAATATGGACGTATACCCTGACCCACAAGTGCTGACATGAATCCGGCTTTGATAAACTTCAGTGCAGACTTCATTGTCCATCCAAATGAAATCTCTGCAAGGGATTTGAGCTATGTCCAGTTGAATGAATTTGAGATGTCAGTGTTTTTTATGCAGGACAGAGCCAGCAGACCCAAGCCTGGCATCAAACGGATCTAAGCCTGTTTACTGTATTAAATGCAATTCTTCAGGAACAAATTTGGGAAAAATATGGAAGGGGGTGCAAAAAGCGGAGTTGGGGAGATAGAGACTTACTGAACATTGTGTCATTGCGCAAAGGAAAAATGTTATGCGTGGAAGAGGAAAAGTTGTTGTATGGACTTCCCTAAATTAATTCCTTCCGCATGTGTTCTAACATACAACTCTTTGCTTACATGCACAGCATCTCACTGCATTGTGTTGATATCTGTGTGGTTATAAACAGGAGGAATCTTTTATGATAAAATCTAACCAACTAGAACTATATATTATGTTCCTTATGATGGAACTTTATGAAGCTGGACAAAGAAAAAGATACTCAGGCATACATTTACTGTCAGCTTGACTCTGTGATCCCTTGCTCTCCACTGAACCCAGCAACATCCCTGTCTAATTCTGGATCTTCAACCCAGTCTGAAGTTCCTTGCTTACTCAGTGCTGTGCTGCTTCTCTGATTTCTTATCTCCCTCTGAATACCTTTGTCTAGCCTGTAGTTCCATTTTCTTCTGGATTTACTTTCTGAGATTGCATTTGTCCTAACAGTAATTATTTGTCAAGCTTATTACTTTGCCATACGCGTGAAAAGTACTAACTGTCCCTCCCAAACTCCTTATTCAATAACGGTATCAAACCTACTGCTACTTCGCCAGGTCTTTGCTCCATCTTTGCCTAAAAAGTGTAAGTACTCATTACCTAAATTCCTTATGGGATCTGTCTGTCATTCCCATGTGCCCTTTTTTGTCTCACTGGATCCTATTTCCAGTCACTTTATTTACGGACTCTCAGCTTTATCTTCTTGGATCTATCTCTGGCCAGTATTGAGCATAAGTGAATTGTGATTTTTTGCCACCCCTCAAAGGGTTAATACTTGGACAAATGTAGGGGAGAACTGGGGATTCATATTTCTGCCAGAGAACCTCCTTTTTTTAGCATATTGCACGTAAAAAGACGTGGAAAAGAATATTATTAAGGTTATTGAGTCTTTGGGAAAAAATCAGAATTTAACTTTCATTCGCTGTAGTCTTCAATGACACAATACTTGAAATGGAGGACTCATGACTGACTGATTCTTTAACGGGGGTAACAGAACATTTCTTTTGATCTTCTTCATCAGTTTGTGGTTGGATACCATCCAAATCTTTTAATGAATAGAGACATGTTAGTGTCCTCGCTTGTAGTGAGTGCTTCAAACAAAGTAATTTATGTGTTAACATGGAAGCTCAATAATTTAGGCAAAAGAACATTTGAGTATTGTGTCTTGGCTTGATCATACATCCAAAGGATGACAGAACATCAGGGATCATCAAGTTCTAGAGCCATAGCTGACCTTTGAACTCGTTTAGTGAAGCTTTCTAGTTGAGCATCAGGGATTTTCAAGAACTTGGTTTGGATATGGTTCTCACACTTCGGAGATTTCCTGATCTGGCATTGGAATCTCAGCCCATCCTGGAAGTGGAGATTCCTGCCTGACAGAAAATTCAACTTCCCTGAAATCCTTAGTCTGATATTGAGATGCACTATACTTCTTGTAGTGCTTTACAGTACAAGAAGGGTCATTGTGGGTAATGTACTCTGGGTTTTGTGATAATCAGTTGGAAACAACATCCTAAGGCATGGAACCACACACCACAGACACTACAGCTGTTGCACAGCCAGCAGGCATTATTCTCTATACCCTGCCTACAGTCTCTACTGCTCATAAACTATGAGGCCACACATCTTCTGGTGGGTTTTTTGTTGGTTTTTTTTTGTTGTTGTTGTTTTTTAATTGGTTCTTATCATGTTATAAAATTAAAAGGAATTCATTAAATTTTGAGTTTAATAATTATGTGCTGTGCCATTTTATTTTTTAACAAAACTTTGCTACTCTTTTTTCAAATATTACATCTGAAGTTTTATATTCAGAGAGGTCAAGTGATTCAGAGTCGGAGTTCCAAGAGTGACCAAAATTATTTTAAGATGTGAAAAACAGAAATAATAGGTGAGAGGGATTTTTGCTGCATAATTTCTAAATCTATTTGTTGTCCTTACAAAAACTGTAATACTATTGCTGTAGTTTGTGTAATTTGTTTCTTTATTTTTATGTGACCTGTTAGATTTATTTAAAAAGAATCTAATCTACTTCAGTAAGATTTACATAACTTTATCAATCTGCAACTAAATATAAAAACAAGACAAAAATAAAGACAAGCAGATTTCCTGAAAATGGACAGCTTCAGAATGAGCAAAGCATATTATGTTCTTGTGACTTATCCATGCTGAGTGATACTAATTTCATGCATTTAATTGCAGAAGCATTCTAGTATCTTTTTGCTCTGTCCATCACAATATTTTCTGGTGAACAGGAAATAAACATTGAAATTACCTAAACTGAAAATTTTTGATAAATTGATTTAATTAAAACTGAATTATTTTTTTTTTGCTACTGAAATTCACACTGAATTATCTGTTTCTTTTTTCCTTGGAGAGGCAAAGAGCTGTTAGTAATTCTAACCAAGTGTTTTATAAAAGAAATGAAAAATCAGATTTGCTCAAGCTTTTGTGAGAACTCGGCTTTTTGTGATATAAAAGGTAATATTAAGTCATAAGCAGCTGTCTGTTCTATGTTATATAGATGTTAGCAGCAGTTTTTCACAGGAGAAAACTGTTAACGCTGGTCCTTAAGAAATATTTTCTTGCATATGCTCCTGAGTTTAGGAATATTTTCTAAATATATTTCTAAGTATGAAAGTAAAATGATCTCTGCTGACTTCAGTCATAGATGCTTGAAGTGTGATGACTTTCTTAATGTGTGGAGGTGGGAGGGAGGAGGAGAGGAGGGATTGACAATGTGTTATGGTGACTGTAGAGAAGATGTTGTACGAGTAAAACCTTTAAAAATTACTAAAATGGGCATAATATCAAGGCATTTTATTTCACTTACAAATTTTCAGTCTCTCAACTTTACAGCATTAGGTCATGTAAGCAGTGAAAAACATATTTTCAGCTGGGTTTAACAAGCAAGATTTTAAAATAAATCTTGCAAAGTATCAAAATAATATTTGATATTTTAGTGTTATTGAGTAGTAATATTTGACAAGATAAACAGTTTTATTCTTGTTAGTGCTACTGCTTAATAATTTTCTTCAAACACCTCAGCGGCTTTCTCTTGCAGTATTTCAATTTTATAAAGGTATAGAAAAATGGAGTAGTTCTGATTTAATTTTGCTGTCTGCAGCTGTAATTTGTGCTAACTCTCTACACAATTTGAATGGCCAACTGAAGTGGTTTCTGGAAAGGCTGTGACTGTGTTTAACTGCCATGTATTTTATTCAATCTGCAGGGTAATGATGTTCGAATAATCCTTGGCCAGTTTGATGAGGAAATGGCTGTGAAAGTTTTCTGCTGTGTAAGTAAATATATTTAATTGCGTATCAGAATAAAGAATGTGTTACATTTGAATGTAAAGTAATTCGAGCATGAGCATTTCCTCATGGGGTTCAGTTATGTCAAGATTTATATCCTAAAGAGAGATTGCACATGCTTAGCTGCATTTCTGTTTCAGTAAAATACTTCGTACTTGACTGAAGTGGAATTTAGGCATGGAGTGCACAGTTAGCTTCTTCTTACTGCTTTCCTGTAGTGGAATTATATGCCAAATCAAGCTTGAGCATTTCTCTTCATGTCAGATCCAGTGGAACACTTGTATATTTAGCAGCAGATACAGAAAACTGTAAGATCTGAATCTTGTCCAGGAGTTGTGTTCTGGTGGTAATGTCTGCATTATATGGTTTTGCATGCTTCGCTTTGAAAGAGTAAGAAATTCAAGCTCTTCCTATACATGCTAACTAAGCAACCTTAAATAGTTTCTGCTACTCAAAATGTTGCTAATTGTACAGTTGTCATTCACTTCTGACTGCTGTACGTTTTACATGTTTTACATGTTTTGTAAAAAAAAAATATTTTTTGAATTAAAAAAAATACAGTAAGACCAGCATACATAAAATTCTCTATCCTACTATTTGTTTGTGTGTGAATGTCCTGCAAACATGCATAGCGTGGTTGCCATTGAAAGTAGCAGGATTAAAATGTAGCTCTTTATTTGTACCTAAAAAAAAAAAAAAAAAAAAAAAAATTCCAAACAGGCAGATTTTAGTGGCCTAAATTTTGTACTGGCATCAAATTCTTAGTCTAAATAACCAGATTAATCCTGTATGAGCCAAGAACACAATAAATATAATGGAAAAGCAATAATGATGGCATCTAAATTTCAGAGGTTGTTCTTTAGTGTTCACTTAGAGACAGTTGCCTATCCAAGCAAAGAAGGGAAAGGCAGAAGTTCAAAATCTGAGCGCTACATGTGCCTCAGACACATGTTGGCTCATACTCAGCAGCTGTCCTAGTTGCTGGCAAAATTTGGAAAGGAGATTGTAGAATATATTTGGAAGGAACAAAATCTGTTTGCATCCAAACGGAAAAGGAAAGTATTATTTTCTTTTTCATTCTTCTCATCTGTGATAGGTCTTTGCATATAGATCTTTTTGTTCCAGCATTTAAATTGGATTGACAAAGATAATCTCCCATTTTTCCATTCCTGGAAGAAAGAATTGTCCTTCCGCAGCCCAGCTCCTCCTCTGATCTCTTGCGGTTGGGCTGCATTTCCCCAGCTGAGGGGTCCCAATCGGAACTTTCTTCCAGCCGAACATTAGACAAGAGATTGGCTTTACTTACTTATCTAGTTGCCTTCCTTTACAATTATTTTCCAAATCTGTGTGCATTTGAGGGCACTGAAGAAGTCCTTGGAGGGGCAGAGTGTCCTCTTGTCTGCACCACCCTGGTCTGAAGGGTTTTGGATGTGAGATGTCTCTCTCACATGGACGCCCACTGGAGCTTTCTGTGGCAATGTTTTAGTACTAACATGGGAAGTGTGTGTAACTCAGAAAGGTTTGAAGGGTGAGGGCTGCTTCAAAAGTACATTAGTGTCAAAAATAGTAAGGTGGATTTTTCTGGAGCCTGGAGAAATCTGAGAGATCATGTATAATATAGGCTTGTATAAATGTATGTATATGAGAGTTTCAGCAGGAGACTGAATGCAAAGGAGGGCAGTTCAAAGTAGGTCATTTATATATTAATGCACTACAATATGTCAGTAAGCTTGTTATTAGTCATAAAATGTATTGTTGACTCATGCACTCCTACAGCTATGTGTCTAAGAGTACAATAATTTAGATATGCCAAGTTTTTTAACCCACTTCTCCAGGTGTATCTTCAGACAGGTTTTACTTGTGATTCCATTATATCTAGCAGGGTGTCTGAAATCAGCCAGAGAAAGGCTTTGAGTTTGTTAACGGAAGATGCTGTTGTACTACTGCAAGATTATTTTTTTTTTCTTCTGATTGTGGTTATAACCAGAATTTTATTTGCTAATGATTTATGTAGGTGGGAAAATCTTTAAAGTCTTCCTCAATTTTCTGTCTGGATTCAACAATCATGTGTTGTGAGGTGTCCTCAGGATATCCATCAGAGTTTATATAGAATCATAGAATAATTCAGATTAGAAAAGACCTTTAAGATCATCGAGTCCAACTATTAACCTAACACTGCCAAGTCCACCATTAAACCATGTCCCTAAGTGCCACATCTACAAGTCTTTTAAATACCTCCAGGGGTGGTGACTCAACCACTTCCCTGGGCAGCATGTTCCAATGCCCGAGAACCCTTTTGGTGAAGAAATTTTTCCTAATATTCAATCTAAACCTCCCCTGGCACAATTTGAAGCCATTTTTTCTTGTTTGTCACTTGTTACTTGGAAGAAGAGATTAACACCCATCTTGCTACAACCTCCTTTCAGGCAGTTGTAGGGAGCAATGTCTCCCCTCAGCCGCCCTTTCTCCAGACTAAAAAACCCCAGTTCCCTCAGCCGCTCCTCATCAGATTTGTGCTCCGGACCCTTCACCAGTTTCATTGCTCTTCTTTGGACACAGTATGCTCATTTTCATTTTGCCTGGCTATTTCTTCCCCCTCCCCGCAGAACACACACACACAAAAGATGCAGGGCACATAACTCAAAGATAAATGGACTAAAAGTCAGTCTAATTCAGTACCAAACTTTAAAAATGTGACAGGGCTAATTCAAGACAAAGTGAATGTTAGGAGATGTTTCCTACAATGATTTAAATAAGCTTAAGTATTCATTTAACACTAGTGTCAAAAACACTTAGCGATTTTAATTCTATGGGAAATCTTAGCTTTCTAATGTTTTCAGCTCAGTGGGATGAATACGATATTTTTCATGCATAGAAATTAGGGTATTTTGGTCGAAACTTAACACTTCAACGATCAAAATGGTCAACTGTGCTGGATAGACATCATTTTTCATTTGAAATTGAATTAACATGAAATTGCAACTTCCCAATGACAACGTCAGTTCTGCAGAAAATTTTATTTAAAAAAGATTGTTAGTGGGAAATTTTCCAACAAATTATCTTGAAGCCATAGAGATAAAGCAGCATAATCATGCACACATCAAGACTGACATAGCTGAGAACAATTATCTGTCTGAAGACAATTAAAGAAGATGACTATTATGCATAGGTCACTGCATGAGATTTAGGTGGCTCTTTTACTAAACATTTAATAATAAATAAAGCCAGACTTAATCAACACAGTTGATATGAAAGGAATGGACCCTATTCTCTTTGAGCTGATAAAGCTTTACGACTGAGTCTCTGTTTTGGAATTAAAGGCACTGTTGGTTTCTAATGACAGATGGAGGTTCATTGCAATTCAGAAGTTTACAGGCATTCTTGTAGGGGTGGGCTATAGGATGTGTCCATGCTGACATGATGGAACCATAATGGAAATTCAGTGGGGATAGGGTTTTTCAGGCCCTTTTAAACAAACTGCCAGTAATTGTTTACTACACTTAGAAATATCTCTTACAGAAATTTCTTTGCTGTAAATAAGCATCTCTTTATGGATACAAACCAGAATGAAAAGTTTAAAAAATAAAATAAAATTCAGTCTCACAAGGGCAAAAAATGTCCAGGATGGTTTCCTGGCTGCTTGACAGCAACTCAGGGCTTTTCAGCCTAGGTAGGACATGTGGGAAAGATTAGGGAAGACATATGACTGTTCTAATGGTACAAAGCATTTGTTAACCTTCTTTGCCTTGCTCTTGTGTGCCAACAAATCTTCCTTTTAGAAGCTATAACCTGTTAAGAAGTGGTCTGTGTGCATTCAAACAATTCAAGAAAGATCTACATATTTCAAGGAAATATATCTTTTAGGCATCAAGGTCATCTCCATTTAGCAGAATCAACAGGGAGGAAATGGCGGCAAAAAGCATTATTTCGAAATATGTCTTCTGGCACACTGAAATGCCTGAACACTAACAACTGTGCTGTCACTAGAAAAATGACTACATGGTCATGGTGCTCCGCTTTGGAGGAGATGATTTGACTCCTTCTTTTGTCTTCCCCAGACAACCCTTCAGATCCTATCATTTCACCATATCTCGAATGAAGAGCTGCCAGCTCTTAAGTGTTGTTGTTTTTTAAAAACTAATTCTTGCAAGAATGTGCAAGTTTCAGTCCAGCCTTTTTGGGAATGATCCCTTGTTACCAGTATGGAATTCCTGGCTATTTTGAAACTTTCCATTTTCAGCCCATATCCCAGGACATTTACAGATTGTTCAGGAAACAGGCTCAGGTGCTTATAGAAACTGAAAATTTCCAATAGCTCCAATTTCAGAAAAGTTCACAGCCAAGACTTTCTTGCAACACATGATTTGATACTTTATAGAGCAAGGGAAGCTACAGAAGATTGTCCTTCTCTGAAACCACTATTTTGTGTCAACTTGTGTCCTCAGTGATTTGAAAACTGTCAGATAAAAGACACTATACCAATGAAAGGTCTTGAATGACCTAATTGTGTAATGGAAACTCTTTTAGACATCAGGAGGTATTGCAAGATGGGACTGCTGTTTTACTCGCAAGTGGACCTGGGATGCAATGTCATCATAGCAGGAGTGGAGATGGGCAGGAGGGCAAAAGCAGATGGAATTCTGCTTAGAATTAATGAGCGAGAGAGAGACAATTTATGTGGATTGTGAAATAAGTAAGATATGAGACGCAAGGCACTGGGTTTCAGACAGGAGCACTTTCAAGCAACGTTGTATACAAATGCATGAAATTTGATTTTGGCTGAACAAAAGCTCCTGCAACCAGGGGTCAAACAAATCTGCTTTGTGCACAATACATTTATGAACTGTGTTGGCCTATATATAGCCTTCAGGTATAATAGCCTTCGCAGATTTAAAGCCTAATTTTAATTTGGGTATTAATGTATTTAGGTGGCTGCCCTATTTCACATTTTTTGCCATTCATCTTTATTTATCTGGTAGGTTTCTGGTGTGATCTTTGGGATACTTTTCAGAATGGTTGTGTTCTGAATGACTAATATGTCCTGTTTGCATTCTCACATTTTCCTCCTTCTGTAACATTTTCTGTGAAGATGTAGCAGTTTTCCAGTTAAGAGCTCTAAGGCTGCACCACGTATTTCTAAAAATGGGAATTTTTATCTTATGTCTTGTATCTCCAGTATTGCTTATATTGGGAGCCAAAGAAGCATGAAACCTGCTGTTTTGAAATGGAGTCTGACTGAAATGTCAAAAGAAAAATATCTAGTTACAAGACAGTGAGAGAAACATCAGAGATAAAATTTACCGATTTTATCCTAGAACACTCCTTGCAATGGAATACACTATCTGTTGTGAATATATCAGCTCCTAGGCCCAACAGCATATGTGCCTGACTAATAAAGCATTTCTGTTTCCTGTTGTATGTATCTGCTACGTATTGAAAAGAGATAACCAGCATCTCAGTATCTTGGAGCAGAGTGGGCTGTATTCAGTATTCAAATAATAGGAAATTCCACCTGTAGAAATTTCTTTCTTAAAAAGAAGAAATCACGGAGATTTGCTTGCTTTATCGATTTACTGTTGATGCATGCTGCCTGTGGTCTCTGTTTTAGCAGTCACTTAGTTCATATTTGCAACATTGTGATTTGATGCTGCCTAGGATCCAAGTTTTCTTAATTAAACTTATCCTGTTTCATGGTATCATAGGATGGTATTAGGATGATAACAACTTAGTTTAAATGTGGTAGCATGGTGGTCCCACCACTCATGTAATAGTTGTGTTAGGGAGAATTTTCTGTGCAAACGCTGTGTCTTCTGCCAGTGTTCCTCTTTATCTCCCCTTGTTCTAGAATCCAATATTTTATTTTTCTGTTTCGGAAAAAATGTTCTATTAAAAGAAAAATAGGTTTTAGTAAATTCTCTTCTAATGGCCTGAATTTTAAAGACGGGACTTTTAAAGAAAGGAGTCTTAATTATGAGCTACTAATTATTCTAAACTATTCAAAATACTTGTGTATCCTTCAGTTACACAATAATTTCATTAATAATGGAAAAAATGTGAAAAGAAAGCAATTACTTTTATGTCCAATATGTCTATTACAATATCTATTACCTTTTCTATTTTTCTTTCTTTGTAGGCTTATGATGAAGAAATGTATGGCAGCAAGTATCAATGGATTATTCCAGGGTGGTATGAAAACCTTTGGTGGGAATCCTGGATTAATTCCTCACAATGTCTCAGCAAAAATCTTCTTGCAGCCATGGAAGGTTATATTGGAGTGGATTTTGAGCCTCTCAGCTCAAAAGTGACAAAGACCATCTCAGGAAGGGTTAGTATTTTTCCTTCATCTATTTTATTACACCATCAGTTGTCTCAGAAGTGTCTTGACACAGCAAAGCACCGAGGAGGGAGGTGAAGCTAGAGGGTTCCTCTACATAGAGAGCTGGCAGTCATCATGGTTAGTCTCATCCTTCCACTGGTTTGCAATTTTAAAATATTTGGAAATAAATTCCAATTCTCTACAGGGTAAGGAAGCAGTAAAGTCCCTTGCCTCAAATCTGTTCTCTTTCCCTGGTATGAACATTACAAGTTAAATGTACAGTAAAGCTGGAATTGCAGTCAGCAGCATCATGTGCTGTGTCATGTCAGGTTAAATTGTTGAGTGCAGAAACAGCAAACTTTTATGTTTAAACCTAATCCTGAAAATGTTTAATTTCATTGCTGATTTTTGTGTCTCAGAACTGTGGGGGAGGCAGGCAGGGGTTATTTTAAATATGTAAATATGTGGTATTTCCACACATTTAAAGTACATAACATTTTATCACAGAACAAATTCATGCAAGCTCTGGCCAACGAATAAACGTCCCTGGTTTTGCTGCTTTTCATCTTTTTTTCATCTCTCTTTCATGCCTTGCTGAGTGAGCATGCAAGGCAACTTCACGAAAAGGCAACTCATCATAAGATAGCACACCACAAAGAGCATAGTAAAACACAGACAAATTGCCACTCAGCTAATTTCATATTAAGCAAATAGTTGCTCAAGTGAAGGTTATTTGATTTGCATTATTCTATAAAGTGTAATAAGATCATTCATTTGCAGGGATAGAGACTTCCTCTTTGTCTGGTATTATGTCTGACCAGTATGCTGGTACCTTTGTTTGAACTGAAGCCTTTTGTACTAAACCAAAAAAAACCCCGAGAAAGTTGTCCTTCATATAGAGAAGCAGAACAACTGCTTTTCAGCCTGTCTCCTAGGTCTCCCTCCCAGTCTCACCATCAATCTTGTAAGTCAGGTAGCATTTGTTTTTGGAATTATAGTTTCTTTTTTAATTTTTGTTTTGGCAGCTGTTTCTGTATCAGTCATGCATGTCTTTAAATTGGAGGGTGCAGTTCGAGGTGTAGGTTAGGATGCAACTCTGTAAAACGTTAAGTATTGGAGTAAACCTGAAGTTTTTCTCCTCTGCAGACTCCACAGCAATATGAAAGGGAATACAATGCTAAGCGCGGTGATGGGCAATCCAGCAAATTTCATGGTTATGCGTATGATGGAATATGGGTGATTGCCAAGACCCTGCAGCGGGCAATGAAGTATCTGAATGCCACCAACAAGCACCAAAAAATTGAAGATTTTAACTACACGAATCACAAACTTGGCAAAATTTTTCTGGATGCTATGAATGAAACCAACTTCTTTGGAGTAACGGTAAGTCCTAAACAGATACTTGCGTGGAGGAGGGTTGTGATTTTATGTCAGTAGCTGAAGCAAGCATTAAATTTTAAATACTCTTGAAAAAGAAACACATTTTGTATTTCTTGTATCTTCAGAGCTTCCACAGTTCTACTTTATCTTAAAAATTAATGTTGTTGCCTTGAGACTCTTGCTTATTACCTGTCTTCTTATGCCAAGTGATGACACTGTACAGTTCCTAAGTTATCAGATTTTTAAGCATGGATGTCATCTGAAATAACAAGTGAGAGTGGTCTCAAGGGAACCACAAGTGTTGCAAGCCGCAGTGACCATTTCAGTGACTGTTTTAGCAGTTGAGGAGTAGCTAGAATGTGATCTGAAAATGCCTGCTATTTCTCTCCATCATTTCATTTATTTTTGGTAATAGGTATGCTAATGACTCCAACTCCAGTGCCGTACATCCTAGATATTCTTACAACATACTTCAGTTGCCATTTAAGTTTATTTATAATTTGTATTTTTTTCACAGTCAAGTGCAAAGCCTGTTGACTATGACTTAAAAAGAACTGGTCACATGTAGTAATAATAATATCATTCAGTTTTCAATTGCTCCGTTGCAAATACGTAGTAAACTTTTTTTTTTTTTTTTAATTGACATTGCCTCTGGTTTTAGAAGAGTAAAATGGGCAATAGGAGTGTGGCCCTAAAAACTCTTTATTCCTTAATTGCATTTGAGGCAACATCAGTCAGAAGTTAATGGCACATGTGTTCAGGAGGCTGTAGAGCCATACTCCTTCACCAAGAAAGATGAGCAGACTCCTTTTTAGGGGGAATGCTCTTCACAGTTTCCCATAACAGCAAGCAAGGGACTTACAGGGACACGCTTCGTTAAGCATGTACTTGGGCTGCAACATGGGTAGGCAAGGAAATCAGTTTTGAAGAAATATGTATTTCAGTTGTGCGCAGAGGGAGTGCTTTTAGGCACTTCCCTGCAGCAAGAGCACGCAGGAGGCTGGCGTCATTGCTGCCACTGTGCAGTTGCCTGTCAGATTTTGTCCCTATGTTAATTTAAATTGTCTTGGGTATCAATTAACCTCAAAACATGTTGAAGTAGAACTAGGACTGTCATACATGTCACAAATTGGTTCAAGGAGGAAATTCCTATGTATAGACATCAGCAATGAGTACAGGCTCAACTTTTTGGTGTCCTTAATTGCTGAAGAAGCCTATGTTTTGTATCACAGTACAATTGAAGCTAATTTAGGATGTGTAAGTAAAAAACCAATCATATGGCAAGACAATACTAGAATCTAATTTCCTGTTCAATATGAATTTTGCTTTCTTTTTACATTGAATTTGACTGAAGGTTTCTGTAAAAAGAATTGGGTATCCCATTGCATCCATAGCAGGACTGGATCTTTAATAAACCTTTCAGTCAGTAGCAGCTACGAACCAGACTGCAGGGACTCAGACATCTCTGTCTTGAGTTATTCCAAGTACAGTTATCTCTCAAGGTGGTTGAAATTGTATATTGCTATGCAGTTCTCTTTTTTTGGTGTTTTTTGTTCTTTCCCTGTCTTAGCATTTTGCCTGCTGTTTAGTCTTGACAGATGATTATGTATAATTTCATTAGCACTGCTTAATTACCCTTCACTGCTTCCCTCCCTCCCACCAAAAAACCCACAACCCCAAATCCCCCAAAACCAAAAAACAAACCCCCTAAGATTAAGAAGGCTCTTTTTTGTTAGTTTCAGAGACACCAGCAAAACCTCACATATGAACTGCATCCCTTTAGGGAAGGAATGAATCAAAGTTTCACCAACCACATTCGGCCATGTTTACTTACTTTATTCCCCCAGGTATAATGCTTTTTAAGGAAATTACCGCACAATTATTCGCTGCATTTAGTGTTTGTCTGAAGCGCTTTGTAAAACATTTCTCTACCAAGTCATCGTGACAATGCACAGCCAAAATCTGGTATTTGCAAGGGTCATGCTTGTTCCTATAATACATTCGCAGAAATATTTTAATCAGAAAAATATGAAAAGAAAATCTATAGCAGCTACACTTCCTTATGATATAATTGGAACAAACAATACTCAAGTTTTTCGGGTATGAAGAAGGGTTTTATAGCAGATATGAAATGTTTTGCATTGATATGTTCAGAAAGTTGAAGGAATAGATTGATTCTTGCCAGAAATATTTTTAAACTTTTTATTCTTCAGTCTAATTAATAGCTGTAATTTCTGACCTAATTTAAAACTCTCACTGGAACATAAGTTTTACATCTTGGAGTGCCATATCTCATTTTATTTCTTTCCAGAAAAAATATTTTAGTATAAAATTTTTATAATTTATTTTTAAAAACTTATTCTAAATAAGAAAAGGACATTACTTTATTCTAGAGTATCTGTGCCAAACATAAAATGAGTTTCTAAAAAAGAGGTAGTAAAAGGAAGGACCAAGTCTTACCAATATTCAAAACCCCATCCAATGATATAATAAACTATGTTGTTAGTTATTAGGTAAGAGGAGAAGGTAGACAAGAAGCTGTAGACAAGAATCTAAAAAGGCAAAATCTATTAAGAGGCATCTTTCTTTATGCTTTCTGTGAATATGATATAAGCAATACTGTCATGTCATAAATAATAAATCCCTTTACCCAGTTTTCATTTTCTTTGAAATTATTTATAGTTAACAACAAAAAAAAAATTAATCACTGTTGAGTGCTGGTTTTTTTGTGGAATTTTTTAAACAGTTTTAAAAAGACTTGCTGGGAGTGAAGTGTGCTAGTTCCTGATTACACAGAATGTCTTTTTTTTTTTTTTCCTTCTTGGAGACAATATTTAGAAAACAGTTTAGGCTATTGTCTGAGAACTTGACAGGACTAATCCTCTTTTTGTGCATCAGAAGCTCAGTACATAAATGTTGCTTGTTCTAATTCTACTGTCAGAAATCTATTGCTAAGAAAATTATAGCTATTCCTTAAATTCCTGAAGGTTTTGCTCTTTTTCTGGATTTTTTCTCTCGTGGTTCCTTCTGTTATTTTTCCTTCACACTTATCTGACTTATAGTCATGTTAATTGCCATATAATTTTCTCGTATATTTTGAACAGAGAGCAAAGTAACATACTCGGTGCTTTATCAGAAAATAGTAAAACAGTTATCTGCAACACTTTTTCAAAGGTAAAATGGATACTGGTTTACAGGTGCAAAAGGACTATGTAATGAGAAATGCAATATTTCAGACCTGCAGGGATGTTCCTACAGTTTTGTTAATCTGAATATCCTAATTCTGCAGTCAGATCCCCTGACGCTGGCTGTTTTCAAAATGAGTAAGGCACTTTGTGGTTAGAAAGGTCCATCTGCAACAACCAGCTTTCAGGACAGGATTCCTTTTGATTTGTGACTAGTTTGGCTTTCATGGCTTAGATTTTTTCTAATTCCTTGCTTATAAGAGCACTTACTTTTTAATGGGGAAGTTATTAAAACAAAAAATCTCTTAAAGGATTTTGGACTATTTTTTCCACTTAATCCAAATAAAACCAGTTTTGTAAACTGAATGCAACCGTGCCACCTTAATGGTTTATAAACTGCCAGGTGCCTGTTTCCTTGCTAACATATCCTTCTTCTCAAACGGCACACATTCTTTTTGATAACCTAACTGTCAGAAAATGAAAGATAAGAAAAGAAGTACTCGCACAATTTATTTTGACACAGTTTAGATGTCTGAGGAGTCCCCTTATGTAGTTGGTAGAGCCACTGGAAGTAATTTAGAGCTGGAGAATCTACTGAGGTCTCTGTTGAAGTGTTACTACTTTGAATCAATACAGAGTGAAAATGTGATGGGAAACAAAAAATATATATGGGATATCTAAATATATGGATTACAATTATACAGCAGTTTATAGCATACTTCCTATAATATGCCCATCACGTATGTGTGAAAGAACAAGAGAATTTTCCACAGAGCTAGAATAATTCTCCTAAAGCAAGACAGTTTGCCTGAAAGATTAACAAGAAAAAAAAAAATAAAAAAGAAAAATGTCTAACTTTATTTTGTATAATACTACTACCATAGTAGGTTGATAGGGTTGATAATTAGTGAAGAATTAGTGCTGTCTTCTCAGGTTAATGAGTCATATTTAGTGCATACTGAATGAAAAGCCATCTAGAGAAGAGAAGGAATTTGTTTTAGTAATTTTTTTCCCTTCCCCCCCTCCTTTGTAAAGGCTATGGGTGGTTACATAGTACCTTACAACAACAGCAATGTTTATATTTGTTATCAAAAAATGTTGGCTATATTTGGAAAGACATTATATACCATATTTGTTCTCAGTATGTTGAAAGTTTATATTGGTTCCATGGGGTATCCAGGTGGTAGGAAAGCCACAATGTATTGATGGAGAAAAATTTTATTTTTTTAATGCAAAAAAATGACATTAGTTTTAAAAAATACTTCCCTCTAATTTTCTAATCACTTTTGTCACTGATGTGATGTCCTGAACGTTACCAATTCTCCCTGGTTGTTACAGCCTGAAGTCCTGTAACTGTTGCGGTAGGGTTTTCTGCTGCTTGAGTTTATTGCTGTTACTTGTGATTATAAATCAGGTTTCAGAATTTTTAATTTATTTCTCATCCTTATGGCCTTCTATTATTTGTGCATAATGGAAAATGTATTACAGTAGAGGAGAGAGAAAATTAAATACAGTGTTGTCTGTCTTTTTATGCCAACCAGAAACTAGCACAGTAGGATAAAATTCCATCACAGTACCTGCTGCACAATTGAAACCACAGCCATGAAATAGCAAGTCTGTGCCTGGCACCTTGAATTTGAATGGATCCAGTCATGTTTCATAACTGGAAAAATGCTTATTGATATGAAGTTAATTTTCTATCTTGATGCTGATTATTTCTGAAGATTGATTTTAGCAGCTTGCCTCCACTTTCCAGGCTTCAGTAGCCACTGTTGTACCGAAATCTCAGAGATATAGGAGGTGTTAGCAACAGAATAAGAACAGGGAGAAAATATTTATTTCATGTCATCCTGAAAAAATCACATACCCTAAGACTTAAATTAAGGAATACTTTGCTCTTTGGCAGACAATCAAATGGAATTAGCGTAGATTTCAGCAGACTGAATTTATGTTTAATTTGGGGTTCTAACAAACATTTCTGTAGTGGCATTGATAAGTGCAGTTAATTTTGCATGAACAGTTCTGAATAAAGCCTCAAGTGCTACTTATACCTGGAGCAAAATTTTCTTTGTTAGCATGGCTGAGGTAGGGCAGATAGTAAAATTATTGGGGGGAGGGCAGAAATTTTAATCAAGCAACTTCTTGTTAATCTACAATAGTGCTTTAAAAGTACATTTAATTTTATAAAGGGGTGTGTGTGGAGGTTTAGTGTGCAGTGGAATACCTAACACTATAAAGATACCTGTTCCTGAGAAATGCTTTTGAACTTTCCATCAAATTTGACTTGGTTTTAATTATGAGCATTTGACAATTTGCATTTGGCTATTATCCATAATTGGGTGATTTGAGGGAGTCTAGTACGCTAGCAAGATGCATTATCAGGAAAACATATGTATGTATGTGTATATATATGTGTGTGTATGCACACACAGGCATGTGCTTACAACCCCACCTGACTGTTGGCCAGTCTCAGTTTTTTCCACACCTGACCCCACAGTTTATCAATGTGAACCTTGTGTTTCCTCTTGATTTTTCAGAACTTGCTTCCTGGTACAGGGTTTCTTCTGTAGCACAAGAAAGAACAATACTTGGGGACTAGCTGTGTGCAAGACCTCCTGAATCTTTTTATGGTTTTCCTGAACCTTGAACCTCCCTCAGTGGAGATAAACATGGTGAATCTCTTACTTCCTTACTCCCTCCTGACTTCTAGTACATTTTCCAACTCAGATGAGCAACTGAAAGCAGTACAGTGGGTTGGTTAAATAATTTGCTCCTGACATGGCCAGTTCATTTAGTAGACTCTTTAAAATAGCTGCTAAAGTAAGCCATCAGCAATTTTGCATAGGGTCATAAACAATGTTTGCTCATTAGGAAAATTCAGTGCAAATGTCTTCATCTGCCAACGATGCAAAACTGCATACAAAAGGAAATCCTAAATTGTTAAAGTGAGAACTGAGATTAACTGTGACATTTCAAGATTAGCCCTCAAGCTAATCAGCAGCTGACGATATAATAGATACAGTTGGTGGCAAATAAAAAAAGGTTTTAGTCTGAAGTTGCAGAACACTTTTTATTGCATCTCTCATTCTAATAGGTGGATATTTGATGGAAATAAATAAACAACATACATTAACAGAAAAGCTAGTGAAATATTTTCTAAGATCTGGCTAATGTGTCTTAGCTTCCTCTGCTCTATATTTAATTTTGTCTGTATCTAGACAGTGTTTAACATAATACATAATATGCACTAGAAGCTGCTTTTTTGCTGCTTAGGGTACAAAGAGTGGAAGTACCTACAAATAATCAAGAAACAGCTCTGTTGAAGGTGATTGCATTGTCTAAGTGGTGGTGCAGGTTTGTGCTTCACAAAGTAGTTCTCCTTCAAGCTTCTGAAGAAACAAAGCACATTTCAGTAGTTCCACCACCCTGGTTTTTCTGAAGTGTGATTTGTTTTGTAGCTGCCTGCTTCCAAGCCACCTTTGTTTTAACTTTTTGGGGGTTTGTTTTCTCTTTTTCTGTTTTTCTTTTCTGTATTCTAAAGATACTGAAAGAGGGGACAGCCTATACATGCCGGACAAGCAACATAGGAACTCTGCTATCTCTTGCATAAGTTAATTGTTTTTCCTGATCAATAGATGGCATTTTGTGTTCTAGTTAAACAGAAGTACTAGGTAGGTAAGGTGTTCCTTTGTCACCCCTCCAGCATGTAGTAGAAAAAGAAGGAAAAATGATATTTATCTTCTTTCATTGTGATAAAACCCTGTGCCTCACTTCACCAAGTTCTTTTTGACAAGAGATAGGAAATGTTGTTCATGTGCCTGTTGAAAAAGGGTGATACGAGAATATCTTACAGATACTTATGGAGAAGTGACCCTCTGGCAGTAAGCATACCAATGAAATACCATCTCTGAAAAATAATAGAAACCTGTAGTAGCTCTGTCCACCTATACCATGGCTTCAAACCGTGTCCATATCTTATGATCAAAGGCAGATGACACATGACTGTGTATCTCTGGTGATGATCCCATATCAGCAAGATAATGTGCACAACATGCTTCTCCTCCATATACAAGCCCATGGAAAAGAGTTAAGGATTTGCAATATATGCTATAAAAACTGTTTTGACAGAGACTCCTCTGCCATTATAATCCAAAATAAAAATGTGGTGCGAGGTGTGTGGTGTTGACATTGTTGCAAATTTCCAATTTTCTGCTTGTGAAATTTAGCAATTTCTGTCACTGAAACTGCAGCTGTACCCTCCCAAGGAATGACTAGAGCACTGCTGTTAAGGGAGGTGCAGAAGGAAAGTGAAGCATGGTGCAGAAGGAAAAGTCTTAGGTGCTTTAACTGCCCTAGGGCCTGATGCAGTTCTTGATAGCTGTGCTAGCATATAATGTGTCAATTAATACAGTAGCCTAGCAAACAACTGCAGGTTAAAATTATGTCAAGGCTCTTTCAAGTATTGTTGCCTGTAGAGGAAGATTGCTCCTTCCCCAAGAGAGAAATATCTTGAGTGCAGAGGGAACAGATGAAGAGTCAGCAGGGTCTGGGTTCTGGGAGAGGAATTAAATTTATAGCCATTTCCCTACCCACACACACACCTTTTTTAAAGAACAATGAGTCTAGAAAGCAACATTGCAGGAAAAGGTTTATTTAGGAGAATATAATGGGAAAGGAAAAGATTTCCTGGAAGGCTTTCATGTCATCTGCATCACTGAACAGTTCTGAGTTTTCAGTCCCCAGTGCCTCTTGTTCTTCTTCTGATTTGTTTGATAGTGTGTAGAGTTTAATGAACATCTTCTCACCTGACTGTGCTTTTCTTGAAACTGATTTTACTGTCCTTGTTGAAAAGCAGATCACTAACAGATTATACTTGTTTCATAGAAAACAGACGTATATGCATGGGCCATTTGTTTACTAGATGGGCCATGTAAGCGTGTACTAGATGGAGCGTGATGGTCCTGAAGAGCCAGCTAGGCTCTGTTATGGTTAACTGGCAGATGAGGTGTGAATCAAACAAGTACAGACTGGTACAGGCACAGCTGAACCGTGCCTCCAGGTGAGTATTTGCAGATGATGCAACGATGTATAGGTAAAAACCAATCAATCACAGACATTCCAGACTAACAGTGTTTTTCAGTGTTATAATTATTCCTGCATTTGGTGTCACTAAGAGAAGAAAAAAAGATGTATGGCAAAATTAGGGATGCTACTGCTTCTATGTCTCCATTTGAAATGACAAGCAAAGATCTTCCATGAATACTTCCAAGCCCTCTGTGGCTTGGGGATGAAACTCAGCAAACATAGTACAGCCTTCAGCTGCAGCATATTCTCAGTATGCACAGTGGTCAGAGCAGCAAGATTAGTTATCCTGCATCAGCCACAGTCCACAAACTCCTCAGACCTTGCTCTGATTTATCTCCCTTCCCTCCTAGAAGACAGCATGGCAGAAGCACCTCAGTTTACAGTTGAGATGTGAATGCCCTTCAGTCATGACTCAAGAGTTAAAAACCGCTATGATTTTAGAGATAACATATTTTAGAACTGGTATAAAACTGAATTCCTGAGTGCTTGAGGGTATTACAGTTCTTGTTTTATTTTCCATGGGAACAGATGTTAACCCTGCTGCCTTGGGATCCTTCCAGCTCTGATAATTCCATTCTGTGTACCTAAAACTCTCACTGAGATTTCAGACAGATAAGGAAGTTATTATTTACTAGCTTTACACCAGGACTCTTTTGGGACAATAAATGCCATAAAGATGCAAAATTTTAGTGTCAGTATTCTCACTTATTTTAGTATACATTGCATTTTATTATTATTTCACTGTACAGGCAAATTATAGTAAGATTTTACTGGTTTGATCCTGTTCCTGTATCAGTGAGTGGGAAATCGCTTAATTTCATCATGAGCAGGAGAAGGTGCTTACCTAGCAAAGTGCTTTAATAAATAATGTGAGGCTATGACTCGAAATGTTATTCCAAAATCCTTTTTGCTCACAGAAAATTTAGAAGCAACTTCTTCTGAAATGCTTTCTAGAATTAATGAATATATTTTAAGAGTGCTGATCAGTTGAGTGCTGTAAGTTAGTAATAAATGATTAGACACAAGAGCTTGTTCAAGCATATTTGAAGAATGCCTTTAGATAGTGTGCAATGTGGAATTACATGACTCGGGTGTCAACTGTGAGCGATTAAAATAATATGGTGTAGGAATTTAAAAATTAACATCTAATGATGCCTATAAAAGCTGCAACTTCCAATACAGATCACGTAAATCAAAAAAATGCTGAATATTTTAGTGATCATTTATGCTCATTATAAATATTATTTTGGCACAACAATGTAATTCTTAACTTTTTGTCAGATATTTGGGAATATGAAATATGGAAAAAAGATAAAGGGAGAACTCTCAGAGAGTGTACACATAATATTATGAAGGTTGAAGCAATAGGAAGACTCATAAACCAGTTTGTGAAAATCTTAATAATAACTTTCTACTGTTCTTTGAAGAGCTGTTATCATACGAACATGTTTTGCTTTATAATAAATACTGAGAGTTTAGAGAATGATTAAAGCACATAAATGATATATTTCTAAATATCCTGAAATCCTAGATCAGTTTTTAATGAATAAATTATTACGTATAAAATTAGTTCTAACCTGCTTATTTTTATCCTTTACATCACTGATTTGCATACTCTTAAGAAAAGGAATAAAATAAATGAATTTTTATGATAATTTTTGTACCACATTTACAAACATCTGTTGATTTAAGTTAATTGGACAACTCTTCATTGATGAATAGTTGCATGGCAAGCCAATTTCTGTTCTATCTAGGCTACCCATCTGTGGACAATTTTTAAAAGCCTTTAAAAGGAGTCTTGTTTTTAATTCAGTGAAAGTGACCCACATTGATGTTATAAGAATTAGAATTTAGACCGCTGGGAATTTTTGTGTGCACCTAAGAGCAAAATTTTCCCTTGGGGAATATTTTGCAATGTGACATTTTTGCTTTCTAGCCAGCAAAAAAAATTAAACTTTTAAAACTCTATTTTAATTCTCTTCACATTGCAGTACTTCTGAGATTTTGGCTTCACCAATTAACATACTCTCCACTGCTGTTAATCTTTATGACAGCTCAAGGCACAAATATTCCTTAACTTGAATATAGCATTTTGCTGAGTTTGAATCCACCTATAATGTTAAAAATGGTTTTATTAGCTGACTTAGCCTGGAAAAGTTCTGAGGTTGTCAGGTCTGATGTTCAATGGATTATATTTTCATACATCACTGCTCCTCTTTTCTGGCAGTCATGTTTCCTATGATGAACTAGTTTTCTTCCTTGGAGAGGTGCTCCAGTTGCAAATAGGGTTCTTGGAGCCTGCAAGCATTTTAGTGAAACACGGGGAAATTAAAGTATTATAATGGCATTTATTGTAGACAAATGCACAGTACATTTTCAAATAGTTTTCTAGTATTTTTGGAATCAGCTTTTAAAACTTCTGTTTTTGTTACCTTCTGCTCTTCTTCCCACCATCTGCTCATGGCAGGTTGTTGCCTCAGCCATTGCTGTTGATGTGAGATGGCTTTTGAATTATCTAGCCTCTGCTAGAGCAATGTCAAGATAGCGTTCTTTTTTAAGATTTCGTAACACAACAAAGATCTTGCACTTCTGTAGAGTATATGGTATGGTAGGACTTCCCCCTTGGAGTTCTTCACGTGAAGAAACTCATGGAAGGTGAGGAAGCCGAAAGCGTAGCAAGGCCCTTGCTGGAGCCCCTTCAGTCTAGGACGCTGTGACCTGCTTGTGCTGAGTCCCACCTTCAGAGCTGCCATAGCAAAACAGGCAGTGGCCAAAGGCAGCACTTAGCAAAGTAAAGCAAGCTGCCTTGCTTTTTTCTTTTTTTTTTTTTTCTTTTTTTTTTTATTCCCAGCCACCTCATTTGAACAATTTGTAAGTATTAATGTTCTATAGGTTTTAGAAAAATAGTCTCAGGATTCTGCCTTCTGCATTATCACCCACTTTATATCTGGCCCGTAATGACAACTGAGGTAGTCAACATATAAACCCAAAGCACTGGGCAGGAAGCAGACTATTCCCTCATTTTGTTATAAACAGTTTTAATCAAATCTAAGACCCAGCATGCTATACTTGTTCAGTTTTTCTGTGTGACCATAATTTTCCCAGTTTTGTGATAATGACCTCAAATGCACCAAAATTATAACCGTGCCTGCTAACCACTGTCAGGAACCAGATTATTCTTTTAGAGCATGGTCTAAAAAGAAGTTCACACATCTCTGTTCTTGATAGTTTTAGCAATATCTGAATTTCTATATATCCAGCCTCCAACATCTAGCCAAGCTTCATGAAATCTTAATTGTCTCTCCTAACAAGTCTTTCTGCCTCTCAACCAAGAGCTTGTTGGACTGCTTTGACAACATTTGATCTTGTGTATGCAACTAAAATAAGCAAATCTGTACCGAACTCTTTCGCATCAAGCCTTTTTGTCTGAGTGACCCTTCACCCTGAGCATAATCTGCACAGTTTCTGTGTCATGCCGCTCATGTAGTAGCAATAGGTGTAATAACAGGGAATCTAGATTAAAACAACCCAGACCTAACTAAAACAACATAGCTTAATTCCAAAGAGTGAATTTACAGTTAAGCAGTTATCATAGATCCTGTAAGTAAAGCTGTCCAGGGCTGATGTTTCCTTGTCACTGCCGAGGACACTCTATGTGCTGCATGGTGGCATGTAAAATTCTGAGTGTCATCATAATACTAACAAACTGAAAAAATTTCCAGACTAAATAAACACAAATCAAGAGATCGGAGAGAATGATTTGAGTGAAGAATTGTCCGTATACAGTATTTAAAAATCAGCAAAAACTACAGTGGTTTTCCATCTATGATGAACTGACATCTTTTTTTTTTTGTCAAATCTATTATCAGTAGGCATAATTTAGCTATATAAGAGCCAACTCTTTATTTGGAAAACTTTGAAAAATACAGTTATGGATTGTTTTGCACCTTGTAAATGCTACACCTTCTCTACCTTGTAAATTGTGCCACAAAAACTTCCGGTGAAATTCTTCTGTCTGTGCAATTTCAATTCTGCCTCATTCATCCTAGCTGCTGAATTAGACAGTGGTTCAGTTGTGTTTGCTCATGTAATTTGAACGATGTTGTGCATAAGCAGTCATCATTATGAGTGCTGCAAAATATACAGAGCTAAGATCCACAGCTAGAGTCTGCAAAGAATATTGTCCCTAGAGTGTGAGACAGCAGCAGAGACCCTGGCAATATTCCCTTCCTCCCTCAGCCACGCTTGGTGAAGGACACGCTCCTGCTCCACACAGTGGAGGAAATAGCTTGTTGAATCATTTCTGGCATCTCAGGAGCTGGTCTTGCCTCACCTGGCTGTCTAGTCTTGTGTGCCACTACTTGGCTTGCTTTCTGATGCGTGGTGGTGGTGGTAGTGGTGCGGCATCTGCCTGGTGACTGTGGGGCCACAACCTCAGCATGTTCCTGTTGAGCTACTTGGGTTAAAATGTTCTTCAGGAGTTACGAAGAGGGGAAGAAGTTACGGTGATCAGAAGTGCATGTCTCAGCTGAACGTGAATTCTGTGAGAGAGAGAGGTAAACTGCTGTAGCCTGGAGGCTCTCGTTCTGCTGAACTCAGATGTTTGCTGCATACCAGAGAACCATGTGAGCATCTCCAAAAGAGGCTGCAATAATATTTTCTAATTAGAAGTGTTAGACTTTCTTAACATTGAGTTTTCTAAGATCACAGTCACATCTTAGAGATACCGTTATTGGCACTTTTGTTTTAAATGACCCTAAAGCTTGGTATTTGAAACCCATAATATCTATATTGTCAGTTAATTTCCTTTTCGGGGGGTTGGTTGGTTTTTTTTCATAAATCTTAAATCACCACCTTTTCTTGGTGTCTGGCTACACATTTTCTTCCTCATCGTGACAGTTTCATTCATACAGAAGCAAGGCAAAAGTTCATAAAAAGCAATTATGACACCACAAAGTTTGATAAGAGATTGAAAATATAAATTGCCTCAAGTAAGAACACATAGATCGGTTAAATTGAATCTGGCAATAAATCAGTCAAGCTACACGTACAGCTGAGGAATAATTGTTTGCTGGTCCCTTTGGATGAGTGCAAAACAAACCAATGCAGCATTAAATACTGTGTAACATACTGATTGTTGCAAGCTGTGTGTAGACCTCAGCATCATCACAAAGCCATTGTAAGGAACTTTCCGTTGAAACCTGAAATTGTTTATTGATTTATGACTGATTTTTGTGTGACTTTAAAGCTACTCCTTTTAATGGAATTTATCCTATAGCCTGTTCTTCGAGTGCAGAGACTGTGGCACTGTGGAAATTTTGATCTCTCGTGGAAATTTGGATCTCTTTGTATCTAGATAATGTTTCTGTTAGTTTCCATGTTGAAGATGCAGGTTAGTTTATATATATCAAAGGGCCATTATTAATATTCTAGAAAAGATTCAGTGCTCAGTTTTCAGCCTAATGTTTCAGACCCGTGTGTGTTAGTGTCAAGTTTTCCCTCTTGCAGAAAGCATTTATGGCAAGACAGACATCCTTTAGTGAGTATTTCCTGCAAGTGCAGTAGACCAAATCAAGCTTTTTCTCTGCTTTAGATCTGTTTTCCATAACACAGCTGTAGAGTCTCACGGGACACAGAAGGGGCTTTTTCCCCAATTTGAGGCAACCACTAGCCTGGGAGGGAAGGGATGGAACCTGGTCCAGAGCACTTCTAACATGCATCCCAGCGGCTCCTGAGTTACAGGAACAGGAAAAGCTGTGGCAAAGGGAACAGAAATCCCTGTAGATGTGGTTCAGAAAACATTTGTATAAGTAACTGTTAGGGTGATGAGTATTAAGCATACTTTCCCTTAAAACCTAAGTAGTGGCATCTGAGTTGTTGGGCTCATAAATTTCTGTAGCTGTTACTGCAAATAGATATACATGGAAGGAAGAAAGGATGGAAAACATTTTAACTACCTAACCAATTACTTCTTGTCATATCTGGGTTTTATATTTGGGCATTTGGGGTTTTTAAGATCTGGGCATTTTAGATTTACATATTTGTGTGGTTCATCAGTGAGTAAATGTCAGCTCTTTAAAATGTTCAGTAAAGATGCAGCTAATCACCTGAAATAATACATTCAGGGTATTTTAGACAAGCATTTTGGTAAATTGGTCAAAGGCTTACCCAATGACAAGTAGCATTAGAAAGAAAAATAAACATGGAAAATCCTAACACCATTTACAAATGTCAAACTGCCTATTTCTCTACTGTAAATCAAGGGAGCATATAATGTGTAACCAAATGTTTTAAAACTGTAGAATATTCTTTCTCTACTTCTTAATACAGATACTTAAAATTATCGGGGGCAGAATAGCTGAATTTCATTTTTTATTTCTGAAAAATATTTTCCCTGAGGCTTTCAAACTGTTTATACTGGTATATCTCTTAGGCTCTGATTAAGTGCAGTGCTTAAGAGCACACTGAGTATTAAGCATGTGTATTCCAAATGGACTGGTGAAGGGCTGTGTTGAATCAAGTCTTAAAAGAGTGCGTTCCTTGTTTTGCAAGGTAGATTCTGTCCCAGTAAAAGAAACATTTCCCATATAGAGTTACCATGTAGTATTCTGTCTTTGTGGAACTGTCCTGCAATATCCCAAATGCTAACAGTAAGGGAGAATAAAATTGTTATACAAAATGTATTATACAAGTTTTAATGTGCATCTCAGTGAAAATTAAAGGCATGTCAGACTTAGGTTTTTCAATAAAGCCATGCCACAGCCTGGGGGCTTGTCATGGCTGAAAATGCAGTTTGTGACATGCTTTTCACTTATCTGAGCGACGTGCAAAGGCAGTGCTACATAGAACCCAAACCACAACGCTAGCAGAGATATAGTGTCTTAGGCTTTTGCAGACTGCATATATTTTACCATCTTAATTATAAATAAGAGTATCAAATTCAGATAATAAAGTTACTTTAATAACTTCAGTGTTAGGTTGGCTTTATTCTTTGAGGTCTGCAAATGCTTTTTAAAATATGTAAAACCATGGACTCCTCTCAGTAACAAAGCACAGCTGTATGCAATGCAATCCCAATAAAACACAACAATCTTATTTTCTCTTGTGTCTTTCATACCAACTACATCTCAGACTGCTTTCCACAATGCTCGGTAATGCTTGGCAGTGCATAGGAGAGAGTAGCCAGGAAAGAATCTGCTCCAAACGCCCTGTGAGTCACTAGCATAATATCCTTCAATAGTAGATCTCATACAGGAAGGGGAACAAGTGAAAAATTCTGAAACACAGCAAATCCTTCACACTTTAATGAGATTTTAGGAAGGAAGAAGAGGGATGGCTATATTTCTGTGCCAAAGTAAAGTTCTTTTTTCTCCAATTTTGTAAAAAGAATTAACTCATGTGGTAAAATATTTAAGCTCTTTTACATTCCCAAGATTCTGTTATTGTTTCAATTTTATTTCCGTTACGAAAATGGGAAAAGTTACTTGTAGTAACCACAGCCTTTTAGGTAAATGCAACTTTAAGTTCATGTCCTCTTAACTTTTGTTAAATGGCAGCCAAAATAAGGCACAGTTTACATTCATAATTCAGACTACACTATGTTTGACTTAAACACTGATTGTAATTAATCAAATGGGCATGGTTTGCTTTGCAGAGTAACAATGCAGATGCTGTGGTGCACAGCCTTGAAGCCCTGCACACGCAATTTGCTCTTTACCACCACCTCTCTTCCACTCCAAGATGGCACGATCTTTGACTCTTATTTCTACACTTGCAATAGAATCCTGCTGGTCATGACCAAAGCTTGATGTCTTTAGTAAAGACAGATTTCTCTCTCCCAGCCTTCTTTGTGCTGTATATCTAATCTGCTTCTCCTGCTATAGTTCTTCCTTAATTACCTTTGCAGCACCTTGATGAAAAAGCTTTTTTTCTTTGCTGATTGCCTCCTTAAAATATTTGCAGCAATATCTCTTTTTACTTTTATTCAACCATTCTGTATAGATGGAAAGATCTTAATCCTCCCCAGGAAATTAATCCCTGTGTACTTAATTTGATTTAAATTCCTCTACCAATGTTTATGTTAAGAAGTTATGTGGCAGTGAGCAGGCCATTGATTTAAATGCTGTGATCTGAGAGGGGAAATAGTATTTGACATGCATGATGTTGGCAAAAGCTGCTTTTGTGTTGTGGCTTTCTGAATTTCCCTTCATTAATGCGCATCTTTCTGCAGTGTCAGTGTTTGTAAGTGATGGGAGTTTTCTCAATACAAGTTATTCCTAAGCTTATTCCAGACAGGCACAGGCACTTTTGTTTCTCCTCCTCTGCATTTTTCCTCATTACCTCCAGTTTGCACATTAGTTTGTTTTTCATCTACCAGCTTTTATTGTAAACACTGACTATTTTTCTCTCCAGATTCCTGAAGCCTGCATGTTTGGTTAGCTTAATCTTGTAATTAACTGAAGGAGGGTAGTACGGATCTGGGTGGGAACTGCCGGCATTCTCCCCAGCCTTCCTCTGTGCAGTCTCTTAACAATCAGGGTAACAAGGATGCCTTTACTGACAGAGTATGTCCAGATTCTCTCACTCCAATGTTAATAAAGACAAGACCTGAGTGATATTTGATATATATTGTATTTCTAAAATGCGCAGTAATCAGCATGTATTTGTACTCACTAATTGCAGACATTTAACGTTAAAGATACTAAATATTTCTTCAAAACTGGTATGTATCAAAATTTTCCCCAAGACTACTGACAATGATACTATTGACATTTATATGTTCTACTTGTGTCAGCAAAGAGAAATTGTAAGCTATTTTTATTTGGAGTCTGGGTGAAGTGGAAACCACTTTTTAAAACCCTCCAAAGCCAAAAATAGATTAGCAGGAGTTATGATAAAGTAACAGGAGTAACATCGAAGTTTGTCCCTACTCGTTATGTAGGAAAGCTGTATATTGAACGCTGCTTCTTGGAAGCTTTTGACAAATGTTGCTTTTACAATCCATTTCAAAAACAAAACCTGACCTGACCTGATTTGACTGTAGAGCAAAGTTTATAAGTTTAAAGATGATGTAACTTGCAAACCATCAGTTTTTCAAAGGCCATTGTGGTGTTTAGTTGTTGGCTGGGGTTAAACCACGACAGTCGTATGTCCCCATACTGGTAAAAGAGGTGAAAATAAGAAAAAATAAAACTTCCTTAGAAACCAGATGTGGTACTGTTTGCTTCAGTAGAAGGGGTCGTAATCTTCTTCAGATTAGCCATCCAGGACATGAAAGGGAAAGATGATTCATCTTAAAAAGCAGTGTCTTGTGATCTTGTTTCAGCCCTGATCTTCCACTCTCCCCCCGTTTTGTCTCACTGTTTCCTTTTCACTTTTGTGGTATCAGCAAACTCATGCTGGGCAGTAAACTGAGCTCTGATGGGAACTGTGAGTCTGAAATAACTGCTCCCCTGACACTCACAAGGTTGTTTCTTGGTGTAGAAGTAGAGTAACCCAGCAGCAGCAGTCTTGGGCTGGTGTGTGTAAATCACCATACTGCACCCTGCAGGGGCAGCACTCGAGTTAAGCCTGCTGTGGATTAGGCACCCTCTCCAACTTTGCCTCAAGAGACACCTTGTGACAGGCGCTGACAAGCTACTTGCATGGTGAGATGGCTCTGTTTCGAAGGTCAGAATCAGCTCTAAGTGTTGTGGAGTGTGTTAGGCTTGTAAGGAGCAGCCAATCTGAATTTGTATTCTTACGAAAATGATCTGCGTGACCTTTCTTTTTAATGAATGGTGTTTCATGCGGTGTGTCTATGTCGTGGCTTGACCCTGGCTGGCAGCTAAGCCCCACACAGCGGGTCGCTTACTCCTGCACAGTGGGACGGGGGAGATAATTGGAAGAGTCTGAGATAAAGACAGTTAACAGGTAAAGCAAAAGCCATGTGCACAAGCATAGCAAACCGAGGAATTCATCAACCACTTTCCATAGGCAGGCAGGTGGTCAGCCATCTCCAGAGCAGGGCTCCATCACACATAATGGTTACTTGAGAAAACAAATGCTAACAATCCAAATGTGTGTCCCCCCCCCCTCCTTCTTCCCCCAGATTTATATACTGAGGTGACACCATGTGGTACGGAATATCCCTTTGGTCAGCTGTCCCAGCTGTGTCCCTTCCCAGCTTCTCGTGCCCCCCAGCCTGCTCGCTGGTGGGTTGTGAGGAGCAGAAAAGCCCTTGGCTCTGTGTGAGCTGCTCAGCAGCAACCAAAGCATCCCTGAATTGGGAACACTGTTTCCAGCACAAATCCAAAACATAGCCCCATACTAGCTACTATGGAGAAAATTAACTCTTCTCAGCCAAACCCAGCACAGTCTGCATGAAAAACTTGCATTTGTTGTACATTGAAATGAATTGCCAGATTTGACAAAACTTGAAGGTTTTTCCTGGATCTGATGCTCGTTGAAGTACTGCGTTGAAGTGGGTTTGGATGAAATGAGAAAAGGAGGAAAAGCAGAACTAACCCAATACTTTATCCCTGTTGAATGTACCTTGTTTTCAGGAAATGTGCTGTTTATTTCAGTTGAGTTTCTGTTTTTATTGCTGGGTAAAAGAGGTGAGTAATCGGAACAAAACAAAATGCCTGAAGAGTCATGAAGGGCTTGCTATGACAGCACCCTTAGTTCGTTACAGGGCGGGCTAAAGTTGTGGAACGATAACATGTCTCCCCAGTCAGCACCATTCTGAGATACACCAGATTTGATTGACTGCATACAGTGACCAAACAATCTTGACTTGGCACACACAGAAGAAAAAAGTACAATTTTATGATAACTAATATCTATTGGCAAGAAGAAAATCAGGAGCAAGAGTTTTCTAGCATTTGATGTGCAGAAAATTTAAAAATAAAACTCCAATAGGAGGTTGTGCATTTGAAGCATGCTTGCTTGTCCTATCATGGATTCCTTAGATAAATTTGGAACTGAATATGGTTCATATCAAGCTATAATTGGAGATATTATTTTAGGAAACTGTTCCTGATAAAAAGAAAATTTTAAAGGAAAACTCTGTAATACTAAAATAACATAATAGTTACTAGATTGTATTTTATGTGTTGGACTGATAGACTATCATAACATGGAAATTACAGTTATTTTATTAAATATAAACAATGAAAATGGACAATACTTTGCCATTTCCCTATTCCTCACCTGTAGTACTCAGTATATTTGTGATGTGTGACATACTGATTTTTACATACGCTTTTATCTTGCACATTGTAAAAGTGGGAACATTTTATATCCACTTGACCATTTTCACTCAGAAGGAAATAAAGAGTTATCATAGTGCTCTACTACACGTGTCGGTTGTATAAATTAAACACTGTTGAATAAAGACAGTAGCTGGCTTCTGCTTTAACTTCAGGGGGAATATGTGACTCCATGTAAAACATATTTTGTTTGGGCAAAAAAGTTACAATGGCCTATGGTAGTTCACATCCAAAATAAAACGTCTTATTCCTGTCACTGAGAACAGTTAATAAGAAAGTGTCTCTTGCTTAGATGTGATCTACAATATTTAGTCCATTATGTTCCATGGGAATACTTCCATGAATGAAATGTTATTGGAGTGAGTAGTGGCCCGACTTCTAGGAATAAATCTTAAAGAGGTTAAAAGGCTTAGAAAACCTCCAAACTCTGGTCTTTAAAAGTAGTGCAAGTTCTGGATAAAAATAGTTGTCATTTGGACACATTTTGACAAAAAAGAAAAGATGAATGCTGTCTTGAGAAAGAAATTTGTATTAATTAGACTTCACTGATGTCAGTAGAAAACTTCAGGTATTTTCTATGATGCTTTTGATCCAATATGGATTAGAATGACTGGAGACATAAATTTTCTCCCCAGACATCACCTTTCAATAGGATACTGATAGTCTCTTGGAGATTAGAAATAAAGAAGCTTGCAACTAGGAGCAACTTTACCACTGGATCCACTGCTCCTTGTGTGCACACCACTGTATAGGGAGCAAAATAAAGTTCACTCTTTAAAATGGAAGAATATGAACATTGTGTCTCTCTTCAAGAGTATGAACATTGTGTCTTTGTCTGTAGGACAGACTGTGTCCACCCTGGGAGATAAATTAGAGAGCACTGGAAATTGCTCCTGGCTTCAAGCCACAGAAATTATTCTTAGGGTTTAGTAGGTAAAATTCCTTCTCCTGAATAAGTTGAGTCAAAATGTCACATCCTCATCAGCAAATGTCTCACCTCTTCTATTCCTGTATAGTCCCCCTGCCACATTGCTGAGAGAAGATTTCTGATGAGAAAAAAGGAAGAGCTGATAGATAAAGCCCTCTCTGTCTCCAGGGGTTACCAGTGCACATTGTCTGATGGCTAGTAATAGAAGAGAGAGAAATAGGATTGAAAAACAGTGCTGCATAAATTCTTTTACCTAACTTGGACGGTAACATAGCCCAGCACTGCATTGTAGCCAGCACCTCCTGGTACCCAGATCTGCATTGAAAGTTCCTAATCATTTCCTATGAGTTCCTGTCCAGAGGATAAAGCTTTTTTGTATTACCGTGAGATGCAGGCCTTTCCAGGGAAGTTGACTTTGTTTAATGCAGGGCTCCTCAAACTTTTTAAACAGGGGCTGGCACGCGGATGCAGTGGCAGGCAGCCATCTGCGGCTGCTGGGTTTCCCCCCCAACCCCCGGCGGGGGGTTCTGTAAATACCGGGGGCCGCATTGAGGACCCTGGGGGGCCGTATCCAGCCCGTGGGCCATAGTTTGAGGATCTCTGGTTTAATGGCTTCAGAAAAACAGTCTGATATAACTGGTATCTTCCTATACATGGGTATTCTAAGCTTTTGATAACAAGATAATTTATATGCTAATAAGATTTCCATTATTGCAGCGATTGCTTTCTTGTTCATTAATTACGTACACTTTGATCAGTCAGCATTAGTACTGTGCATAAAATAGCTTTACAAATATTTAATAAATGTGTTCACGTTATTAGTGTTTTTAAAGATAGCTGTTGCTACAAATTAAGAGATTCCTTTTCCAGCTTAGAATATGAAGATAAAATATGATCTAATTTGAGAAGGAATTGTTTGTGTTAGCTGTTTTGCAATTAATTCTTTTTATGAGTGATAAAAAGAGAGTAGAATCTACTTTTAAGCACTGTATCCCCATTCTATCTGGAATTCAACATTGTCATATTACTGCAATGTAGTGAAAAACATCATAAATATTCATTGAATGCCAGTGGCAGAGAAGGAAATACTTTCTTAGTCTAATACCGCTTTCATGTGAGACATGGAAAAAGAGGCTTCTCATTAGTTATTTTGGGACATTTAATACACTGTAGGAATGCCATACACTTGGCCAATTAACATAGATGATTGATGACAAATATTTAAAAAGTAAAGTAACTGATTTTTAAGGGCACCTGTGAATACAAGGTTTGCTGCTATTGTACAGAGCAGTGCAGTTTGTCAAAGTATTAAAAAGAAATTTAGTCCCATTCAGTTCAGTGTGAGTGTGTTGACTGAGATAAGGAAAAGGTTACGATACTGGAGATAGCCAGAGAAAATAATGGAATCTGTCATTTGTCTTCCTTCAGGCTGTTTAGACATTATTGCTGTCTTTCTTCATGTACTCCTCTCCAAGAAGCCAAGCGCCTGATGCCAGAATGCTTTAATTATGGAGGTGTCAACGTGAGCTTCAACTCATTGCACTTATTTAGAATTTGTAGTATTGGATCTTTTCTAGGCAAATGAAGAATACTGCATCTTTAAACAATGGTTTCTTTGTTTTCCAATCAGGTCTCTTTCAAGTATAATGGTTCCTAGACCTTGAAGGTCTGATTTCTCAAACAGGGCTGAAGAAAGCAGCCAAAGTGATAACAGTTTCTATACTGACATCGACCCAGGAGGCTTTTGTGTGAGGTAACCTTTTCTTTCCCTGGGAGCAGAAAAATGGGCAAACAAAGGCTGGGCTGCTAGACTTCCCTTCAAAGATCTTACCTTAAAATCATTTCCGCATCCTCTGCAGAACAGGGTTTCAGGGCTTCCTGCAGCATGAGCTGAGGTCTGCCAGCAGTGGTTCCATCGGATTTGCCCTGGCATCGGCTTGCTGGGTTGCTAGAGCACATTGCTAGGGCTCTAAGAGCAAATCAACCCAGCTCAGCATGACTCAGGGGTGTGGGGCTGGGGTACTGCTGTTGAGACATTGATTTGGGAGGAAGAAAACCTCATCTTCTATTCAACTGAGTATAGTCCTTTCTGAATATAAACCAGGGAAATTAGTGTACATTTGTATATATTAGTCTCTAAAGAGTGCAGTTATGAGTCAATCAGAAATTATCTGTTCTTTTGAGTGATATTCGCCACCATCAGCCTTTTGATACACGCTTTTTTCCCACAATTTAAATATCTGAATATTTTCAGTATTTCAAAAAATGTAGAAAATTGGTTTTACATTTTCAAAAGAAAACACTTCATCTTTTCCTTTCAAATAAAGTATTTTTAAAACCTGAAAAGTTATTTAATTTCTTTTTCCATGTAAGAAAATTCTGTGGGATTTTTCCCTTTTTCCAGCATTTTTGCTTTTTCCTTTTTTTTTTTTTTTTTTTTTTGCAACTAAGTACAAGTAAATATACCAACTTTAGAGTCTCTTAAGTATTAAAAAAATGAATTGTGTTCTTTTGCCAGATTATTAGAGGACAGACAGCCTTAGTCTCTCAATGAGCAAGTGACAGGATACAAACTTTCACTACACAATTAGTAATGCCTACATGTAGACATCATTTAAACTACATGTTAGTAAAACGTACTAAATCAAACCCAAGTGTAGAAGTTCAGCGTCTCTGTTCTTTGGACTATGCTCAATACAGTCAGCTGTACCTCATGGCGAGCCTGCCTGAGTGCACGGGAAATGTAGCAGAATATACCTGCGTTTCACGTAGTCATTTGATGGAGAATCAGAAAAGAAATAAATAAAAAAGGCAGCTAGAATATAGCTGTAGGAGAGGTGACCCCAGGCTGGACTGAAAGGGCTAGGAGAAGGGGCTCTTCTAGCAGAGTTTCTCCAAGACACCAGTATCAGCTCTTGAACTTATATTATTGAATATGTTTATTTTTGCCTCATACTAAAAGTAGGAGTGTTACTCATGCAACTTGTTGATAACATGGATTTGAAAGGAACTCTTAAGGTAGAGGAGAATTAAAATATCATATAGGAAGAGCTAAAGGATCTTGAGGGTTCCATTATGAGACACTGGAGGAAATAACAGTAAAAAATGCAAGAGTATGCACTGAGGCAACTGTCTGCTTTAGACATACCAGAGGCATTTAAAGAGAATGTCAGTATCCAAGGTTCAGACAGCAACAGCCCAGTATGGTTCCTCCTCAGTTTCCCTCTCAGAAGGCTGAAATTCAATCCCTGCCTCCATTCTGGAACATGAAGTTCCCTATACCCTTTGTGCGTGAGAGAGGGATTTCAGACTGGCCAAGTAAAAGCTTGTCTCCTATATAATACCAGTTTTTGTGGTGGAAGGATAGCTAGGTTTTTTCCTCTCCCTGTGGCAGCTCAGAGAATACCTAGTATGCTGAGGAGAATTCCTTGTTCTTTGCATAAATGTCAGCCAAAAATTACCAGGGGAAAAGCTGTTTAGTCCAAACCGTACTGTGATCCTAAAAGTGAGTGTATGGCCAAAAACAAGAGGAACCTGAAAGCTAGAGAAAATCCTGAAATGACAAGAAGATTCAGGTTCAGAACGAGTCTTCTGATGGGAATGGTGGAGTGAAAAATTCCCCATGCTTAGTTTTGTAATTTCAAGAAAGGGCTTAGATATGAATGTGTCCCCTTGCAAATGCATTTATTGATTGTAACTCACATCCATTTACGAATTTACTGACTTCATTCTGCCTATGCTCCTCTTGAAGCTAGAACTGAGAGCAGTACTTTAAAGATACCTGATGGTTTTTTTTTTCTTTTTTGTCCAGAAGCAGTTTAATTGTATCTGAGCTGAGAAAGGGGATTCACTAGACAAAGCTTGGTAGTCTGGGAATCTGGTGGTACTCCCAGACTCAAACTGATCATGTTTTCCTGTGTAGATTTACCAGCTTACTCGCCTGGGTGCATCTGAATTAGTCTGCATGACATGGTGTAGGTATGATGTTGGGTATGAGAATGGGGCTGAAGGGGGAGAGATGTCCTAGCCCTTAGCTATTTCATGTCATTAATCGGACTTTGCACACTGCCTTGACTTAGAAGAAAAGCAAAAAGAGGACTTACTTTACTAATACCTTACACTTCTCATTTCCGCAAATTAGCTAGTGTGACTTAAGGGGTGACAATGAAATATTATCTGTTGCCCTTTTTTCATCTTCATCATCATGTCTCTAGGGGATCTTGAAGAGTTTACAAACAATGTCTTTCTTTAAAAATTACACTGTTTCTCTGTTAAGTGAGTGTGAATTCTAGATAATTGTTGTGGTTTAGACCCGACTGGCAACCAAGCACCACACAGCCACTTGCTCGCTCCCCCTCACCCAGAGGAATGGGGAGGAGAACTGGAAAGGATTGTAAAAGTCAAGGGTTGAGATAAGAACAATTTAATAGGTAAAGCAAAAGCCGTGCACGCAAGAAAAGCAAAACAAGGAATTCATTCACCACTTCCCATGGGCAGGCAGGTGTTCAGCCATCCCCAGGAGAGCAGGGCTCCGTCACACCTAACGGTTACTGGGGAAGACAAATGCCATAATGCCGGATGTGTGTCGTCCCTCCCCCCCCCCCCCCCCCCTTCTTCTTCCCCCACTTTATATACTCAGCATGACGTCCCATGGTATGGAATATCCCTTTGGCTAGTTTGGGTCAGCTGTCCTGGCTGTGCCCCCTCCCAATTTCCCGTGCCCCCCCAGCCCTCTCGCTGGCAGGGCCCAAGAAACTGAAAAGTCCTTGATTCAGTATAAACATCACCCAGCAACAACCCAAAACACCAGTGTGCTGTCAACATTGTTCTTACACCAAATCCAAAATACAGCACTGCACCAGCTACTAAGAAGAAAATTGACTCTATCACAGCTGAAACCAGGACAGTATGTCTCAAAGTTTTAGTATGACATTGATTTAAATTAATTCTAGGCAGAGAATGTATTTGAAACAACAAAGTATTTCACAAAAGTTTTTAAGAGCAACCATCACAGTGGGAAGATGTTTAAATATCAGTAAACCTTAACTTCAGTGTTCCGAAAATGTAGAAAAAGTGATCCCAAAGTAACACCCTTACTCTAAGTATTGCTTTATGGAGTCTAAAGAGAGCTACATCTTTGAGAGCTCTCATGTATGCCAGCTGGAAAGCTGTTATGCTGTGTAGGATCTAATGGTATATGACGCTGATCACTCACAACTCAGAAACTGAACTGAACTTCTTCCAGCATCTTTGGATCTGTTTTCTGAAGAACATGGAGACTGCTGTCTTTCCTCAATAAAACTGCTACAAGGATATAAATAGAGAATTTTAAAGTGTCAAAACTATGCCAATTATATCTCACTGATTCTCTGCAGGCTGTTGGCACAGGTTAGAATAGGATTAAAATGGGCAGTGAAAAGGGCTGAATTTGATTTTATGTAGAATATGTTGGTTAGATCTCCTTCCTGCCAGTGCCAAACCTGTTCAAATCTCTGTGCCCAGCAACACTAATACTCTTCTCTGCAGCTTTCAGTCAGAATTTGATGCTGATGAAAGCATCACCTGGAGGGATGCAGCACTAAAGTGGAAGAGAATGAAACATCTACTTCATTATCGTCAAACATAGCTGTCTTCAAGAGTGCTTTCTGATATGGAATGCAATATAGACAAAATCGGAAGTTTTAAAGAAAAGCAATTCTGAGTCCTAGGATTAGAAATAGTTTAGCTTAGGCTTTTTAGCTTTACAGAAATATCTATCTTAAAACAGTTTTCAAGTAAAGCCGAAACTACAGCCGGGCTAAAATAAAAGGCTGTTAGAAGCTTTCTGTAAATTTAAACGAACAAAGATTATCATTGTTTCATTATGAAATGGAAAACCAGCCCATTTCAGTGACTGTCACTGGGAAATATATATTAGAAAGTTAATGTCCTGGACTTCGTGTGTGTGCCTTGAGCTGCCTTAATTGATTTGCCAAAGAAAGGTTTAAAATCCTCTAGTCACTACAAACATTTAATGAATATTGAATAAAAGGGTTTGAGTTCCTCTGTAAGAGCTTGTACTGAGTAAAGAGGGAAAATCAGTGTTTGTGTTCTGGGCATGGATGGCTGTTCACTAAAACCCCAAGCCTTTTAGCTGATTCCAAATAGTCTTTCCTAATTGGCGATCACCCTTCTGCCTGCAGGGAAATTTTTAGATGTATAGTAGCAATATAACACTGGGAATGGGTCTCTTATCGTAGTCTTTTCTCTAGCCAGTAGGAAGAATCATCCAAGACTGACAGGTATTCATACTTAAAAAGAGATTTGTAAAGCTGTCTGGTGTTTATGCCTTTTTTTATTTTCCTTTCTCATTAAGGCAGTTTTGAATTAAAGTTCTCACTTAGTAATCTGAAGATACTGTGCTTAGCACTTGCACGTGAATAAAGCCAGTGTGCTCTACATTGGATGCAAAGACTTTGCTAATAACATAGGTTGCCTGCTCATTAGAAAGAACCTCATAAACAAAGTAATCTCCTGTGTCCAGCCAACGTGACAGAGCCTGGGCAGAAAGAAGCGCATGGATAGGAGGTAATGGCTCTTGTTGTCTTTCGGGTCATCATCAGAACAAATGAAATATAGTCTGTGCATTTGTGCTCTCTGCTGGGATTAATGTAGTTTAAAGAAAATGGAAGAAATTACTTCAGAACATCGTCTGAAATTGCACTGTTGAAGAGATAGCACTGCTACTTAATGTGGTGTCCTTAAAAGGCTTTATGCCATCTCTTCTGATTCATTCTTACAAAAGCAGTGAAAAAAAAACAACACATGGTGGCAGAATATAACGTACTGTTATGCTGTTTCTAGAGACACACAGAGCTAGAAGCTGAAATCATCAGGGACTCAACCTCAAAAGAACAATTCTGAGTATCACCTAAGCAGTTCATATTTACTTTTTAATACACACTGAAAAGGGCTTGAGTTCCTAGTCCCAGTGCTTCAGACTGTTTCCTCTTCTGTTGCCACCCTGAAAGACAAGTTGTTTACATCAATGCTTTTATGCACATCTGAAAGCGATTGAGTCAAGAGTAAAGGAATTATTTTGCTCATGCTTCAGAGGCCAACTGCAGGTTTGGAGACTAGCTAAATGTTCAGGAAAAGCTTGCAAAAAAGTTTGTCAAGTATGTATGTTTCATTTTAATTTCTTTCCTGTCATGCTTTTAAACCCAAGACCGCTAGTTATGACCATATTTTAGGCAGCCCACAAAGAGCTTATATGGGCACTGGAAGAGATGGCTCACAGAGCAGAACAACTCTGTCACTGCATGAAAATGATATGGCAAGAAAGAATAGTAAAAAGAGCATCTAACTTCTTTGTCTTGTGCTAACCATAAGCCTAGCTGAATGTGTAAAAGCACATTAAATGAGTGACAAAGTGTAAAGGTTTCTTCTTTCTTCACCTGCAATGGCCATCAAGTGCAATACTGTTTGATCATGATTTCCTGGGTAGTACCTTTTTTTCCCCACCTTCACCTGCTTATGAATCGCTGGTATCTTGTCAGAAACATTATTCCGTTAGACTTGCTTCTGTGCATAAACCAAGAGTGCTCAGATGTTCACAAATCATCCTTTTGCTTGCTGTGCTGAAAAACAATGTTATGATTGTGCCGTCTCATTTCAGCATAACTGTGTAAAACCGTGTATACACAGCTAAATGCTAATCTAATACAGCAACTTAGTCTGGGCTTCTCTCTTGTCATTGTGCTGACAACAGCACGCTTTTGTGCAGACAGCTGATGGCAGAGGACGCTGTGAGATGGAGGGACAAAATTCCATCTGAAGAAATTCTGCACATTCCCCGTCCAATTCCTGCACTTCCCTGATAAAAGAGATGAAGTTCAGCCCAAAATATGGTAAAGTTCAGACAGAAAAATATTAGTTAGAAATAGAGGCACTGTTCTACACAGCAAGAGCATCTGTGTTTTAGTTATGGATAGCCTTGCTCAGGAAATAAATAGGAAAATTGAAATAAAGGCGTAGAGAGTGGAAAGGGGGGTGGGTTGGGGGGGGAAATCCCCTCTGCTATGGAGAAGAGACTGAATGGACTGGAACTCTTTATTTAAAAGGGAGTTAAGTGGTAGCATGATGAAATCATGGTGGTAAGACTTACGGTACTTTGTATTTTCACATAATCCTAGATGTGGATGGTAGGTACATAAAGATGTTATACTTGACCACCTTTTCCCAGAATTTGAAACTTAATGTGATGTTCTTCGCTTGCCATTTCTTCCAGCTTAGCTGTGGATTACAACTCAATCATTCCTATCATGATATTAGGAGATGCACAGTGTAGCCATTTTTTTGAGGAAACTTGTTTTTGGAGAAATGCTTGTAATTCAAGACAGTTCATTCTAAGGGAACCTGGAAATTTAGATTTTTTTTTTAATTTCTAGAAACTCTATTACTTATTCTATAGGCCTTTAAGGGAGATGCGTGCCAAAGCAAAGAGCACAACTGGTCAATGCCACAAAGAGCTTGTATCAGCTGTTGTTAGGATCTTCTCTTGGCAAATACGAGGCACCAAGCTCATCTTTTTTATTAAAATTGCTGGATAATTTCACCCAGAACAGGTTTTGCCCTTAAAAAATAAAAAGAAGGAAAAAATTAGTAACTTTTATATGTCTTTCCTGTGTTCTTTATTTCCAAATGGCCTCTGTTGTGAACCTGTACATCTGCTTATCCTGTACTTCACTCATGTTGAAGTTTCTGTAACCTATTTAAAAAATCATGCATGTTTACTGAACTCTAAGATAAAGCCGATTTTATATTTCCCTTTCTGTCTGCCAAAAGTTCACAGAAGCAGCTACATAAAAATATCTGAAGTGACCCATGAAGTCAGTAGACTGGTTCACTTCCCAGTCCTCTCTTTCTAAACAAAACAAATAAATAAACAATCCCCACTCCGTGCAGATTTCAGAAGTTCATTACAGGCTATGCAAAGGAACAACATGAAAAACATCACTGATTTTTCTGTTTTAGACTGATGTCCTAATAGTTTCTATGAGTGCCTCCTAGTTCTGATATTATGGGATTTGATGAATGCCGGTTCTTATTTTCCATCGCTGTCACAATTACCAGGAGATTTTTTTTCTGGTCACTTCTGTTCCATCAATTTATTTTCCTTCTTTCCCACTTTATTTCTCCAAAACCCATGTTGTTGTGTTTGGAAACTTTCTCGTTCCAGTGGTACAGACAGATATTTAATGCTTAGAAGTAAGCATTTTGTTTTCCTGCTGTTTTATGCCTGCTCTGTCATAGCTAGAACACAAGTATCTGTTTAGATGGGAATGGTGGTATTGCTTCATTTAGAAAATGTTAGCCCAAGACCAGATTTTTAGCTGTGCTTCACACCTGCTTTTTGAGCTGCTCTGCTGCTGCTGCTCTCCAGACACCAGTGTTCAGTTACCCAAATCTTTCAGAAAATGTCATAAGAGAGAAAACAGGCAGGGAAAAGAAATCCCTTTGGATCATAAAATATTTCAAGTTTAAATCTTCAATCTTGAAACATTTGACAGAAACACCTTTTCTGAAAATAGTCTCAAGGCTTGAAAAGCACCAGTTACTGGGTCTGCTTAGATCAAATGTTCTAGAAACATTTTATCCACAGCAGTCTGAGGATGTAAAATCTTGGATTCAGAAGCACTGATGATTTTATGAAGCATTTTAATTTTTGTCACCCTCTGCCTCCTGCTCTCACTGTTCCAAAGGTGACAATTACCTCTTTATCCCACAGGGGTGACAACTTTATTGCTGTCTCCCTAGTATTCTCTGTTGCACTGTGCTTACATCTCCTGTGCTTAGCTCTTTGTCTCTGGCTAATTGAGTGATGTAACTAGGTTGAAACCAGAAGAGCTGTGCACAAGCTGCCCTCAGCTGGAAGTTTGCTGTTTTGTTTCAGAAGGGAGGTTAGACTTGCAGAGCTGAAAGCTTGTTGGGTTACTCTCAACTATATAATTTGATGGACTAAATGATATTCCTTTTCTCAATAAACACTGCTGTCTTAGATGTGAGGACTGGAGGGTGGAAGAGGTTATGAATTACAGCATGTAGCTCTTCACCACCTAAAAGTTGCACAGCCAAGAGTCACAGAATGCCAGCTTGCTGGTTTTTGCATGTCAGGGAAGGCATGTCAGTAGCTAAGAAGTCCGGTATGAGTAAATTGAGTGTAACATACGAGTAGTGGGTTCTGTGGATTGCATGGTAACGCAGAAAGGCTTTTGAAAGGAGCTGGGACTAATAGAGGGTGCCTCTCTCCCTCCCTCCCAGCTCTTTCTGCTGGCACCTGCATCTGGTGCTGGAAAGCAATTCAGAAACATCTCCCCCACTTGCCAAACCAATACAAAATAAACCCCCAAAAAATCACAGAATACATTTTGCTGGTTTAATAGGCCACTAGAGCTCACATGGGGCCTGATGAATGCAGAGCTATGACCAGGTGGGTGTAGGAGGACTGTGCAGCTAGGAGCAATGTGGGCGGACAATTCCTGCCTGCCCTTTGGGTGTTAGCAAGCTCTTAGGTTTGCTGTCCTGTGATGCTTCACCCTCCTTGGCGCCTAGTTTTATTGGCCTTTGTCCAATAAGAACACTACAGGATCAGAGGTACACCTTGATTTCAGTAGGTGTCACAGAACTTAAAGGGACAGTTTTAATTGTATACTCATTATATAATAATGCACTCTGTTTTAAACTAAAAATATAACTTCAGTTGCCTTAGTTATCTCACTGCTTTTCAGGTGTTCCTGCATGCATTTATTTAAATGGTTTACTTTATATTAAATATCTAACTCAAGAACTCCAGAAGTGACTGAGTTAATTTTTGGAAAAAATACTGACAGTCACTTTTGGAACTGGTTAGACTGTGTAGGCTCAGGCATTTCAGGGAAAGCCACTGGGGATAAACACTATTATATGGGGAGATGGCTTGCCTTTAGGGCAGCATAGCCCAGATTCCTGGACAGTAAAGCAGAACTGAGGCAAAGTCCCTGGAATGTATTGGCCCATTGGAAAATACTCGGGGGACATGAGTCCTGAGGCATTTAACTGTCTTGCATCCAGCTGTGATGTGTGTGTCAACATACTCATGATCTCTCTTCTAATGAGGAGTATTTGTGTTATTAATTTAACTTGAATATCTAGTTATGACTTTTGAAGTCAACAGTGTAATAGCAAGTATAAGCTTAGTATTTAATACAAATCTGAATAAATAAAAAATTGTTTGGTGCCATGTGTGGAAGACTATTGGAGAGTGAAGTAAGGTCTAAAGCAGATCTTTTTTGTAGGTGTAGTACTGAAAATCACAGAAATAAATGCTACGTGTTTATTTCTCTGTTTATTATATTTGAGACATTTTGGAGAAGAAAATACATGGTAAATGAAATCATGGTCAAAGTGAAGACCTGGCCCTGTCTGTGAGAGCAGTTAAGAATCTTCTGAACTCTGATTTTATTGACTTACGAAGAAGGCTAGAGACATGAAAGAGAAAGTGTGTTGGCTGTGGATTTCAGTGTATGAGGAATGAAAGAATTCTAACTTTGGCATGGGCCTATGTCCAGAGATGAATAATAATATTGTCAGTGATAATGCAAAGGAACTTCTAATAAATACTAGTGCTCTATAGCTCGAAAAGAGCTTAATGACATGTTCATAATATAGCAAAGATAATTACTTCTTATCCACCAGGAAAAAAATAAAGTATAATAAACAGCTGCTTCCAAGTGTAGACAAATGACTGACTGCTGTAAAGGCAGGGGAAGTCCCATGTGTAAAATAAAGAAAATGTTGGATAATATTTTGTGAGTGCGAATGGATGAGTCCTGTGGACTTCTTATTCTGACCACAAATAAAGGACTGATGGCTAAGGAACATCAATTCAAGCAAAAAGGTGAAGATTGTACATCCAGGGATGGTAAAGACTGTCTTTTTAGTAATGACTTGAAAGGCAGTTATGCTGTATAATAAAGTACATGCAGGTAGCACGAAAATCAGTGTTAGGCTTGTAAAACAGAGCACATAGAAGAGAGTATGCAGAAGAAACAGGGAGATGATGTTGTTCTATGTGGCAATTGTGAGACTGACACCATTGAAATGTTTGGTCCAGTGCTGGTTTTCATTTATGGTTGTTGTGGTTTAGCCCTGGCCAGCAACCAAGCACCACGCAGCCGCTTGCTCACTGCCCCTCACCCAGAGGGATGGGGAGGAGAACTGGAAAGGAATGCAAAAGTCAAGGGTTGAGATAAGAACAGTTTAATAGGTAAAGCAAAAGCCGTGCACACAAGCAAAGCAAAACGAGGAATTAATTCACCACTGCTCATGAGCAGGCATGTGTTCGGCCATCCCCAGGAGAGCAGGGCTCTGCCACACGTAATGGTTACTGGGGAAGACAAATGCTGTAATGCCAGATGTCCCCCCACTTCCTTCTTCTTCCCCCAGTTTATATACCCAGCATGACGTCCCATGGTATGGAATATCCCTTTGGCTAGTTTGGGTCAGCTGTCCTGGCTGTGTCCCCTCCCAATTTCCTGTGCCCCCCCAGCCCTCTTGCTGGCAGGGCCCTGGAAACAGAAAAGTCCTTGATTTAGTATAAACATCACCCAGCAACAACCCAAACATCAGTGTCCTGTCGACATTGCTCTCACATCAGAGCCCAAATGCAGCACTGTGCTAGCTACTAAGAAGAAAAGTAACTCAGCTGAAAACAGGACAATGGTAAAAGATTATAACACTGTAGATTTTTTGGGGGGGAAAAAAAGCACCAAATAATTACAGGAAAAGCAGCTGGACTCAGAGATGTATTAAAAAAACCCCACTCAACCAATCACATAAAAAAACCCCTAAACCGCACCCCTCTTCCCCAACTTAAGCTTCTATATATTTCTGTTGTCCAAGACACCTAACTTGCAATGTGCAACTAGTATTTTCCCTTGTGAGGTGGTTACACATTTAGGAAAACTGAGTAAAGCATAATCATTTAAGGCTGCATTATGAGTTATGCAGCTGCCATGGATCCCAAATATAGTTTATTGGGATGCTGTGTGCAGCAGTGGCTGTACATAGCAGCAGCAACAGCTGAGAGTACCACGCTGTGCAGACAGCTGATTCAGCTTCTCTTCCCCTCTCTGTTCACATCACTGTTTATTGGACAACAAGCCACACACTTCCAATTTCCTTCCCATCAACTTTTCAACAATAATTACTGATGTGAAGATCCTGTCCACAGCTCAGAGTTGGGCAGATCAGTTACAGAATTGGTATTTACTCTGTACTGGTAGAGAAAGGGGAAAAAACATATCTGTAGATGGTAGATTGAAGAAAATATAACAGGCGCTAAGATACCAGTGTGGGTTCTATTGGTCTCCACTGGGATGATCTGTATGTAATAGAGGAAGGGTTTGTTGATTAATTCACTATTTTAATGTATCGTAAAATACATGGTTTGATCTCAAGTGCAAGTAGTCCAATCATGCACTTGATTTAAAAGTTTAAGGACAGTGATCATATTTTACATCTCTCGAAGCAAAATAATTACTTGACTGGGAAATATTGACAGTACCTAAATATGCCTATGCAATGTCACCAGAACACAACAGAAGGTAAAAGGGGATTTTGTGTCTTGTATTCGTGATGGGTCACACCGTCTGGAGTCTGTACCAGCATATATGCTGGGGTATGTGGTAAGGTGAAAAGAAAAGACGAAATAGTACTAAGATTGGCTTTTGTAATGTCAGAGCTTAATGTGTGCATTAGTAATATCTATTATTAAAACATCCTCTACCTTAAATAAAGAAAAAACACTGTAAGTAATTTATGAATCTGAAGCCTAAAGAAGATAATTCTAGCTAAACCTTATGGTATGTTACCTCAGTGGCAAGGAAATTACTTGATGTGAGCTACAGAGTGTCATTGGATTATAACTCGCTTCTCATGCCATAAATCTAAAAAAATGACTAAAAAGTCATTTCTACAAAACAGGTTTCTGAAACATTGGTTGGCTTATTTCTTACTATCGTTGCTCTTAGTTTATAAAATCATGTACTACAACATTTTATTATATATTTATATAACATTTTTTACCCCAAATGTAATTGCCTTATTTTTCATAAAATAGTGGTGAAAGCATGGAGCAATAGGTGACTCTCATTAGTTTCCTTCCTATTTCTGTTTTAAGAAATGAAGTTATTGCTAGTTATACAATTTCTCAGTATTCATGAGGAGTGCTCCTTTCTGCCATGTTGGCAGAACCAAATACTGCAACAGCAACACTACATCCATCTCCTGGGGCTGCCTAAAGTCCCAGTAAAAATCTAGGAATTTTTCTCACCGAGCACACAGGAATTTTAGTCTTGAGGGGTTTAAATTACTTGAGATGCTGTAGCCACTTGTTGCATGTTATGAAGCAGCATGTTCCTGAGGGGCAAAGAACCAAGTGGTATGGTAATGATGCCTGGGTAATATGTACTGTCATTCATGGATTGCACTAGAGATTCCTGCTTTGAGGCTTATTGCTGATATGGGGTTTGTTCATTTTACCTTTGAAAACAGATTTATTCATTGGATTACACATCGAATAAATAGCCAATTTCAATTTCTCAAAATTGTTCTTTTTCCTGTTAATATCTGCGTGTATAACATACAGACTCTGTAGTTTGTGAACAATATCCAGGACAATGTCAGACTTCATAAAATAGTATTTAGAAATTGTTATTCTTTATAATGACCCTTTTGACTTTTTAGCATTTTCCAGTAATCTTTAATGAAAGTAAAACACTGTAATTGAATAACTTTGCACATAACAATGACATTTTCACGAGTTGTTCCATAACTCTTTCATCACCATCATCCATATCTTTATTTACCTACTACTTAGATATACTTAGATAGTATAACCCACCAATCTTAGCAAAGGGAAGTTGATAAAAACAAATACTTCTAAATTTTTTTTACATTTATTCAGAACATTCAGAACTGATTTATGTTTTGGTGATAGTTTCAGAACATGCCAATGAGGATGTATGTGTTTAGTCAGTAGATGCGTATGATATTTGCCTGTCCGACTGAATGCTGAAAATGTGTGTGATTTTGCAAGCAGCATTGATAATACTGCAAAACAGTTACACTTGGAAACTAGAAAATTTCTTGAGCCGGTACATTATACTATCAATAATAGATGACAATTGTAGATGGCCATCACGATAGATCTCCTGTGAAGACAGGCTAGAAGAGTTGGGATTCTTCAAGAGCTGGAGAAGAAAAGGCTCCAGGGAGACCTTACAGCAGCCTTCCATTACCTAAAGGGGACTTACAAGAAAGCTGGAGAGGGAATTTTTACAAGGGCAGGTAGTGACAGGGCAAGGGATAATGGCTTTAAGATCAAAGAGGGTAGATTTAGATTAGATATTAAGAAGAAATTCTTTACTGTGAGGGTGGTGAAGAACTGGACCAGGTTGCCCAGAGAAGTTGTGGATGCCTCATCCTTGGAAGTGTTCTAGGCCAGGTTGGATGGGGCTTTGAGCAACCTGATCTGGTGGGAGGTGTCCCTGCCCATGGCAGGGGGGGTTGGAACTAGACAGTATTTAAGGCCTCTTGCAACCCGAACCATTTTATCATTCTATGATAGCAGTGATGTTTGTGCTCCATGTTTAACCATAGATACCACTCTAGTAGACTACAACTTACAGTTCTATTAACTTGTAATAAAACAATAAAAGGAGATAAAGTTACAGTAAAAAGCAGTAAATTTAAAATCAAATTAAAAACTTATCCACACAGTGAAAAATTTAATTACAGAATTCTCCGATGCAGGTCACAGAATCAAGAATTTAGCAAGACTAAGACTGGGTTGACTATAGCTATATGTCTGCAATAAGTGATGCTTGCATAGCATCTTTATAAGTTTTTAATATTATCTACTGTTTTTTGCTTAAACCAAGTAGCCACTTAAACAAAGTAGCCAAGTGCATTAGGATGATGCTGAAACAGATGAAGGGATAGTAAAAACTGCTTCTCCAAACTAAAGGAGATCTGGATGAAGGCTGCTAAAGTGCACACATAAATCTGCCTGCTAATGTTTTAGGTTCTTTCCTGGAGCTGTGTTAGCAGCCACTGGATGAGACTTAAGCTTTACTGGATTTCATTAGGAGTAGCTCCCGTATCCTTCTGTAGCTGTCACCAGCATCTCTCCCATTACTGGTATACATGTCTCTTGCTCTCGTTTTGTCACATATAGGTGTTTTTGTCTTTTACTGCTTAGCACAAAGTTTCTTATATTTGTTGGAGGGTGTCATTTTCTGTTTATCAAAGGGAAGTTGTGTTTGGTTGCTTGCAGAAAACGTGGAATGGGTATGCTGTACTCTGCATCTGTTGTACAGTTCCTGCAGGCAATTGATTTCAGTAATTCAGATGGTTGTCTTCCATGCATCCCCTTAGTGACCAGAAAGGGTTATCCAAAAAGGGGCTGGCTTGCACAGAGAAATGCATTGTAGCCTTAAATACCTATCATTTGTTTTCTCTTACCTTGATTCCTCTAAAACAAAGAATAATGTACATGATAATAATAAACCAAACTAGGGATGCAATAAAACAGCAATCTATATTGACAGCACTCAGCACTCCACTGTGGGTTCAAAATATTAAAGATACTTCTTAGCATAAATGAATGAAAACCTGTTCTTTCATACTCAATTATGAAATAGCTGAAGTAAGGAAGAAATTTAACAAGATCTTTTCTTAATGTAAATTGGAAAGATGGGATGAAAGATGAGAGTAATTTGCTAGGGATATGTGAGGAGGTTTCAGTGTCATGTAGCCATTATTTTGAGGAGTAACAATGAGTTGCAAAACAAAGGGTAGTACTGACTTAATGGCTTTACATTTAAAAAGAATTCTAGGACATGCATATTGGTGTAGTACAAAACCAGGCCACGAGCTACTGGTATCCATAATCAAGTAGAATAAGTATATAAGATAAGATATAAGTAGATTATAGAGCCATTTGGAGAACCATATGATGAATGAAATGGACAACGATTTTCTTGTGTGATCTTTGATAACTCTTACATATCCTTGGTAAAAACAATCACGGAGTGAAAATCAATTATTTGCTTATCTCTCATCATCTGAGGTTGAGTAAGTTACTGGCTTTATTGTACCTAAATTTCCATCCCTGAAAAGTGGGTGATAGCATTGGTCAATTTTCTAAGGCCATTTGAAACACGTGGAAGAAAACTTTAAGGAGGTGTAATTGCGTTATTTTAACCTTTGTTGAATCTGCTGTCTTCAAATTTAAACCTTACTTGGGTAATTTTAATTGTGAACGGAAAATAATTGCAGTGCTAACAAAACTATATTATGAGAGATTTATGAAACTTATAAGGCATTTATTTATCTTATTTAGGGTCAAGTTGTTTTCAGAAATGGAGAGAGGATGGGAACCATCAAATTTACGCAATTCCAAGGTAGGTTGCAAACAGTTCAATTTTCATTATAATTATGTATGCAGTTTCAAATTTGTGTGGCGTTTGTTTCAGGATGTTTTAAATAGTACAATTATTTTGAAAAACAGTTGCTCAGAAGATGCAGCAGAATACTTTGAAAGTTTTGTTACCTGCTTAAAATACTGTGTTTTTGAACCCTGAGTGCTCTGAGGTATTCCCAGATATTTCCAGGAACTTTTCTAGAAGAAAATCCACATACTTACAGAAACTACTGATCTGTAACAGCCAACAGCTGTTGGAAAAACTCTCCTGGTCAGCTAATCATCCACTTCTTAATACAGTTTCTGAAAACTGAATCTGGAGAGGAATTTAGAGAGAATTGTTGCTGCTAAGCTCTTTCAAGTTAGTGTTGTGCTTTCTAAAGACTCACTTTTGACATTCCACAACTGCTTTCTAAAAGTTGCTTCAGGAACTGGTCCCTCAGCATGCAGAGAACACAAACTGCTGACCCCATCCCTTGGAGGCAACACACTCCACAGTGCGACCTGCCAAGCCCGCTGCATCCTCTCAGCCTGAGCTGCTCCTGCAGGGAATGGTCTCAGCAGCGGAGACCACAAATGCAGCCATGGGGATTTGTCAAGGGTTGTTTGCAGCCCAGACAAGGTGCTTGCTTGGGAGAGTTTCCTGCAGAAATGGTGATTCATAGAAGACATGTTATAGTTCTCTCTGCAGTATATAAAATGCAATTCATGTTTTTCTTCCTGGGCTGAGGCTGAGATAAAACTGGAGATGATTGCATTTGGATGGTCTCATTAGAGTAGTGGTGAGAATGCTGGCAAATCCTTTTCAGACAATGCATGAGAAAGAAGCTTGCGCTGCCTTTGTCTTCAGGAGATCGCTTTAAACATAATCCTGCTGACCATGTTACAAAGGCTTATCCTTTAAACAGAAATTGTCTGCTGTATGGGCATTATTATTAATGAGCAGCAATGCACTTGAGGGGATCTGTTACTCATTCTAATTTACTGAAGCAATCTTGGGGATTGCTCTTGCCTTCACAGCTATAACTGATGCTATTACCTCATGTTCCCTGAAGCATTTCTGCCCACTAAAACTTTGCAGATGTCATCTCATGATAATATAATTTAGAAATTCTTGCTCAACACTAATGATAAATATTGATTGCTTCCTCTTCTTCCCCCCACACCCTCCCATTTCTTCATAGTAGCGGTGTTTACAGCCACATGAAAGAATCATGAGAAAATATTGTAAGGGGATTTTACAAGAGGTGTTTATTCTTCAGAAGTCTGAAGGAGCCCTTATGCATTATGCCTAAGGCAGCTGTATGTACCTTTCTAGAGCATCTGAACAAGGAGGAAGTTTGGCACGTTCCTTCTGCACACTGAGGATGTGACTGTGGATTATGTCGAGGTGCAACATGTATCATCTGGACAAGTGATAGAACTCCGGGATACCTGATTTGTTATTTTCAACAATTCAAATTGAGTTTCTTTACAATGTTTTCAGTTTCACATCAGATTTACATCTATTTCAGAACTAATTCAGGCCCTTACTTGGGATTTGATCATTAACCTACAGGAAAAAATAACCAAGGCAGGAGACGGGCTGGGTTATCTCTCATGCAAACAATAGGCTGTCAACACATCTGAAGTCTGGTCTTAAGTTTTGTTTCATTTCTTACTAATTTTGGAAATGAATGTACAAAAACATATGAGAAATTGAAATAAGGAACAGTATAACAACATAGGTGAAACTTACCTATCTTTTTTTAACTATAAATGATATTATATTTTTTCTGTTCTTTCATTGGTATTTTTTTATACAAGGCTTTTACACTCAATATTTGTGGTATAATTGTAGAAATTATTAATTTGTTCAAAAGAATACTTTATTGGTTAGGAAGCTTTCTGAAACAGTCTCATTAACTTTAAAGAAATCTTGGACCATTGGGGAAGTTCCTAATAATGGAAAGAAGTTAATTAAGTCCAGTACTTAAAATGGTAAATGGGATTTTCCTTTGTCATTGTAGCTGTTAGGTGATATCGAGCTTAAAACCCATATAAAACTCATTCATTAATATTTTATTTTAGAATATGACACAAATCATGATGATTTCTAGGAAAAAAAGACCACATCAAAGATGTCTTGTAAACGCTTTTGTGAGATTAAATGTAATTATGAGAATAGAGTATATAAAGTGTATTAGTAACTTTTTATTCAAACATCATAATTGGGAATCATCAGTTTTAGTGTTCTATACTGCAAGAGTTATTTCTTCATCTGCAATGTTTTATAGTTTTGTTAACAATTTGAACGAAAATGCACAGTTATTACAAATAATTCAATGCAGAAAAATAAAATGGGTAAATAGATAATTGTATCTCAGACGTAGGATTCCTTGGCCAGCAATACTTTTCCTCATTTGCCAGGGTAGAAAATTTCTAGGTAGACTCAGGACCTTCATTTTCTATTCTTTGCTGGCAACTCTTGTGTTAATGAGACTATCTGCAAACATCATGGCTATGAAAAAAGCAGACAACCATGTCTGCCAGGGGCAAGGGAAAACCAGCCTGTGAGAGTTTAGAAGGTAACCGAGGTATGCCTGACGCACTGTGATGAAATTTTGAATAGCTGGTTTAATTTTGAATCTGGATATAGTTTTTCCCAAATTCACGCTAGTCATGTCTGTTTTTCAGCTTCTGTGCAGCCTGTTAGTGTTTCAAGTGGCCAAACAGATGGTGCCAGAGATAGCTGTGACCAAACTACTTACTGCTTTATAGATCATGAATACCACCCAGGAATGATTTAGTATGCAGCAGAGAATACAAAGCACATTTCATAGCATTTTCTTCCCCTACCTTACTGGCATATAAAGAGCAGTCTGTCAGTCTAGCTCAAATATCCAAGTGATGTTTGAAGCTGGCATCCTTCCGAATGAATGGCAATTTTTCCACGGGTGCAATAAATGGACTATTCTCTTTGTCAAACATGTAGTTGAAGTAGATAGCCAAAATCTTTTGGCTGGTGAAAGCTGAAAGAGCCCTGGCAACTGTTGTGTGCATATCAAGGAGCGGGGAGGGAAGCAACAAAACTGAGATTGTAGATTGCTGTGATACAGGACGCTGCAAGAACAGACACATACCTGTCTTTCAAAGTGTTTCACTTTTTCGCAGATCTTTTCTGATTAATCTGACTGGAGCCTAAATGGCGCCTTGCTTTCAGCCATATTCCTATTTCTGTCAGACATTAGAGAAACTCTTAAGAGACTTCTGTGCTGTAATAGGTTAAAAAGGAAAACTAAAGCTGAATTGTAAACAAATACCATTGAAATGTGCATAAATCACGCTTCTTGTAGATAGGAACAAAGTCTGTGGTACTGCCTGTTGAGAAAACTTGAAGAAAGTGAGTGGTCATCTGCTGTGTCTTTCTGGGAAGAATTTAAGAGTTTCAACTCATTTAACCGGGTAATATGATAACAACATTTGCTTGTGTTGAAAGCTGATCTAGGTACCGAGCAAGAATGAGAGCATGGCTTGTCAAGTGGTCTTCTTAGAAAAGGCCTCACTGAATTTCTGCAGTAAATGCCCCAGATATTCTTCTCTGAGTTTAATCAACAGAAATAGACAAACAAATGTCTACTCTACAGTGAAGAGAAAGCTACATGAGAATCCTGGATTTCTTAACTGGAGCCTCGGTTCATCTACTTAGTTCCTAATTGTTGTCCCCAGCTGCTTCAATGAAGGAGACATTAGCAATGCTCCAGAACCACCTACAGATACAACAACTTGTTCTCCAGGGTCATCAATCCAACCCTGGAAAAGTTTCCTTCTGTTATTCTAAGTATGATCCAGCAGAGTCTTAACTACTTTTGGTTCTTGCTTCCATATGGGTTCATATAAATAATAAGACTAATGGCCTCTGAATATTTTTTGTATATTTACACCTGTCCAGTATATACCACACAGAACCAGTCTTTGGATCTTCTTTCTGTGATAATGTTGGAGGAATACAATCCAATAAACAGAAAATATTTAATGACCACTCTAAAAACTCACATTTGAAATATCTCATGTCATATCTGGAATCCATGGTGTCGAACATCCAGAATCAGTGGATTCAGATTTCTCTGCTTCTGCAGCATATTTACAAAGTGAGAATAAAATCTCCTTATAAATATCAAAATTTTTGAGTGATTAAGGAGTACCTTTGAAGAGCCATATATGAACTTAGGGGAAAAGTAAATAAAGAATTTCAGAATTCTGTTGGCTGAGCAGAATCTGAATGGTGAACAATAAATAATCACTAGTGTCACATTGTTCATGTGATGAACAATAAAATATGTAAAACTGTGTGGTGTTTATCCTGGGCAGCTGCATTCTTCTGGAAAAGATCTTTCTGTCATTAAGGACTATTATTTTGCATGCAAAAAAGAGATTTAAGGAGTCAGAAATCTTGCTTCTGTCACATCCTAACTGGAGTACTTGACTGAAATCACAAAAGTGTTTGGTAGACTTGGTGTGCAGTATTGACTCCATTCTGTCTCCTTATAAATAATGTAGCTAGATTGTAGCTGTTCCTATCTTAGCCACCACTGTTTTTGTTAGCTTAATGATCAATTCATCCTGTCAAATTAAGCCTGTTTAACAGTACCCGTGGTGGCTTGTAGCAATTTTCCAGCACACCGCACACACAAACCTCCCCCCACCATGTCCTAAACAAGCTTTTTTAGCTCCAGGGCAGTTAGTGGTGGCTAGGTCGAACCTTTATTAGATCCCTCCCATCTGAAATCCCCCTAAACAATAGTTTTCTACGTGCTGTCAGATGTTTCAATACCAGTTAGTCCTGATAGTTTGAACTGTGGTATACAAAAACCCACTTGTCTTATAACTTGTCATTTAGGGTGCTGATTCAGCAAATAATTTAGGCAGTGCATTTCAGTCACACTACCTCTGTGGAGTACCACTTCCATCTTTTGTTGGCAATGATGTTTTCTTAAGCGATTTGGGTTAGTATAATCTATGTGAAACTTACGAAACTACAAGGTGTCAGCAAAACTGATTTAGAGTCCCATTTCAATGACAAGGATAGTCATCTAATACGGAGAGATGTGCCAAGCAGAGTGCTGACAGGGTGTGCCTTAAATCTGGAGTCACTGAATATTGTTATTGCTGATTAAGAAGATGACCTAGAATATGTAATTATCAAATTAAAAGTGATGTCTGAGGGAGCCAGCAAGCACAAAGGGGACTAGACAAGGATTCAAAAAGATATTAAAAAATTGAAGAAGTAATCAGGAAAAAACAGGATGCAGTTTATTTATGTCAAATGCCTGGCGCTACGTTGGGAGTAAACTGCTGTACAAATACAAAATGGGGAACAATTCACCACGCCATAGTTACACGTAAAAGCAACTAGGGGTTACAGTGGGTCACAGGCTGAACATGAATAAGCAAAAACATGAAGTTAAAAGAAGAAAAATCCTGTACTGGGGTGTAGAAATAATATCCTTTTAAACTACCCAGTGCCAAAAGGCTACAGCTAACTACTGTATCCAGTGCTCATTTAAGGAAAATGTGTAAAGATGACAGAATATTAAAAAATGAATTAAAAATTCATTACAAAAAGCAAAAGATCTAGGCTGCTTAGAGAAGACAAGAAGGTTGAAATATGTGACAGTTGCTGCCTACCTTCTAGAGCTGTAACCCACAGAAGTCCTCCAAGTAGGTCCTTGAAGAGGCCAAAGTTAGCTCTGCTGAAGTCCAGAGTTGCAATCCTACTTATTGCCCTGCTTCGTCCACGCAGGATCCTGAATTCCACCATCTCATGGTCACTGCAGCCAAGGTTGCCCCCAACCTTCACATCTCCAACCAGTCCTTCTTTGTTTATGAGTACAAGGTCCAGGCACCTCGCCTCATTGCCTCCTCAGCCACCTGCATCAAACAGTTATTATTAGCGCTCTGCAGGAGTTTCCTAAACTGTGTGTGCCCAGCTGTGCTGGCTCTCCAGCAGATATCAGTGCAGGTGAAGTTCCCCATGAGAACCAGGGCCTGTGATCAGGAGGCTCCTGCCAGCTGTCTGTAGAAGGCCTCATCGACTTCCTCTCCCTGACCAGGTGGCCTGTAGCAAACACCCACAGCAGTGTCACCCATGTTGGCCTGCCCCTTATATCTTTACCCATAATCTCTGGACTCATTCTGCACCCACCCTAGGCAGAGCTCAACACATTCCAGTTGCTCCCTCACACAAAGAGCAACCCCACCACCTCGCCTTGCTGGCCCGTTTCCTAAAAGCTGCATAGACACCCATGACAGCGTTCCAGCCATGTGAGCTGCCCCACCGTGTCTCTGTAACTGCAATGGGGTCATGGCCCTGTGACAGCACACAGATCTCTCATTCTTCCCGTTCAGTTCATTCCCTGCGCTGCGTGTGTTGGTGTACAGGCGTTTCAGAGAGGTAACTGAGCATGCAGGTTTCCCGGGAGGGGTACAAGAGGATCCACCACAGCCACAGACACCCTTGAGGTGGCTTATTTGTTGTAGATCTTTGAATTATTTCTAGTAAGAGACCTAGGTAAAGTATGAAACCCTAGACTGGTGGTTAAGGGTATTTGTAAGGAGGAAACAGATTTATTTGCTCTTCCAACATTGGTTCTGTTTTTGTTTTCCTTTAAATCCAATGTATTATTTGAATGTAAAATGCTTAAGTAATCTTTGGGTCTTGGATCCCTCATTCAAGTGAGGATCATAATAGGTTATAGTGTCAGGCCCTCTCAGCCTTTGTCTCTAGTACATCAATGTCAATTGTTTTCCTATGTTGTACAAGATTTTAGCAGGACAAATAGTGAAAGTCGTTATCCAGATGTATATATAGCCTGGTCATAAATAGAAAGAGGTGAAAATTACAGTTCTTCTCAGGAAGAAAGTGAATTGAATCTGGGGTTCCCAAGTGTATGATGACTCCTCTAACCATTTATATTGAAATAGGTAACTATTTGAAAGGGAAGTGCTTCACCACCCCTTCTGCTGGTGTGTTTTAAAGAAGAGACTCCCGGTCAGTTCTTGACAGAAAGAGGTGATTCCTCCCTCTTCAACACACATACATACACATGCACACTAAAAACCCCACAACCACTGATAATGAAGAAATCTATCAAGAAATACTATCTACCTCCTGGAAAGACCAAATAGAAAAGTGAAACAATCCTTGTCTGCATACCAAGCAAAGGCATTTGGAGTGCAGAGGTTTTGGTGTTTCAGTGCCTAATGATGTAACACCTGATAATCTGTTTGACCATATTTATTTGTGTGGCTAGTGCATGAAGAATTGCACTACTGGGTCAGATAACGAGCTCTGCCCAGCTCAGTATCCACTCAGTAGTGGATACTGAGGAAAGGATACGGCATATGCCATTTATGGGTATCTGTGTCAGAACAGGCATATATAGAAATGATTTTTCTTTATTTTACACTCTGAGTTCCCAAAGGCAAGTGTTTTCATGACTTCTTGAGCTGGAGGGTGTCTTTGGACCATCAAGTTTAACAATTGCATGTGGATTTATTTTCCATCAATTTGTCGTATCTTTCATGAATCCATTTATACTTCTGGCTTTCAACACATCCAGTAGCAATGAGTTTCACAACATAATTATGCATGTAAAGATTAAAGCCCTTCCATCTGTTTGTTTTCTTCTTTTAAACCAGCTACCTCAAAATTTCATTGGGCATACCCTGCTTCTTTTAATGTGAGAAGCAATGAATAATTGTGTCTAGCTCGCTTTCTTCATATCATTCATGTCTTACAGATCTCTCTTATCAATGACACTCTTTTAGAAATGAGTCCTTGTCATCTATATAGTTTTTCATCACGTATAAGCTGCTCAATAATTTTAATATTCCCTTACCTTTCCTGATACTTATTCCCTTTTTGTGAGAATTTAATGAGAGCCACACATCGCACTGAAACACCTACCTCCATACCTCACGCTGCTGAATGACCTTTCTGTGTTAACCGCTTTCCCAATATTCTGTTCTACCATGTTCATCATATCTTTGCCTATTCTGCCACCAGTGAGCACAGCACTGATGTTTTCAGCCACAGTAAGTCTAAGGTGTCATCCTGGATGCTATTAAGTAATTAGTACCAACCACTATGTACGTATATGTGAGATAATTTTGCTTATATGTTACTCTGTACCTTACTAGCATTGAACGTCACCTGTCATTTTATTATCAGTATCTCAGGCACCCTTATACCAGTCCTCTGTCAGATGAAAACATAAAGGAGATTATATTTTTTATATGTTTGTACCTGTTTCCCCCTGTTATTGTCAGGTTATTTTGGGCACATTTCCTGTTCAAAACCTCCTAGCAGCACTGTTTTCCCTGAAGCAGTTATTCCTCTTGTAATCTATTCTATTGGTACTATTTACTCATAGTAGAGTTTTTGGTTTGTTTGGTTTGTTTTTATAAATAAACATGGAATAACATATTGAGATTCAGGTACCTAGGTTCTGCATGTGTACTGTCAAACTGGAGGAAGGAAAGATAATAGCTAAAGAAGTTGTTTGAGGTCTTAGGGCATTGCTTATAAAGGAAGATTAATGGGATTAAGTGTGTGGAGATGCTAGAGTCGCCTCATTTGGAACAAGCTGTATTGTGTGGATATAAATTGCAAGGCCAGGGAGGACGCACTGAAAGGGTATGCTGATACTGCAGCTGCTGGTTGTCACAGCAGCTTATTTTGTTTTACCTGAGCTAGCTTTAAACAGGCCAACCAGGGTACTGCTAGCTGTGTAGCAACAATAACATTGAGCAGACTAATCTGGAAATCTGCCCAGGAGAAAATAAGCATTTTGGTAGGTAACCTTTCCTTTGGGAGCGTGACTATGGGAGAGCACAGCTTTGCAGCTATCAGCGTTCAAGCTAGTTTAAGGCTAGCTGTGTACTTCTGTGCTACCCAAAGTTGCAGGAAGCATGACAGAGTTGATGGGAGGAGTTGAATTCAGTATTTTCCCCCAGGCATGAGAGACAGACACGTGTGAGGAGCAGGGGAGACCTATTTATCGCTGTGTGTCTGTGCCTGTGTTTTAAAGAGCAGTTCATCCCTTGAGAGGTGTGTTGGACTTTGCAAATAATTATTTCTGGGACAAACACACACATTATAGAAATAGCTGTAGTTTTTATAGATTCCACTTCAGTTCATCTGGCATACTCTGAGGCACAAAGTGTTTCATAGGAACCGAGAAGTCGCTGTCACTATTTTGTGCAAAAATGTCATAGGAGTTGACTTTAATACTAAGGAAAAGGACTAAGATTCAAAAGTAACAGCAAAGAAAAAAAGTTGGAAAGCAACAGAAAATAATTTTACAATGCTTAATCTCTATGAAAATTTGAAGTATCCAGCTCCAGAAAGTTAACAGAAATCAGTACCCCACTAAAGAAATGGTGTTTGAGAAGGACCTGCAAGAATTGCCAGCTGTCTCCTTCAGAGCTCTCCTACTTTTTATTTTTTTGCAATTGGTATTCAGAATCCTACTTCTACTAGAGTTAATTTGTCCAGATGTTTAATTTTAGGTGAGGTACAGTGCTGTCCCACCTTTTCACCACCCAGTCCTCCCCATCTTTTGAAGAAAGGCAATCTCTCTCGAGGGCTGCAGAGCCGTCCAGACCTGCTGCTCTCTGCAGAGCTGTGTGCTGGCAAGTATGTCCCCTCAGCATCTCAGAGAGACAGTCTTCTCTGGAAGGAGTTGTGATACAGCTACAGGAGGATAAAAAGAGACAGAAAACTTATGAGAAATCCATCAGATTCTGGTATATCTTATGGGAAAAATATTTCATTTGACATAATTAATAGAGAATGCAGTCTATTGCAATGACATTGTCCCTAACCTGTAGGTTAAATATTTCCCCAAGAGAAACAAACCCATGAAACAGAACAACTTTAATTCTTAATGAATGGAAAAGAAGAAAATGAAGCTTATCTAGGTCACTAAAGGGACGTAGATTTATTGCTTGACATTACAGCATTTGAACAGACAAAACCAGAATATTGTTTAGTAGTAGTATACCATGCCAGCTTGTGAAGGTTTGCGTAGTTGCAGGCTAGAGATACTGAGATAAGGTTATAATGCCTGACAGATTTCTAAGTCAATGGAAATTTATTACAAAGAATATTTGACAAAAATTTCCTTTAGGCACCAACTTCTGGGATGGTAGGCTATATTAACACAGTGTTATGAGAAAACAAAGATGACAAACAGACCTATCATAGATAAGGGAGATGAACAAGGAATGCTTTTAAAAAAAGCAGTGAAGATGTTTTTTTTCACTGTGTAGGTGACCAAAGGCAGTTGTGAATTGTATGCTGCAGAATCCATATAGGCATTCATACTAAACCTTTGAAAGCACAGGAACAGTATTAATCCACATATTAGCTTCTTACTACAGGTACAAAAAGACTAAATTTCTTTTCAAATTTACTAGCCCCCCTTTTTGCACCCTAATCATAGTTTCATTTTGTTCTGTCATTACAAGTGCTAATTTAGTTTCAAGTCATGGCTGATCATGCAGTCACTGTATTGGCACCTTGTTCTCTAAGCTGACATTTTAGTTTCTGTAAAAACAATCTGTTTCAATACATCATCACTGGAATCTAGTTCAGAAATTAAAGAGTTCTGATTCTGTAAACACAGTAATAGAAAATAAGCACATGTAATTATTAGTTTTAGGAGAAAAACTTTTGGATTTTGTTTACGTGATAAAAGTCTGACCTTTAGTAACACTCTATAACAGCACAGGTGTCATTTTCTGGCTTGAATCATGTAATCTAAAATAATGATATTATATTTGTTATACTTCTATGGTAAGCATCTCTCTGTTTATTTTCAGTGAATCTTGTTGACTTGCTTTAACAGGAATTTATCTCCCTCCCTATCACAAGAAACAAAATGGGGATGTCAGTTCAGGAAATAGTAGCATTCCATTTCTTTATTCCCAGTGATAGTATAAACCCTTTGTAGTTACATAAACTGATGGAGGGCAAGCTTATTTTTCAGAATTCCCTCTAGCAGACTCTGGGGGTCAAAAAAGCTGTAGATAATTAGGACTTAGGCAAAACATCTTTAAAAAGCTTACTATGGACCCTAATGTCGCCTTGCCCCTGGAGCAAAAGGACTGGGTCATATTCTTCCTGCTCTTGAGTTATTGGTTCAAAAATTGAAACTAAAGGGAGATCATGAATGTGGACTGCTGAAAAAAATGTCTCCTTAGAATTCCATCCATCTTGGTATTTGTTATCTGCAGCTGGAGTGCGTGTATAATTTTTTCCTTAAATGATTATGGAGGACAAGGGATGAATTCTTCATAAGTAAATTATTTCATTAAATTGATCTAGTACATCTACCTGTAAAGAAATTATTTCACCACAGATGATTTAGCAGTGATTTAGTTCAAACTACTGCCAGAATGAAAAATGCATCGAATTAATACTGTACGTGTAAGAAACAGACTCAGGCACAGGAATAAGGAACTGTCATTTGTACATAAAACTAAGTGCTATTTTATGTGATCCCTAACTACCGACACAAAGCTGTTTGATACCTTGCTGTGTTCTCACTATATTTCTCCCCACTTTTTTTTAACTTCTATGCCATGGAGACATTTTTCCTTCTTGAGCTACTTTCTGCGTGTCCATTTCAGAGCTATCCAGGCCATGCTTGACCTTGACAGACACTGTACAGTCTTTGCTAGCTAATCCCTTGTGTAGTAGCATATATGTATAATAATCAATTTCTTTTTATTGTACCAGATTTAGGACTTGCCTTCTCTGACTAGGTGGGCTCAGAAGCCCCACTTGGCATGAGAAGCTCTGGCACAGCCTCCCTGTCCACTGCAAATCATCTTGGGGCTACCAGTAAGGGTTAGTTTGAAGGAGGAGGAAAAGAGCAATATCTCATTAAAAAGGTACCCCCTAAGGTCCCCCTGGCTAGCTGCATGCCAGCTTTTGCCCCGAGCAGGCTGGATAGCTTTTCCCTGGGAAACATATATTTCCATCTATCATAAAGCCATGATGGATCCTTGCCTCAATTAGAAGTATGCTATAGGTCCCAAATTAGTAATCCAGATTCCATGTTCTGGCCGTTTTTAAAGGTCAGGTTATTTATATACCTGGTGAGGCAAATAGCTCCGCGTTCTGCCCTGAACTGTTAAAATGGAAAGCTGACTATGTCAAGGGAAGCAGATTCCTGTGCTCCTCAGCCTGCATATTGGAAAGAACACGGTGTCTAAGATATACAGAGACCCAAATCCTTGAGCAATTTTACTCTTTTACAAGACTGCTTGTACCACATAGGTTACAAGATGGAGCCGCAGTGAGTCCGGTCTATTGCAGGGGTGTTGCACATTCATAAAACCTGAAGCATGTCTTTGGCAGTCCCGGGTTATGGTTGGAATTGATAATCTTAAAGGTCTTTTCCAAACTAAATGATTCTATGATTCTATGTCCTTCTTGCATTTTGGAGAGAAAATAAGGAGAGGCTCCCTGCGCAGAGCGAGGGGAACTAAGTCTTCCTCTCATTCTGGCCCTTCAAAAGGTCAGTGCAGAAAGTGTTATAACACAAAGTGATTTTAACCTGACTTTGCTAATGTGACATTTGGAGCATGGTTGTGGCAGTCTGATGTGACAGCAGGCGAATATTGTGTTGTGTTAGTAAATGACAGAGGCCCTGATAAAAGGAGGAAGTTGTTCACATATTTAGTCTGTGCTTCCCCCCTCAAAAGGGAAAGACTATGAAAAGCCCCTGAAGTGTGAATCACAAAGGTCAGTAAATACACAAAGGGCTTCTTGAATTCAGAGGAGAGAACAACATTTTTGAAAAATCATTCATGAATTTTCTCATCCAGAAAATCTTAAGTTGGATTTAAGGTTGCAGTTGTATACGGAAGCTATAGATCATCAAAAGCTATGTAACTGCTTATATCCAGATTTGATAAATTCAGCTGACAAACAAAGTGATAACCTGCAGCCAAATGCTAGATTATTGTCTCTGTGTTACAGGTTTGGTTTTCAGCACTCTAGGCCTATTTTAATCACTGAAAACCTCCCAAGTCTCAGGCAGCTTTAGGCCAGCTGATGATGTACTATGATAGCTAAAACCAGTGGTGCTCATAACTCAAACTGTGGGCTGGTCTGAAATTAGTGGGGCTTACAGAAGAATGAGTTCTGGGAAGGACTCTGGGCTTGCAGTTCATAAATATGTATACATGTGTCCTGTGGATATAGAGTGCCTTATTGATGCCATGGACCAGCAGGTAAGTCAAATATTCCACCCCTCTTCTGGGCTTGTGTTGGACTTATGCTTCTGTTTCCCTTATTGATTCATGTTTTGTTTTGTTTTGTTTTTTTTAACCAAAGTACGGTATTTCTTTTTTAGCCCTCTATGACCTATCTACATGTATGGAAGATGCTGACAAAATGTAAGAAATATAAAATATTAGGGGGAAAGACAACTGAGTCACAAGACTTGTATTTCCAAATCATTCAGGCATTTTGAAAATGCTACCCAAAATGGATTCTCCCTAAATGAAGCAAATCTGAAACCTACATGTTTTGTAAGATGAAGTAGTCAGATAAATGCTTCTCCCTCAGCTTCGTAACTGAAGACTTGAGCATGTAAGCAGTTTCCCAAGTTTTTTTCGCCTTAGACATTTGTTGTGATTGACAAAAGAGATCTTGCCAGAATAACAATAATGTTTTCTTGCTCTTTTCCTGAATTAAAAAAGAAAAAATGGTCTAGGTAGGAGCATCGCAAAGTTCCGCAGTTCTGCCTTGTGTAATTTGGTGTTGAGCTTTCTTAACGTGAGATCCTAAAAGGAATAAAAGTTTATCTTAAATGATCTGTCAGGTTCAATTTATTTGCGGTAATTGGCCTGGGGCTCTCCCATTTAGCAAAACCTTGGCTGCTTCTGCGTGGGCAGAGAAGCTGGAAGAAAAGGCTCTTTTTGCTGCCTACAGATGCACCCATACAAAGCAAGTCAGCTAGCATCCCTGGCAGGACTTCATTATCCCATAGGGCCATGGACAGATGTACTGGAAAAATAACTTTGAATCTTCGCAATCTGCATACATACCTCCATGCGTTGGGCAGCAGATACCAGCACAAATGCACGCTGCCCCTTCCGTGACAGATTTGAGGAATTACGTGCAGCATCCTTCCCTCAAACAGTGCTGCCGTAGCCAGGTATGGGCACCAGCCTCATCCCAGGAGCTGCTGCCAACTACGGACTCTTCACATGCATTAAAATTATGCTTGTTTGAACCACTGAATTTGCAGTGCTTTTTCTGAACTCCAGATAACTACAGGCTGTGGATACAAAGGACAATGAGAATAGAGATGATTTCTAGGCACTAGCAGTATGTGTTGCTCTGTGCTTTCCCAGCTCACTCATACATATACTAAAAGAACAGGTGTGGAAGTGGCTCGGCAGTATCCTTCATTACAAAATAATTGATTTCATGAATGTCTGTAATTTACACCCATTCAAGCAGTATTCATTCCAGGTGGCATTTATATTCTCATAATTTTCTATAAATTTAGGGTGAAATACTATGAAATGCTTTTTTTAAAACTAGGTATATTCCATTTACTTGCTTTCCTTTCATCTTCTTGGCTTTGCAACTATTATTAAAAACAAGCAAGAAAGGGGGACACAGGAGTAAGGGAGTGAAATGTGACATTTGCATGCCATAAACCAAGCACTAAAACGTCAGCAATTATAGGATCAAAGGTAAAAGCTCACAAGTATTTTTTCCCCCTTCTATTCTTAAGTATAAAATGACTAATGCTGAAAATCTCTAGCATCTTAAAAGTTACAAGCAGCTAAGGAAAGCTCATTTGAGGTCCAGATAGAGAAACTGGAATACTCTATGCTGACTGATTCAATTTTAAGTAGGTGAAAGATTAGATCACGGAGTGGCTTTTCATCACTTTGCATGAAGAAAGTGAAAATCTGTCCCTGTTTTATATTGCTCAGGATGGAGATGGAAACAGAGTTGAAATGTTCCACATTAATTCAGTCAAGTAGTTTGCCACTTAGCGTTTACAAATAGTTCCTTGACTAGTACAGAAACAGGAAGGCTACACAAGGTGGGCAGAAAGGAAAAAAAAAAACCCTACAGGGCTCTTTGAATTTCCCCTCTGTCAGTCCTTTTTTATTCATCTTTGTCGGTATCCTCCCAAAGCAGAGGACTGCTAGAAAACTAGACCTTGAAAACTAGGTTCCATTCTTCCTTTGCTAAAAATGCTAAGGATTTAAAAATTTGTTAAATTTTGTATGAAAATTAGTGATATACATACACCGTTGTCTTAGATCCAGCATAAACAACATACAGTGTGCCCTCTGTCACAATCATGTGTGTGTTTTCCATGCTTTGTAGAGGGCCAGTCTCTGAAATATTGGTAAGCTCCTTTGTGCTTTGACTAGAATATTCTCCTGTGTATTCCCTTTTCTCAGATGATATAAGTTTACTGGGAATTGTCCTCATCTGAGATTTGTGAATTGCTGTTCAAGTTGCCACTGATTACCCAAAAAAGAGATGTCTCTGGCTCATAAAGGGCTAAAACAGGAGGAGAGCTTCCTGACTTGTACACGTGGTAGGTTTACCTTCCTATGCTACAGTTTAGTTGCCATTGTCAAGAACAGGATTTTTGTCTCTAGTCCATAATTATGAGGCTAGATAAAGACGTAAGGGAATATTTAGATTAAATGTCAGCCAAATCACTGGGTAACTACGTAACAGTCCAGCAGTAGAACAAGCTGTGAAGAAGGCTATGCCATCCACATTTCATTTTTCAGAACAGGCTAGCATTTTTTTCTACTAAAGATGATGTTAGATAATTAATCCTGATGGAGTGGCCAAGGACAAACAAAACCGAACAACAGATGTTTCTCCTTTTCATCTGGAATGATTCTATAAATTGTGCTGTTCTGTAGAAATCAATAGCTGATCTGTTAAATAGATAAAACCCAATCAACAGATAAAATATAAATGGAGCTGCATCACACTGAATTGGGTCAAATTGTATTGGAAGTGGGTCAAGCCTTTAGGAGTCCTTCCCTACTGTTGATTATAATGAGTGCACAAGGTTTTAAAACCAGCTTACTGGTTTTAATCAGCAATAGCTTATGGTATGATGAATTACTGCTGTGCATATAAATACTTTAATTAAGCAGTGCATTATTAAGACAGTGTAGTTGTACTGTTGTAAACTCTGAGCCTGATCCAGCAAAGTTCTGAGTAGATCCCAAAATGCTAAATTGATGTGGCATTCAGGACTTCCAGCACCTCATGCAATCAAACCTATAATCTGAAAGACAATGCATTGAGAGACCTCATTTTGCACATGGCTTAAATGTTCTTCTGGGGCTATATGGTTTTAATTTTTAAGGTATTGTTACACAGTCTACTTTGATCTCATTGCATATAATAAAAAACCTGAACTAATATTAAAAATACACACCCAATTATAGAAAATATGTTCTTGAGGCATATGAAATACAAATCCTTATTTCCTTGTAGCAATGCAGGGATATATCAGTCATGTGAAAGTCTACTGCAGTGCCTTCTCACAGGGGTACAAGTGCAAAAGGTATGCATAGAATTTAGTGTTTGCACAAGTGCCTGTACAGTTAATTACATGTCATTTGGAATGTTGCGGGGGGGGGTGTGGGGTGTGGTGGTGTTTTTGACACATGCACAAACGGACTGTGCTTGCCTGGTGAAAATGATCTTGTATGTCTGGATGATAAATCTGTTTTATTCTAATTATTCTAAAGTAACTAAATATTACGGAGTTCATTGAAAGATTTTAATTGTTTTACCCTGTTATGTAGGATTAAGAATGTAGATCCCCAGAGCCATTCCTCAGACATTTGCCTGATCTTGAACTCCCTGCATACCCATATTCACACCAGTATTTGCCTGCTCTAGACTCATGCTAAAATATGGCATCTCTAGGCCCTAGTACCTCAGCAAAGAGTAGGCATTTCCTTACATTTCTTGATGGTCTGCAGTTCCAAGAAAGCACCATGTTGAGTGCAGCTTTGCTCAAGGCATCCCCATTCCTAGCAGGCAGAGCACCCACATGAAAGGTACATAATTCATATTTGGTTCCATCCTCTGCTTGATGTGTAGCAGGGATTTGCATAGAAATGTATCTTCTGAACTACTGAATTGTTCCTGAGATATATCTGGGGGACATTTCTAAGTCTTTCATGTTGGAACTTTTTTTGCTATGTATAAATAACTAAATATTAATTTACCACAAAGAAAGCGCAAAATGATGATCCAGGAGCTGGGGCATTCATCTAGGGTGAAGTAGGGCTGAGCTTTGATCCCTCATCCAGATTTTTCAGAGAAGGAACTTAAACTCTTATTTACTGTATCTCAGAGGACTGTTCCTGTGACTGACCTAGGGGGCTAAGTGGGACTAACAGGAATTCTTCTTTCTTGTCACAAAAAATATTGGACCAGTTCTAAGATATAGTTGCACTGGTAATTATGTCTATAGTTGTGTTTGATCTCGGTGCCTAGGCTTTTTGTAAGCCTTGTCATTGAACCTCCTGGTCAAAGCAACTGGAAACAGAAGTGGAAATTTCTTAATTTGTATTTCAACAATCAGAGACTTTTGAAGTGTTTCATTACTAGGAACTAAACAAAGCTTAGACTAGTTAAAACAGAAAGAGATTTCAAGAAATAGCCTAAGCCCAAGCATAATCAATGGAACAGCAGTCCTCTTTGGCTGAGCTCAGTTTCTGTTGTTTGTGTGCTCAGCTCTATTTGTACAGGTTTAACTGACAGCAGAATTATTTTTTTTTTTTTTAATTGTGAGCAAGTATTGTTTTCTTTAGTGGCCTTTTAACAAAAATTTCTTCTAAACATTTGTTCTTTAACTCTTTTCAAAGCTATGCTACTATCCATGACAAATCTCTGTGTAAGAAGGGAATAATTTATTAGATCTATGTTTGTTTTCATTCATCTTTCTTTTGCAAGATGGTCATTTCAGAAGAAATCTGTCTCACCTCTGATACCCATCAGAAGTCAAATAACTTACCCAGATATTTGCACCTGGGCAGTTGTCTTGGTCCACCTGAAAGAAAGATATAGGCAATTCCAGAATGAAACTCAATCATATCCTTAGTTATGTGTCTACAGTAGACCAAGCAAATTGTGCTGTTTAAGAAGTGCTTGTTCCCTTCAAATTCTTGACAGGGAGCCTGAACACAGTAGTTGAGATACAGAAGTCTAGGTCATACTCATCAATGTTTGGGCAGATGAATCCCACCAAATCTTCTAATAAACAGTGTGGTGGCTATGAAAGGGACAAATTAGCTACAGTAATAATCATGAACTAAATCAAGCACTGTTCAGTTGCCTGTTGTGTAGGTTTGAATTCTGCAGTGACTTCTCATGTAATAAAGTTTAAATAACCAAGTTCAGACAGTATTTACGGCCCTTAGATATTACAAAAATACTTTGATGCTGCTGAAGAGTAAATCAAACAAAATTAAATCTGTAAATTTGAGAACGCAGTATCCTTGCTGAGAAAGACCAAACTGGATTCTTTAGTAATACCAATTAAGATTAAATTAAGATTAAATTCATTTTTGATTCCCCTGCCCCAGCACAGTAATTTGGAGAATGAAGCAAATCTGAAGACTAGTTCCTCAGAGCAGGACTATTAGGAATGTCACCCTTAATGACTTACTGTAGCAGGACAAGGGAAAAAAAGAAGCTTTAACACCCTAATTTATACTGCTTGGGTGCATAATGTTTTATTGCACATGCAAATTATGGTAAACTCAAAATGGTTATGCCATCCATAAACAAGGAAGCTTTCAGTGAGATTGTTAATTCCAGGCTGTATTGCACTTCTTACCCTCCCCATGGGAACTCCAAATGGGAAGATCCATCCACAGGTGAAAAAGACTTTTGTTAAGGTCTGGCTTCAGCCTTTAAGACTGGCTTTGAAGGTGGTTGGGAATAAGAATTTATTTTGAAAAATTGGACAATTTAGTTTTCTAATAGATAATGGTGTGAGAAATTATTTTGAATGTGTATTTATGATGCCAAATCTCAGTTTTACCTCAACAGTGTGGTTGAGGTAGGGACTAAGCAGTCTGTGAAATGGTGAGACTTTCTCATGTGTGGTAGCTTATGTCTTCAGCAGAAGGCTGTCTTGGCTGAGCAGTCTTGTGGGATGTATCATCTCAGGCTGATGAGTTCAGTGCCAGAAGGTACATTAGGAGCACAGAAATCGTTAGTGTCATACCTGGGTTTTGGAGACTTTGTGGGCTCCCTGAAGCACCTCCATAACTGCTTGTTGTCTTAGACTTGGTGAACAGCTCTGGCTGACTCTGTTCCCTTGTGGTGCCTGCTGCTCAGTGCAGTAAGCCAGTCCAGTTTCTAGTGGCCTTAATACAGGCTCCAGTGTCTCTCATTAAATTTGTTATCAACACAGAACATTTTGATCACCACAGCTCTGCAGAAAAAAAGAAAAATAAATTACTCTGTGTTTGGCTGTAAATATAAAAATTTCAGTCTTTCTTTTCTGCTATATTATTTTTCTTTTTTAGTATTTGTTAAAATGTACTAAATTTAGCTAAATGGATTAATCCTGTTTAATACCTGGGAAAGAGATCTAAATAATTAAAAAGTTATGTTTTGCAGTTTTTGTTTTTTCTTGGCAATCAAATAAAGTTGAAAGATTATTTTATTTTTAGTAAGAAAAGAAAAAATATATAATTTATGCAGTAATGAGTACTATAAATTGATTTCATTAATTCAAGATTTATTTTCACTAAAATCAAAAGACTGAGAAAGATTCTGACTTGATTTGGAGATAGTATTGTTAAAACTGGCTTTAAACTCTTTTGCTTTTGATTGCTATAAAAGCTATAGTAATATAATTTTAGAAAAATGCCATCTGAGCTGGCATGCTTTTAGCAAAAATTAGTTGTGATAATTTTGTACTTTATCTTCAAGAAGCTTGTTTTCTTTCTGATATAGTACTAAATTAGTCATACACAGATTCCTCTAAGAAAATGTCTAATGCAAGAAGCAGAAAAATTCAAGATTCTTCAAATGGGTTTTTTACCATTTCCAATTATGTGTATAGCGTTCTCTTGATTATTAAATTATACTCTGTGCTAGGTCAAGGTATAGTATAAATTATTATCATTTGTTTTAAGTGAATGGGAATTAGATAATTAAGAAACATATTGGGTTTCAGATAGCAGGTAATTTTGGTTTTAAGCTCAGTGAATGAGTTGGATGGGGTGTAAAGAAGGAGGCTTTTATTAAGAAAATAGGAGCAGGAAATTGGACCACTGAAACAGTTACTCAGTTTCTCATACTGAAATCAGTGGGCAGATTTTCACACAAACAGTATTAACTATTGAAAGTAACAGAAAGTTAACAAGCAGACAGAAAGTACAAGCTAGATCATAAGATGAGCTTAGTTTTTGCTTTCAGTTGAATGCATTTATCTTTCTGTAGTGTAGGTTCTACAGCATTTCTTGTAAAAACCTAAGATATGGAAAGCCCCATTTGAAGGAAATAGAAAGAGTACATCTGAGAACATCACACCCCGAGTTAAAAAAATCGTAGTGATTTTATACATTATCAAAAATGCAGTATCAGTTTGTTATCTGTTGATTATTTCATTTTTATAGGCAAAATCAGGAAACTCAATGGGCAGATTTATAAACAAAAATCACAAACTGAGCAGATACACTGTTCTGATTGGTGAATTGCTGCTTTTGAACTGGACCTGATCGAATAAGATCTGTAACTCTTTGGACCTTTTCTGGGAAACTTCAAAATGGTAGCGAGATGCCTGAAACAGTTGATTAGTTTTGAGGAGCTTAGACTGTCCAGATATGAGAAGATTAAGGACTTGATGGTAGGTAAAAAGGCCTGTAAATAATCTTTCTTTTGGGGGTATACAAGGATAATGGGCCTACATGGCTGTTTCTCAGGTCTCTGGTCTCTCCAAGACTAGCTGCAATAGCTTTTGGTAATGAAGCATGGCAATGCAGAGTCCTTTTCCTCCCACCATCTCTCTGCACCTCCTACCACTTGTGCCGTCTGGTACTTTGGGCTGTGTGGTTGCCCTACCTGACCACTGAGCTGCGCGTGTGTTGTTAGCCTGCTGTCTGGTCTCTCTCCGCTCTCTCTGTCAGTCTTGCAGAATATTTTTCAGTCCGATAACCTGCTGAAATTTAAAAACAAACCATGAAAAACAATGACATTCTGGCACAGGCTTTTTGTTGGCTTTATTAGGGACAGTTGAGGTGTATTGCAATACAAACATGATATTTCTGGTATATTGGATGGTGTGGTGTCAAAGCTGTGAAGGGATTCAGTATTTTGAGGGTAAGAGCATGAACTGGAAAGGACTGTTTTGTTAGTGGCTAGTCCAGAAGGGTCCATAAAATTTTCATGGTAGCTCTACCACCCATCACTCCCATATACACACACAAGGAACAGCAGAAAGCCCATGATGTGCTTGCTATCTTTGGATAAAACAGCAGCTTCAAAACCTGCCAGAATGACTGCTGGCACACTACACAAGAAAGAAAGAACCCAAGCGATGCAGCAGGTAGACAAGGTCTTGATAACGGTTGCAGAAGTGAGAATGGCTTTCATCCTGGTTGCATGCATTGCAACACTGTTATCCCCTACAGCTCAGGTGTGAAAAGTGTCTGCAGAAGCAGTCTTATCTCCTGAAACAGGCTGCGAAAGTTATAGAATATTTTCCATCCAAGTAAGAAACTTTCATTTCTAGGAATATATCCACTGCTGCGTGCCAGAAATTATTCAGCAGAGCAAGGAAAAGCAAGCTGCAGTTCAGTGTTGGTGCTGTACATGGGAAAATGGGGTGCTGCCAAACAGCAGTGCTCTCCCATGGGTGGCGTGGTTGAAAAGGAGCCAGCGACTCCTCTTGCAGCAAGACCAGAGCAGAGGATGCCGCACGAGCACTGTTCTGTTCAGTGGCTGTGTTTTCCCCCATGTTTACACATGCTAATAATGCAATGAGGAGTAACATGGTCTAGATGAGTGAAAAAGTGATTTAAGCAGGGTGGGCTTTTGGCACAGGCAAACTCTGTCTTAGCACATGCAACATGTGCCATAAATCCTGGCCCCTTTGTTGTCTCTTCTTTTTCCTGGTCCTACCAGGACCAAGACCAGGTCATCTCTGTTCCTCCAAGAAAGTCAGGAGGTGCTAGATGCTGAGGTGGTAAGACTCCTGAGGTGAGGAGAGCATCAGAAATAAGGGAAAGACTGTAGCTGGAACTTGGGGATGCCAGGTTTCCGAATATGCAAGTGAAGATCCAGGCACTGGTTTACACAAGAAGTGTGACTCTTTCCCTAGGTTATGTTCCGTATGTTTCTGGCTGCTGTGTCCTCATGAGTTTTGACCTTTATTGTCTTACATCCCATTATTCTTGCTTAAATCAAAGTTATTTAAATCTAGAAACAAAAGATTTGTGCTAGATTTTTCTGTACCTATCCAGAACACAGGAAAGCAAGATAATATTTTTACCTTACACTGAAAAGCAATTAGTAAGAGGATTTGACTTGCATCGCTAGCTCCCAGTAATCTGTAAAGCTGGGGTCCTCAAACTACTGCCTGCGGGCCAGATATGGCCCCCAGGGTCCTCAATCCGCCCCCCGGTATTTACAGACCCCCCCGCCGGGGGTTGGGGGGGGAAACCCAGCAGCCGCAGATGGCTGCCTGCCACTGCATCCGCGCGCCGGCCCCCTGGTTAAACAGTTTGAGGAGCCCTGCTGTAAAGACTATTGCAGTAGAATTGTACAAGTACAATTGTGTACAAGAAGGTGAAGAGAAAAAAAACTATACCTAAGTTTAAGTAGGTTTTTTTTTCTAATATAGGTTTGTACAGAGGTTCTTAAAATTTGGGGCGTTAAAGATTTATGGTCTAATAGGTAAAGTACTTGCTTTTTGTAATTCAGGTAACTATATAAAATGCATGACATAGATTATGATTCTGCTCCATTCAATCTTTTTTTTTCTTCTTGAAACATTTTGTAATTTAAATTTCCATTGAATGCTGTGACTAGTGAGGGATTGGTAGTGATTTCTTAGATACATATGCACTGAGATACATACTTGATTCAAGTAAGATTTAAATCCCCTTCTCTCAGTTAAATCACTGTGTTTTGACTTTCAAACTTGTCACAATTAAAATTTGTGGGACAATTGATTTTTGTAGCTTATAGTAATACTTTTCTAACACTTTCAAGAGAAAGCTTTTTGAACTATTTTATCCTTGAAACTGTTTCTGGCCTTTCTTGCTTCCAGAACGCCTCGCGCTTTCATACTCCAAACAAACCTCGGCTTTCTTTACTCATCACACGTCTACAATTTTAACTTTATTTCAGGCAAAAGGCAAACCATGCTATAACAGGGAGATATATATCCCTTACATTTGAAACGCTAGAATTTTTCAAGCATTGATTCTAGTTGTAATGAAAAAATGATAACATTAGTTTTGTGCAGCCATTTTCGAGAGTTTAGTGCATCTTCACAGGTAATTCAGTCTTTTGTGCCCACCCACTTGTAAAGTCTCTAGCAGTCTTCACTGTCATACTGCAGTGCAGTGATACATGAGAAAAAAATGCATACTTCTGCTTTTCTAGTTTTAATCGGCTTTTCAAGACTTTTTGCCCTATATTATATTGCATTCCTACAGGCATAAATTCTGTCCTCTTGTAAAAAGTTAATATTCAAACCAAGATCATCACTGCTGTATGCTATCAATTTTCTGGCCAGAATAGATTCTTTCAGACTACGAGTGTTTTGTCAGACTGTTTTCTCTCAGTACCTGTAATACCACTTTTCATTCTGGAAACTCTTAGAAGAGTGTATTTAATGTTATGCACAAAAACAAAGCTATGCTTACACGTAAATGGTTGCGTTCTCTGGCTCTGCTTTGCCAACTTTATTCCAGAGCTGTCTGTCAGGTGTATTATATAACTGCTCTATATTAAACATTAAATCCTTTATTATTTAGAGTAATTATAATTTAATGGCTGTAGCTTTTCATGGGAGTTTTTTTCTCTTAATGCAGACTTGTTTTCTGTAGCTATTCAAACTCCAGATGAAGAAATAAAAGGAAAAATAAATCAGAATTTAAAATTAACCAGCACAACATAGTGTGTTGTAAAATATACCATATTTTAGGAAAATTTTGAAGCAGTCATTAAAGATGAAATCAGGAACTATCACTTCAAAACTCTTCTTTTTATCTTAATCAGTCTTCTACACCACTTCCTTTGCTTTTAGTAAAATATGTGTTATTCCTAATTAGTACTGAGAGATTACTGTTGGCTCTTCTTCCTCCTTTCTGTTTTTTCCAGTGGATTAGTAATACAAAGAGATTACTCAAAACAGTTAAAGCAGGTGGAGGTTCACTGAAGTAGCAGGAAAATGTAGTTATTTCTCTGGAACTTTGACTTTTAACAGGTTCCAGTTGGAGTGTGTTCCTTTCCTCTTGAATACAAGATCAGTTTACAGAATCTAACCAAACCAAAATAGTTTCCTGTATGAGCCTTCTTTTGCAGAGATTATTGTAGATTTTTCCCCTCTAAGTTTTAACACAGTTAGGATTTAAAAGGAAAAAGAAATAGTTGTGATAAATGTTGAAGTTCAAGACTAGAATGCATCCTACTAAAATGTACTGGTAGTAACTGAAGGAAGTCAAAGAGCTCCACCAACATGAACAATATGCATCAGGGTGAGTTAAATTCTGATTTGACTGTTACTATCATGTTTCAAAACTGTTTTGGCCTCATCCTGACATACAAATCACATACACTTACATCCAAAAAAGAGGGTGTCAAATGGAAATTTGTAAAGTGAGAAATATCATTGTAGGGGCCTATTGGGCTGGGCTGGTACCCAGAACATTTCAAATACTGCACCTGTCACTTCTTTTGTAGATCAGCAGTCTCCTATGAGTGGATTCATCTGCTGTATCTGTCTCTTAGAGCCTGTGAGAACTGAGTAGGGCATGGTCATTTTTTCTAGCTGGTGATATTTCACACAGAGGTTTCATGTCTTCCAGTGCGTTAGGGCATGGGGCTGCACAGCCTCACCACCTGCACCCACAGCCAGCATCCCAGGCTGCAGGTTGCTCACACGTGTGCTTATGGTCTCACAGAACCACTCCTCCTGGTAGGTGCACCAAACTTTCCAAACTTCTCAGGTAGCCTTTGGGGAATCCTGAAGACAGGCAAGAAAGACTGACTTTGAAGAGGAATTTCCCAGCAGCCACTTCTGCTTGTAAAAACACTCAAAGCAGCACTCTCCAGCACACTTTTCTCACCCTATGAATCACTCCGGTCTTGGGTTAGATGGGTGCCCTGCGGTTCTGTAACATTTCTTGTTTTCTCACTCCCTGGTGTGCCATCCCTAAACGTAGTGGTGACAAGCCTGTCCCTGGTGGGGAGTGTACCTCCCTGAGAACAGGGAAATGCAATCTGTGATCCCGCCTGGCTCTGAGCCCCGAGACAGGCTGCTTCCTGGGGAGCTGACTGTCAGGGGAGGGCTAGAGCTTGAAAGGCTGAATGTCTCTGGCTTTTGATGGCTCTTTGAGTAACAGCTGTCTTGTTCATCTCAGCAGTGGAAGCTGGAAGAGTGATTTAGGTGTGCATAGCTACTTGGGTGCTGTTACAGTCTCCCCTATATCTTGGCGAGGGGTGGCTTGCAGATGCAGGTTATTGCACAAGTGGGCTTTTTGTTGCTCTAAACGTTTTTCTGGAATGCTTCCTCTACTCTTCCTGAATAAAGTCTCTGGAATAAACTAGCCTGGGTGAGTCAAAACTGCTTTTCCTGTACAGGAAACCCCCCCGGCAGTTACTGTATGAATTACAAGGGCTGAAAAGAGCATGGAGTTTGCAGCTTTGTATAAACGTGTTTAGTGCTGCCTCAGCTACCTTACTTTGTACCTTAGGATGAGGGCAGTGGGAATTCCGCCTTTGGGTTTGCCCCAGGATCATGAAGAAGGTATTCAAAGCTCTTTATGTGCTACAGTGTTTTCACAGGCCACCTGGTGTAATGGCAAGCATGGATATTCAAGGACGTAGTAGTTCGGATCTAACACACGTAATACAACAGCTGCTGCTCTCCTCCCATCTCAGGCATGGTAGTTGTGAAACTCCAACCTCTAAATAATGGACTCTTAACTCTGAAAAAGTTTAAGGGTGCAGTACCTAAGGAAGAAGCCAGAGCATCTTGTTTTCTGACCTCTTGGCTGGAGCAGACCCAGCACAGCCTGCTGTGAGGCTGCTCAGCATGTGCTGAGCCCTGCCCTCCCAGAGGAGGGGAAGCACAACCCTGACAGATGGCAAGGGAAGGCCCTAATCATATAAATGTAGGTATGCATCAAAATGTGCGACAGTAGAGCCTTTGTTTTGTCCCTGCATTGTGTGAGATTACCAGAAAGCAGGCATGCCTTGCGAAGTGGAGGGAAGACAACCATGTTGCAAGGTTCTCAGTCACTTTGTCCCATCTATGCGATAGCTGGCATGCTGCTCTGCTCTTGCCCTCTGGCCAAGCACCTGTCTTCTGTGATGGGGGGACATTTTTATTTCTGCCACGTTATGCATTAAAGTTTGGTTATCATGTAAGTTAGGAAGGGCCACCCAACCCTCAAACGGAAGACTGCATCATGCAGCTTGTGCTGTCTTTTTGGAGCAGCTTCAGAAAACATGGTGGCAGAGGCTTGGTGGCACTGTTCAGGTCAGCTGAAGTTGTCCACAGACTGGACCTACTGTCAGTGGCTGTGCTGTGCATCACTGCACTGACAAGAAAAGCCTCTCTGGGGAAAAAGGTAACCATCCAGGGTTTTTGAAGTAACTGATTTCCTTTTTTTTAGTTGTCGTCTTAACTGCAAAAAAATAAGTGATACTCTACATTGAATTGAATTTAAAATTTCAGTTAGATAAGTAATGGGTTTAGGTAAGTGTAGGGAAATGTTTCTTTCAGACATAGACAAGAAAATCAAATTAAATGCTAGAATATTAAGCATATCAGAAGAAGAAAAGGTCACTCTGATATTCTGTCTCATTCAACCAGAGTGCGCAGCAGGACTGGAGCCAGGGTCATCTAGGTCCCCAGGGCTGGCTTTCCTGTCAGGTGGCCACCTGGTGGTGGCCAGTCATGTCTTCTGTCAGGTTTGTATGGAAGGTTTCAATGCTGAGCCAGCAGATGGAAACTGGAATTAGGCTACTGTCTTGGGTGTCTTGCATTTTCAGCTACAGATATACTTTTTTACCTGGCAAGTCAGAAAAGACTGACAGCAGGGCTGTTCCCAGTTGTTTCTTCCCTAAATGACACTGCTTGGTGAATTTGACTTAAATAACTTAAATAACTAAAAACATATCCTCTGTTAATCTGGTAATGATTCAAATCTTTCTTTTGCCAGACTCTCCTGATAGGGCACACCATGCCTACTCAGACTCAGTTTCCAGGGCACCAGAGAGATAATAATTGCATTTATTCTCCTTGCATAAGATATCTGGAAAAACTGCCACTCTATCATCTTGGGTTTCTTTGGAAGTCTCATAGACTGTCAAAATGGATACCAGCCTATGGTTTGCTGTCCCTTATCTTTGAATTAGTGGTATAATTCATGGTATATCTTGAATTACGCCTCGTGGTCTCTGACGTTTCAGCACTCTCAAATCAAGCTCAAGAGGCAATAAAACACGGCCACAGCCTCTCTTACTGGCACCTCCACCTCCTGTGGAGTTCTTGCTTCAGTTGTCTCTCTCCCAGAGAGACTTTTGACAGATGGAGCTACTGCTGGGCCCTGGGCTGCTGCCAGGGGGACTTTTCTGCATATCAGTGGCATCTGCATCCAAACCTGTCACTGCCTGGATGGCCCTTCAAACCTGGGAAGCTCCTGGGAGGTCTCCCAGGAAGCCAGCCCAAGCCTATGTATCTGCACAAGTTGATTTTCTGGCACACTGTAGAAAATGGACTAGTGTATGACAGTAAAGGTACTTAACGACACGCAACAATTAATAAAGTTGTAATATTATTTAATAATTGAGAAAATGCCTTCTCCTAGTGTGGCTGCCTGTAGTTTTACATGTGCAGTGCTATTTCCCGCTGTAAATTCTGAGTCAAGAAAAGCACTCTGTTTTTGGACTCTGCTAGGAAGAGGTGATTCCAACTGATAAGTGAAATAAATACCAATTTTTGTTTGTAGACCATTGTATGTTTAGATAAATATTAATATTTTAAAATTTAATATTTAAAACCACATGTACACTTACGTTCTGTATGTACTGTATGAATACATGTATGTATGAAGTACTGTATGTACTTCAAAGAATAATTTACTTTGGCAAATAAACTCTCAGAATGAGAAGGATTTTCAAAACTTAATCAAATCATAAAAGAGAATGAACTATAGAACAGGAATAACCTTAGCTGGATTGAGATGTTGCAGTTATTGCCCATGTATGTGTCCTAAACTATAATCATACCGTACCTATTTGAATATTTGTATCTGTTAACTTCCTTAGTGGAATTAAAGGTAATTCGAATTACTGACGTATGTTTCAGTGGTTACATAGTTTGATTATGATTGTCAGTAAAGATTTTATGCTAGAAGTATTTAAACTAAAAAAATTGTGATCTCATATACAACCACATTTCAAACTATCAAGGGATTTATTAAGAACCTAAGAAACAGGAACTTCTTTTTAGAAGAATTAATGTAACCTCTGTATGCTTGCTTCATCACACCAATCACTATACTTCATAGATAACCTGCCTTCATTACTGTAGATTTGTTTATACCTTTCTCAGTTTCCTGTATGAAAGTATAATGATAGTGTTAACAATTCAGATTTTAAGAAGTAATTATTTTAAACTCAAAGCCATTATTTTTTTATTTAATTGTATTTTATTTCATAGTTCTTTGATACATAATATATAAATACCTAAAATATTTAGGTATTAAATCCACATGAACTAAATTACTAAATTGCTATGCAGAGCTAGAAGCCAGTCTAATAAGCAAAACAGGAGACATGTAAAATCAGAAAGGTAAAAACAAAGGTTAAAATTAATCAGTAAAATTAATTTTTATAAGCTTTTAAAAATGCATATGCTTGAACTTTTTATGGAAAATTTTTCTTGGGCTATAAAATGACTAGATTTTTATGAGTTCAAGATACTTAATGACATTTTATGTGCTACTTGCTTACTTGCCTGCTATGTCCTGTTGGCTAAATACCATGACTAACTAGTGAAATAATACCAGGTTTAAGATTCTTAGTTTTTATCCTGGCTCTAAGGCTGACATACAGTGTTTGGCCTTTGACTGGTTTAACCTTTATGTCTGTTTTGCTTTATGAATGAATGAAAGATAGGACCTGAGAACTGCTATGAAGAGTAATTACCAGCTGCTATATGAGCTGCTTTCATAACTTAAGATTTCCTGTATATTGTGTGCACTGCAATCCAGGATTTCAGAAATAAAACAATAAACAAAAAATTCAAATGAAGGAAATAGTTATGCCAGAGTTAAAGATGAAGGTAATATTTCTTTGGGCAAAACAGTTTTTTTACTCTAATTGCAAGGGTAAAAACTGTGGTAATTCAAATCCTTGCAAAGGTAACATATTTTTCTTCCTTGATTCTTTCTTTTTGGCAGCTTCTGCTGACGAATAATCTTCTATCTGACCTGACATTTTCTTTGTTATTTGAACTGTGATTCTTTATCTCAGCATTTCTGTCTTTAAACAAAGAAATGGTTGCCTACAAGTGGATAGAAATTAATAAAAAAAGCTTTGCTCATTCATTATTTATAAGCTTCTTTTGTGATTTTTTTTTTTTAATTGGAAACTTTCATCTTGTATTGGTTATTGCTGATATGTGATAAGGATAACTGGAAAGCTTCCCGGTCCTGTTTGACAAGGATATATTATGAAAATTAAGATTACATTAATTTGCTAAGAGTTTCTACGGGATCCTAAACATGAAATGTTTCTGTATTTATTCTGAAGGAAAATAGCTTTCATGACAATTGGTTTAATTTGGTAATATAGAGGTATTAAAACATTATTTCCAGCTTTTGTAGTATATCATCATATTGTGAAACAGCTTTCAAAATGAGTGACACAAAGGTAGGAGAGGTTAGAAGAGACTTTGCAGGCAATTTACACAGGACTGACTGAAATATGGAAAGTGTTCTCAGATTTGCCATCAGTTTGCAGTCTCCGGCTTAGGGTTTTCACTGTTTGTGTTCCACCCATATCCTTACTGGGACTTGTTCTCTGAATTCCCTTGGTTGCAGGATTGCTGTCACTAAATGTGGCACATTAGTTCTTCAGAAGCCTTTGCAGTAGGCAATAGAGGGAATGAGAAAGAAGAGCTAAGACATGTCAGTTACACATGATGGCTAGGTGACTGACAGTTTGAAGTGCTAAAGAAAAACATTCACTCTTTAAAAAGGAATGTGACCAGAAGCCAAACTGCAGAAAGGCAAGCCTCAGGACACCATAATGTAATGTGTCAGTGTACCCTTTGCCCTGTCTCTGGACTGAACCTGTCAATAAGTTGCCAATAGCTTGTGAATGGTGAACTTTCAGATAGGTTAGATGTGTCTTTGAAAGTGTGAGTACTTGTGCAGTGACATGATTTTTGATTCATATCTAAGAGATTGATTTGAAATTAAAATCTTTCCAAATTTAAGTGTCATTCTCCTCCTAAGGATCTTTAAGCATTTCAGGTGCGTATGGTCCATGCTCAGTTTCACCTATTGGCAGCCACTTGGGCATTTTCCAAAATTCTTCAGATCTGATGAGTAAATATTCCCTATAGCTGCCAGCAGTACTGTTGGGCTGTGAGGCATGGGTGAGGAACAGTGTGCAAGAGTTAAATGTTTCTGTTGTAGGACAAGGTTTAATAATATTGGAACCAGAGATAGGCTAAGTGCTGAATATGCAGCAAGATTTTCTAATGCGCTAAGCATCTAATCATTGCCACTGAATTACAATGGTTAAGCAAGAGAGGCAGCTGACAAAGAGAAGGGATTGTTAAACTGGTGTCAGGGGAAGGTTGTGAGAGAAAACACTGGTAATTTCCTGAGTGAAGAAAAATTTTCAAGGAGAAGGAGACATGGAGGCAGTACCTTATGCAGGGATGTTTTTTCAGGACAGAGTAAGACCTACTCTTGAAAGCATATTGTGTATGCTTTCAGCTGTAGGTTTTGTCTTTTTTCTGCTGCTTTTAAGTTGAGAATAGCCCAAGTGTCCTTTAGATAAGACACCTCAGTGACCCTTAACTTATCTGGAAAATAATCCATAGTAAATTTATTAAATTTACTTTAAAATTTAAATTTACTTTAAAATTATGTTTGTTGGAAAGTGGGTACTCATTACTTGCACATGTTTTCTTTGTAGTTTGCATGGAATTATAACTTTATAAAAAGCTGTAGTGACATTACAAAGTATTAGTCATGTTAAGCTATGGTAAGCTGTTTAGAGCTTTGAAGTTCTTAATTTTTATTTACAGCCATGTAGTTTGAGCACCATGGTAATGTTAGGGCAGACCTGTTAATTTGTCTTTGTTCTAGTGGCCTAGACATACTTTTTTACATTGGTATCACCACGTAGATGTGTAGGACTTAATGAATGCATTCACATATCAACATAAATCTTGTAATTTTGTAGGATTCTGTGTTGTTTCAGACTGCCCTTGCCATTTATTATAAACATACATTTTACTGGTGATTATACTGCTGTAAACATTTTTATATTGGCTTAACTGCATCACCACTAGGTTTATCTGTACTGTTGCAGTCAGACTGACATACCTGAAGGAACTATAAGCTCTAGATTTAGACAAAGTCTTACTGTCATTAGGAGCTAGCCAGCATTGTCTACATAGAGGAAAATAAAGGAAATCCATCTGTCCCATCTCTTATACATTGCAAGTGCTTTCTCTCATCCTTAAACATCTCAGTCAAAACTATCTTCATGAGGTGTGAATAAATACATTTCTAAAAATGTAATGGAAATGAAATTATGACATACAGTGAAAAGAACTGAAATTAAGCATTAGTTAGCAACTTATCTGGTAATTCTCAGGGTAAATGGGTAAGTCATCCTGGCAATCATAATACTCTCGTGCATTTTAGTAAGTTTGTTTTACTCAGCTGATGTTAGTTGCAGGATTATTTTTGCTTTTATTCAACAAAAACATGTAACTACCTGATATGCAATTAAAAATCTGTTGTATTTTGTGAAATGTGACCCAATTTGTTAAGTAGTAGTTGCTTTTTTGTCAATTTTCTTTTTGACAGTTTGTCTGGAGTTGCTTAAAATAGGCTACAAAATTCCGTAATAAAACATGTAGAAGAAAACATTTTAATTCACCTTTAAGAGTAGTTCAGTTCTTTGGTGGCAGAAGGCCTTAATCTTGGCCGTATAAGTAATCTATTCTGTGACAATTAATTAGCAATAAGGATTGGTTGTTTAGGATTCTGTTAGATAGGCATAACTTTCAGTCACATACTTCTGGGCCAGTTGGAGAGTTGGGTTCTAAAATCCCACCGCTCTTGTCATGGTATTATCAAACATTATCTCACAGAACAGGTATATTTTCCCTTATATTTCTTTTCCACATTTTAACCTGAGTGGTTTGGGGGGGGGGGGGACAGGGGACGGGGAGGGGATGGGGTGGTGGTGGTGGTGTATCAATACAGTCTCTCTGAGTATGGAAAGATCATGTTAAAAATAATGAAAGCACTACAGAAAGAAGCCAACATCATATTCTGAATATTGCACAAAGCACTTTTTTGGTGTGTTTATTTGAAAGAGTTCCAATTCCTCCTGTCCTTTTGTGCTGAACACACAGAGATTTTGACAGATATGAACTACATGGTACAAACAGTATACTGATTTGAGTAATTCAGAATTTCCAAAGGGAACTTGAGGTAATGGCATATAGAAGAGTAGAGCCTGCAGTCCCATCCTTAGCTGTGTTGGCCTACGCAAGAGAAAAGAGGGCTGTAGTGCTACCTCCTTGCTTCTTCTAATTAATATTTGGGGGTGACTTTGTCACTGATCAGCGCTTGTGCCTGGAGAACCAACAGCTGTAGTTGTACTCCTTGCTGGCAGTACAAAAGAGCACAAAGACTGTTTGCATCTCCCCCTTAGCACCCCTGTAACCAAACTATGAAATGGGTAGTATATCCTTCCTCTCAATACAAATGTGATTTATTTCCCTCATAGACTACTTTCCACAACTGTAAGTACTTTAAGATATCAAATACCTCCATGGCTTTTCTTGACTTCAGTAAGCCTTGGCATGCAAGACTTTTCTCTTTGTTGTTCATCAGAGCTATCGGGTTTTAGTGTGTTGCTGTAAAGTGGTGACTAGACCCAAACCAAGGTGCATGGCCTCCCCATTTGGTATAAGTAGATGCTGTGGACTTTCTGGCATCTTTAATGTTTTGGATCTACGGGTAGTAGCTGTCATGCAACAAACATAGATGGAACTGAATCGGTGAAGTTTTTAGCCGTAACCATTTTAGGTTTTAGATGACTACTGGGAAGATTTTATTGTTTAAGACTGTCAAGGATTTATTCATATATCTAGTTCACAGAGAATTTTCAGCCAGTTACAGATAGTATAAACTTATATTTACACTTAAGACTGGGTAATGCTGTGTGGATGGGCTTTGTGAAACTGCTGCTGGAGACCAGGGGCTTGCACTTTTATTCCTAACTAGGCTTAGGGCCCCACAAGTGGATCATGCTCCTTTGAAAGGCAAATCAGTTTTTAGAACTGCAGACTCCAGCTTTTGATGGGGGTATAACAAACATCTAGGTATCTCTACCAGATTTTCAGCCCAGTATACAATTCTGCGTAAACAATTTTAACAGTAAGAAGTGCGGTTTATGTAAGGAAAACTTTTGCCTCCTGTGAGCTGTCAGATTAATATTAATCAGCCTGTAGATTTTACTAAAATGGAGCTAGCTGCTCCATTCAGCAGGGCTGAACAGGCACAATCACTTTGAGTGAGAAAGGAGAAAAGGTTAATGTGGAGCTGTTGGGGGAAATACAGTCTTTTCAAATTTGCCATCTAGTTCAAGATCATCAGCTCCCAAAACAGTGTCACAAATAGGGTCATGAGCTCAGAATTTAAATGTAAATTGGGTTTTGCATGCCCAGACATAGAGGCCTGAAAGGAAATTTTTGGCTCTGCTGAACCAGCTCATCCAATTTAGCCAATGTGCTTGTGGTTTGTAAGTCTCTGATCAAAATGTAAAAGTTTTAGTGTAAAAGTGATAATTTAGTAAGTTCTTGCACTTCTAAGCCATACCAAAACCCCAACAGAAATAGCAGAAACTCATTGATGACAGATGTTATCAGAAGGGTGGGACAAATATGTGCTGGAGTTCCAGCTGTAGGGGCCAAGGCAGCAGCTGAACAAATTAAGTATCTGTGTTACTCTACTCCGTTAGGTGCAAGAAGGCCATATATGTGATGATAGTGCCAAACAGTAGATGCGAGTTAACAGTATAATTTTAGCGCAAGTGCATGTTGGCTTTATTTACGTGACATTGTATGTCTTGCAGTCAGGGTACTAATGAGTTGTTAATTCCCAGTCAGAATAAGAGATTAGATTCCCAGAGTATCAATTAATAAGCCAGTCTACTCCGTACTGGTTGGAGCCTGCCACTGTGAGTCCCCTGGGAAATGCTTCACTAAACAAGAAGTCCTAGTTGTTTAAATGAGTGGAATGTGTGATTTAGCCATGTCTGTTTTCCCAGCAAAATGTCCTGCATTGTGTGAGCCAGTCAGTAAGTGTGTGATCTTTAAGCTGGAGATGTCTGTGCCCGATAACAACAATTCCCTGGTTATGTAAATGAGTTCTTGAAAATACTTTGCATTTCTTTAAAGAATTAGAAATACTTCTTGTAATGATGTTAGCTGCCTGGCATTCTGCTTTAATAATTCATGCACTGTTCTTGCATATTTCTTTTCCTTTGACGTATTGTCAAAAAAGAAGGCAAAATCAGTTAAATAATTGAGAACATATGAACTGCCATAAACAATCACTTTTGTCTGTGTCTCTGCAGAAAGAAAGGAAGTGAAGGTGGGAGAGTACAATGCTGTGGCTGACACGCTGGAAATAATCAACAATAGCATCAGATTCCAAGGTAGGAGAGAAAACTGGAAAGAGGTACAGGAATGACATGGATAACTGCATATAGTTTGTAATACTGTGTGCTGGTAAAGAACTGTTTTAAGAGTTTTAATATCAAAAAGCTATGACACTGTGTGAAGAGAAAGGGAGCTGAGCTGTGCTTAAGAAAAATAGGAGAATTTTTTGATATATGTTTTGATATTGTGTACTTGTTTTTCATTCCAATGACCATGACAAATTCAAATTCATATATGTACACAAACGTTCTTTGATATTTCAACAAGCTGCAGATAGGTCTTCTATTTCATCTCTACCAATCAATAATGTTCTAGTTTCATCCCCAATTCCCACTCCCCCAGCTCGTCTCACCTGAAGGATGCTCTAGTGTGCTGTGTTTGCACACAACAAGGAGGAGGTGTTTGTTTTTCTTTGGGAGGTGTCTGTTAGACAGTTAGAAAATAGAATTTTAAAATACCAAGGCTAGCTTTAAAAGGGCCCATGTGAAACACAGCCAGAGAGGCTGTTCAGCCCAGCAGCACTCCCAAAGTCCACAGCAGGCATATAGCCTATGTTGCTGTATCTTGCCATCTTGTATCCCATGCTACACCATAGTTAATGTGGGGACTTCCTCTGCCCTCACAACAGTTGGAGTGCAGGCATACCCACAGCTTTCTGAGCATATGATCATCACAGCCAGATGTCAGTTGAAATGAATTTTTCACGTTCTCTCCTGTTGAATATAGGTATATACATTATTTTTAAAGCTAATAAGTAAAGTCAGCTTAATGAGATCTGTTTGGTTTCCCCTGGGAGTGGTGGATGAGTACCAAGCTGCTGTATCCCATGCTCTACTAAACCTGCCTCCAGTGTCCCACCATCCAAGGTCTGCATGAGCATGACTGGAGTTTCACTGCAGTGATCTAATTCATGGCTGCATGTCCATCTGTTGGAGCTTTCCACCTTTCCTTTTGGTATCCTTTGCAGGACTTAAAAGAGCACAGCTACATGCACTTCTCACAACTGTCATGGAGAATGAGGCTTTGGGAATGAAGAGTGCAGAATCTGTCCCAGCTGCCAAAGTATGGGACCCAGCAGATTATTTTTGCTGCAAGGAGGAACTGATGGCGTACTTGAATACAAATTCAATACAATTAATTTCCAGATAATATATGCAGGATGAACCATGTAACAGGAGACAGGTTTTGTTCGTCATTCCATGCCTTCATAGACAGTAGAAGATGGGGAAAATCTCTGTTTTGGCTTTTCTCAGGATCAGACTCCTAGATCTTTTTCTGACCACATCTGGTGTTTCTTCCACCCATAGCCTGTCTTATATTTGTCTTAATGTGTATTATGTTACTCACAGTGAAACTTTCTCCATTTACGCACCTTAACTTTTTATTGAGGTGGTATTTGATGTGGAAGACACTGGTTTTATGTCTTCCAAGTAGTATAAAAAACTTAGTAACTTTAAGTATTTAAAATGTGGAGTAGTAAATATAACCCTGTTTAAACCATTGCATAAAATTGCACACAAACGAACAATAATTCATATTAGAAGCAATAGAACTGAATAGCCATTGCACAAATAAAAAAAATTAAATTTTATAGAATCACGGGTTGTTTATATTTAATAAATACAAATCAGCAGTATATCCTGTATATTTTACATTCAGCAGAGTGGTTTTTTTTTCCTTTAACATCAGTTCTTTTAATTCAGGCATGTGCACTGTTGTATTTTTGGCTAGGTACTTGTTGCCTAATTTTGTGAAGCGTCATGCATTGTAAATGTGTGCTCTGTGGTGGGAAAGGGAAATGGAGGAAATCTCAGGTACTTTTCTCCAATATCAAATTGGCAAATGGTGCCTTTACTGTCACTTTATTGTGATCACCTAAAAGGAAATTTTTTTTCAGAAATGTTGGGCATAAAGACTGAAGGATAGCAAATATCCATTGTCTGAATTGTTTCAGCTAAACTAATAGAGATAAAGCTATTTTATTGTATGAATCCTTGAACATTCTTCTAGGTGCAAAGCAGAAGAGTGAATGTCAAATTTAGCTATGGCAGCTGCCAGTCAGTTACTTACAGCTCTGTGGTCAGTGGGTCCACAGATCTCTGCCTGTGCAGCAATTTTGTGAAATGAAGCTGCTTGGCCCTGTGTGGTAGACGTAGAATCATAGAATCGTTTAGGTTGGAAAAGACCTGTGAGATCATGAAGCCCAACTGTAAACCCAGGACTTCCAAGTCCGTCACTAAACCATGTTCCTAAGCACCGCCATCTATACGTTTTTTAAACACCTCCAGGGATGGTGATTCCACCACCTCCCTGGGCAGCTTGTTCCAGCGCTTCACCACCCTTTCAGTGAAGAATTTTTCCCTAATATCCAACTGAAACCTCCCCAGTGTAACTTGAGGCTGTTTCCTCTTGTCCTGTTGCTTTTTACTTGGGAGATGAGACCAACCCCCACCTGCCTACAACCTCCTTTCAGGCAGCTGTAGAGAGCAGTAAGGTCACCCCTGAGTGTCCCTTTCTCCAGACCAACCAACCCCAGTTCCCCCAGCTGCTCCTCATGAGACTTGTGCTCCAGACCCTTCACCAGCCTTATTGCCCTTCTCTGGACGTGCTCCAGCACCTCAATGTCCCTCTTGCAGTGAAGGGCCCAGAACTGAATACGGGATTCAAGATGGGGCCTCACCAGTGCCGAATACAGGGAGACGATCACTCACCTGGTCCTACTGGCCACACTGTGGGGGATAATAAGCCAGGATGCTATTGGCCTTCTTGGCCACCTGGGCACACTGCTGGCCCATGTTCAGCCGGCTGTCCACCAGCACCTCCAGGTCCTTTCCCACCAGGCAGCTTTCCAGCCACTCTTCCCCAAGCCTGTAGTGTTGCGTGGAGTTGTTGTGACCCAGCTGGAGGACCCGGCACTTCTCCTTGTTGAACCTCACACAGCTGGCCTTGGCCCATCAGTCCAGCCTGTCCAGATCCCTCTGAAGAGCCTTCCTGCCCTCAAGCAGATCAACACTCCTGCCCAGCTTGGTGTCAAACTTAGTGAGGGTGCACTCAATCACCTCCATCCCAATCATCGGTAAAGATACTAAACAGAGTTGGCCCCAATACTGAGACATGTGGAACACCATTTGTGACCAGTTGCAGGTCAGAGGTAACTCCATTTACTGCCACTCTTTGGGCTCAGCCAGCCAGCCAGCTTTTAACCCAGTGATGAGTACACCTGTCCAAGCCATGAGCAGCCAGTTTCTCCAGGAGAATGCTGTGGGAGACAGTGTCAAAGGCTTTGCTAAGGTCCAGGTAGACAACATCCACAGCTTTTCCCTCATCCACTAGGCAGGTCACCTTGTCATAGAAGGAGATCAGGTTCATCAGGCAGGACCTGCCTTTTGTAACCCCACGCTGGCTGGGCCTGATCCCCTGGTTGTCCTGCTCATGCCACACAGGATGATCTGCTCCATAACCTTCCCCAGCACCGAGGTCAGGCTGACAGGTGTAGTTCCCCAGATCTTCCATCCTGCCCTTCTTGTAAATGGGTGTCACATTGGCCAACCTCCAGTCTTCTGGAATGTCCCCAGTTTAAAGGACTATTGATAAATGAGCTTGGCGAGCTCCCCTGCCAGCTCCGTCAGGTGGATCCCATCTGGCTCCATCAACTTGTGCACATCTGAGTGGATCAGCAGGTCAGTAACCATTTCTCCTGGACTGTGGGGACTTCATTCTGTTCCCCCTCATCCCTGCCTTCCAGCTCAGGGGGCTGAGTACCCAGAGGGAAGCTGGTCTTGCTGTTAAAGGCTGAGGCAAAGAAAGCATTACGTACCTCAGCCTTTGTGGCAACGTTCCCCCACCCCCCCTGCATCCAGTAAAGGAGAGCTGATGTGAAAGGACAGGCTGAGGCACTGTAGGGCACACAAATCCCCTTCTGAAGGAAGGTGGTGATGGAAAAGACCTTTTGCCAGTCCCCTGCACCAAGGGAAAATTTAGTACGCAGGTAAAATGGAGTGTAGGAAGTAGGGGATGCAGAGCTTTATTACAGTTGTCGGAAAGTAATCTTTCTCATTAAACTGAGAAGCCTTTAATTAGTGGGAGCTGGCTGTCGATCAAGCACATGGCTTTAAACAGAGTTTTTAGGTTCAGGCTTTGAAGTCCACATCTGCAGGGATTTGTAAAGTGGGTCTGTCCCCATAAAACCTTTGCTGTTCATTTTTCCATATTGTTCCATACTGTAGAATCCTGATGGCACCAACAGCCCTCAACCTCCTGTACCTCCTGAGACTTCTCTCACCCTGCCCACAGCCCAGGATCCTATTTCAGCCCCTCAGAGCTGTCAGTCCCTGCCCCAGTGTTGCCACACCAAAGCTGGTCTCCAGCTGTGGTAGGTATCTAGACAGGCAGTTTGAATTTGCCCTGATAATAATCAGAATGTGCAGAGAACAATGCTTTCTGTTTTCTGCTCATTGGTCTGTCACTTGTTTCAGGGAAATATAGCTTCCTGGTAAAATTTACAGTCATAGTACGCATTTTAGTGTTTATTTACACTTTAAAATGAGGATAGTTAGCATATATTTTACAGGGTTCTGCATTAGGGTTTTGCTGTAGGTTTGTGGGGTTTTTTTCCAAAGAGGATGCTTACCTGCTCCAGAAATGCAAACCTTCTTATCAATCAATGTGACTAACATATGTCTGTCCAAGTCAATGATTTCATCAGCTACTGATGTGGTTCAAAATTGCTAAACTGAGGTATAGTACTTAGGAGAGACAAATCTTCTTATAGAAAATTTACATCTGGCTGAACTTTAAGCCTTTTTTTCTTCTTGTAATTCTAGGCCTTGAGCCTCCAAAGGACAAAACAATTATCCAAGAGGAGCTACGCAAGATCTCCCTGCCTCTCTACAGCATCCTCTCTGCCCTCACCATCCTAGGAATGATAATGGCCAGTGCTTTCTTGTTCTTTAACATCAAAAACAGAAATCAGAAGTAAGACACTCATGTTACATCTGTCACTACTTCTTTCATATTTAAATACCATGTTTATAGAGTCTGTCTCATATATATGTGTGTACATATATAAGGAAAATGTTAAAACTGGAAAGATTATATTTTAGAACTATTTAATTGAAATGACTGTGTAATATATTCACACTGAAACAGATTGTCTGTCTGTTAAGACAAGTTCTTTTATACTGTCTGGAAAGTGTAATTTTTTTATTTATGTTTGACTGTCTGCAATTAACATTAACTACCTAATTAATCCATCAGTAAAATAGGAGATCTTTATACTAAACATTCAAAAAACCTGAAACAATGCTAGACTTTATAAAATATCAAATAGTGTGCATGCCTATAGATTGCATGGAGTTCTACAAGAAGGGTTATCTGTTTGCCTGATTACAAAAAGCTCTTCTTTATTGCTTTAATAACCTAGAAGTAATCACTTCCTCTTTAATGCACTATCACCTTTTGTCTATAGACTAATAAAGATGTCCAGTCCCTACATGAACAACCTTATTATCCTTGGAGGGATGCTTTCTTATGCATCTATTTTTCTTTTTGGTCTTGATGGATCCTTTGTCTCCGAAAAGACATTTGAGACACTTTGCACAGTAAGTAATTCCATATATTCTAGTTGAAGATAGTCTTACAGGAAGCTCTGCAAGAAATGTAAACAGAAAAGTTCAGTAGTTGGATGTCTCATTCCATTTAATCACTGATTCTTTTAGTCCTTTCCTGAAATGTTTTCTGGGACCAAATTCTAAAACATGCACAAAACTGTATGATTATTAATGAAAGCTTCAGGTACATTGGGGATTTGGTCTCACACTAAAAGAGTAGATATGCTTTCTTGTTTTGAAATTATATAAATTAAGTTGATTTATTAAAGGTTATGTTCATAGCATGATGATTAATAATATCTGTGAAGCTACTATGTTTTCTTTGTAGATTTTTTTATTATTTTAGACTTCATGACTGCTGCTTGTCCAAATGTTTTTACTCAATCCTTTTGGCTGAATCTCCAAAGACTTCTAGTATTATTTCCAGACTACGCTATAAACTCACACAAGCCTAGATCCATGTAGAATATATTCTAGTTGAAGCAAAACAAGCAACTCAAACCAAATTAAATATGTCCATGCAGAAACTTGTAATGTCTTAATTGCTCACTGTAGTATGCAGCCTGACTGACAGAGGCCATTTCAAAGAAAGGGAAAGAACTTCACTGCAAGTATATTCCTTCCAAAACCAATACAAACAACATTTAAATTTATCAAATATTTTCTCAAAAAAATTCAAGACTGTGCTTTGCCCATTGTCTAAGAATATCAGACTTGCTCAGGAGTTATCCTTACTGTGGTTTTGATCCTTCTTGAAGTCTCTAAAAAGTTGCAGTTCACATCATCTTTTTTTAGGAGTTTGAATTTCTGCTGTCATCACTGGAGAGAGAGAAACTTTACTTCCAGAGAATAATTCAAAGCATGAAAGTTGGATGCCTAAAGCTAGTTCGTGCAGATATATCCCAATATTTCAACTGAAATCCTCCATACTGACTAGAGCCATTACAGAAGTGAAACATCATGTGACATGTTCAGTTATACCATTTCAAAGCACTAGAGATGTCTTTAATACATGCCAAGATGCACTAGACAAAGTATGGGTGAAAATACAAGATTTTCTGTGCACAGTCTTAGCTTCCTTAGTTGGGCCTGGACACAGCTGTATTTTAGACACCTAAATGTTAGCAGCAAAAGAAAGAAGGAGAGAATATCCAGTCTTCCAACAGCTAGAGTGCAAATCCTCTATATAGCTAGTAGAAAGAAGTGCCTCAAAGGCTGTAGAAGGATGATCCTGTTCACCTCTCCCAGACTGTAACTCTGAATACATAGGAGCCAATAGGAAGTGGAAGATGCCAACATCCATTTTTTATCCAGCAATTATGCCCTTTTTTGTGAAACAGCTTCTAATGGAGCAGAAGTGTCATTAGGAAGTCAGTTGTTGATGTCAATCCCTATTCTTTTCTTACCCTCTGTTGCAGAAGAATCTGGTGGCAGGAGTAGCAAATTTTAGGTCCTGCTGTCTGCTCAGCCTGGAGGGCCTTGTGTTCAGAGCCCCTGACTGCACTGCCAGGCTGTGGGCCATTGTATGACTAGGCTACAACCCGTTTCTTGAAGCAGCCAAGTACAGCTGAACAGAAGGAAAGAAAGTAGGAACCAGAGGTACTCACCAGCACAGAGTTGTTCTGGGGAACAGGTTTCCATCCAGATTTAGCTATATAAAAGTACATTTAAGTCCTCCTTTAAATGCGAAACAGCTCAGTCTTAACTCTGAAAAATGAACCAACATTCAAAATCCTGTGCCTCTGAGCGAGAACATCTCTGCTGATTTTTCCCTAATTTGTTTCTGAAAATGTAACTACTACTCTCATATTCTAAATGCAACAAAATTTAAGTGAGGGCTGTTTTGTTCTGTCTTATCTTACATGTCTCTTCTTTTTTTCCAATTTGTCACATTTGTCACATTACGTTAAGTCTGTCTGCCGAAGAGGGAAAGTTCTAGATGGGCACTCGAGTAAGATAACTACCTGACTTAATTGACCACTAAAAGAAAGGGGTGGGGGAGAACATTGTGTTCTTAAAGCCAACTTTGATTAAGAACTATCACCACATGCCTTGAACAGTGATTGATTTTTTTTTTTAGCATACTTACATTTTATACCAATAGAGCAGAGTCTGGGAGATTTCTCCCCAGTCTAGGCTTTCCAGGTTCAGTTCAGAGCAGAAACATTTCTAATTGTGCTTTCCTGTGCACGGCTACTGATTTAACTTAGGAATCCCAGCTCTCTCAGCAATTAGTATTACACTCATAGGTGCAAGAAACCCTTCAGAAGCAACCTATCTAGCCTTCTGCTTATTAAAACAATTCTTACAAAATTTCTTCCTCCATTTATAATTTTGTCTGTGGGATAGCTTATGCTTCTCTTAGAATCATCTTTACATGGCCACTATTGACTGTGGCAATGCACTTTCCTTATATCTAGAAAACTGAATTAATGCTGGGGGATTCATAAATATGGGACACAAATCCATTCTTCTGTTCAGCAGCTCTTCTGCGTCTCCTCCTTTCTCCCCAAAACATCTACTAGCGCTGGATACAGCATATATGTTCTGCCCCGCGTCATGAACATCTGTATTTTCATATAGGCAATATGCTTAGTGGTTTCATAAGGACTACTTACAGATACAGGTTCTTATAGGATCAGACCAACATAAATCTCTCTTGATCATCCATTTAACTGGAAATGCATGGTTTTGATTACCCATTCTAGCAATATTAAAGATTAGTTAAAAATTCCCATTTTAGTTAAGACTGTGGCTTAGTCTTTAAGAGAACCAGCTACAATGGAGGGTGATCATAAGAACCCATGGAGACAAAAACTTGTGGGTGTAACAACTACACCCCAGGCATGGAGAAAAGTCATGTCAGTGAAGGGAGAGATTTTTTTTTTTTTTTTTTTTTGGGGGGGGGGGGGGGGGAGTAAAAATTTTGATTCAGTTTTTATAAGCGCATGAAAAACCTAAAAAGCTGTCATTAGTGTTATCCCCTCTCTAAGCCAAGTAATCACCCTCTTTGTCTTCTGTATTTCAGAAGCTATTAGATCTCACCTGAGTAGCAGTATGTATACAATAGCAACTTTATGTAATTAGGTATGTTACATATGATATCTATTTAATATTCTGGGGTTTTTTGACAACACTTATAGGAGGTCCTTAAATATTCCTGTGTCCACCCACAAAATTCAGGAAAAATGGTGTCTAAATTGTAGCTATTACATTCCAAATCTATTGTGTGTGCTTCCTCTATAGCACAGTATTGCAGCACTCTCCAAGCTAGCCAGCTGCAACAAGGTCTTTTACCACCACATACCAACACACTCTTCATGCCAGTCCCTCTGCTGCCTCCTGGTCTCTCCTCACCCAGGGCACACGCTCACCCTCTCTCTTCTCTCTGCTTCTTCCTCCTCTCTCTTCCCTGGCTGCTCCCTCTTCATTGGCTGCCCAACCCCTTAACAGAACCCACCACAGCTGCACCTTGTCTACATCGGCCAACCCACCGCCCCTGAAGCCAGCCCACAGCTGTATATTATCAATGTTAAGTAACCCAGCTTCATTCCTCTACAACACAGTGTTTAGAGGGTGAAGTGCATTGGAATTGCTGGTCTTTTTGACTTTTCTACAACCTACATCTACTTATGGCATATGTATTATGCTGTAATATTTCAAGGACATTGAAACATCATCCAAAATTAGCCCAGTAACACTTGACAATTTTAAAGGATTTCTTTGATAAGTTGTACCACCATTTCCCACTCTGTAAAGTACTGGTTGTAGGAGGATTTAGTATATAAATCAGTATGAGTTGTCATATTATAAAACTCCAATTACATGGAATTGAAACTTCCAAAGCAGTGAATCCTGGTAAAGTGGTCAGTGTATTACAGAACCATTAGATCATGGCCTACTTAATAGCAACTTTTTTGGTTCTACAGAAAAAGGAGAAGCAATACAATATTTCATTAAATGCATATGTATGCCAAAGTAGAAAGTGCTTCAGATATGAGGGAGAGAGAAAGAATGAGAATGATCTATCTTTGTTTTTAATCTCAGAATTACCATGGTATCATAGCAAAAAAGAAGGTAGAAGTACGGGTGTGAAACAAGATGTGATGCCAACTGGAAAAATGCAAACAAGTGGAAAAATAAATGGAAGCATTTATTATATGGAGACAGAGACTCAAAATTAGCAATGCCAGTGATACATCCTATGAATAGAGTTTAAGCTGACATACTAAATAGAGATACTTAAAATAGAGAGAATATTAGATATGATCATAACATTTAGACTGCTGTAATACATTCTACTGAGAATTTCACACTTTACATTTAAGACGAGTACTGTCTTCACAAGTTGGAACTGCTACTGATGAAAGGCTACGAAGGCCCTAAGGAGGAGCACAGCCTCCTCTGTTACGCATGTCCCTCAAGCAGGTAAATAAAATTATGTCCATATTCTCTGGATATAACTGGTTAGGTAGGGGCTGAAAAGAAGATGGGTTTAGGTACTCCAGGTTGCAGCAAAATGCCCGTAGTTTCCAACCAGGAAGGTCTGTTGTATTAGATAGTGGTAGACTGAACAGCTCTGCTTTTGTGTCCTGGTAGTCCTGATGTGTAGCAGCACTTTCTCCTAGGGAGTATGCTGCACTGGGTGATTGCAATGATGGCAAATGATCTGTTTGGAATAGTTCAGTATAGGAATCACACTGTTCTGGGAGATATGTTTTCTGGAGATAGCAATTGTCTACCAGTCTCCTTTGCACTCCAGAGTTCTGCATAGTTGTTATATCACAGATAAGAGGATCTAAGTCTTGTAATTTACACAGACACAAAAATTAAGCATGCTTTATCTTATGTCATTAATTAGAATGATTGAGATGAATTGCCAAAACCAGGCAGGTATTCTGTGATTCCTGGTGATCTCACTTAGCCCTGTCAGTGTTTTGCCTTGGATCAAGTAAACAGCGTGTGAAAGTTTTTGCACACCTGTGGTGTTCAACGGTGCCCTCATCCATCCCAGGTTGTGCCCAGGTCTTCAGATTTCAGTCGGTTGCTCTCAGCTATGATGCAGGCATTTGGAAACAGGCTTTGTATGGAATGAAGGAACCAAACAGCAGGGTGGGGTGGAGATACAGAAAGAGAGAGGGAAAGGGGAGAGATACCAGTGATAAAGTCCAGTTACCTACTGCAGTGTGTGACTACTGGACTTTGTGTTTCTCTCAACCAGACATCCTGAGAACATGTACATTCATGGCAACACTAGATGTTATAGACCTTACCTTCTTAAAAGTGTACTTTAAAATGGGACCTTTAAATGTCTCCAGATCTTCAGAAGCGCTTAGGGTTTTTCAGCTAATAGTTATGGATCATGGACACTTTTGACTCTGCATCTTGTAGCAATGTGAAAGGCAGGTTTTGTTCTTTTTTACTGATTTTTCATAGTCTTATGTCTGCCCTGCTGAGAGAACAGCTAGGCAGGGTGGAATTCCGTGGTCTACATTGCACCTTTTCTTGGGAAACCCTGAAACTGTGCAAGTTGAGGATTGCAGGGTGGTGTAAGAGTGGAGGGACATGGTGAAAACCACATCCAACAGAGACTGAGAGACTGCAGTGAGGAGCAGGGAGGAAAACCAGGTGTGAGAGGTTATGGAACAGTTTTCTAGGAATGGGGGCAGGCTGCAGGGTGAGGCAAATCCTGAGTAATTTGCTAAAGCTCTGAAAGTCATGGAGCTGGCCGAGAGCAGCTCTGGAAGTAGGGACTTGCTTTAACTGGTAAACAGGGAGCAGAAGATGTATGAACCTTCTATCTATTTATTTATTCCTGCTTTGTCTTGCCTTGTCACTTTGAGTTTTCTCTGTTTAACCATTTTGGGGGAAGCTGACTGAAAGGAAAATGTCTGGGCAGTGCCACCTGGAAGCTGTGGCTGTCTTGGTGTACTTTGGGCAACAGCTACTTGGACTAGACCCTGTGCTACCAAATAGCATCTAGCCTTGATATTTGGTTAGTAGTTGATGATGTATGTACTCCTTATTCATACTCTTTATGCTCATTAGGCATTGCCATAGATTTTGGGGTTTTCTCCCCTCTTGGGGCTTTATATTTGCCTGATACTTTTCCTCAAACTGTTTAATTTTGGCCAAGAATGAAAAAAGCAACAGATAGACACTCAGTTTCTACTGAACTGCAGAAGGATTTGGACCTCTAATCCATTTCTTTGTCTCTGGAAACTGTAGCCTTTGTTTGTGTCTTTAGTCTGGCCTTTTAATTTTGCATGTATTCTTTAGTTTATTTCCTACTTAATTGTTTAGCTGTTAATTTTAATCTCCCTTTTCTGTATAATCAGTTTCATAACTGTCCTCACTATCGTTCAGTCTGAGGCGGATTTCACTCCTATTTAATTCAAAGGCAATTCTATTACTGAGTTTAACATGAGCCTGATCAGCTTCTATTTTAGTAAATGACTTTTTTTTTGGGGGGGAGGGGGGGTAAAGCAAAAACAAAAGTTACAAGGCTGAATAGATCCTTGAAACAAAATTATTTCGTATGCTGAAGCAAATACATGACAACCTTGCCAGAGATTTATTAAGGTAATATTTTTAGAACATTTTGTCTCTCCTTCAGTAAGACAACAGCTAGATTTTCAAGCCTCCTTATAGAATCAGGAGCAATTGTAATATCTTTTACACTACTCATGTATTAATTCTGAAAAATGGTCTGAAATATATTAGGAAATCACTACAGGAGATCTCACAGCATGTGAAGAACCACTGTACTTAATTTATGTGAAAACAGCAGGATTAAATTCTCTAATGTTATTGCCACTTATGTTTTACAAGAACCGTGTCAGTGCCACACAGATTCTAAAGAATGAGTTAAAAGTTGTGAATTCGTGTAAAAAAATGTTTTATATAGAAGAGAAAAGTAAAATTCAAATAGATGAACTCATTCTTTGTGGCCTGCCTGTGCTCACACTGGGGATTTTGCCATGGTTCATAGAAGCAGGGTCAAGCCTCAATGGTAACTTGTTGAGAGCACACATTTTTGTTCATCGTAATTATCCTTTATGTCCCCAGTTTGCCAGGAAAATAGAAGGTGCTTAATTTTCAGCTCATGAGTAGTCCACAGAAATCAACAGATTTGTCTGCTTAAAGACAATTATACTCTCCAGGGCTAAACCCACAGCATGGTGTATTCTCACGTTTGTCACTTTTAAGATGCCACCAAGCTGCTCAGCACTAAAGTTCAGCTGCAACCTAGTCCTGTGGGTACTGCAGCTTCCAACCTGGTACGTTTGCAAAATGGGATAATTATTGATATTCCCAAAATGAATCAAGCTGAGTCTCATAAACTAAGCTGGGGAGTGTCTCAGCTGTCAAGTCCTATGAAAGAAAGATTTGAATGTTTTTATTTAAAAGAAACCATTAAAATTAAGGTCTTGAGATTGTAAAAATTAGGTTTTCAGGATTCTTAAATCTGAGTGACTCCTCTGCAGGAACATAATCTAAATGTTTTTCTAACTAAAGAAGACATTGCTAAAAAAACAAGCTGTTTCATTATTCTATTCAAAGAACTGTTATTAAAAAAAAAAGTAACTTGGAGAGGTGATAAGAAGTTTGTAGCTCTTTTTGCAACACATGGAAGTTCTTTGTGTTGATATGTGGGAGTTTTGATCCTTCATTCTGTGTCTTTAATCCCATCTTGTTGTTTGCTTAGTATTAGCAAACTGGATTAGTATAGCAAATTTAAAGCTGCAACACAAAAAAAAGAGAATACGTAGTATACTCAGTTCAGAAGGTATTCTTTTTCTTTCAACTTAACAGGGGAGTAAAATACATCACTTTCTTGATCAGCTGCATTTGAAATTTTTATTATTGCTTTCATGAGCTCAATACCTTCCCAGGTGTTCATTGTCAGCTCAATACTGTATGGCCTTCTGAATGCATATGCAGTGATGTTCAAACATGGGAAAACAATGGAACTTCTTTAAAAATGAAGCTTTTTACCTTTCATCAATTCAGCCCATTTCCCAAGATAACCTTATTTTATAATTTTATATAGGATTTTATTAAAATAAATTATTTGAAATAAATTCAAATAATATTGAAGTTTATCTGAAAGTTAGCAGTACTCAAAATAGTGTTTTTCTTTGTTAGCTTCATTCTTAGAGTATATAAACAAGGAGAGACTTTTCATTCTTTGTTCCGGATGTTTCTAATGTTTTCACAACTTACTAACTTCCCCTTACTAATTCATTGTTAGATGGCTTCTTTTATTAGTAACAAGTTGTAATATCAAATAACCTTGTGGGTCTGTTACACAGATATATAAATAGTAACCATTTCACCATTCACGTAACAAGATGATGGGAAAGATGCAGATAGATTTGTGTGAAGATATCAAATAGCAGCATTCAAAATGTAGTCTGGCCAGCATACTCTCAAGGTTGAAAAGAAATATGATTCAAAATGAATTAACTTTATATAAGGCTGTTAAGCTATCGGTGCTTATTATTATGATGGAAGAACAGTCTTACTTAAAAAAATAAAAGCTATTTAGGACCTTATGGATAAGTTTAAAACAGAGGCTTTTTGCAGCAAAGGGAAGTTGAAAATAAATGCTTCTACAAGATGTAAGGAGCATCTTGTTCATAAATGCAGTGACTGTTTAGCTGGACCTTACATTGTTTAAACACATTACAACATTTGTTCAAACACTAATATTTGACAAAGGTGCATTTTTGTTTGTTTTAAATAAAAATCATATCTGTTCCAAGTCTGCAAAACTACCCTGAATGGTTTGTTTCTTTGCAGACACACTTTCAGTGTTTGGTGGTTGTCAGCTGTGTTGTCCACTAAATAAGTGATTTCTAGCTTTTTCTCTTATCATAATTTATGCACCTGTAAGAGGTTCTGTCAAGTAATTTATAGGAAGCACAAATTCCATGTACATACATCGTATTTTTAAAAATACATCCCAAACAAAAAAGGTGTAGGAAGTATAAAGCAAAAAGAAGTAGGAGACTGCATTTTAGCATCTGCATAGACAAACTTGATTGTTGTATACCAAGCCATATTATCTCCTTTGACTCTTGTGAGTTGTCTTTGAATGATGGATAACAAAAAAATTTGTAGGAGATATTCTGTTAGTTAAAACATGTTATTAAAAAAACCGAAATAACCAAGAAATAAAGGCAGATAATTGAAGGTATATCCTAAAATTCAATGAAAGCATGAGGAAATTTGTAATGATCTAACCTTTTAAGAAAAAGATAAACAGTAGCTATTTTTGCATGTTACCCTTCTATAGAAGCATAAGAATGTTGTCAGGTTTTGTGTCTAGTTTGGAGTAGGGACTGGAATGCAAGTTTCCTGTCTTCTAAGGAGGTGCCTTACCTGCTCATTTGGTCGGTACTCGGGGGAGGGCGATCCTCCTCAGCTTCTTCTTTCAAAATGCATTGTTAAAAATTTCCAGCATAAGAGAATTGCTGATTGATTGTATAACATTATGGTCATGCTCTCCAGTTATTTTCATTGTGTTCTTTCAGATGAGTAGATTTTGGAGGTATAATACATTTAATGATATAAATGGGCAGATGTATGAATTTCAGAGGCTTTTGCTGTTTTGTAATTTTTTAATTTTGCTTTAAGTATAATTTAAGTATAACTAATGAATTATAGGAGACAAATTTGAGGTAATTTTCTTCAAAATTAAAAATTTATTTTCATCTGAAACTTACCATCTCATTCTTAGCAACAGCAATCTCATTTTGACAAAATTTCCTGGTATGTTTAAGCTAGAATGTTTCCAATATAGCCAATAGTTATATTATTCTAATTTGCACAATCCAGATCAGGACTACATAAAAACTTTTAAACCAAACATGCTAGAAATATTTTTTTCTGAATATCAGGTTAGAAACATATTATGAGCATAATTGAATTTAATACTATTCCCAAGAGGCAATTACTGTTTCAGTGAGAACAAAACAGTCTTATTAGAGACATGAAAATACCATGTATCTGTTTGCCAAATATGTCACTAAACTGTACACAAACGAGCTGAATACTTATTAATAACAACAAAAACGATTGAATGCTGAATATGGTTATCACGATTCAACTGATGTGAAGTCAAAAAAGATGTAACTCGCTAATATGAACATGTTGGCATGAAATATGTTTTTTAAATCACTCATAGTTGATCTACGTGTGGTTTTACTGAAGTTACTAGCATAATGATGTACGATGATAGTTAATGGGCAAAGATTTGAAAAAATATTTGAGTTAAAAATAATGCTTTTCTGACCTAAATATCTATTCCTATCTATTCCACCTTTTTTTTTTTTTTGCAGGGGGGTTATGGATTTCTTTTTCAATATCCCATTCAAGAATGACACAACGTGGCAAAACTCATGCAGTTTGAATCTAATTGCAGTTGGTTACTGGTTTTATTAATATCAAGGTTAACCAGCAATCAGTGAACTATACGTTCCAGGGTCAATATCAGAAATGCAACAGATAAACCACAACATCAGATGCTAATAAAATGTTAATATATGCATACAAATATCTAAACAGTCTCCTGTATATTTTCCCAATATTTTTGAATAAATGCACATGCTGAGTTACATGCAGAGAGCTCCCACTCACAGGACACGAGTTACCAGCCCAGCCTTTCTTCTGGGGGTGCAGGTTCCCCTATACACACCTGTCCTGTAAGAGATGTAGGCTTTGTACCCTTGTGTGTATCTCTGCAACCTGGCAATGCCCACACTGGTGAGACAGCACCTCTGGAGTTCACACTTCCACACTTGAGGTGTGTCCCCCTGCATGGTGCAGTGTTATCAGTTTGGGCCATATGCCTTCTCAGACAGTTTTTGGGTGTCCATTTGTATACACTCTTCTTTGCCAGGACCCAAACTGCTGTTTCTGTGTGTACCCTTTTCTCACTAATTCACCATTATTGATGATACATATCATATTTATTTATTTTAAGGAACTGTAGTAATTTTATGTCTCTTACTGTTTTATCAACATTTTTGGAGTGAATCATACATTTTTTTTCTTTTCTGCCTTGATATCCAGTCACTAATGCTTAGTAAAATTCAGAATTTCTATTCTACACAATATTTTTTTTTTTTTTTGGGGGGGGGGAATCACTATTTGAATACAAAAATGAAAATTCTGAAGATTTTTGAAAAGGCAAAAACTAGATAACATGTATCTGGAAGTGGAACATTTTGATTATTCCTGATATTTATCTTAGATCCCAAGTTTTGCAACTTACTACAATGCCTAGTTTCTCATCGATATGCATGTCCTAAAGTTACAAATTAAGTTACAAATTAAAAATCCCAAACTCTCCAGAAGTCAGATGTGAAGCTAAGCCAGTTTCCAATGAACAACATTGCCTTTAGGTCATCTAAAGATTTTTTTTCAAAATCCTTTCTCAGAATTTCCTAGTTTCTATAAATCAGGCTTTTATATCAAAAAACAGCTCTACAGGCCAAGGATGCATGGCCAACATGGCCAAAACAAGGATGCCTTTCCCTTTTTCTAGCTTTGCCTTCCCTGTCTTTAGCTGTTCTCTCTCCCCCAGTTTTTTCCATCTGCAATGTACAAAGCATTTTATTTTTACTTCTTTGCTGTCTTTTGTGCACTCTCCGTTTTTGACAGCCCAGTCCACGTGGAATCTCTAGAGGGAGCTGGACATTGATCCTCCTCCTTGTGATTTCTCAGGCTCTCAGATTCAGCTGTAGGCTTCCAGCTCCTTGTGGTACCTCTTGCATGATTTTCCACCTGCGCTGCTCTGTAGTCTTCAGCCCCTTTTTGGGGAAGAAAATGGTCTGTTCAGGGCAGAAAAGCTTTCAAACAGCCAAACCTCCAGGGTAATGAAAAGAGAAACTTCCAAGGAATTAGAAGGGGCCGCACTGAGCTTCCTGCAACCCTTAAAGTCACTGGCTTAGTTGAAACCAAGCCTGAAAGCGAGGACCTACTTTCAAGGATGCTGTGGGCAGGTGGGGAATTGCTCAAAAAGCTTTTGTAACTTGTGTTCTGTCCTCCCTGGTCAATATAAGGTTTTTCTATTTAAAAAAAATAAAATAATAAAAAAAAAAGTCATCATCATTCTACTCATTTTCATTCTAAAGACAAATCTTTGTTAGTTTTAAAATCTCTGCTTTTCTCTGGGAAGCTCCCTATGAGGAAAATGTCTAGATAGGTCTATGCCAAAGCTATGGCCAGCTCAGGGTCCCATTACTTCATCGTTCTATGTAAGCTCACCATCTCCTTTTCCTTAGGCCAATATTGCAGGTGCTATCTTTGATTCGGGTCTTGCCCCAAAGGTCTGCCCACCAAGTCTATGTTCCTGTCTTGCCATTTTCCCCTATATGATAATTTAAGGTCAGTTTCTCTCATCTTTCCAGCATGCTCAAGGGCTGCATTAAGGGATGCATACGTTACATACTACGGTTTCCTCTTATTTAGTCTGAATAACTTCTCTGCTCCTCTGTTCAAAACGTTGCTGTTAATATTGGCTCCCTGGATACTTTTACAGTCTCAGTCTCTTGGTTTCCTCCACTAGTTCCTTCCTGTGTCTGCACAGAACACAATAAAAGTGAGAAAAAAATACAGAATATTGTAAGACTTGTATTTTTATGTATGGAATTGATTGTTAATTCAGCATCCAGATTTGTTATAATTGGAGATGGGGCTGGAGGGAGGAGAAAAAAGGCAAGCAAGCTATGAATTAGGCAATTCTGAAATGTCAACATTTTTGTGAAGTTCTTTGAATAGTTTTTTGAAGTCTTGAAAAAAAAGTTGGCTGGAATGGTGATATCCATATTGTCTACTGAAAATTAAATGGCTTTGTCTTTTTTTATATATATATATTTTTAGGTCCGAACATGGATTCTTACAGTGGGATACACAACTGCATTTGGAGCAATGTTTGCAAAAACATGGAGAGTTCATGCAATTTTCAAAAATGTAAAAATGAAGAAAAAGGTGAGGGGAAGTAAACTCTTTTCTTGTTGCCCTGTAATACAACTCTCTAACAGTTTTGCTACATTACCTGGGTGGCTGTACTTGTGCTGACTCTGTTCATGTGTCACATTCAAAGATCCTGAATGGTTTGATATTGAGGCTTTCTTGGTCTCCTTTGTAGTCTCTAAGAGTTGGAGTCAAGCATCAGCCCTTCAGTCTTTATAATGAGAGGTGGACAGTAGAGATGGCTGTAAATTTTCAAAGTTAGTTCAGATCCTCACTTTTATTCAGTATGTTTTTTATGCATCCAGAGGTGGTCTTCTGGTAGATTCATAGCTGTTATGAAATGTTTTCTGTATATATCTGTTTAGGATGCAGGCATTACACACAATTTTTTCATGGATTTGTAGGAGGAAAGAAAGGAAAATGCTGTTTATACAGCTTTCTATTTGTAATTTTGATTGAAATTTTGTAAGTTTACCTTAAGACTGCTTGGAATTGAACCACGCTAGTTGTCTCTGGAATTTTTGGTTCAGCACGTTTTCTCTATAAACAATTAGGCTTAGCTTAGGAGTACTACAACAATTCATGTCTGTATTGTTCATTTCATTTGCTTTTAATCAGATGGTTTTATTCTAAAATGACAAAGCTGGTGAATAGAAATCAATCTGATGGAGAAAACAGTAAGAGAAATGTGCATGAAACAGAAACAAAATTGCTATTATTATAGTGAGAAGTAATACCAAATGCAGTTCCTATAGGCAGCTGAATAGATTTATTCTAATAAGTGGTAAAGAGTCATTTACACCCAAAATAAGTAGAATAATATTCCAAAACCTTGTCAGATTTCTCAGTTTGTTTCCCTCTATATGTAGTCATGGAAGAACTGTATTACTACTATTTTTGTTAGTACTATGTTATTTTTTCCACAGTTGCAACATGTAGGGAGATGCTATCACCACAAGATACACCTTTCCCTGGAAAGGTTTTGGATTTAAATAGACAGAGAGAGTTAACTCAGTTTCTAAAAAGATTTATGTCTCAGTTTATTAAGGAAATACATGACATGGCTGGAACTGGACCTAGCACTCTGGCACCTTTACATAGCCACCTAGTACTTTACTATTTGGTCATGCCAGATTTGCTTAAATGTGTGTTAATGAAATCCAAAATATCATTTAATGTAAAAAAATAATGAAAAGTAAATAACAAGTATCTTAAAAATAACTAAAACTGTAAGAAATTTATGTACCAGAAATAGTGTCTTTGGATGGAGGAAAGTGGAGACCACCCTTTCTGCACCTGTGCAAAGTGGCCACATAATATATCAGTTTATGCTAGCAAAGTCCAGTATATATTTTTAAAGTATCTTACACTACCTGTATTAAAGACTTTTAACCAAAGCTGAGTCAGTATTTTACCTTCTTGAAAAATGAAATTTTACATTGCAAATATATTTTCAGCTATATTGGTAAAAATCTTTGTAAATTAGTGAAGTTACATACTGGTGGGGTAACACAAAAATATTTACTTGATAACCTTTATTATCCTAAGAATTTTATCATTTCTACAATACATATTATTCCAAATAGAAATAAGCAGGTACTTCAGTGGACTGTCACCAAGTATTTGCTTTATTGTTTTTTAGAAAACATTTCATTTTAGAGCTTCAAGTTGCTACTCGATATTAAATATCACTGTCATTTAGTTAAATGTAATCCTCAAAGTCTGTATAGTGGCTGTTCTTCAACAGGCTCATCAACAACTGCAAATTGCAATTATTTATTCACAGCTGTTTGTTAAAAATTACTTAACATCAGTTTAAAAGGCACTGACCAGTATAAGGGATATAAACTTTCAGACACCTGGATGCTGACCTATGAACTACTTCACTGTAAGTGATACTGAAAACATCAAGGCTATTACAGCATCTTATTCAATATTCTGGAATTCAGAAAATAACACATTTTGTTCTGTAAACTTTAAAGGATCATAGCCACAGAATTATCTTGGTTTGCTTTATTTGGATTTTCCACTCCAGAACACAAACATGAATCATAAGGCAACAATTTTCTTAATGCAAACAAATTAGCTATACAGGGTAAATGTTTACTAGTCCTACTTTTTCTTTGATTTGCCAGGATAGAGCATTTTTAAGAGTTGATTGAAAAACATGGCATTCTTTACTTATGTCTTACAAGGATATTTCCATTTTCAGCAGATGTAGTTTACAAAGTATTTTGTATCTATGGAAGCATAAGCAACAGAAATTTTCACAAACAATAACTAACTGATAAATAAAGGTAGTCCTGTGTGAAAAAGCACATTCATGTTTCTTGAATTAGCTGTGCCATGACAGCACGTGACATGACACACAGCAGTTTCAATACAAGGAGTACAAAATTCCAAAATTATTTAAGTACTATGGAGCCTATTAATTGGGATCGCTTCGGTTTCCACCTGTATATAAGTATGACAGTAAAATCTGATATTTATGCCTGTCGTCCTGAATATTTTAATCAGGAAAATTTTCCAAACAGAAAAATTTCTTCACAGAGTGGAATAATGTCTGTGTGGCTTTTGAAAATACTGGTTCATTCATTTCATGGAAGTGGGTATTAAGTAAGGGAGAGAAGAATATGGTGAGTGAATCTATTTATATTCATCAGATAGGGCAAAATTGCTTCTAGACTTTTACTGGACACTTATCTTTGTGAAGAGATGAGTAGATTTGTGTCTCATTGTGAGAAAATATATAGAATTTTAAATAATAATACACTATAGCTCCATTTTAGCTCAGTGGAGAGTGTAACTAAATGATTTAGAGTATCTTGAATTAGCTGAAGATTTTTATTTACTTCTGTTTATAAAGCTCTCAAAAATCTCTTCTTTTTTCACCCATTTATACATCTACTCCTTTGTTATTGCAAAAAAATAAACAATAAAATTCAGAATATACTCCTTCTTCTATCAGGCTGCTAACTGAGACATTTTGCAAGATTCCCAGAGCTCTGTTACCATCTTTGATCTTGCTAGAGCTCAAAGGAAGCAAATTTTAAATGTATTCATTTTAGCTGGATCTGAAACAGAGGGATGCAAGGGAATCAATTTTTGTCAGATGGAAATGATAAATCAGTAGGGAAAAATAAATTAATTTTGAGTTTTTAAGAGGTTAGTAGAGATAATGGAAAGTAGAATGGAATTAGTATCAAAAATAACTGTAACACTTATAATTGAGGTGTAATTCTGATACATCTTTCTGTTGATTTTGGGCTGCAGAATGTCTTCTGCTCAGAGGACGGCAAAGTTTTTATGTTTTCCTTGCCAGCAGGAGGACTGCCAGTGGGTAAAAGAGGGAGAAGAGAGTATCAGTGGCAAGAGAGCCTGTAGTGGCCTGGGGAAGCTTTAGCTAGCTGAACCATCTGAAGAAGCCAGTCTTTGTGGTAAAGTTTAGAAGGTTGTGAAGCTGTCTTTTTTGATGGGAACTGCATGGTCAGGTTTTAGGGGGCATTAAAGCAGTCCTGCGTAGTGACTGCCCCTGCACAACTCCAGTATGCCAAATAAAGACCATTCACTTTTGACAAATACCACCATAAAAAATCCAAAGCAGTGATATTTAAAGATTCCATAAGCTTTATATATTCTGTTCCTTCAAAAACAAGTATTTGACCATTTGTAGGTGGACACAATAAAACACGATGATCTGCGTCACAGTGCTGCATGTTGCAGTTAGTATTTGAAAGTACCATAGTTCTCAGTTGCCATTGCTGTGATAAGCTTGTCTTACCTTTACCATAGTACATTCTAGCTCTGTCTATTTGTAGTTAATCCTTTAACTGTGACATCAGGGGAGGGATGATTTATGTTTAATTTTCACCGAAAATATTATCAATGTACTTAGTTATTGCTACCACTGTAGATTTCTGGTGGCATATGTTTTTACGTTGACAATATTATTGCAAGGTAAATATAGAATATAATTGCACAAAGGATGTTTAACAGCATCTTTTCTTAAGACTTGTTTTGCTACGGCTTTGCCGGTATTATTCTACTTGATGATATTTCATAAGCTTTTCTCTGTTCTTAAATTTACTGTGTGACTGCAGAGTTCTCAGATATTAAAGGTTTAAAAAGCTTAACAAGTACTGAGAAAAGATACTGGTACTATCCAGGGTTAGAAAGCTACAACCAACCACAACAGAGAAAAATGACTTACCAGTCCAGCCTGACTTAGCTATGTCTGTCAGGCTGCAGTCTGGCAAACTAATCTTGCATTCAGCCTACTAAATCCTTAAAAGACTTCTGAAGAGAGCTATGGTCTTCATGCGTTGCAAAGATGGGTAAGAGATTGCACAGACTGCTTTGGTGACACTAGCAGATGGAATGGAGACTGGTACTGCAAGGGGAACCATGGGGCACAGAGGCTGGGAGCAGGGAAGAGGCTGAGAATGAGAAATCAGGTTCGCTGCTAAGGGCTTTGGAGGAAACGGGAGCCTGTCCAGATAAAAAGAATGGGGAAGAGCCTGGGATTATAGACTGGGAGAAGGAGTTGAGGAGGGAGACTGAATTTGGATTAAAATTCTGACACGTGAAATAACATTGAAAGCCAGGAAAGAGTTGAATGGGGCAAGGAGGACGGTAAGAAGTGGTCAAGAAAGCTGAGTATAGTGGAACACAGAGCCTGAGTTTGGGATTCAAGTGCCAAACTCTAGCTGAGGGACTAGATCTGCTTTAAAATTAGATTAAGATTGAAATTTAGAGGCAGGATGGGAGACCTGAGAAGTAGTGACATAGACTGGGAAAGAAACATAGGAGTGGGAAAGGAATAAGAGGCAAGAAAAAGTTGTAATTAGGTGTGGCCGGAATGGTTGCCACAGAAGTTTGGGCAGAGCATAAAAACTGAACACAGGATTTTAGAGTTTCCCTGTTGTTTTTAATATTACTATGTATCTGTAAAACCTAAAAGCGAACTCTGTTCCTTGTCTTCCTGCTATGCTGTTGTACAGCTTGTGATAGCTACTAGTTATTCTTTTAGCTCAAGCTTATGAGGTGTGCAAAAATCTAAAGGTTCCTTTTGCTGGTGTGTGAACCTCACTGTAAATTATTTCTCTTTCATTTTGTTTAAAAAGAATGGGCTCATGAAAATGTTAAAAGGCTTATGTTGTGGCTAAAAAATCAATCATTGAAAACCTACGGCTTGCTAGGATCTCTACAATGTACATTTGTTCCTCTGCATGCATTATTAAGTGCAGCCTTAGTTTTCTACAGGATGCCAGTGTCATGTAGCAGACACAGTGAGTGCTCTGGGCAGGCAATAGGGCTGTGTAATAAAAGGGGCAGTCTTCTGTTGCAGTCTTTTTCCCTTAAACTGGAAAAAAATACATAATGAAAAAGGTAGTAGGAGTTTTGGGAAAGGTGATCTCATGTATAAGATAGTTAAGAGACGACATGAAGAAAAACAATTAATTGCCAGAATTATGTGTTATGCTTTAGAAGTCTCTCTGAACATGGTTTTTGAGAAGCAAATTTACTACCTGAGTGAAGCAGAGCAAGAATTCTCAAACTTTTTAGCTTGTTGCCTTCCCACTCCATTTTTTAACACAAATGGCCAACCCACCTCAATTTCTATACTTAATGGTCCATAGACAGAAATGCATGGAAGGCTGGAAGGGGTAAGACACCATCCATATCTTTCTGGGCAGCAGGACACACGGGTTGCTCCAAGCAGCCCCCAGTTCTGACCCCTCCAGTCGGGGTGGGCAGTGGCTGGCTGTGTGCTCTCACCCCGTGGTACCAGCTGCAGGGAAGCTGTCAGTACCTGCAACTGCACAGAGTGCCCTGGGGAAAAAAAACAGAGAGGAAAAGGCAGTTGGATGCCACACACTTAAAAGTTTATGTGCTGCTGCCTTCTCCTCACAACTTGTCTGTTTATTCTATCCCCATCCCTCTGTGAGAAAGTTTATAGGATGAGTGTAATCTCTAGTTGTAAACTTTTCTATAGGTTTTTCAAGCCATCTATGGAATTTAAAATTTATTAGAATCTATAATCTTTCTCACAGAAGTCCTAAAGAGGTTTTAAAAGAGATACTCATTATCTCAATAATTTAAAGATAAACAAGGCAAAGTTTTCCAGATTATATTGACAGAGGGATTAGGTCAGAACCTCACAGGCCATATATTATTTGCTCACTTAAATGCCTTTATAGATGTAGTTCTGTATTAGTGTGAATGTAGATCTTATTACCTAATCAGTGTTTTCTGTAACTACTGCTAGAAAATATTTTTCGAGGTCAGTTTTCAGATTGTAAATATTTACACTTTCCCGGGACATTTATTTCAATCTAGCTAGAGCTTTTTGTGTGTATAACAAAAAGCTATATGCTGGATTTCCCATACATACATAGCATGCACCTGTATTTCATTAAGTATATATTAGAGACCATAAGTCTGAAAAGGAGATGTGTCAAGGTCCAAAAATTTGCTTTGGGTAACCATACCAGCAGTAAAACAATCTATAAGGGACCATCTCCTGCAAATGAACCAGCACATGGATACCTAAAGAAATGTTCTGTGTTACTGTTCAGTCTTTGAGAGTAAGCAAGACAGTGGTTTGAAATTTGCTTGTTTGGGATTTTTTTTTTCCTTATGAATATTTACCACTGGACCAAGTAATCCATGATACTTACAGTGCAGCATAAATTATTCAGGTATAGCTTCATGGGTTATTAATATACAGATATAGTACTTCCTAAAGCAACACAAGTGGAAACCAAATTATCTGATTATTTTTTTTTTTACTCAAATAGCTGTAACTATAAATTTTAAGTCCAAAGCTTTGAAAATAGTCAGTGTAATCCTAGAATCCATATTTAGATGTAAAATAAGCATCCTGTTTGTCATAAAAGCTGATCAGCCAAAATGCCAGCCGGGGAACAATAGGAATCACATTTCTAAAATTTACATTCATATAAATATGGATCGGGGAGCTAAATCTCAAGCTTCTGTCACAGAAAGAAGTTGAGCTAATGAACTGTACATCTAGGAGAAAAATCTGCTTTTGGAGTAATTTATGTATGTAAATTTCTGCATGGTACAGTTTGATAAGGCTAAACCTCAGTAGCAATGAAAACAATGAAAACTCTGTGTGAAATGTAACTGCTCATAAACAGCACTACAACCATAATTTCTATGTATTATGAGACTAATGGATGACAGAGAAATAAAGAACATGTCGCTATACAGTATGAAGCAATTTATTCCTGAATAGCTTGAAATTGGATTGTAAATGTAATCAAGTGCATTGATGTCCCCAGCTATTTGGTAACAATGTAGTATGCTTTCCCACAGAATTGTTCATTAAAGAAAATATTAAATTCTAGGTATTTTAATGTTATCTCAAACAAAATCAGAACATTTATTCCAGACCATTCAAATCCTTTGTGCACTTTTTTCCCGAAGATTGGGATCCCTTTTAACCCTAAAGATGAGCATTCACAGCCGTGGTAGAAATTCCTCCACACTTACCGCCGTGCAATCTTGGGCTCAGCAGATGCATTTCTCTCAAAGGTGAATTTGACCTGCTGTGTTGATGGGATATGCAGCTCTCTCATGACAGCATATCTTGCTTTACTTATGGTAGTTCCAGAAGTGAACAGAATGTTGAGGTTTGTTTCTAAGAAAGTTGTCATAGTTTAAACCCAGCCGGCAACTAAGCACCACACAGCCGCTCGCTCAGTCCCCCCTCACTCAGAGGGACAAGTAGGAGAATCAGAAAGGAATGTAAAACTTGAGGGTTGAGATAAGAACAATTTAATAATTGACAGAAAATAAAAAATAAAGAGCAATAATAATGACAACAACAACAGTTATAATGCAAAGGAAGGAGAGTGGGAGAGGAAGGAAATCCAAAGGGAAGGGAGGAAAGAAAACAAGTGATGCACAGTACAGCTGCTCACCATGCACTGACCGATGGCCAGGCAGTCCCTGAGCAACGATCCCCAGGCCCCAGCCAACACCCCCCACCCCCCCACCCTCCCAGTTTACATACCAAGCATGACATCCCATGGTGTGGAATGCCTCTTTGGCTGGTGGCTGGTTCAAGTCAGCTGACCTGGCTGTGTCCCCTCCCGATTTCTTGTCCCCCTCCAGCGTTCTTGCTGGCAGGGCTTGAGAAATTCGTAAGTCCTTGACTTAGTGTAAACATGACCCAGCAACAACTAAAACCATCAGTGTGCTATCAACATTGTTCTCACACCAAATCCAAAACACAGCACTGTACCAGCTACTAAGAAGAAAGTTAACTCTATCCCAGCTGAAACTGCCCTCCAAAACATTGTATAGCAAGAATGGTTGGTTCTAATGCTGTGAAGTCAAATTTCTTTAGTGCCATTTGGTTTTTAAGACTACAATGTTTTTTTTATTTTTGTCCTTTCAAGAGTTTTGTGAAACTAGCCATGTTATATCATTCTGCATGCTCCTTATGGTTGGATCAGCAATGTTAGTAAAACAATCCTCTCTCCAATTCTCTAATGCATTGTAGCCATAACTAACTGTAGCCAAAGCTCAGGCTTTCAAAGATGAAGATTTTTATTTTTTTTTTAATTTGTCACTGAATACCTCTCCTTCTCTAACCTGTGTAAAATTTTTATCTTCTATCACCCCTAGAGAGCATCCCCCTAGGATGTTCCCCCTTTCTTTTACATGAATTGGAAGAGAGGCAAGATGTCTTCTAATCAGATAGCTTCTCCTGGCAGCACGGCATAGATTCAACACATCCACATTTGCAGTGCAGTTATTGAGAGGGTCAGTTTGGCCAAAGTTGCTCTGAAATTATCCTAAGCATGAGTCAGAAAAGAAGACACGTTCTAGAAATAAGCGCTTTAGCAGGCTAGTGACTGTAGCTATTTAATTCTCAAAAACAAGCTTTTTGATCATTTCCGATTGTCCATTATTATCAGTAGTACCATGCATTCCACTATCCTGGAAAGCAGTAAAAATCATCAAGTTATTAGACTGAAGGGGGTCACAGCAAATCCTCACAGAAAACATTTATTTTTAAGTTTATAAGTAGATATACAAATCTTTCATCAAATTAATCAAAATACCTCTGAAAAAGTAAAATGTCTTAAGCTTAGCTATTTACTGCCAGTGACTTCCTGGTCAAAAAACCTTGCTACTGCAAAATACGCTTTTAAAGTGTTAGCATTCACTCATTAAAACTAACGTAATTGCAGTGTGAAGTGTTCCCAATACTAATCATAGAACCTATTATAGGAAATACTCATAATAGCTGTTCAAAAAGACCATTGTAGAGCTATTGGAAACAATGGATAATGTGTTTTCAATACTTCTTTTTTCTCATTCTGTTACACAATAGAAATTAAGAGTGTATTACAGAATAGATCTCTAAAATATTAATGGCTTTAATAACTCAAAGATAGATATCTCCATCAGCCCATGTATGGCAAAGTTCACCTATCTACTACTGACTGCATCACCAGCCTCACAGCGCCATCCCACTTGTGCCGACCCACTAAACATAGGGGAGCAGCCCTAAGGTATCTAGTAATCGTACTGTGAGAAATGGAAGGTTAGTTTATGCAACAGAGACACTATCCTGAAGGCAAGTTTAGGAGTGGTTGTATGGTCCCTTTTTGCAGCTTTGCAGACTTTATAATTTTTTTCCCCCCAAACTCTGTTATTTTCTCACTTTCCCCTTCAGTTCAGAGGGAGGACTTCTATCAGCATGATTTCTGTATGTACCAAGGAGAGGAAGATTGGGTTTCAGATTTCTGAGAGCTTCAGTAATTGCTGTCAGTGCTGTTCATTTAATGGAATAAGGTCTAGGAAGCTCCACAGAGGGATCCTTTAAAGAGGGTTTCTCTCTACAGATTCCATTCCAGGAGTCAGGGAAGAGACAACTGAAAAAAAAGTTACTGAATAGCATTAAGTGTTTATCCAGCTAGTGCCAGAGGCAAGGGACAGATCTGTCAGCTAGACTAGAAAGGGTTGATCTACCTAAGAGAAACCAGAATTGCCTTCTTAAACAGAAAAAACCCTAAATTTTCAAGGAAAAGAAAATGTATCTGAAAACCTATAACAAAATAAAAATACTCCCAGCCTTGCTATGCTTCTATGAATGCAATTAATAAAAACCCCAAACAAATAAACAAACCACCAATATTTACCAACAGATCTTCCTTTAAATTTAAAGATATTTTATTCTGAAAAAGGGAGGTAAAGTTCCTGATAGCAAAGAAACTAACTCTGAAAAAAAAAAAAAAAAAAAAAAAGACAAGAGGAAATTAACTATTTGATCCATGCAGAAAAGCTCTTTGTGGAACTCAGAGAGTACAAAGCTAATGTTGCATCCTGGAGAAGAGAGTAAGCCTTTACGTAAGTCTCCTTGTTCATGGTTTAGAATGGAGCTCAGCTTTAAGGTCCCTGTCATACACATTTGCAGAGTTGGTTTCTAATAAGGCAAGAAATAACAAAGTTTTCCTTTGCCCAAACTACAAAGAGGAAGCCGAATGTTGAATTACTGTTTTTTGCCAAATTGCCACATGATCCCATAAACAGGTGGAGGATAGCGTCCTGCAGGGCACAATGGAAGCAAATGAAAAAAGCTGCACAAAAAGTCTGTGAAATAATAACCACATGGACAGCTGAAGTTGCTGTGGCAGGTGGTACAGCCTGTGATAATTCTAGAAAATCCCCAAGGTTTTCATGAGCAGAAACTTCATCCCAGAACTTCAGACAGATTTTATATCTCCTATGATCAAACTGCAAGGTCTATAAAAGGTAAGGACTTTGATCTTAAACTTGTCTTCATGGTCACAAGTTTTCAGAAAAAATTTGATTTGCTCATACAGCGATGTTCTGAGAAGAAAATGGCCTACCAGTTTCTGTTCTGAGTGAATTTGTTTTGAGGACAGATAGCTTCATATCCAGATATATAGTCCAGACTGGTAGCAATGGCATTTATAACAGTGGGCAGATCTGCCAGGATGAGACAGATTCACCTATCCAATCACAGATGGTAGAAAATATTACTCACAGATGCTGCTGTATGAGAGCTTGGCTTCAGCAAGGAGTCAGCAGCACTCACAAAAAATGGATTTTATTAGCTACCCTGCATTTCTCCCAAGGCTGATCTACTGTATGCTAGAAGGAAGATAAAAAGGGGAAAAGCAAGGATCTTCCTCTGAAAGAAGAATATTATATTTGATTGTAAGGAGCCTCCGTTGCTCATGACTTTCTTCTGTCAGACACAGAAATTGTTGGATTCACAAGATCTGAGTCAAGACTCCTTCAGTGCATCTGGTGTTTCCCAAGGAGTGGATGTACTGAATTAAGGACTGCTGGTGTGTGGGAGTGATGGCCGGGCAGGGGGAAAGCTGGGCTTTCTGTGGGGGGAGGGTGGAGATCAGCAAGCCTCTTAGAGATGCTGCTAGTGACACACCAATGGCATTTCTCAGAACAAGTTTATGTTAGGACGTTCTGCTAATCACTGTCAGAAGTGAAAAATAATTGAATCGCAACACCTCGTTACGAAATGCTAGCATTTTGGTGAAGAGTGCTGCTGCAGAGCTGCATTACTGCTGTGGCTTTGCCAGGGACAGACCGTGGTGGCGATGGCTCCATGGGGCAGCCTCAGGAGCCCCGCCGTCAGCCCGCTCGCCCTGCATGCAGCACTGGCAGCATGTGCAGACCGCTTCCTCAGATTATCTCATGGGCTTTTCTTTTGCTTGCCTTCCTTCTGGCTGTCTGGTGGACGTAAGGGATTAATAACACCTGCTGCCAGTGACAGCTGCTGTTACGCGCCTCTCCCCTTCTGTCCAGAAAAGGGCCATTCACAATGTAACACAGGAAAAAATGCTCCAAGAGGTATCCAAGGAAGAGCTCCACTGTTAGCTGCATTTCTGCTTTGATTTGTTCTAATAATTACCCGCCCCCCCAAAAAGGTTACCAAACTTATATGTGAACTAAAATACCAATATTGACCTACAGTAGTGCAGGGTCAGGTACAAATAGAAGATGCACACAAGCAGGAAAGGGCAGTTAGCGATGTGATTCTGAATAGGACGTGTTAATATGAGATTTCTTTTGACCCTGTTAGTGAGTGGATTATCAGTATTACTGCTTTTGATAGTATCCTTTTACTCTTTTGCTTCTGGCATTACTGTACCACTTTGATTAACATTACTGAGTGTTGGCAAATCTGCATCTTACTCAACCCAACTTGCAATGTCAATATAATTGGTACCAATTTGGAAGGCAGTGGGCTAGCTGTCACATGCTTTACCTGTCCCTGGTAAAACGTTCCCTATTTTCATGAGAAAGATAAGGCATCGTTACTGATGTTATGGGTTTTTTACAAGGAACTTTTATGGTTCAGTAGAGCAGAAAGAAACATTTCTGGCAGATTCTTTTCACATAGCTTTAAATTTCTCAAATGCATATTTTTAGATGAAGTAAATTGTTTATTAACACCTCTCTGGTCGGGGAGCAAAGGGAGGGGAATATTTCAGAACACTAATTTCTCTGATCCTAAATTGTGCCCAAGATATGTGGAATGAATTGTCCTTTAAAGGCTCCTGTTTCTGCCCATTGGCTACTGAGAGAGGTTAGACATACAATGGTTAAACAGCCAACTTTAGTAAAATAAACCCCATCCGTTGAAAAAGAAAGACCAACTGAAATATGCCAATAAAATAATTTATCTAGCCATTTAAGAGGGAGAAAAAGAAATTTGGGTTGAGGGTCTACATTTCATCTAAATCCAAATTATCTTTGGACTTGATTCCCCATGGTTTTCTCTTCTACATCTCCACTCGCACCAAGAGCAGCACTAGGTATGTTTTGACAAGCCCTGTTTAGAGGCATTAGAAAAGAGATAAAAAATGTATGAGCTTTTTCTGCAGAGGGTAACCTCAGTGATTAACAGTCCTGTTTCAGCTTTGCTTGCAACTTGGTAAATGACTAAAAGGTTAGGTATGGTTATGTTTTCCCAAAGAAGACAAGGGACCAAGGTGTGTCTGAGAATCTTTGCTTAATACCTGCTTTCCTTTTAGCCTCAGGAGGAAAGACATTGCAACAGTCTTCCTCCTCCTTGTGCACCTCCCACCAAGACAACTTTTCCTTGAAAAGTTCTCCTTGCCAAACCATCCGGCAGTGAGACATACCACCATGAAAGCTTCACCTTTCCCCTCGACTCACCCTCTCCAGGCATGCCTGTGCTATCTCTGATGAGATGGACACACTGCCTTATCACTGCTGCAATACTTTACTATGCTGCAAACATGTGGAAAGCATCATTTTCTGGTCCTCTATGATGATGGTGGCTACATGGATTTAAATAACTGGTCTCAGGAGATGAAAATAATGCATCAAGTCCTTTAAGTCATTCTGATTGCTAGCCTGTTTTACACTCATTTTACTCCAAATGATTTATAAAATGAACTAGCAGATTAACAAAAAGCGGTGCAAAATATTGCAGAAACACCTTTCAAAATGAAGAATATATCTCACTAAATAATATGAAAACCAAACTTTCTGAAGTTCCTCTTGCATTATTTCAAATCATATTCATACAATTCAATAGGTATTCAGTGCAAATACAATTTATTCTAGGAAGGCATACCACCCTCACCTGTATTGATATTAGCTCACACTTCTGGCTTTTTAAGGCATTTTCAAAGTCCTAACAAGTTCATCAAATTGAACTGAAATAATTGCAAGTTTATTAAGCTGCTCAGGCTTGATGTTTTTGAATATTTAATTTGGATTAAGCCAACTGTTTTTGAGAACCAAAACTAGGTGAAAATATGTAGGTTTGTCCGTGTTGAAACAATTTGGCAATGTCTTTTGAATATTGGATGAGTGTTCATTAGTAATAGAAGTACATACTAATTTAAAAAACATGAACATAGGCACAAGAGGACTGACACAAAGTTAATTTAAGCCTGATATTTGAACATGCTTAGAGCCTTGCAACTGAAATAATGTACTTGCAGTGTATTTTTTCTGTGTTGCTACTGTGTAGCAGTAGAAATAATATAGATATTGCATGCAGCTATACAAGACTGTAAAACATGGTTTTGCTTGTTATTTTTATTAGCAACTTGTTTTCTTTTTTGAACCTAAAATCCATGCAAAATTAAAAACGTGTTTTAAGTTGCATGTGAATAAAATCTTCTAATCTTGATAATATTTAAAAAATATAACATCCCTTTCTGCTCCCTGGGTAACAGAGGCAAATGTTAAACACATACACACAAAACCTCAAAAATTAACTTATCTTTTAATACCTGGCAAGTGTGTCAACAGCAGTGATCTCCAGAGGTCCCTTCCAACCCTGACCATTCTGTGTTTTCCACGTCCGAGAAGGTTATGAAGAAGTGAACACTATAAATCTTAGTGAAAACTGTCTGAACTCCTGCTGCTCTGACAGATGTAATGAACACTTTTGCGCATTTGCACACATAAACACCATAGTGACTCTCTAGAATATGAGGGGGTTATATTTTCCAGGACTTAATATTAAACCTGGACTTCAATATCAATATTTTAGAGTCCTCCCAATTTCTTTTTAGAAATTGGAATGCACTTTAGATACTTCTAACAACCAGGAAACAAACTAAAATAATTTGTGTCTTCTTGCTTTTAGCTTTTGATATTTCTGAAACTTTTATTTGTTCATTGTTAAAAACCCTTTTTATTAGCAGCCTGTGTTTTTCTCCCTATATAGGACTAAAACTGTACAGGGATCTATCTATGGCTCATGGGAATCTCCCCCCCTTTTTTTTCCCTTTTTTTTTTTTTTTGTCTCTCCAGATCATTAAAGACCAGAAGCTACTGGTGATAGTTGGAGGGATGCTACTGATTGATCTTTGCATCCTGATTTGCTGGCAGGTTGTGGATCCTTTGAGAAGGACAGTGGAAAAGTATAACATGGAGGTATGTCCTCAAGCCCAAGTAATACTTATGGTTGCATATCAGTATCTAAGATTTCTGTAAGAACAAGCTAAAGTTGCACTAGGTTATATGAAAGCAGGTCAAGCTGCGTATTTGGGGGGAAGCAGGATTCTGTTTTGTAAAAGCAAATACAAATTAAGTAACTGCAACCAAAAGAAATTGTATCTGTAGTTGAAGGTGCCACATTTCTGTCACTTGTGAGAGATTTTAGATGAAAGTGTTGTAAACACAGGAGAGTCCTCTGCTAAGACTCTCTATTAGAGTCTGTTGCAATAAATAATAGATTATCAGAACCCATTAGCAGATTTCAGTAAGAGCTCATTCAAGATAAGTGCAGAAGGGGTCACTGCTTAGGCTGCATTCTTTATGGAGATGTTCAGGAATTATGTTACCTACTGCTATATTTATTTTCAGTAATAGCATGAGCATACACACACTCCGTGATTGTTCCTATTTTAATGTCATTCTCAGAAAGGTCATGCTAGAGATTTTCATAGGGAGGAGGTAATAACTTAATGCCAGCTGTACAAATCTTCCAGCATTCAGGTAGGTTTCTAGAAGAAAAGCTTTCTGGACAAACTGACAGCAGGAAACACAGCAGCAACAGTGCAGAACTAGGATATTAAAAAAAAATCTATCTGTATGCAGATTAGCAGCATTTGAGAGTTTATTACCTCCAACATGGAAACTGGTAATAGCTGAAAACTAGATTATTTGAGGACAATCTAGAAGTGTTATTCTATTCTTCAGTATTTGGCAATCAGTAAGAAAAAGAATGGTAATTTTCCCTTCTGATGTTAACATTTGCAAGAAAAGATATATTTTATTCCATTATTTTTACTTTGGTCTTACTTTGCAGTGTAGCTCTGGAATTTTAGTAGAAGTATTTACTTTTTATTTGAATATAATTTGTATAAGGTGTTTTAGAACGATGCCTCCTAAACTGCAATGGATGCTTTTCAATCATTTTAGAGTCTGAAAACATACTTCTCAGTCATTCCCTAGCATTTGAACGTTTTTTTAATAGACTCCCCAGTTACTATAGTTGTCAATAAAAAATGAAAAATGTAACAGAAACTTGTCTTGTGGAGACACTTCTGCTTTGTGTTTGTAGAGCTTGAAACAATAGCAGCTTGTCGATAGACTTGTTTGCTTCACTTCTGCATTTACTGCATTGCAACTGATATTTCGATTGCCAGTGTTGTTAATGGTTTCACTGCTCATTTAAAACCAAATATATTATGATGGATGAGTAGTCACAAAATTCAGTTGAAATAATGCTCATTTCAGTGCTGTGGGTGAATGAGTTAGAAGGACTTTTACTTTTTTCCCTGATCAGAGGGAAGCCATAAATAAACATCCTGACATCTGGTCTTATCAGAATTACCTTAGTGAAATTTCTGCAGAGAGCAGCAGTAACTGTGAAGTTACCAAAACATAAGTACCATATACTTGAAAAATAATGTTTATTCCGGTTTTAAAATCATTGCAATTTCCATCTGAATTATCAGTGTATTCCTTGGTCGTGTAGTGTATACCACTAAAAATTCAGTGTGTTTGTCCCACATTCGGTGCTATCTAGTCCACAGGTCTGCAAACCAGTTGTCTGAACTTTGTATCAGAACTTAAATTCTCTGGAAACTATGCAAGGCCATGTAAACTCACATTCATTGAATGCACACACAAGGATGTGTAATATTTTGAACACTCAGGATAGAATTCAGTTAAACTGACTGTAAGTGCTCTTAGCTATTATTATAAATTCCCAGAATGTTTTTTAAGCTAATGGATTTGAGGAGGGAAGGAAATAAAAGTATTATGCAAGCAAATTTAGTCATTTAAATCCTGTACTTGTTTTTATCTTGTAAAAGCAGTGAGGTGAACTGCAGTTTGCTTTCCTGAAACACACCTCTTCAGGTCCCAGAAACTCCTGAGTAAAGGCAAATGACAGTTGTATTTGCTTGTTAAATTAGATTATTATTGTTATAGTTTGCTTTTTTAAATTTTAGGGAGGTTAAGTGCATTCTCCAATGGTGAATTCTTTAATTGGTAGTTGAGTTTGCCTGAGCAGGTATTACCTTTTGCATGTTTGAAAAGCACTTACCACCATAGTAAACACTACTGGAGGCCAGTTTCTGCCTTATTTCAGCAATACTCTGTCTCATATATTCCTTGTCCCACTTGCTTCTATGAAATAATTTTAAAGGTGTTATTTTCTTTCAGTTAAAGTTGAATCAAGTGATAGAGACTAAACTCAATGTAGGCTCCAAAGTTATGAACACAGTCAGTCATTCTAGCTACTGAACTGTTTGAGTGCTGTTTTAGCTATGAATACTCATCAGCTTCCTATGTAGATGTTCTGCATTTGGCTACCATAAGGTGGTCCTCTCTTAACTGTGTCTCAATAAATAAGTCTATCAAAGTAACCAAGACGAGGAGCCTAAAAACTGACAGTGTCCTTTGCTGTTTGGCATTATTCACAAAATAGTTTATTTGAATACCAACGCCAGTGAATTATCAAGCACTTTTTAAGAATTCAGACTCCTTTTCCAGAATTGTTTGTAAAGTCAAGCTATATGTGCCTTAAAAGCTGAGGACAGGCAGTCTACATCTAAAAATGCAAAGGGAAGTGAAGGCACTGGTGGTGACTCGGCCCCTGACAGAAGTAAGATATCAGATGGGATGCTGGGTCTGTCAGCTTTCAGACTTGCTTCTGGCATCCTGACTCTAAATGTCAGGCATCCTTATGAAAAGTGCATCTATGGCTTCCATAAGAGACTAAGTTAAAAGTTTTAATGGCTGAGATGTAAAAAGCATCTATACCATCCTGTAGGGCAGTTATTTGATATATGATACATAGACAATGTAGTCCTTGGATAAAATCAAACAGGTTACAGGTAAAGGCAGGGACCACTTTAAAATTTGCTTAGCTGTATGCTGATCTGCAGAAGAACTGTAAGTTTTCACCCATGTATACTTTATAAAGAGTACTGTAGGCTTGATTTTCATATAACATAGAAGTATTTTCTGACACAAAATGTTGCTTAACTTCAAGCAGCAGTGTAAAAAATGGGAATTAATCATATAATATCTCCATTTATCTGGTTTGCTTGTTGCACTAGCTGTAACATTTCTCTTTTTGCTAATGTTTCAGCCCAGTGAAGAGACCAATTGCTTTTTTCTCACTAGCTTCTTCCTAGGCTGAACTTGGAACTTGCTTTTTTAGATCGCAATTCACCTTCTTTGTTATAGTCACAGTGCTCTGTGGACATGATCAGATTTCGAGTAGGTTCCTGCCAGACTGTTTCTCCTGGCTGTGTCAACTGGAGTGCATCCTCCCTCACCATCCTGCCAGCTGGGTTCTTGGGCTTGACAGGCCATGAGGAATTACAGTGCTTTTGTGTATGCAGCTGTGGAAGAACTTTACCCCAGTGGCAAGGCTCTAGCACCTTTTCCCAGCCATCTGGGTTTTGTTCTGCTTTCTTAAGATGGCAATGTTTATGTGCAAGGGTGCTCTTTGTGTTTTTTTCTACTGCCCAACAAACTTTGTTTGCCAGTTTCAGTGAAACCTGACAGAGCAGATACAGCTTTTAAGGATGTAGCACTTCTACAGATTTGATGGAAACAGCCAGCTGTGGGTTCTGGTAGTGTATCCACCAAGAGGAGGGTTGCAGAGTGAGTTTACCCCTCTGTATAAAGACAAACATTATAAATTACATGCTATAGGGGAGCTTCATACTTTATTAGATGCAAAGAATCCAGCCACAAGACAAAAAGTATATAGGAAACCAGCTTGCTCTAATTTCAGTTGCTCACTGATACACCTGCATTGGAATGAAACCACAATCTGAAACAGCAAAATCCTTTACAAAGTGGAATATGTTCTCCTTGTGCAATAGCCATATCACAATTCAGTTAGGTACTTACTGCAGTTCAGTAAGTCTGTGTGTAAACATACAGTCACACTCACCTGTTGCTCATAATACAATGGTGTAGTAATTGTTTGGCTCTAAAGTTTAGCTTGAAAGCCTCTTACTTGTCTTCTCCCAACACAAATGTCTATGACACAAATTGAATCACTGTGGCCTTCAAAGGTAACCAACGACAATGTTCAATAAATAAGAACTTGTATACTAAAGGAGAAGTACTAGACTTCATAATTCCCAAGCTAAAAAGATCTTGCATTAGACTCAATAGAAATAATACTTTGCATACGGGATGCCAATATTTCTAGTAGAATTTTAAAACCTGTTGATCTAGGGCAGCAACCTTTGCCTTTCTTGATGTCTTAATGCCAGTTATGTAGTTACCTCTGCAGTGTTTCCTCTTATGCAACCTTATGATAACTTTACCTTTATTTAAAAATAAACTTCATTCTGGAATCTGGAGTACCAGTATTTAAGGTTTCACACTGAATTGTCCTGGGATGGTAATAAACATGAAATGGAGAAAAAAAACCCTAGAACAAAGTGCCATTTTAGAAGATACAGAAGAGAAAAACAGATCGATGAGACACATCCTATTTGGCCTTCTAGCATTGATGTAGAAATAAAATGTGGAAACTAAGAATGCCCAACTTTATATGAGGACATTGCTATAACAAAAATGTCAATATGCAGGAAAAATTGAGTAGTGCAGTCTGTTGAAGAAAACTTGGAGTCAATTCAGATTAATGAATTAATCATTGCAGTGAGTGAGGCAGAATTAACATGCATTCCAAGTGTGTAAGTATGCTATCGGACACATATTGCTAACCAACAAGTCAGGTCAGCTTTGACTGGTATGTTGAGGGAGTCATAAACATTGCAAAAGCAAAAAATGGCTGTGTAAACTCAACAAATGTGGTGCCCAGACTAACTTATTTAGGAGTGGTGACTGCTTTGTAATTCAACAAATTAGAAAATCCAAAAAGACAGAATTAACCCTTGAATTCATTCTGAATAGCATACAGAATCTGTTCTGAAGCGTTGATATCTGAAGGACTTTTCTGTAACTGCAGACAGATCGTTCTTAGCTTTGATGGCTTTGAAGAAGCAACAACCAAAAAAGGTCAGTGAAGTGGTACTCAGCTTCAGAAAGGGGAGCAACATAAAACTGAGGAAGCTTCTTAAAGAGACACTAAAGATGACACTGTAGAGAGTTAAATCTTTGCAGGTGGCCTAGAGAGTGTTAAGAATATCATATTGGAGAGACAGAGTAAAGGCATGCCATGCAGCAAGTAAGACTTGAAAAAGAGACTCAGCATGATGAAACAGCAGGAAGACATCCTTCAAAAAAACAAAGTTGTATCCAAATGAGGATAGAAAGGTTCATAAAGTCTGGTAAGTTAAATATAGAACACAGTAAAGCAGTCTAAAAAAAAATCTTGCAAAAAGCAAAAAAAAATTAATGATAAATCTTTCTCTAAATATCGGTAGCAAGCAGTTTGTCAGGGAATCTTTGGGGACAGTATTTGATCAGAATATAAGAGCATTACTTGCAGAAAACAAGGCTGTGTAGTATGATTAAATGATTGCTTTGCTGCTTTATTTAGCAAAATTCTTTGTGGAAGAGCTTGTAGAGCTTGCTGTGCTAGAACCCTTCTGATGAACTCACCGAGGAGTGACTGTAGTTGCCAGTAGGAATAGAGAAACTGATCAGAAATATATCAGTGGAAACAGACTATTCTCCCAGACTTTCTAAAGCAATTCAAAGGAGTAATAGTTAAACTACTGACAGCAGTGTGTAATCATTAGCTCAAAACTGCTTTGATATCTGAGTGAAAAATTGCAAATGACTTGCCATGTTTTCAAGATGGAGTGGAAACCTCAAACTTGTAAGTTAATGTCTGTAGCAGTCCAGCTTATAAAAATCATAATCAGGAGTGGAATTAGAAGTCGATATGCTATGTTGAGGAAGAGTTGACATGGCACTTGTGAAGGAACAAGTCATGCAAAAACTCAGTGAAGTCCTTTGAAGAAGCCAGCAGGCATATGAATGGAAGCTGACACAGCATGCTAGGTCTCCGAAAAGGACCCAGCAATTTCTTTCATCAAAGGCTGTCATGGAAATTAAACAGCCATGGAATAAGAGAGAAACTCTCAAATGGATATAAAATTCTTTAGAACAAGGAAACAGAATTAAGAAATAAATAAAAGTTCGTTTTCCAGGAAGGAGGGGTGTAGCCTGCAGATTCCTTCAGGACAAGTCCCAGTCTCTGTGCTGGGACCTGTGTTGTTCAGTGGAAGAGGAAGTGAATGATAAGATGACAAAGGTTTAGTAAGTTATTCCAGAAAATGGTCTTTCCTGATGGCAACTGCAGCAGCAAACCTAAGGATTATTATCTTGTTTGCCATGTGAAGTCTTACCGATAAAGAGAAAAATGGGAGCTTAGGTTTTGATTTTAAGTTCAGCTGAAGGAAACCAATAAATAGGCCAGGTAAATTCAGATGTCTTACATCTCTGTGGATAAGACTTAAAACAATTACAACTGCCTAAGTTTTTCATTCAAATAACTAACCCAGAACAAAATCACAATGTTAGCTGACTTGACACAACTCTGTGATGCCCAACAATGTTGAGTATATTCTTGGTGGATGGATGAAAGTGCAACAAGACTGGAAGAAATGTTGTTCCTGGATCTCTGATTGTCTTTTCTGTGAGACTGCTCCTAGTGTAGTACCTGAAGAAATGAATATTCCACAGATATTATTTGGACTGTATGTGAATGCAACTAAATATATGATTCTAGAAGTTACTCACAATCGGAATGCCAGGCCACTGATAAGTGAGAGTTTGTGAACGTAACTGAGAAGTGAGATAAAGAAAACTCAGGAAGGAGTTCATATATTAGGTGTGAAAGAAAAGGAAGAGTAAAAGTGACGTGTGGAATCAGAATCCACAATTTCATCAGATTGTAAAGTAGGTATGTTTATTCAGCGGAGGGTGGGGGTGGGGGTGGAGTCGGTGACTCTCACCAAAGCCATGCGTGCCTGGGGCAACAACTTGCCTCAATTTATGTAATCAAATGTTGCATATACATAAGACTTCCAAATATGCCTATACATATTCATAACCTACTCCCGCTTCATATTAAAATAAGTTCCAAGAAGTCATTTCCATAAATCCCTCCCAGCTGCGCTTGCGTGGTGCCTCTTGGTGGGTGTCATGGGGATGAAAGCTTGGTAGTCTCCCTCACTCTGAAATTTTTACCTTCTCTCTTCACACAGACTCTGGTGTTCATTGGTCCTTGTCCAAACTATAGAGTTGGTTTTAGCTAGTTCTCATCATGAACTGTCCTTCAGGAGGAACTTTAGGCTCCTTGCTTCAGTTAATTTACACAATGATTAGTAAAACAAAGCATTATTTATCAACAATGATCTATGTAATTGTGAGCAATTAGATCTGCTAAAATTTCTTTAACCTCTTCCCTCAAAAGCATGTCCAAAGTGAACATGGTACTGTACCCAAATAGTTAGACTAGTTAACTAAAAGCAGAGGCCACCATATATAAATATTTTCTTTAGGACAGCCTTTTGTCTTGTGAAATAGATTTTTCTTTACATTTTTCAACAAAATATATGTGAAAATTGGGATTTAATTGCACAGATGTAGATCGAGTATAATTTTCATAGAAAATTTTACTTAAGCCATAGATTAGTTGCCTACATGCTTTTCCAGGGCTCTTTTATGTTCTTTAATACAATTTTAAAATATATTTTTCATTATTATTTTTTTCTTTAATATTCATCTTCAGTCACGACAATGCTGCTGTAAGAACTGGAAAATACCCTGGCCCAAAATTATATATGGAGAAGGGTGCGTGCGTGTGTTTGCATACACATGATAAAAATATGGGAGTTGCATAGGTCTGGAATTGGTAAAGATGTCTGGTTCAAATTCATGTGCTCAAGTAGATTTACGCAGATTCTTCGCCGTTTTGAAACAATCAGATCACGTTCTTTTCTCTTTCTGCATATGTATATATGCATAAACAGATGTGTTTAGGGAGCGTTGTTTACATTGTGCTGTTGGGCTATTCAGTCAGCTAACAGCTGGCTTAGTGAGAACTTTGTCAAACGTATATTATGAAATGAAGAATATAATTGGCTGAAGTATTTTCTGAGGGTGTTCAGCCTAATGCAGGTCAGATCTTGTTAGTCAATTTGTTCTCTAAATATCATTACACCCATCTGTTTCCCCTACTATTTTTTAAATAAATTTAATTTCTTTCCTTCCAATTTGAAATATTACAGACTGTGGGAGCCAAATGTCTCCTGAAATCTGTAGCCTGCTTTCAAACCCTGCCATTGTAGCTCACAGCAGGCGGCCCGCCAGCAGTAGCTGAAACTGAGAACTCTTACTTGCATCTGCTGGGGCCCACTGGTGGCTGGCAGCCATTCCAGAGAGGAGGAAAATGAATGGCCATTAGAGTCAGCTGTAAACCTTCCGCCGACCCAGAGGATCTAGAGCAGGTCCAAAGAGAGAGTAAATATTAAAGTGCAAAAGCTGCTTTACTTCTCTTTCTCATTTGACAGCAGTTTCCAAGGAAACGGAACAAAACGTGAGAAGTGGGAGCCAGCAGCTGAGATTGACTCAGCTGGTAGCTAGTCCTGCTTCTGTTCCCATGGAAACACGTATCAAATTGGCAAAAATAAAGAAATAGGGCAGGGTCAGTTCCAAAATGGCAGGATGAATGGCTGCTGCTTCAGCTACTTAATAAGATGAAGCTTACTAGTATTTATTCCTCTTCAGTAAGTAATTCCAATTCTGGTTCTGGCTCCATTATTCACTTCCCAATAAATGCTACTTCCCAACCTCAGGAACATAGGAACCACTGTCATTGACAGGGCTTGTAATTTGTCTTGTTCACTGGCTTGTTTGCAACAATGACTGGCACAAATACTTTCAGAGGTGAGTGCTGGAAACATGTAGTGCAGATCTGAGCCTTCATCTGTCATTGATAAATTTTCAGCCATTGTTCATAATGAGTAGTGACTTCAAATGTACGATTGTGTATATCTCATAACTGTTTTATATGCTCACTATTTGAATACTTTTGTTATTCCCATAAATGTCAGTTGGTTTTGACTCTTGCTAACTTTTTACAGTCAAGTGTAACTGCTAACTTGGCACTGTGTGAAGAACTTCCTTTTTCGGTTTTGGAAATGTTGCTTTTCCATCCTATTGAACATATTATTTTTCTTTTAGGGGACAAAAGAGTTGGATCTTCCACATCTATTTTTGCAGTACCATTCATTATACATCTGTGTGTTTACTGTACAACCTTATTTTCCTCTTTTCTCTTTGGTAGACAGTCTCTATCTTATTAAGCTCTTTTTCCTATGACATACAAACTCTAAAGCATCCTTTTCAGTTAGGATGACTAATATTGCATATTTTAGAAGATCTGTGTAATGGTTTTATCTATTATTTATCCTGTTCCTTATATTTAGTGTATTCTTTTTCAGTGTTGTACACCATTAAACAAAATTTTGGACTTTACTGTCAAAGTGATTCCCAGATCACTTCCATGCACTAATTAAGACCCTGAGAAAATGTGTAAGTAGTTCCCCTGGTTTTAGGTGAAAATGGCTTTACAGTTACAGATATCAAATTCTATTTGTCATCATATGGCCCACTCAGTTACTTTCCTCACAGATCTTTAGATTCAATTAACCTCAGCATTTTCATCTGCATATTTTCCTGCTTGTGCTGTTGAGCAACACTGATTTTAGTAGGGAATTACGGTTCTTAGAGTGGAAGTATTACTCTGGAATATAGAAGCATGATACTGTGTTTTTTAAACCTGTAATAGTTGTTACTTGTACTGCTGTTATGTAGTCACATTTCTGGCATGTTGCTACTACCTTGCTAACACTTTGCTGTAGCTCCTCCGTTTCTGAGGACTCAGCTACCATAGGTACCCGACAGGACCCATCCTTTCCACTACATTTGGCAATCCAGATTATTTTTCTTTCTTCCTTTGGGATTTCGAGGTATAATCCCCAGTCCTAAGAGAAACAGACTATTGGACAAAAGGAAATCAGATGGCAGATATCTAGTACCAGTAAAGTCATTACATACATGTGGATTAAAAGCAGCCATTTACCACTTTTGGTAACATCACTATTGAGATTGCTGTGTATAGCATGAGACTACCAGTAAATGATTTAAAACCTAATCACTATCAAAAGCAACAGGCATAGCATCTATCAGTGGTATCTTGCTGGTTCACACAGAAGACACTGTGACAGTTTTGTTCATTTGCTGAGGAGGCTCAGTATGTGTTAGATCCAATCGCACTTCTTCACTTTAAACTTCAAATACATAGGATACATTTGTTCAGATTTATTTCTCTGAAGGCTGAAGCCAGAGCCAAACTTAGCATTGATTTTTATGCTTCCTTATAAGGCTGCAAACAACTACAGAATTGGTTTAGGACAACACTGATGCTTTTTGGCAGTCAGTTCCTGACTGCCAAATAGCAACATACCTGGCTTTAGGATATTTCAGCATTTGTTCAGCAGTGCCACACTTGCAAGAGTTTAGCAGCTCATCTCCTCACATGTTTTCCTTGTTCTTTCAAGGATAAATCTCTGAGAGATCTCTGGACACATTTTTGCTTGAACTGCATATTGTGTCAAGATTTGGGGGCATTATAATCCAGACAGGAATATTTTTCACTCTTTTGTCAGTGATTTGAATTGTTCGTAATATCAGAAGCAAGAAAGACAAGGAAACTCTCCCTCCATCAAACACCAGAGCCCGATTAAGAAAAACTTCCAGAAGACAGACTCCAGGAATGTATTCATCTTCCTTGTTGCATTATATCCTGGGTAGTCAATGTTCAGCCCTTTCTAGCCCTGTAACATCTCTCTGTTGTTTTGTGGAAGCGAACACCACTGTACAGGGAAAGACAGACTTTAATGCCTATGTCAGGAAGCAGATGCTGATGCAGATTAAATGAAGCATGATGAATTACTGCAAGAATATGCTGAGACTGCAATAGAGACCAATAAAATCCTTCTATCAGACTTCTCTGAAGATAAAAAATTCTATGTTAAAATAGCTATTTAGGATAACAAATCATCTAATGTAATTAATGATTCTTTGGGAGAAGAATACTCCCTTGTTCCTTCAAATGTTTAATAGATGGATACTGAAAAGACACACCTAGGGTATCCTGGTAAGCCTTTAAAACTATATGTCTAGTCATGAGCAATCTTATTGAGAAGGCAAGCCTCAGCTTTTATTAGAAGTAATTATAGTCAGCATCGTTCATCTGGAATGTCGTGACTGGTCTTCTGGCCAAGACCTTGTAGTGAAACGCTTTAATGGCAGCAATGGATTGGTCCTGCTGCGCATGGGGATAAGGAAGCATCTAGTCATCTGCCACAAGATCTTTAGGCAGTGCTTGACCATGAAATAATGCTCTCATCTAAAAGGTGCGCCTTGGCTTTGCACTGAAACCACTTTAGTGCTGCTCAAACTTAATAGATACTGATATACTCAGTGGCAAAGTGCCACATGGAGCGCTCCTGTTTCTAGCATACACAGGGAGACACTCAGTGAACTAGCTAGACAGCACGGGCATACACACAGGTAATAAGCAGGTGGCAGAGTGCTGGAAACTTACCCATGTAAACCAGACTTTATGCTGGTGGGGAGCGGGCCTGAAGAAGAACTTCCATACACAAAGCCATTCACTTTATGTCTATGCACTACAGGTCATTTCACTTACCTATTTAGTTCTCCTGGATTTCTCACTGTTGCTAAGATTTCTTACAGGACAGCAGCCATAAGTAATACTATACCATATCTGTACCCAAACCTCGAAGACTCTGTCCCACCCTGGCAAAGCAATGCAGTCCTAGTTGTTTGTACCTTATCATCTGTAAAAAAAAAATCTCAATTCAATATATTTGGACATGAGAATATAGATATTCGGAAAAACTATTTAAAAAACCTGCTAGTCCCAGCACAGGACATTTACTGCAAGTGCCTTAGTCCATTCTGTTCTTGGGTTTCCCATACAGCAGTAAATCAAGACCTTTGTCTGCCTGTATTTTATGTATGTAAAGATTGCTTCACTTTAGAGGGTAAAGTTGTTTCTTCTGTGATAGGCATAGTCAAAAAATTCAAATGTATATTTCATATATAAGTGAGAAAAATCTTTTTGGGGATCTGCCAAACACTAGAATGAGCTTTTCTACAGAAATTGCAGATTATCACAAATCTCCTCACTCCTATAAAAGCAAGGATTGTTTCTGAATTAGCTCTCTCCAGCATTAATATCCAGAAGTATGTGTTTATGCATATGTGTTTTTATTTTAAAACATCCTTCTGTATAGTCTTCTCTCCCTGGAGAAAAGAGAAGAAACACGTAATAGCTGTTAACCACATTGTTAATGGGACCAATATGCATTAGCAGTGCTTCAGTGACAGATATATATTCTTAAAAGCTATAAAACTGGGGGCTTTTTGCTTTATAATGGCCTGAGTCACCCTACAGTCAACTTTCCAAACTGTCTTTGTTCTTAGACCTCCAGCAGCTGCATGTGTACTCTGGGAAGTGCATGCCTTCTACTCCCTCTTGTAAGGCTTTCTCCTGCCTGTGTCCATGAACTCTCATGCTTACCAAATCTTACATCATGCTCACTCTCACTACCATAATCTGCAGGTCATTGATAAAACTGATTGTGTGAAAGGACAGCAAACTCGTGGTTTGGGTCAGCACAGTTTTGGATCAGTACCTACAGGTGAGCAGCTATTAAAGACTGGCATGACCTGACTGCAGGTGGCCATGGTTTAGGTACTTCCAGGCTGGTGTTAACATGCTTGTGGACAAGCTTCCCAGTAAGACCTGATTTAATGGTTTATGGTAAGAATTGAATACAGATGTTTACTAACTTAATTATGTGGAAGTGGTGGAGCCAGCTCCTAGTGAATGAGGGTGGGATGGGGCCTAGGGTGAAGGTCTTGCAGAATTTGGGAAGGTGATACTGGCCAATGTAACTGAGAGTCAGAGATGTGGAGGGGACCCGGGAAAGTGCTGCTGACACTGATTGTATGCAAAAGAGATGTGGAAATAGTACCTCATAATGGGAGAGACCAACTCCTCACAGCTGTAGCTGCCTGGCAGCCCTCCCTGTCTTGTCTTTTTTTGATGGTAGTCTACACAGCACACGTTGTCTCCTCTTTGTGTAAGCTAAGTAGGCAGCAAGAGTACTGCATTTCAAGAGTGCTTCTATGACCTGTAGCAGCTGCCTACCTGTCCTGCACCACTGCTTGTGAAGCCTGTGTCTAAGTCCATCTAAGTCTATCCCTGTGTGAGGGCAGTCATCTCACAGTTTGTATAGGTGCTTCTTTGTATTCCTAGACATTGTTCTCATACCATATCCCTTACAGCCTTTAAAATATAGGAGCAGTGCTTACTACCCTTCAGCCCTCTGGTTTAAAAGCAATTTGCATGAAAAGACTTTTTTTTGTCAGTTTTTGTCAAACTACATTTTTTATTAGCTTATTAAACAACAGTATTATCTCTGGGCATACGTCATATAATGAATACTTAATGTATCATTTTATTTAAAATCTTCTGAATCTTGGTGGAGTAGTTAATTTCTGTTACTTGAAAAGAATGTTCAGGTGTAGAAATTTTGTCAACAGGTTCTTCACCAGAAAATGCTGAAATTTACTTCTTTTCTCATCTTTACCTCTCACCTAAGTCCAGCAATGTCATGGATCCAATTTTCTGATTTTCAGGTACATTTAAAGAAACTCAATGTTGTCTTTTAGCTGTTTGTCTCTAAAACCTGTATTAGAAATCCTATTTTTTCCTCATATCATTTCTACTCTAATGTAAAACTTTTTTGTAGCAAGTTCCTTACTATGATTATAAGAGACTCCTTGTTATCTCAAATAACACTTTGGTTTTAAGTGCCATGGTGTACTGATTTCTTTAATATTGTCATTTTATTCAACAGTTTCCATTCACTCAGAGATATTTTTATTGCTTTCTCACGCAGCATCTGACCCAAGAATGTTAGAGATCAGAGAATCTTTCTAAGCAGTTGATCATTCTTTTATTACTATGGCTACATCAGGTTAGGGTTTATGAGGCTAGAGTACTCATTTTATGGAAATGCCCTTCTTACAATTTAAGATCATTATGCCTGCTTTTTTCATTAACAAATAAAATATTGTGTAATTCTTGGCAGTGTGGAATAATCTTTTTTGATGTGTGTTACAGAATTAGATACTAGAAAAGACACATATTTTTGAAAAAATGCTTCTCTAAATTTTATTTCAGTATGTTGTATATAGATATACATATATCTGTATGAATGAATGTATGTATTATTTGTACATATATACATATATATTTAATGACTGTTGATGTTTCAGTTCTGGTATCTGGTCAGGAATAACTCTGATGGCCACATGTCCACTTAAATAAGTCCTTTTTTTTTTTTTTTTTTTTCCATTTTCTATAACTTGATGTACACCTATTTTTCCAAGAGGCAGAGAACAGGGAGTCTGTTTTGCTTTCTGACCATCTTGAATGTGTGGGCTTCTAGCTCATGGAAGTTTCAAGAATCTCTTATGGAATGGTAGAGGACCTAAACATCATTGAAACAACTCATGGTTCTGATTGTGGTAGGTGAAAAGCTGGATATCTGCCCTGTTACATATTTCTGTGTGCAGGTTACATCTCTGCAGAAAAGGAATCTTGATCTTACAGCTTTGATTAGTCCTCTCTCAGTTTGTGGGACTGTTGAAAATAAAAGTGGAACAGAACACCTACATCATAAATCTATAGGGCTAATAATAGATAGTAATTTACTATGGAATTTTCTATTTGGAATAATACTGTTGAGCTAGCACGTAACTTTGTGCAGCAGATGAAAGCAAAATGAAAATTCCTTGCTCCCAACGTCAAGGTGTTCTTCAGACTTGTTATATAGGTTGAAGGCATATATCTTTAATGATTTCATTGGGTCTAATCTTACAATAATGCTGTGAGCAACGTTTTGAGACAAAGTGTTTTTCATACTCTTCATTTGCATATACTAATATAGAAGAAAAACCAGCCAGTTAAAGCACTGTGGAGGCACATTCAGGATGGAAATGTGTGTGTGATGGCAGATCATCAAACAAGATTATAAGAAATGGCATTACAAAGGAACTAGACTGGAGCAAGATGGAAAAGATCACTTCAGGAACAAAGGTGTAATAATTTGGGTATTTTTCCTAATTTGACAGTGTTTGGGTTTTTTTAATAAATTCATAAAATTTTAATTAATCTGAAATGAGAGTAATATCAGAAATTATCAAAGTAATTATTTCAGCTGCTGAAATTATGAACTTTGACAAGTAATTTCCACAAGTCACTGTGACACTGATTTCATAAATTGAAATCACAAGCAAGATTCCCGTTTTCAGTGAAAACTGAATAAAAGGTAGAACTGAATGTAAATAAATTCCTGGTCATGGTGACATCTTGATACAATAGGACATAGTTATAAGAAAATGTCATCTTGATGCTCAGTAGGAGTCAAAAGGCAAACCAAGTGTAAGGAATTCTAATAAGTAGAAAACAAAACATAAAGCAATACTATGCCAGTTTATAAATCCAGTTATACCTCACTGTATACAGCTCCAGCACACTTCCCTACCTTCGATGGAAAACATACAGAGCTATGCAGATGATTGAGAAGTGTGGAATAGCCTCCATCCAAGGAACAGACTGGGGTAGACTGCTGACTGGAAGAGAGATGGATGAGGACAGGGAAGTATAAAATCTTCAGTGGTGTAGAAAATGTGAATAGAAATGATCACACCTAGTCTATTCAAATACAAGAACTAAGGAGCATGAAGTGGAACTAGTATGCAGTGGAAAAGGCCAGTTGCATCACGACCCCCAGGGCTTTTTCTGCAAAGCTGCTTTCCAGCCAAACACTACCCAGCCTGTATGGGTTGGGTATCTTTGGTTCTTCCTTTCCCGGAGCAGGACTTGACATTTCCCTTTGCTCAGCTCAGGAGATTCCTGTCAGTCCAGATCTCCAGCCTCTCAACAACCCACTGAAGAACAACACAACCATCTGGTGTATCAATGCCTCCTCCTACCTCTGTATTGTCTGAAAACTGGCTGAGGAAGCACTCTGTCCTCTCATTGACATCATTAACAAGCAGTATTGGGCACAGTGTTGATCCCTAGGATAAACCCCTCGTGACTGGACTCGAGTTGAACATCATGCTGCTGGGTATCATGTCCCCTGAATCTTGCAGTTCAGTCAGTTTTCAGTCCCCCTCAGGGACCACTTGTCTAATCCCTACTTCATCTCTTTGTCTCCGAGAATGTTATGGGAGAGTGTTGAAAAGCCTTGCTCAAGTGAAGATAAACAGGGCCCACTGCTCTCCCCTCATCTACCAAGCTAGGCATTTTGTCATAGGTTATCAGATTGGTAGGACTTCCCCTTTATAAATCCTTGCTGACTACTTCAAATTGCTTTCTTGTCCTTAATGTGTTTGGAAACAGTTCCCAGTGGGATTCCCTTCATCACTGTCACAAGGATTAAGGTGAGATTGGCTGGCCTGTAGTTCCCTAGATCCTTCTGCTTGCCCATATCAATGGTAACAGTGATCTTTGGATTTTCCGGTCCTCTGTAACCTCCCCCAGTCACCATTGACCTTCCAAAGATAATCAAAAGTGGTCTTACAATGACATCAGCCAGCTCCCTTAGTCCTGACATGGATGCATTCAGTTGGATCCCACAGATTTGTGTACGTCCACTTGATTTAAATGTTCCCTAACTTGATTGTACTAACTGAGCATAAAACTTCATTGCTCCAGACCTTCCCACTCTTTCAGGGCCTGTGATTCCTCAGGGTAAATTTTAACAGTAAAGTCTGAGGTGAAGAAGGCATTGGGTACCTCATATTTTTCCGTGTCCTTTGTCTCCAGGTCCCCTGCCCCATTCAGTGGCAGGCCCTCATTTTCTGTAATCTCCCTTTTCCTGTGGAAAGACCTGTAAAAGTCATTCAGGTTACCCTTTCTGTCTTTCCCAAGATTTAACCTCAGATGGACTTTGGCTTCCCTAATCCCATTCCTGAACATTCAGTGTTTCTATATTCCTCTGGTTCCACCTGTTCAGGCTTTCACCTCTTGCACAATTCCTTGTTAAGTCTGAATTCAGTCAGGAGTTCCTTGTTCCTCCATGCAGGCCCCTTGCTGCTGCTGCTTGATTTCCTCCATGTAGGATGGCCCATTCTTATTTTTGGAGGCGGTGATCCTTGAAAATGGACCAGCCCTCCTGATCTTTTCTCTAAGACCATCTCCTATGGGATCCTTCCAAGCAAATCTTTCAACAGGGCAAAATCTGCTGTCCTGTAATCCAGGGTCGCTATCATGATATTTGCCTTTTTTCCTCTTTTCAGCATCACAGACTCTACCATCTCATGGTCACAGCAGCAAAAGTTGCCACCAGCCTTCTCCTCCTCTACCACTTCTGCCTTTTTTTCTAGGTAGCCTGTCCAGAAGACTGCCTCCTCTCATCAGATCATCCACACCTGTGTCAGGAAGTTCTCATCACTGCAGTCCACAGTTTTCCAGAATCTCTGGTTTTGTGTGTTGTCTTTTCAGCATGTATCAGGGTGGTCAAATCCCCATGAGAATAAGGTTCTGCAAACATGAACCTTCTTCCCATTTTCTGAACATGGCCTCATCAACTTCTTCCTGATCAGGTGGTCAGTAGTAAACACCGACCACAACATACACCGCTTTGTTCTGCCCTCTAATCTTAACCATAAACTCTGGACCGGCTCATCATTCATCCCAAGGCAGAGTCCAATGTATTCTCACTTTTATCTCATGTAACAGGCAACTTTCCCTTTTTCCCTTCCCAGCCTGCTCCTTCCTATTTATTTGTTGCAGCACCCCAGCCGTGGGAGCCTTCCTACTACATCTCAGCACACAAACCACATATTCCACGTGTTTGTTCTCCATGCTACATGCATGCTTTGGTGTACAGGCACTTCAAAGAGATGCTCCATCATGCTGACTTCCCAGAAAAAGTGTGAACGCTTCCCCCACTGTTCTCTTCACCCCTGTCCTCCTGGCATTTGCATGCATACGCTTCATGTGGGCTTCCTTCCATCCTGTTTCATTGTTTTAAAGCTCTTTCTTGTCTACCTCACCCTGCCTTGTCTTTTGCTGTTTGAGAAAAAATCAGTGAGCTATTGCCCATATCTGGTGAAATTGTCAGATACCTTTGTTTCTGAAAACTGCCCAGTGCTTGATTGAACTTCACTGTGCTTCATTGACTTACAGAAACAGAAATGCTTTGTGAAATCAAAAGTCTTTCAAGGTTCAGTACAATTATTAGACAGAAAATCTGATTTCCACAAACTTTGTTATTAAATTACAAATAATGTTATTTTTTTTAAGTCAGGTCACCTCTGATAAAAAAAATGACCTCATAAAGGAACGGGTACATGCAAGAAATGTTGTGCTAGTAAAAAAAAAAAATGAAAACCTCTGTTATTAAAATAGTCTAAAAAAGTAGAGCTTGCTTAATTTTGCAGAATTGATGCCAGGAAGATATATGATTACTATTTCTAATATATGTAATGTTAAAGAACAGGAGAGGAGGTGAACTATTCAAACTGTATGTCAGTGCTGACACATGAGAAAAATAGTTAAAAATTGATCATGAGTAAACAGAAGCCAGAAATTAAAAGATGTTTCTAAGGCACTTGATTAGTTGAATATCTAGAATTGCCTTGGTTTAGGGGGTAATGATTTAACATTTGAAATTCATAGTTTAATAAGTATATGAAGGAGACTATATGATATGGAGACTGGACCCATGCTTCTGTGTTTAGGAACAGGGCCCCAGATTTTTAGAAAGACCTTGTGAAAACTGCTTGCATTCCTGTTACTCTCCAGTTAAAGGCTGGCTAGCTTCATCTGGATTTTGTGGTATTTTTTCAGCCACAAATGGCTAACACAAGAGAGAGAATACCACAGCTATCACTGCATCTCCTTTAAAATGGTTCATTTGCCTCAGGCTTTAGGATTTAGCTGTAATGAAGATGAAAGATTGATGGCTGACTGCTGACCTACTTTGAGGAAATGAAAGAGCAGGTGGCATGCTGCTGACTAGGAAAGTAAAAGGCTGTACTAAATGCAGAGAAACAAAAGCATGGCTAAATAAAGTCTCTTTTAGATCACAGCTACTTTTCAGTAGCCCTGTGTGGAATAATACACATCTGGGAACCTCAAAACCTCTTTTATATATTTAACCTATTTGAAATAATTATTTTCATTTTACATAAGAGTGCTGTGTGAGTTACTGTTAGGGCTTTGAATCTAACAAACTGACACAGTCTATTGTAGAAACTAATAGGAAAAGCTAAATGAGGTAAATTAAAAAAAATATGGCTTAAAATGTGACAGATTTGTGTCAATGCTTGCCACAAACCGTTCCCCAAATTTTGTTTAACCTTTGGTGAAAGAGAGCTATGTTCATCTAAACTCAGAATTAAGGTGCTTCCAACTGTGCAACAGAAGGGTTTAATAGATGGTGGCAACCAGTCCTTCAGCAAAGAGCTGCCACCTTTTAACTAGGAGCAGTGTAATCTAATTTCTGTCAGGAACTTCATACATGAATCAGAAGAAGCTAAAGGAGAACATTTCAGTTTCTTGCAGGCAGTCCTGTGTTTGAAGCAAACTATAAGTACGTTAATGAATGAACCTAATGCTGACCACCACCACATATGGCCACAACTTCTCATGACTTCAAGTTTATAGAAAATGGCATCATTTTTAATGTAATTGCTTTCATTACAAAGCAATTATCTTCCGTGGTTTAGAGCAGGTAGAGAAGAGCCATATTGCCTACCTTGAGGTCTAATGGGAAATGGACTGAGCTGCAAGCCAAGAGACTGAGTTGTAAGTGAACATCCTCCACTTACATCTTGCATTTCTGGACTTCCAACAGCGCCCATTGTTAACTACGGTATCATGCTGACATTCTGAAGTGAAAGGAAACTTTAAGAAAAATTTCAATAGGTCCCTCTGTGTTGAGCTTCAGATGGCAACAGGGGCCTAGTACGTCATTTAAGAGGTCCAATTCTCATGCATTTGGAGGAGAGTCAAAGGTCTATGCCATTTTTAAATCAAGTCTGGCTCTTACTTTCCCTTCAGCATATTATTATAAAGGTTAAAGAATGTGATAAAAAGCAACTTTGTAGATCTTTAGACTCTTGGTCTTTTTACATGGAGAGCTTTTAGTCTAGTCTGTGGGTGCAATTCAAACATGGGATATACCAAGCTATTAGGCTGTCCAATCTGTAACTGTTCCCAAGACCTTTCCTTCTTTAAGTCTAGGAATAAAATCCGATTTTAGCATCTGACATTCAGCCCATATTCTTAAATAGCTCAGTAACTCATTAGTCTTTTTTGTACTATCTTCCTTTATTTTCCAGTTTTGAAAGCAGAGACAACTAGAGGAAGTGGCCGCTTATTATTTCGGTGATGTTCAAAGCTTGACAGTGATTTAGAGGGATAAAGGGAAAAAACATGTATGTGTGTATCAGGAAAAGTGCCAAGTGTAGGTACTGAACTTTTTTTTTCACCCTGTAAAAAATTCTAGTTAGAAGAAAAATTACAGTTGTTTTTTATATTTCTGGTGGGTGAGAGAGAGTTGCAGGAAGTTTTGCCTTTGTATCCAAATAATAGAAGGCATTACATATGGGTATCCTGTAAAGGGCAAAATTTAATTCCATCATTTTTTTCCTCAAAAGAAGTTTGTTTTCCAAGTTGTTGTATTAATAATTATGGTTGCCTTAGGGTGTAGGAACTGTGCTATCGAGACTTCCTTTTCTCTGATTTTGATGTACCTCACCAGGTGTCTGATAGCTGTTCATGCAAAACAAGCTTGTTTGGTTGCAGTCCTACATCCTGGCTTGTAAACTTTCCATCATATGTCTGGACCATCATACATTTGCACAAAACAGATTAAGAACTACATATTCATCTTTTTAAAACAATCTAATGTTAGGATGATTCAGAATCTTTTAAACTTTTCTGAATGATAAGGCTGCCTATATACCCTAGTCTTATTGAAAAACGAGAAGCCCTTTTCTATTGATTTTACTTGACCAAAAACATGTGAAACAGAAGTGACGGTGTGAGTGACCTAAGGAAAAAAAGGTAAAAAGAGCAGAAGACTATTCTTCTTCTGGATCAAAGTCCCAGAAGCCAGCAAAGAGAACAAGGCAAAAATATGTGGCTACTGGTGAAAATGAGTGTGTGTGGACATACCTAAGATACATCTATAAAGAAATTACCAAGATAACTCTTCTCTTGTCTTAGACACAGAATGCAAAATAGTAACTAAATAGATTCTTTTTAAAAGGTTAATGGAGTCTAGCCATTAAAATTTCGGGGTTTGGAGTGTGTTTTGGAAGTTAGGACTATTTATTGCAGTTAGTAAACATTAATTCAAATGAGGACTCTTGCCTTCAAAGATAAATTCAGAAAATTGCATGGAGAAGTGATATCAATGTTCTTCTCCTGTCTTAGAAACACCCTGCACCTATGTGAAATGGATGCTATTTTCCTTTTGTATGAAATCAGAATCTGTGAAAATTTGCTTCATGTCTCTGTATACCTAGATATAATTTACATATGAAGTTGAATTTATGTAAAGGTATATTCTAAAGCGGGCATATTTTGTGACAACTCTAAATTGATTTTGACCTGGCTTTAGCCATTTCATTCACATCAGAACTTCAGAACTCCTGCTGATATACTTTTTTCACCAGTTTAACCAAAGTATTTTTAACTTATTTAAATTAAGCCAGTGATATTTATTATGTAGGGAAGCCATGAACTTCCAAGATAGCAAGTTACCTGTCACAAAGACAAACTTTAGGTGAAATAAGTTGAAGAACTGGAATCTTGTCTGTTAGAGGTTGGATTAGGGTCTATTACTGGTTTGTATACAAAGGGATAAAAGGTATGACTTATGGAAATCAAGTGAAAATTTAGTTTGCTTTGGGAATCAGTTTTTTCTTGATATTTCCAACTGATTTATTCATCATAAACAATTTGTGGGATTTATGATAGGAGTGGTCTATAAAAAAAAATCAGTAGTGATTTAATTATTTTTTTGCCCACATTTTTGGTCACTACCTTCCTTTTTCTTTTTTCCATGTTTGCCTAAGTCTTTCAATGAACAGAACTGTAGCTTTTTCTCTTTGATGTGTGTCCCTTTTGATTAGAAGATCATCAATTATTTAGATTGTTCCAAACCTTGCAGCCTAATACTTTGAACATAAGACTGTAAGTAGAGCATTTTGAAGATCAGTGTTTAAAAATAGGTCATGTTTTTCAAGAGACCAGCCAATTCAGTGCTTGAAAATCTGGAAAATCTCCTGATTAACATTCAGCATTTGTTAGCCTAATATGGGCTTCTTTTTAAAACATTAGCCATATTATTTTCTCTATTTAGAAAAGTCACCTAGCCTATTCATAATATTTAATGCCAGTTATATTGTTAACAGAATCTATTAAAAACCAAGAACAATTATATTTTAATGGTTTTGCTGGAGGAAAAGAAGGTATTTTCCTAACTTCCCTTTAACATCCAGTTCATACAGTTTGGGGACCTTATAAAATTACCAGTGTTGTTTTGCTATGATAATTATTTGGTGCATGCTCTTTATTATTATTATTAATAGTAATAATAATATTTTGCATTTCTGAAGCACTTTTCATCTGCCGACCTCAGTTCTTTTTGCAAACAGCTAATTAGACTTCAAAACACAGTAAGTGGTGTTATACCCACTTTTCTGCAGGGCAGTACTGGAGGGCAAACCATGCTGCCTCTCAGTAGGCGGTCCAGGATGCTTGAGAGGATGAGTAGGAACCCCCATGAATATGCATTGTGAATTAATATGCCATGAGGGAAGTTTTCTTACTTATTCCCACTAATTAGCTCATGGCCTGATAAATGAAAAGGACAGAAATTTCAAACTGTTCCCTGCAACTGCATGCTTAAAAGTTTTCATCTTATCTTGTCATATGGCAGTGCAGTCATGGCAACAGCAAAGCTTTCCGTGGTGGCTTCATATGCCAGAGAGTTCAAACAAAATTAACTGCTTAGAGTTACTTTTGTATTAAATGGCATTTTTCATCCTAACCTGTTTAAATGGTGACAATTCTATTTCTTCCAGCTTTAGTTCTTTCTTTAGTTTTGTCTTGGTTTTTCAAATAAGTGCTGGCCAAGTGCTTTCAACAGCGTAGCTCCTGATACTCAGCTAGTTTCGGTGGCTTTCCAAGCACTGTGGTGTTTTAAGGAGTGGCTGTTCCAAATAGGTGTATCAGCAACTTTCACCCCACATAAATCCTAATACAGAACTAGTTATCTCATCAAACGACACATTCAGTTTAACATCCTCCTTTTTAAATAAGGAGGATAAACTTCTATGATGAAATGACTGGCCTGGTGAACGAGAGGAGAGCAGTGCTTATTGTCTACTTCGACATTAGTAAGGCTTTTAACAGTATCTCCCATAAGATCCTCACAGAGAAGCTGTTGATGTAGGGTCTGGATGAGCAGGCAGGGAGGTGAACTGAAAACTGGCGGAATGGCTGGCCCCAGGGGGTGGTTATCAGTGGCACAAAGTCCATCTGGAGTCCACTAGCTTGTGGTGCACCCCAGGAGTCAATGCTGGGTCTAGTCCTGTTCAACATCTTCATTGTGATCAGGATCATGGGCCAAGAGTGTACCCTTAGTAAGGTTGCGGATGACACAAAACTGGGAGGGGTGGCTGATATAACGGAGCGTCATGCTGCCATCCAGAGGGACCTTGACAAGCTGGAGAAATAGGGTGACAGGAGCCTCGTGCAGATCAACAAGAGGAGGTGCAAAGCCCTGAAGCTGGGGAGGAACAAGCCCATGCAGCAGTACAAGCTGAGCATTGACCAGCTGGAAGGCAGAAAAGGACCTGGCAGTCCTGGCTGACACCAAGTTGAACATAGGCCAACAATGTCCCCTTGCAGCAAAAGCAACTGATAGTGTCCTGGCTGCATTAGGGAAAGCATTGCCAGCAGGGGAAGGGAGGTGATCCTTTGCCTCTACTCAGCACTGGTGAGGCCACACCTGGAGTGCTGTGTCCAGTTCTGGGTTCCACAGCACAAGAGAGGCATGGACATACTGGAGAGTCCAATGAAGAGCCATAAAGACGAAGGGACTGGAGCATCAGTCCTGTGAGGAAAGGCTGAGAGAGCTGGGATGGAGAGAGACCTTATCTGTGTGTATAAATACCTGAAGGGTGGGGGCAAAGGGGATGGAGCCAGGCACTTTACTGTGGCACACAGTAACAGGACAAAAGGCACAAACTGAAACACGGGAGGTTCTGTGTGAACATCAGCAAACACTTTTCCACTGTGAGGTGACTGAGCACTGGCACAGGTTGCCCAGGGAAGTGGAGGAGTCTCCATCCTTGAGGATATTCAAAAGCCTCGTGGACACAATCCTGGGCAACCTGCTGTAGGTGAACCTGCTTGAGCAGGGGGGTTGAACCAGATGACCTCCAGAGATCCCTTCCTACCTCATCCGTTCTGCGATTCTTTGATTCTGTGAAATAAAAAGGTGGATTTCCTAAGATTCTAGCTCAGGGCTGCTTGGGATTTCCTCTCTGCTACTAATTTTACCTTGGTTGCCATGGAACCAAAGGCAGAGAAGCAGAAGACGTCCAGTAATGAAGCCTACAAATAGCTTCTCAAGGGAATGAGGATCCGAATAAGGTAAATTGATAATAAATAAACCAAAAACTATTGTTCATTTAATTGAATGTTTGAGAAAATAACAGAAGTATGTCTTTGAATGCAAAACTGTCTGTATTGGTATTTTGCATCTTTTTTTAATATCTCCAATTTCTCCCTGTTATCTTGGATTTATTACTAGTATCACCTTTACACAATAACACAGTTTTATGTTTTATGAAATCTTTTGTGTGCACAAAGAATATCAATAAGACCACTAAGACTACCCACCATTTAGGGCTTGTTTTAAGAGAAAATTGAGGCTTAGATGGTGGCCCTACACACAGGTGTATTTCACTGTATTTTTTTTTACTTATGTTTTTAAAAAGAAAGTATTCTCTGTTCACAAATATTTTTCCTGGAGACTAGGTAGAAGACCATTGTAAAATTAAGTACATCATTGACATGGCCAGCACAAACTGTGATGTTTATTGTACCTAATGTTTAGTATTCAAAACAGAAAAGAGTAGGGTAAAACTACTGGTAGGAAATCCTGTCCTTAACACCCAGAGTACAGAGTGGCCTTTTGTTGTCTGCACCCCATGAAGCAGCTCCTCGTAACATAAGTTGTGTATTTTTGGTCTCTGTCTTTTTATACTCTCTTATGCTGCTGATTCAGGCCCTGACTTTGCAAGCTATTCTGCACAGCCACCAACATGTGCTCAGTGGCTGAACTGTGGCTTTTCTGAACACATGCACTATTCCTTTTACCACCAGATTCTGTGTGAAGATATTGAAGATTATTTGGGGAGAGGTGGTGTTTTTTTCTTTTCCTTTGCCTTTTCCTTCTCTTTTTCCTTCTCCTTCTTCTTTTTCTTTTTAGTTTTCTTTTTGGATTATTTGTATTGCTTCTCTTCAAGAAAAATAAATATTCATTTGAGACAGTCCAGGTGAAAGAGTACTGCTTTAGGGCTCCAAGGTGAAGTACAATTACAGAGGGCAAAAAGATGAAGGTGGCATGTTTTAAAGTCAGTAACTACTGGGAAAACCCCAATGAGAGGGTGTTTATCAAAAATTGTAATGTGTTATAAGGAAAAGCATTAGGAAACTGGCCAGCAGTCTGAAGTATTTTGTATTATTCTTTTTTTTCTAACTAATTTCTAATAAGCAGAAACTCTTAAGAACTCAAAAAACCACTAAGAACCCCAGTAACTGGAAATTACACGGATCATCAAAAACAGATTATAGACTCTGTGAAAATCAGTCTTCTGCTGATTTGTTATGGACCTACATCAAATCTGGGTGAGAATAATTTACTTTATAATGCTAGAAAGAACGGATTATCCCAAAAGAATGTCTCCAAGGTCTTCAAGCTACAGAATAACTGTAGCCCCTTATGTGACCTATTTTCTGTGTTTTGGTTGGTACAGCTGAACAGCTGCAGACCCTCTGATTGATTTCCTTCTCAGTTAGTTTTGCAGAGTAAAGCTGTTGGCTGTGTAGAGATCACCATTTTTCAGGCTATCCCTAGGCTGCAGTATTTTCCTCAGGAATACTTCTGATGGAATGAGGGCTATAACAGTAAGTGATATCACCTGCTGAAAGAATAAGCTGAGTAATAGAAATGATCAGAGAATTTTGTATAGGCAAACTACAAATCCATCTTTTTCTTTTCTTGCTTGTTGTTTTAATGTAACAGATATCTGTTATCAGGACTTCTTCTCAATAGTCAGCTATATTGGAAACACACAAAAAAAACCCCACTTCTGTGTATTTTGACTTTTTAAAAATTTGAGAAGCATTTGGCACATATTTTTGTATTGGCAAGAAGAAGTGGTATTTTTCCTTTCTCTTTAGCATTATGGCACTACCTGTGGCTGTCATAGCTGGGGCACTAAAATAATACATAAACTTTTAAGTTATCACATGTTACCTAGCCATAAAATATACTGGGTGTTTGGAGGGCATGACTTCTACTTCAAAATTCATCTGATTGCAGATGTATCTGCTGAATTCTTCCTATAATGTAGAGCAAGTACAATGGCACTCGGTGCAGGAGCTCAGCCTGGTCAATACTCTTCCCAGAAGCCTCCAGGCTCTTTGCTGTAGCTCTTCTGAGGCCAAAATATATTGCTGCCCTGAGAAAACATGTTTTGAAGTGACTTGTGGAAAACTTTTATCTTCTTACGTGCTATTAATATACTACAAACTTTGATTTTCCACTGGGTGGTTTTGTTATAAGAAGTCTAGCCTGCTTATACTCTTCCCACACTCTTTTTTTGATTCACCAGTTCAGCAATTAATTATGCACCCTGACAACTTCCAGATCAGATGTCTCCTGTGAAGTCTGCTTTCTCCCTCTTTCCCCTGGTTTTCCTCCTACACACCTCCTCCCCAGGCTTGTTGCACTGATAGAAAGAGGACAGGAGGAATGAGCAGAGAGGGGGGGATCCATTTTTCAGATAGGAGCACGTAAGGAGAAGCAGGCCTGCTGCCAGTTATCAGAAGTCAGACTATCACTGTCCCTATAAGCTACATCTGCTCCTGAGTTAGGTTTGCTGCAGCTGTGGACTTTGGTGAGCCAACATAATGAGTCTCCTTTAAACTTCTCAGGAAAAAGGAATTTGGCCCTTTGGGTTGATTATTGTATTTGGCCTTGAAGGAAGGTGGAATCTGAAACTTTATTGTTTGAGATTAAGGGTCTTGGATTTTGTTTGCTTCTTTGAGTGGAAAAAAATATGATAGTACATGTCACTAAACTGAAGGAACTATGGATTTTGCATACCTAAGCACTGAAGAGGACTTAGCTTCCAAGCCTCACTTTACTTCATAACACTTACAGTATGCATTTCCACCTCGACATACATCTGCTCCTTTTATGTTGTGTCCTGGTTTCAGCTGGGATAGTTTAATTTTCTTCTTAGTAGCTGGCACATTGCTGTGATTTGGATTTTAGTATGAGAACCATGTTGATGACACACAGATGTTTTAGTTGCTGCTAAGCAGTGCTTGCCCTTAGTCAAGGACTTCTTGGTTTCCCATGCTCTGCCAGTGAGGAGCTGGGAGGGAGCAGAGCCAGGACAGCTGACCCCAGCTGGCCAAAGGGACATTCCATATCATAGAATGTCATGCTCAGTACATGAACGGGGGGGAGTCGGCAGGGACTGCCAGTCACTACTTGGGGACGGGCTGGGCATCAGCCAGCAGGTGGTGAGCAATTGTATTGTGTATCACTTGTTCTTTTCCTTTGGGTTTTATTCCTCTCTCCCTCTCCCCTTCATTACAGTTATTATTGTTGTATGTAATATGTAATTTTGTCATTAAAAAAAATAATATTTCAACTATTAAACTGTTCTTATCTCAGCCCACAGGTTTTACCTTTTTCTGATACTCCTCACATCCCACCAGCAGGGGCTGGTGGGGGGAGTAAGCAAGCAGATGCATGGTACATAGCTGCTGGCTGGGTTAAACCACAACAGGTTGCAAACATCAGACAAAATTGCCTGCTATTTCTTGCCTCCCTCTCCCAGATACAATTTGTCCTAAATGGATTTCTATTCCAAAAAAACACTACCACTAAAGGAACAGTGAGGTGTGTGTTCACCGCATATGCACAGTCTTTCCAACTGAACCCCAGTGAAACACACATAAACCCAGAATATGCTCTAAGCCATTTTATTGCTTATTTGGGCAGAATTCTTTTTTCATGGACTTGTCAGTTCTGCTTATCTTGAAACAACCAGATCCTTCAAATTGTCTTCCTTTTGCTGCACACAGTTACAAGACTAATAGAAATATAAACTCAAGTTATAACCATGACACAACTTCTGTTGAAACTGATGAAAATGTATTACAGAAATTAGTGGCTTTGGACTGATCCAGCTAAGTATTTGAATGTTCTTCTTCCCTCCCCTTCATTCCATGTTTTCCTCTTTCTCTCCCCCTCTCTCAGCGTATATTTTGCATTTCCTCTTTTCATTCTTTCAGCTGCCTCCTTTTCAGATTACTCCTTTCCTCTTCATTCATTCATTTTTAACTTACTACATCTCTTTTCTCAGCATTTGCCATTGAAAGCTTGCATTTACTCCTCTTTCAAGGAAAGATTTTTTTCTCTCCTGTGCTGAGGACACACCTGTGTTTGGTTAACTAAAGTACTTCCTTTTCTGCTACTTTACCTCTGTGTCTAGTGAGGCGTGCACTGATTTTGCCCAGCTGAATGTTCTTTAATGTGGTTCTACAGCAAAAATGTTAAGATCACTGCTACAGGGTTTATTTATTTATTTTTATTGCTGCAGCTTTGAAGCTGACCATATTGCTGCAAAACAAGCTAAAAAATGCACCCCCTATTTTCTCCCTGCAACATCTACATCCAATACAGATCAGATCTTTATTAACCTCTTAAACTATCATTTTTAACCTCTTAAACTATCAATTTTTTCTCTTGTTTCCCCACCCCACCCCCAGAAGCCTGCCTTTATGTTAATATGGTTAACACTGAGGCACATAGATGTGCACCTACAACTGCGTAGACACTGGCCTTCTCACAAATTTCCAGCATCTTAATAACAAAAAAGAAATAAAAAGCTAATAAAAGGAAATCATCTTTAGGTAGTGAACAATACACATTCTTAATAGAACTCCATCATAAATGTTCATACATGCAAAAAATGCTGGTTTGGAGACAGTTCTAAAAGGGCACTCTTCCTGTAGTTGCACTGTCGAAAGTGCACATACAGGTATTGGAGCAGACAATGTACTTGTTTTTCTAGACTACTCTGCTCAGTACAATGGTTCATTCGGATTTCAACATTAGTATTACCCTTCTCCCAGGCACTTTGCTTGAAAGCTTTTCCAGCCGTTGGCAGTTGTCTGACCCAATCTTCACTTCCACATAAACTTTTATACAAGTTTAACGCCTTCCCTGGGCCTTTGATTTGTGTGTCAGCCTTCAAATATATCTTCTTGTGCTGGAAAAAATATACAAAATACTTGATCTCCTTCAAATTGAGAACCCCAAAATAAGCAGCCGAAAGAAACGTTTCGTATGACAGCCTGTCTCCTACAGAAAACAGAGCCGTGAAGTGCATAGACAGATGGCTGCTGCAGGCAAAGCATATTCTCAGTGTGTGATAAATCAGATTTTTTCATAAATATTCTTGGTGTTTTTTTTTTTTCAAATTGCTGTTATATAAAGATTATTATTAACATTGAACAATGGGCTATCGATTTCATCCTCACTGCTGAGTGGGAGAACATCGTAATTCACTTGAGACTCCTCACTGGCAAGGATCTCCTGGGAGGCAGGAATGACTGGTTTGTGCTCCAAGAAATATCCTACTTTTGGAGGTGACACCCAGATTATAAACCATAGGGCCAACCACCTTTGACAGTTTTAGCTGTATTCTTTCCATTAACCTATACATGCTTATTATTAGAGTCCAGACATCTGACACTTCAGGAAAATCCTATTGATCCTGCCCTGAAATACAGAATTTTGTGCTGCATGCTGTTATCAGCTCATCCCAACAGTAGCAACATTTCTAAACCGGTATGATATTTTATGGTGCTTATCTTTTTCCCTTTACTCAAGTCTCCTCTCTCACTGTTGCATATTTTTCATCCACCAAACTTAAGCACTGACAGTATCAAATTAGTACATACACTGTCTTTAGTGTGAAATTTTGCACAACTGCATCTAATATTTTAATAGTTGAGTTGACAAATATAGAAAATTTGCTTAAATAAAATGTATATTGTGAAAAGCTGGGAACTATCTGGATGACTATGCTCTGTAATTATAAATGCAAAAACCCCTACATTTTTATTTTCCCATAAGGAACTTGCTTTTCCATTGGTCTCTCAAACTTACAACACAAATTGTTTTATCCAACACTGCACGCTCAGAAAGTGGGACCCTGTGGACTGTTTTCCTTTCTTCCTTTTCTGTTCTTAATAGTCCCCTTGGCACTCTAATACCTTTTGAAAGAGCCATGTCTGCTTCTCTAGCCTGGGCGAACTGTCAGACCTGACAGACTGCTGAGCTTCTTCCCTTTAGCCGTCCAGGCCAGGTCACAGATTGGGGGGGGGGGGGGGGGGGGGGGGGGGGGGGGGCAGGGAGGGGAAAGGGGAAAAAAAAAAAAAGTGGGAAAAATTGACACTGAGTCTCCATCCTGATAAAGCGGAATCCTGAGCCAGATCTGAGTGAGAAGCCAGGAGGAAATGGGTCAGAAGAAGTAGCATAAAACAGAAGTGCTGTTAAGTTCATGACAGTGAACATGGTTAATGACCACTGTCAAGCAAGGTCAGTGCTTGTCAGCCCTGTTTGATATCCCAAGATGAAAAGCCTGTTGCCAAAGACAGTAACAGTTGCTGACCTAAGAGTCTAAGTTGTGAGGGAAAGGACCTGTCACCTACTGGTGCAAATGTAATTGTATTTGTTTATAGTACTGTCCTTTATTCTTCTGGAGTATCTGTTTTGTATCTTCTGCCTTTCTGTTGTTGCATGAACTAATTAATCATCATCCATCCACCTCATTTCAATAGCGGGGTTTTTTAAGCAGTGCTTGGATTTAGGTTTTAAGTCATGACTTTTCGACATAGAATAAGCTGTACTGGGTCACAGGAAAGTTTCCTACAATATTCAAGCTATTACAGGAATCCAAATCACATCTGTAATCTTTCAGGGATAAAAGTCCTATCCTTTAAATACTCTTTGTAATGATATTGATCTTTTCTAATGCGGGGGGGGGGGGGGGGGTGGGGGGGTGTGCGGGGAGGGGTGTACATAAGGTGTATGCAGTAGCATTGTATGCATGCACTAAGATAGAATCTTCCAAACATCACCTTTGTCATTCTGCCCTTAAGATGAATTCCTTTCCTTAGCTTTTCATTTCTATTTTATGGTTAAGATCCTGGAATGTTATGAGAAGGACAGTGTCCTCCCGGTTGTCAGTGCACATCTGCATGCCTCATTGCACAAGGAGAAAAGTAGTTAGAAGCACACAAGTGAGAACTAGGAAGAATATAGACAAAGAAGGGGAGCAGTGATGCTGGTTGGTTATGGTAACTGGCAAAGATGAATGAATGAGAACTACAACTCACAAGTTCTTACATTTAGTAAAATATGTATGTTTTAATACATCACTTAGGGGTTTTGATAGGCCTAACTCTTAGAAAGCAAGAATATTCTGCCCGTGTGTTCAGCACTCTTTGCAGTAGCATATAATCCTGTATCAGTTTCTGAAGTGCTCTCATAACCAAAATATTGGTTCTTTTTTACCATTGCTTTATTTTCTGGGTTTGCATGCACTTTTTTCTAGCATGTCTTACTCTGTTTAATATTATTTGCTGTGCAGCCTTTGAGGCAGGCTCTGGCAACCTTGTATGTATGTACTCAGCCCAGCTATTATAGTTGTCTAATTCAAACTTCACATGTAAGTTACGCCATAGTTTGCACCTCTGCTATTTACAAAAAAAACCAAAACTACCTTTCATTATTTGTTTGGTATTTCCTTCAGTTCTATCCTTTCTTTTTTCTCAATTTCATGTTCTGATAAGACAAAATACTTAGACTCTTTCTGGGGAGCTTTAGCAATATTTATACTTTGCTTAGAAATCCCTGCCCCTTGGTCTGCAGACACTTAGGTTTCACTTAGTGAAATTTTCACTAAAATTTTGCATCTCTATGAACTGCACGTAAGTGGAAGTTCACTACCATGTTGTGCCTCAGGCCTTTCTCTACATATACCCCTTTAGATACTCAGTCTAGTGTATGTCATCAGAGCAAGTCTAATATATACAAGTAGAATGAGGTCCTCTGAAAACACAGCAGTGTCATATGCTTTTGTTAAAAAAGTAGAGGAGCTGTTCTTGGTTCAGCCACCCTAACTGGGATGTTACCCATCAGCCTACCTTTAGTACTGTGCTACCTTTTTCTTTCTCTTTGTAGCCCAAGGTATCCAGGACAGTTTCTGTTAGGACCCACAGTAGTGTCTGCAGGTGGGACTGCAAGTGTGATGGTGGTTCAGGTTCTCAACATCTGCAGTTCCCTGCCTGTGTCCTCAATAAGACTTGTTATACAGCTGGGGATTAATACAGCTGCCCTGTCTGGGTGTCCCTGTCCAAAAAGTGTGGAGTAAACTCTCCACAGATTTTTTCCTGAAGCTAAGAAGATGGTTTACTGTACTGGAGACACTCCAATGCATGACTCCCCAGCACCACTAATTCTCTTCTGGGGGTCCAAAGCTGAAGGAGGGTGGGATTTCGGACACAGCTGTTTCGTTAGCATTTTTACTTGGAGTAGTGTTTGTGGCCCACTGCTCAGCGTGCTGCTGCTTTGAATCTCATGTGGAAGAGTACCATAGAGGGTGCAGGCAGCTGACATGGGGCTGTGGATTGCACTTCAGAAGCAGATGCCAACCACTTCAAAGTCAGACACCTCAACACCCGGTCTCACACTGTGCCTGCATCCTTTTGCGTAACATACCCTTAAATTTTTAATCTGAGACACACAGAAACCAAATGCTGAAAGATGTCGCTTGAGTCATCTCTTTCATCTACTGTGTGTTGCAGGAATGCTCTTCACACTAAATGCCTTGGTTCTGTCCACTTCAGCATGCAGCAGGCTGAGGCAGCCCCATCCAGTCACGGGTTCGGTTGTCAGGCAGGCTGGCAGGAGGCCGGGCAGGCCTTCTTCGGATGAGCCACTTGGACAAGCCAGCGGGCTCCAGGCCCTGTCTTCTTTTCTTGTTGAGTCATGGGGGCACTACCTGTACTTGTTAATCATTACTGCCCACCTCTGCTCCCTTTCTGTGCAGGGTCTTTCTTTGCATGCTGGTGCTCAGAAATATTGAACATGGCAACGCTCGCCGAACTCAGTGTACAATATCCTCCAAAGTCATCATATTCCAAGACCATTTTACAGCTGGAGATACCTCACTTTTCATAAAGTATAAGCCTTTAGCAATCTGGGTCTTCCCTTGTTTAGTTTACTTGTAAACAGTTTTTAGGCATACCGTTAATATAAATATGAATAAAAACTTTATTGATGTTTATCCCTTTTAAATTCTTGCAGGTTGGTATCCAGGACACACTTCTACTTAATATAACTGTGCTAATTATCTTTATTTCTATATTCAGTACTAAAGTCCTGCCCATCTTATGATCATTTCTCCTCTTGTTACACTGCTTTTCCTATTTCGTCAACTGTTCTGGCTCCAAACAGGGAGAGCCATAATCTGATGATCCCATCACGGCCTTTCTAGAAAGTGTGATGCCCCATTACAAACAAGCACAGGGATGAAGATTTTGTTAATATTTCATTAAAACCTTTTATCTTCTTGGTTCACTCTCCCCACAGTTATTCTCTTAACATTATGAGTTTCTGGCATACAGAATTTTTATTGGCATTGGTATTACAGGTATCCTGAGGATAGTTTTACCTTTTTATCCCCTTGTATTTCATGCCTGTAATCATCCTCTGCAAGTACCTTAAGTCTGCTTTCCCTTTCCTTTTGTGGGTATGATAACACTTCAGAATCATGCGTCACCTCCAGATTTCACATACATACAAATTTTCCTATAATACCATGTTGTGGTTTAACTCCAGCTGGCAACCAAGCCCCATGCAGCCACTCACTTATTCCCACCGCAGTGGGGTGGAGGAGAGGATTGGAAGAGTAACAGTGAGAAAACTCGTGGGTTGAGATAAAGACAGTTTAATAGGTAAAGCAAAAGCCACACATGCAGGCAAGGCAAGACAAGGAATTCATTCACCACCTCCCATGGGCAGGCAGGTGTTCAGCCATCCCCAGGAAATCTGGGCTCCATCACGCATAACAGTTACTTGGGGAGACAAATACCATAATGCCAAATGTCTCCCCACTTCCTTCTTCTTCCACCACCTTATATACTCAGCATGACGTCCCATGGTATGGAATATCCCTTTGGCTAGTTTGGTTCAGCTGTGCTGGCTGTGTCCCCTCCCAATTTTCCATGCCCCCCTCCCCCCCATCCCCCCCCCCCAGCCCTCTTGCTGGCAAGGCTAAAGAAACTGAAAAGTCCTTGACTCAGTGTAAACATGACCAAGCAACAACTAAAACCATCAGTGTGCTATCAACATTGTTCTCACACCAAATCCAAAACACAGCACTGTACCAGCTACTAAGTGGAAAATTAACTCTGTCCCATCTGAAACCAGGGCATATCATTAAGAAGTGCATTAGTAATATGATCCATTTAAATTTTCTGTGACAGGCAATACCACATGCTTCAGAAGATGGTGTGAAAACTTCACTCAGATACACACAAATCATGCCGTTATGTACCCATATAGAAAGTTTATTTCTTTGCCATTGCAGTCTGTGGCTGACTTACGGCTGCATTGTGCCCTGTCACAGGTCCTCTGTCCTTTCCAGCTGAACTTGCGAAAGGGATACCTGCAAGTATTTAGTTCCCAGGTCTTACTGAACACTGGTGATGGTTGTGTTACTAGTTCCTTTGAAGTCCTAGAATTTTGTCATTGCAGTAACCTCTTTTTGTAGCTTTTTATTCCTGCCCACCCCACCGTCCCACACACCTGTTTGTGAAATTACAGACATCGTTATCTGGTTCCATCTGGAGCTGTACGTTTCTGCACAGATGTTAATGTCATTTTGATAGTGTAATATCTGGGTTCTGAATGAGGACACAAATATTTTCTGGGTAGCTTACTGAAGTTCTCTGTTCTCTGCCTGGAGCCATACTGACCACACAGTAACACACAGCACCTCTGAACCTGTATTTCATGACAGAAAAATAAAGAAAAGTTATTTGAAAGGAGATTAAGTACCAACAGCTAATTTTTCCTAGGAATGAAAAGCCACAAAGATTAATAGTTTCTGGTCTGAGGGAGTACTAACTGAAGAAAAGGCTTAAACATGAAACTGATTTTTGCTTGGGACCTTTTTTTTTTTTTATCTGACCTATAAATCAAAGACTGCCTGCACTAATAATAAAAAATTTCCTATTCCAAATTCAGCAACAAGAATTTTTACATGGAATGACAAGTATGTATTTTACTATAAAAGGACTGTCATTTTTAGTATAGAGAAGATAAACTGAGAGTATTTTGAATATTAGTGCTTTCCCATCAAAATAAAATGCAGGGGGGTTGTTATACTTTGAACTATACTGTTTTTCAAAGACTAACACTTCCACTTTAAATTTCTGTAAGTTTTAGATTTAAAATTCTTTTCAAAACGGTGAAAAATGTGAGACAATTACAGATTTTCAAATCTCGGTATTATTCATAAACATTCTCTTCATATGGGAAGTACACTTCATATTTGTCAATGTATTTATTTGTATTAGTATTCCAAACAAAAAAGTTACAATTATGATTCCAGCTATTTTAAGGTTGAAAATGTACTCCCAATGCTGACTTTATTTCTTAAAAAACCTGAAGGTTATACACAGTGAAGCAGTAGGCTGTGAACCAAACTCAGACATTGGAGTATGTGTGCTAGGAAAATGTTATTCGATTTAACAGCTAAAGATGTTTCCTTACCAGAGACAGATCTAATAAGACCTTAAAGGATGTGAGGCTAGATTTAGATAATGTGTATGTACGGAGGGTAAGATGTCTTTGCGAGCAACAGTCTCTAGCAGTAACGACAATTTCTTTGGATGGAAAATGGCAAGACGGAGGTTGCCTCATGGTGCAGTGACAGGAGGGCGCTTCAGTGCCTGGTGTTTCAGGCAGACACTTCTGGGCTCACCACTTACCACCCGGCTGATCTGTTGCCTTCTGTACGGATCATATCCCTTCTCACCAACTAGAAATGCTGTGGTTGTAGACAGGCTTAGGCAGAGGCAGGTTAGTGCACACATAGTTAACAGTGGGCTGTAACCAACCACTCTGAGCTGCGAGATCTGATTTTTTAGGAAGATAGTAGTACACAAAATTAGATTGATATAAAATTAATTGGATCCTGTTATTTAACAAGCCCAGCTTTCTTTGTTTTTGTGTAAATTATGACAGAAATGTCTGAATATGTTTTCTAGCAGTTAAAAAAACCAAAACACTAAAACATCATATAAATTTGAGACTTGCTACCAAAGTTACTGGCCACCATCACTGCAACACATCACTGGCAACCTAACCTACACGTTTTGTAATTGTCTCACCGATTGAAAGCGATTGTTTCAGTAACTCCTTTTTTAAATAATAAAGATTAATTAACACCCACTGCTCTTCACAGAAACATTTAATGAAAGTTATCAAGTGAGTTCTGACAAAACAAATAAAGGAAGATAATTTATTATTTCCAGAAGTGTGTATTTACAGACAGATAAGTTTAGTGATTTGCCTCAGACCTTAGAAACTGATCTCCAGCACCCTAGTTGCATATGATAGGGTGGGTTATTTTGCTTCAGAGTCCAGCTGTCTGTTAGGTACACACTACATCTTTCACTGTTGTTGTGTTCAGGTGGTTTTGGGGATCCTGATTGCTGCCCACCTTAAAATGTCACTAACTGGCTAAGGAGGGTACAACTTCAGTGTTTACCTGATATAGTAGCTACCCAGAATTGTATAAACGCAGCGCTTTTGCCCTGGTTTATCAACCTCTGAAAATGAAGGTCTGAAATAAAACTGGTGATGTATCCTTAGCTACAGGAGAACTGAAAGTCATTTCTCTTACAGCACAAAGAGAGGACATTTTTTTTTCCTTTGCAGCATTGTGGGATGCTTGGACTGAGTCATTTCTTTGATGTGTAAATGCACCTTAAGAAGGACATTAAATATTTCAAGTAATTGGTATGAACATGAAATCTCTCATTAGTGTCTGCTAGACAGCTGCAAAGTGCAGATAAGAAAATACATGTGCTAGTACAAGAAAATATTCCAAAATTCTTGAGGGACGCTTTCTGTCTAGAACTGCCCCTCTTGTTTTTACCCTTCCAGTGTATGTCTATGCAGCCTGTGTCTAATGCAAAAAATTCTGGTTAAGTGGAAAAGTAAAGCACTGTCTATGTTAATCTACTTGCCACAGAGGCTTTTCCTTGCAGTGACATGACATCCAGGATCTAGGCTGCAGACCAAAATTTTTTTCCCACCTACTTGCAGGACATAATTTGAATGCCACTTATTTAAAACACTTTAATTTGTCACATTTTGATTTTCAAACGCATTTTCAATAACATCCACTGAAGTCCATTCCGCAACTGATATGACTGTCTAAAATTAAATGACAACAGTAATTAACATTCCACTTCATGGTTAATTAAAATAGATTATATACTAAGAAAACACAAAATTCATATCGTAGAACTAGTTAATCAGACTTCTCAAAGCTGCTTTTATGAGGTCTGTTGCTTTCATAAGTTTAAAATCTGACTGTTAGAGGAATACGGATGTAAAGATCTGGGACTGTTTCTAGGAAAAGAGAAAGTTTACTTCCCCACACACACTTCTGACAGTTTCTGAGAAAATCTGGATTTATAAAATCACCTTTACCGACATTGAGCAAGTTGTCACTAGGAATTAAGGAAGAGCCTTGGAAGCAAAAGGAATTTCATAGCAGGTTGATTTTCAGTATTCATTGTGTTTACTTACTGCACTAAGTGAGAGAAGAGCAGTCAAGTGTATACTGCCAGTATAACCATATTGAATAATCTAGTTTAATGGGGAGACCAGAGAAGGCTGGAAATAGAACTTGAGTCCTTCAGAGATCTGGATGTTTTCCAGATACATGGCAGGGAAGAGTGAAAGACTTTTTTTAGTGATGCTCTGAAAGCAGGGTAGTAGGTTGTAGGCAGGTGAGGGTAGGTCTTTTCTTCAGGTAACTAGCAACAGGACAAGAGGAAATGGCCTCGTTATGCCAGGAGAGGTTTAGATTGTATATGAAGGAAATTATTTTCATGGAAAGTATGGTCAAGTTTTGGAACATGCTGCCCAGGGAGGTGGTGGAATCACCATCCCTGGAGGTATTTAAAAAACATGTAGATGCAGTGCTTAGCAACATGATTTAGTGATGGGCTTGACAGTCCTGAGTTAACAGTTGGACTTGATCTTAAAGGTGTTTTCCAACCTAAATGATTCTGTGATTCTATGTCCTTTGTACTGCAGAATACCAAGGTAATGAGAGTAGCTCGCTCTATTATCTGCAGTTGTGGCCTGCATTATGCATTAACCATTATTTCTTTTACCGATTTTTTTTAATGCACAGATTTCTCTGAAGATTACCTTCTTTCATGTAGATTTAATAGTGATGAAAGAGTACCAGTTGGCAGTTTTGGTGAATGAAGCTTTATGTCTACAGGTTGGGATTAAAGCAGATTTTCTTCTGCAGTGGTCTGCAAGCAAACTAAAACAAGGAGGCAGGGGGAACTTCTGTAGGTAACAGGCATTTAAATCACAATGATTTGTGCAACACTGGCTTTCCAGTATGCATGCAGACCATGCTGATGGATAGGGAAGCTGAATGTGACAGCCAACGAGGTCACCTCTAGAGTCTTTTAAGCAAGAATGGGTCTAGCATCCTACTGAACTAGGCTGCAGTCCAGTAGATACTATACAGAAGAAATGTTCTATTGCCAGTGAGACCAAAAGAGAAAATACTACTTTAGTGTTACTTATAAATAACGTAAATTTTACAAGGCCACAATAGATATCTTTAGGTAATCAAAATATAGAGCAATGGTTGAGCTAAGGTACTCCTTAGGTCAGCCTTGTTGCATTTATGTGTCTAATACCCTGGGCCATTGTGCTGGGTCTGGCTGAGCCCCACAGCAGCCCTCGTAGAGCTGTGCCTGTACCGGTAGCTGGAAAGGTGGTGATAACACAGCAGGGTTTTGGCTACTGCTGAGCAGCGCTCGCACAGCACCAAGGCTGTCGCTCCAACCTTCCCCCCCCTGCCCTGCCCCCAGTAGGCTGGGGGTGGGCAAGATCCTGGGAGGGGACACAGCCAGGACAGCTGACCCAAATTAGCCAAAGGGATATTCCATACCATCTGATGTCTGCTCAGGTATGAGAGCTAAGAGAAAGGAGGAGGAAGGGGGAGCATTTAAGATGTTGATTTTCCAGAGCAACCTCTACACATACTGAAGCCCCTTCCTGGGAAGTGTCTGAACATCGCCTGCAGATGGGAAGTAGAGAATAACACATTTTGTTTTCCTTTGCTTCCGTATGCACAACTTTTTCTGTTGCTTCATTAAACTGCCTTTATCTTGACCTATGAGGGTTTTTTCATCTTATTTTCTTTGCCCCTGTTTTGCTGAGGAGGGGAGTGATAGAGCAGCTTGGTGGGCACCTGGCACCCAGCCAGGGTCAACCTGCCACAGTCATAAGTAGTTTTTCCACTTTTAGATCTCTCTGATATTCAAAACAAATGTTTTCCTGTAGTGCTATAAGAAGAACCATAGCACAGCATCTAGTAAGAAGTACAGTCATGAATGATGCTGAGATTGTAAATTAGATATTTGATACCTGGGTCATCTTCCTCAATCCAGGAACAAGCAAGCTATAAAAATACCTGTGGTGCTAACTATTGGTTCTAACTATTCATCTGTCTCAAGTTATCTTAAGTACATAACAGCATTAAGTTTAACTCAGAACATTTTTTTCTCTTCCTATTAGTTTGAATGATTGTTGCCTTTTCAGACCTGATGACAAGCTTATAAATCCATAGATTTATTTGATATTTTCCAATAAATCTAACAAAATATATCATATTCTTCTATACTTTTCTTATGTGATTAAAACACTAGAGCTGGAACAACAAAATATTGCTTATCTTCTAACAAATTTGTTCTGTGGTGCAGTTTAGTAAGGGAAAATATTTGTAGATGCTCATTAAGGTCCTGGGGTTTATGCCTAACTGCCTAAAATATCCTTATGTAACCTCAAGAGTAGAATGCATGATATGTACTTACTCTTGAACAATACCACGAAGAGGTCTTCCTTGACTAATGCTAAGGAGACCGAATGTTCAGAAATATTACCATACGTAAGTGGGAGACCTGGGACTGCACAGCTCAGTGAACATTGTTCTGAGCTATAAATAGCTTTAGGAAAAGGTATCAGATTTTAAAATGCCCAAATACACACAATTCATAACTCTGTTGTCTTGCATTACCGCATATTTTTAAGGGTTTTAGAGCCTGAACTAACTTCTTTGCTAGTTACTGCAATCTGGGTTGCTTATTTTCAGATATAATAATAAGATGAATTCAGAAATACTTATACACAGAGGAAAGATACAAGTTAACTAGCTTTTTGATCTGGCAAACAAAAACCCCATGATTTACTGAGTGACAATCAAAATTATCAATGCTCACATTAAGAAGCAAGACAGAACATTTTAAATACACCAGTAATTAATTAGGCCATGCTGGTCATGTAGTGAATTACTCTCTCTTTGCAATCTTCAATTCAAAACTAGATAGCTTTCTCCAAAATTTACTCTAGGGCAGATCATTTTCATTTGCATAATAAAAGAGAAGGTTCTTTCTGTGAAGGTATCACTGAGTAAAAGTTGTCTCATTGATGCAACAAGGCAGATTATTTAACTCTAATGGTCTCTTTTGGCCTGAAAACATATGGCTTCTGTGATTTGAGCATCAACATAGCATTCATCAGCCCAGTAACAGAGTTTACATATATGAGACATACTGATTAATATATAGAATTTGCCTGTTATGTTCATTATTTTGATGAGACAGTTGAGAGCTTACATAACTAAAGTTAAAGATGAATGCCTACATTGGTATGATTTGTAGAAAGACAGGAAGATGACAGTTTTCTTTGCTAGACTAAATGTAAGATACCTAGCTTACTCAAGTAAGTCTGTGTTTTACTCTGTTTTTCCTCATAAAACAAACATAACTGATATTTCCATAATTGACCTGAAACTATATTGCTTGCTAATGAAATAATTCAGATTTTTACAATGTCTTACATATAATATTTTTCATTTTTGCTGATTTTGTAGACTTTCATTGTTAATAAGAGTTCACAGTAATGAATTCATTTCAGTACGTCACCTTGATCTTAGAATAAATTGGGAAGGAAACCTACCTTTACACCCTTGCAACTGTAATTCATTATTGCTATGAGCTTGTACTGTGATTCAGTGATATTTTCCCTAAAGGACTTTATTGCAAATGATGAGTGTGTAAGAACTGAAGTTGTACTCCAGATATTATCTGACATGTCTTAACTTTTGCTTGGTAGTGTTTCAAACTTCATAGCATTAATTTAGCTGAAGGGATAAGCCTTGAAGTTGGGGAATTTTGGTATTTATTAGACATTAACCTCATGGATACCATTATAATCTTGCATTTCCATATTTATCTGCCAAAAACATTCAATGTGGTGTTTCTTCAATCTCAGAGAATTATTTACTGACTGGCAAGAGGTAGGAAACTTGAAATTAGAGTGCTCTATAGCATTCAAACCACAAAAGACATAGTGATACAATTCTGTTACTGTGAATTAATCTCTTTCTAGTCATCCCAGAATACCGAAGTTTTCTTGCCATTCTGTAATCCCTTTCTATTTCATCTTCTCAATTAGGTTGATAATTATTTTCTATTTTTCATTATCCTGATACAATCTGTGAATCTTTTGCACGGGGAATGTCATACCATTTCAGGTCTCTACAAGAAGGATATATCTTGTTTCTAACTTTGGTTCTAAACTAAGAAAGTATTTCAATATGTTGTACACCTTCAGCATATGGGTAGTCACACTGAAGTCAACAGGTGACTCATACTTAAAGAGTAGCATATGGTTAAGTGGTGAGGGTTTTTTCCAGATTTGAATCTAAAATCATGCTGGAAAATCTTGAATATAACAAAACTGCTGTTATTCCGCTGTGTGGAAGAGCCGGACACCTGACATATCTCCACGTTTTCTGTCTGTGTGCCATGAAACTATATTTTGTGGGATTTCTTTCTATATATGTGCATGAAGTTAGAGGAAAAACTGATGTAGCATGATCCTGTACAACCATAAGCAAATTATGTAGTCTTCACTATGTGACTAGAAGGCTGAATGAACAGTTCTACTAATGCTTTGCAGAAATAATCTGAGTTCTTTGAACACTGACAGAGTAATCTCAGGTTTTGGTACAATAGCCAAGGTTTTGTTGTGTAGATACTACACAAGATTGTATCCCATCCTGTATTTCAGGTTTATATCTTTGTACAGCTCTGCAAAGAGTTTCTATTCAGGTCACAAAATAGTGCTAGGTTTTCAGTGTGCATTTCACTCATTAAGTGAAGTGGCTAGACTCAAATGTGTCGTTGTTTGCTGCTTCTTTTTCATATGCATTCTTTATATGTAATTGTAGCAGATAAATGAGACTGTATTAGGGTAATCTATTTAGCATAATTCATTCATTAAATCAGATTTTTTTGTGTGTTTTATATTGCCCATCTCTGTGATGGAATGCAGACAGACTTCTAGAAGCAGAGTCAAAATCCAGCTGTGTTCTTTCTGTCTTGGATTTTAGCTAACCAGTAAATTTTTATTCTTTGTCATTTATGTGGAGACAGGTCCATGTAACAAGAATACTAGGAAATCCTCTTTTTTGGTGAGTTTGCAGTTACTCACTGCTGTTTACTTACTGTAAAGACAGTCTTTCTCCTGTTTGAAAGGAGGCAGGTAGCTGCAGAGGAGGATTCTCAGTTCTGTATCTAACCAGCCCAAAGGGCCTACTGTACAACTTTCATACAAAAGCTGACGCATCTGGGAGGGGTTTTTGGTCAGGCACAGCTTAGCTCTTTTTCTAGTATAGCTTCCACCATGGAAAAACATTGAAATGCCTTTTAGAAGCACCTCACTTGCCATCAGCTGTGTTCTAACAGATGGTCTTTGGGCAATTTACTGCCACCAAACATCCAAGCCTGATATCTGCTGAGGCTTTCCAGATCTCTAACAGAAGTGACAGAATGACATTTTGGCTGCTGCAGCGTGCCACCTAAGTTATTAACCTAAAAGAAGGTCAGCAGTGATTTTAAGTTAATGTGTGAGTACTGAATTGCAGCAAGTATATTATCTGTTCTGCCATGTACGCTACAGTGGCAATAAGCTGTGCCAGAGGTAAACAGCCCAGATTGGTGACCTCTTGAATTTTCATGAATTCCCAGAGACCACAGAGAGACTGTAAATCCATCATTGACTGCACTGGGAATTTAAATGTCTAACTTACTTCGATACTTAGGTACTTTGAATCACACTTTGTTTGAAATAATAACTAAAAACCTTCATAACCCTAACTCCCTGCCCTATGCTTTTAAAGCAGATGTTTGGAATCAGCCCCTTGTGTCACGTGCATATTGATATTATATTTTTGCAGTTCATTGATTTTGTGTGTATTTTGCCCATCACCTCACACCTTTGCAGTTACCTCTTCTGTAGAAACTTGGATTTTTAAATGAAATATATGAACTTTTCCTGTCATAGCCACTATTTTATTTACACTTAGAGAACAGTAAGAGATAATTCCTTGCAGAATCCATGCCAAGTAGATCATGTTAGCGAGCCTGGTCTCTCAGGTCTCTTTTCATTCTGCTTAATTTATCATTTCAGCCCATTTGCCAGGTTTAGATGTGAGGTTTATTGGCCTAGAATTGCTGCGATCAAGCCCTGGAGTTTTTTAAAAATACAGGCGTAACTGTGGTTGTGCTTAAATAGGACTTCATTTCTGTAACTACTTTTTAAGTATATCTGTTTCCAAAACAGACTTTTTTCTCCCCAGACTACAATATTTAAGGGATGCGGAGGAAATATGCACTGAAGTCCCAGTTGGTAGCTAAGGGTATCAGGTACTTAAATCTCTCAGATTCCTTTGCAGTCTTACCCTTACACTGAAATTCTAGCAGGACAAAGGCTTCATATTAAGGTACAAATTACTGTACTAAGGGTGACTGTGATCTGCCATTTTAAAAGGTGTTTGCTGAAGAATGATTTATTGTAGAGGATGAATCCTGAGCTGAGCATCCAGGGTCCCTGCAGCAATATGCTGGTTTCACCTCCACACTTTTCAGCGTGCCGCGTCCTGTCATTAGGTCTTCAGGGGTCCCAAAAGTGCTGCCATACCTGAGAGTTCAGCTAAGCAGGGATGTGTCACTGTCGCTGACTCATGTGTAGGTCTTGGTTATTGCATCGAGAGTTTACTTCACTCTGATGTTCTGCTGAACACAACAGAACCAGTAAATACTCTTCTAAGTCCAATGGATGTTTTATTACATATGAAAAATCTGCTGTTATGAATGAGTGTAAATCACATCATTTCAGATAGAAAAGTATCACATCAAAATAAAAAGTCCTTTATGGTGGATCCTACTGTTCCGTTGAGCTGTAAGAGATCCATCGCTGACTATCTAAATGCTGTTCCTGTTGTAAAGAGAATGTGGAAAATCTTTTATGTCATTTAACTGACAAAAACTGATCACAGAACTTTTACTACAAGACTCAGCGTATCCAGATTCCTGCAAGAGCTGAGGCTCCTTGCAGGTCATAACTGAAGAACTCTTACCACAGTAATGAACAAACTTAAAACAAATTAATGATGAAGTGTTGCAGTTTGGACAGTAGATGTTATTTCATTCATCTTTACATCAGCTGTGTAGTGGCTATTCAGGCACAGCAGATTTTAAATACACCCTGTCCCTAACCTCAGGTGATGGGTAGGGGAGTTGGTAGTTGTCAGTGGGAAAGCTCTAATGACCATAGCATAAACCTGTACAATATACTATTAAGTATTGTTATATATATATATAATTTATATTAAATATAAATATCATATATATATATATCAAAATGTTAATTTCAATAATTAAAACTAGCAGATTAAGTTAAAGTACAAGAAAAACCCAGCACTCGCTCACATCTGTTGTTTTCGGCGCAGTCGTGTGGACATGCCTGATGAATTTAGCCAGAACTGACACATTACTTTTGTAGCTTTTGATCCTTGTCTCTAATGCTAGCTCCTTAATATTTTAGCTCAGCTTATTCTGAGAGGCCTTAACCATTCTTATTATTAGTTTATAAATATTGTGTCAGTGTTAAATCATTGAAGTAGGCAAAAAACTTCGGCACTAAAGTATAAAAGGGAATATTTTGCTACGGGTGCTAAATGCTTCTTATGTGCAAACCATGAATGCTGTAAATTGCTGTCTATAATGTTCCTACATATAATCCATTTAAAAACTATGAAAATATTTTCTTTATGTCCTTAAATGGGTAATAAAAACTTCATCTCTATCACTGTTAGCAAAAAGGCAGAATAGCAGTGACCCTTAGGACTATTTATTTCAATCTATTCTGATTAAAGAATATGAAAGAAATAAATATTATGGAAGGATATCTTTTACTAGCCAAGGTAGTGCTCATACCTCTGTCTGAGATGGCTGGTGGACCAATATACCTAGTAGTGTAATTGCTATTTACTTGGATAAATATCAGTCTTACATTTCTCTTGACCTTTTAGTCTATTTAAAGCAAAAAGGAAATAGATATTTATTATTTGCCAGCAATTTTTTCTGTCTCATTTCGCTGCCTATGTTCTGGAATCCAGTGTTCTAGGCAAACTGACTGCATTCATTCCATTCACCGTTCTGCCACCTGTGAAGTAATTAACTTCTGACTTACAGAAAAAAAATCAAGAATTACAATAATTTTGTTTGTTTCTCAGTACCCCTGAAAGATAAGTAGTAATATTATTTCTGTTTAAGCCAGGGGCATGTGTGAACATCCAAAATCTGGAAGTTACTTATGGCTTCCTTTACAGTAGCCATTTCAATGTTATTGTAGCTAAAATTTTACTGTCGTTACTATGAAGACTGCTACAGTGAGCTGTATTTCTGCATCTGGGTTGAGTGTGGCGCTGAAACCTAATATGAGGACTGGATTAAATAGTTTAATACAGACTGACATCCTTCTCTGCCAAACTGCAGCACCCCTAGAACCAAGATTTACAAAACTGTTTAGACATTTGAAATGTTCTATGTGTTTTGGGGTAGGAAAGAAAGGTATTATCATTTCTGTTTGTAATTTACAAGCACATTTATATTACTACTAATGCTAAGTGAAGATGCTGCTGACCATCCTTACATAATAATAGTTTTCGGTTAAAAAGAAAAACACCTTGCAGGCCTGTTACAGTGCTGATTGCATTAGAAGAACACAAGCCATGTTCTGTTGTGCAAAAGAGCAGATTGCTGACAAAACGTCTATTTACATGCTCTGCCTATACCAATTCACAGTCTGATGAACTAGCCTGAAGCACTCAAGTTCACGCTATAGAGAAACCATGTAATAGCTACCCGTCTAGGTTGGTGCACTGATTACCTTTCTTCCCTGCTGTTTTAATCCAGTTGAGTTGACACAGGGTGAATTAACAGACATGGCAGAACTGTGCATGTTGCCTTTACCAGTGCTCCCACACTTAATTCAAGTGTTGCCCCTTCCAAAGCAGGGGTGGCTAGACCACACATGAAGTTTGCAACCCAGAAGATGGAAAAAATTATAGTCTGTATCAGACTGTTTTCTGCAGTAGTTTAGGGACTGCTTCAGGTGTGGTTCAGCCATCCTTTGGCATGGATATACAACAGCTCCAGGCATCCTATTGCAATCCTCTCTGAGTCAACAATATCAAGACTACAGTCTTTCCTTTAGAGCTGCTAACGTTCCCTGGGGCGGTCATTTCATGGCCTTTTCCCTGCAGTTCTTTCTGTGGAGAGTCTCTTGTGTCAGGAGCGAGCCTTTCAACCAACTCTCTCATCTGACTGCCAGTGATATTTCACCTATCTAACGAGTGGGCTGAACAGACTGTATGGATGATAACTGAGGAAGCACGGTTTCAGGCCAGGGGTGGCAGCAATTTTACCTGAAATAGGGTAACAGCATAACAAACTGTCCGTAAGCCAGCTGTCCTGGAGAAATGAAGGCAGTGCTACCAGCAAAAAAAATAGACAGAGCCAAACAAAGATAGGGTAGGACTAAGTCAGAGAACAGATGTACTAATCCATGCTTAGGCTCCATCAGATGGGATTTGAAACTGCTGTGTCTGTCAAAGGCCTGGAAAAAAGAGTGGCAGAGCCCGTTTCTGCCTTTCCACATATTGCAGAAAGGAAAGGATTCATCCCAGTTAACCATCAAAGCACAGAAGCATCCCAGCTGCTCATCTCTGCAGCCCTTGCAAATCCTGTAAATAAACATAGGTAAACTGTTAAATGAAACAGGTTACATATACTTATTTTCAAACAGGTTCTCCATCCCAGATGCTCTGAAAATTGTCCAGCTATGTTCAGCATTTTTTTCTGAGGGGATGGGAAGGTTTGTAATAAACAGTAGGTAATTTTTAGTTTGACATCAGGTTTTAAATGGCTGGTGAACTCTATATTGCCTGCAACAAAGTTTTATTTGCCTTCCAGCAGGCCACAGATTGGCAGCTTGTTAATAAAGTTTAGAAATGCAGATTTGTTTATGAGGATTATCTTACAGCTCCATCTTGCCGTTTCAACTGTGCATTCAAAATATATAAATATATAGATATGTATAGTGTACTTGAGAAATATGAATGTGTGCCCTGGAACTGTTGGAATCCAAAATCTGGCATAGATTAGCCAGCATAATCTTTTGTCTCAGTTTTCTCCCCTGTGTCATAAAAGTTATTTATTCATACTCCTGCACAGCCCAAACCAAAGTAAGTTTTTTCCAGGGATTTAGTTAGTCTTCACATAGTGCCTTCAGAAGAAGAGCTCATTTCTGTAACGTCTTGTGTAAGATGGTCCAATCCCCCCAATTTCTACAAACCCTTCGGCAGTTTAGTCCTTTGTAATATTTTAATACCTGAAACCATTTAGTACAATCAGCAAACTTTAGTAATGCACTAAAGTTCTCTCTTTATAAAAATATGTAAAATAAGTATTGCTTATATTAACTCTGAAGGGTATAGCTTTTTGACCTTCCACCCTGATGAATAGGGTGAAAGTGGCAGTTTTCTGCTGTTGTGTGCTCTAAGCCAGTATAAAACTAGACACATTGTCACTCTATCGATTTATCAGCTATACTTTGGGCACCCAGGAATGGGATTGGCTTTTTGGGCAGAGTTTACTGGGAGTGCTGCAGAGATGTTTCACACAAGAAAAGTACCCCTAGGTACATCCACACTTGAGAGAGAAGAAAATGTTCATGCTTCTTTTCGTTTGTTTGTTTTTGGGTTTTATCTGATAGAGCAAATGTTAAATTTAATAATCTCAAATTATATCTATCAGTGTCTTACAAACCTATCAACTAGATTCTCAGACAGTTTCCCTGGCTGTGAATTAAGTTGGTTCTATATACACTTCACAAGATTGTCTTCTTAGGAGCAGTTTTGCTATCTATAGAAAAAGAGTCTGCTTTTAAGAATAACTTGCGTAAACAGTAGGTTTAATTGCACTGGATTATGCACAGTGTATTCTGAATATATGGTAGAGCTAGCTCAATATGCAGAAGTGCCCAGAAAATTCTAGCTGTTAACTGTTAGGGGTTGGTTTCATCTTCAGTATTTAATCAGTTCTTATTGGCCAGCATAGCATGGCAGAAATATATGCACATTCAGTGTAAAATCCTATGTATGCTGCCTATTAAAATAGTTGTTACCAGTCTTGAAGGTCTGAATGCTAGATATTAACATCAGTGTCATCTAGTCTATATTTTACCCAATAAACCTTTTCAAGTCTTTACTATTGAATATCAGATTATTGTGTCATATATAGCGATCTGTACAGTCTTGGGTCCACTTCATTATTGCTATCATAAACCCAAGGCTGCTTAGTTCTTAACCATTAGTGCAATGGCAATTAAAGTATCACACACCCCCCAAATGTCCCTCTTGAATTATTGTGGTAGATGAGGTATGACACATTAAATACCATTATACTGCTATAAATTAAAACATTTATATATGTCTTTATTCATTTATGTGTTGGTTGGTTTTTTTATTTCCTTTCAGCTCAAGTTTTCTTCTCCACCATTGCAGACAAGAGGCTTATGCTAAATTTTGGGCAGCTAAAAAAGCAAATGCACAAAACCCAGTCCGAACTTTGAGAACATGAGACAAAAGTTTTTATGGTCGACAGCCACAAATTTTTAACACTTAAGAGAATCAAGAAGAGTTTCACAGTTCAGAGGGAAGAAGTGGTTTTAGCTCAGAAGAATCATACAGTTTACACTGGGATTGGGCAACATTGCTCTGGGTAATTCTGTAGTCCTGTAGCCTGCCCTTACTATGAGAGTTGCATCGCACCTGTCTGCACATTACGTATCAGCCACAGTTTGGCCCTTTGCACTGGTACATCTCTTACTAGCCAGAGTTTTGTATTTACTTCACAGATCCAGCCAATCCAGCTTGAACCCATGGCTTACCTATTTCAGGAAAGAACAAATGCAGCACCTTCTGCATTTCTACTAGTTTTGCTATCTGAGCTTGTGGTAAAGTTGGTGAGTTTCACCTTGGCCTCTTGAAACCTTTTTGCTCAGTAGAAATCGCTCAATGTGGAAGTCAGATTTTCTTTAGAGTCCAAAGCTGTTGACTTTCAGAGTTACAGTGTAAGACTCATTCCTTTACTCAGGGAGCAGCAAGTACCCAGAGACCAAAGCTCAGTCTTGTGTAACCAGAGACTCGGTGGACTATTCAGTACGCTGTTCATTCTGCTGAGAGGGTGAAGCCTGCCTCTTTGGAAGCTGCAGAATAAATATCCTCTTCAGTAAATTCTTTCACATTATTCCTTTCAATCCTTGAATGAAATACCATCTGGTCCTGATGACTTACTGTAATTGCATCTCTAATTGCTCTGTAACTTCCTCCTCAGAGAGTTCAATCTCTATGAAAGACGTATTCTGATTTACCATTAAAATTGCCTTCAGTATAGCAACTCAGTTAGCAGGACTCTCCTCTTTCTACATCTCACTGTATCCAAACTGTGTAGGAGGATAATGGCTACCGTAAGGTAGGGTTTTTCTGGCCTAGAGGAATCCTGCTTTGGTTAATAGAGGTGTTTTTCTTGGAAAATATGTTACAGATCAGATGAGTAAAAGAAGGGATGGATTGGGAACTCCTTAGCATTGAAAAATCTGATGTTTATTATCAGTTCTGTTGCTTACATCTCTCTAGACTCAGGACTGACACTATCATTGTCAATCACATTGACATACCTTTAGTGTGGAATGCTTTCCTGCATTAAATGTCTCTGTCCCTGTTCCTTAATGCTTTATTCTGAGGTTGCTCAGTCACACTGACTTGGCCTATATTTTCAAGAAATTTTTTTGATGTGCTGAAAATAATGAAAATGCATCAATGCATCAAATATGCATGCATCTTTCTGGCCCTGTAATTATATTGTAATGCCTCATGGCTTATAGATACAGATTGCTGAAGCATTTCAGTTAATGACAGATGTCACCAAAAGGTTGAAAGTTCTTTGTGAAAGCAAAACATATATTCTTTGATAGACTTCAATCCCACACTTCAATTAAAGGAACAGGTAAGGGAAAAAAGAAAACCTTTTTAGATCCATGAACCAGTAATGAAGATCCTAACACAAAATCATCCTGCAAGCAGGGCAAGACACAAGACATCTTCTCCTAAGAAAAAGCAGCATGTTTAGCCCTACCTCTTGCTTCCACATTTTGGAGTGGCCATTTCTTCTTCTCCCATATCTGAAATCATTTGCAAGTAGGTTTTGTAAACCAATGCCATTTAAAGTAATGACATATCTTACTTCCATCTCAGAGCTACCGAAGAACTTTCTGTTGGTAGCTGTATCACTTCCTACTGTACATCCAAGACAAAATGTATGTAACCAGTACAGCTCAGTCAATTTCCCCATGTGGATCTTCAGCTCAGCATGGTGACGTTGACCTTGCTCATGCTTATTAAGATCTCAGGGATTTTTTGCAGCTCTTGAGTTCAGCTCCATTCTTGGTTCCATAGGAACAGCCTTGGGATCCTGAGAAGATTCAGTAAGATTTCAGGTCAATATCATCAATGTGGTCAGCATAAATCATTGCATCACAATGGGATTAAAATCACTATTCCACATTGCTTCTTCACCTGAGGCTGCTTCAGAGCCGGCTCTCAGTCCAAAGCAACGTATGGACATTTATAGTATCACTTCTCTAGCGCTGTCTTCACACAGGGTTGAGGAGTATACACAGTTTCAGAATCATATTTCCTTCCCTTCAAATGTATGGTCTTAACACATGCCTCAACACATGCAAACAGAAGGCATCTTCAGCTGTCCACTCTTCCTGAAAATGTGTTGAAACTCAGACGATCCAGTTCACCTGCAATGATTCTGTTCTCCTAAAAAAGAAGTTGCACTTTGCCTCCTGGCGGGCTGCACTATGCATGTTACATTGGCCATATTCGCCGTGTAAGGGAGCAGTTTTCAACCTTATACATTCAGCATGAAATAATTTGCACAGCACAGCACAGCAGTTACCAGGTGTAAACAACCACCCACCAGACTATTTTAAACAGTCAACAATCCCCAAGGTGCCAGGTAATGTGAAAGGCCAATCCAGCCAGTACAAGAAGGAGAATGAGTAATGAGTTGAAAACATACCATTTTGCGCATAAGAGGCCACGCTGCCGGCCCTCTCTGAGATGCCCTTTGGCATCCATGTAGAAAAACATGTAATACCAAAGTCCAAACCTATTTGCTGTTAAGAAATGACAGTTGTTATTCAAAATGTTTTGTCTGTGTGGACCCTGTTATCTATTTTTCTTTCTCTCTACACCATCACCTTGCCGTGCTTCTAGGGTGACTGAAAGTGATAGATGGTATACAAGCTTCTAATGTCTCTGAGATGAGACATTTGAAGTCCTTAGATGTAAGCACCAGCCAAAGAGTAAGAAAGATATGAAAGTGTCCCTACATACAAGGGATACATAGAGACAAATATTTCAGAAAACTGTTTTATAGTAAATTCAGTGAATATATGAAATGCAGCTGCTTTGGTTGGTGGGAGGAGGGGTTATATAGAAATAAAGTGGCTTAATTCCTTTTTGAAGTTCTCTCCCTTTTTTGGCGTCTGTGCACGTGCAAATCTGAGTGTTATCTTTGCAATTGTTGTTGTCTCTCCTGTTAAGCTATACCAGTGCTACAAAGACATTTATACTCCTGTCATTATTCTAATTAGTATAATGAGTTATCTATTGTATTAGTTAGAAAACCCTTCCCTAACTAGATTAATATGTTTCTGTGATTTGTAAGACCCTAACTTCTTCTGGATTCAAGCTTAAAAGAATCAGCAAAATTATTTTCAAATTGTGAACTTTATGGCAAATCAGTACATATTAATAGAGCAAATTTGTTTTTCCAGTACTGTGATTGTCCACTATTCATCTTTCTTTTTGTAAAGTATTAATCATCCATGCAGGAAATTCAAACAGTACTCATGTGATAGGTGATAAATCAGAAAACATTATTTCTCTGTTGTTTTGATAAGTGGCTCGCTATTTGTTTTCTGGTTATTTCTGGTGTGAGGGAAGGTGCTGGCATTTATCTGGATTTGTTCAGCAAATGTTGGAATGGAATATTTTACGTTGAACTGCTCAACACCATGACAGTTTAAAACCTATGAAGTTTATAAATAATTCATATTTAATAAAGAGAAGAATAAATGCTGGCAGAAATCTAAGAGTTATGGACCCTTTATTTTAAGATACAGAGCCAAACCCCATGATTTGTCTTCAGGCTAGAATAATTGAAATGTCATCCAAGATCCATGCACCTTGACCTCTTTTGCTGAGTAACCCACCAGTTGCATGACAAGTGAATTCGAAATATTACATGTTGTTGGAATGGGGAAGTGCGACTAGAGCTAGGTATTTGTATCAGCAAAAATGAGAGACATGGCTAATCTACCAGGAACAAAAAGCTATTCTACCCACTTCAAACAGACCACCCGATCAGACACTGTATCACTGGAATGGTGATAGAGTTCCAATCAGTTTCTCTGATAGTATGATGAATTCTGTCAGACTTTTACAAGCAAATGACATGGACTCACCAGACTGGGATTTGAGGAGAAAAGTGGATTTAATCCAGAAGTAACTGACAGCATGAGAGATTGAAAGGGTCAAAGGAGGGAAAGCAGAAAGTGCTTTCTTAGAAAAGTAATTTTTTATTCAATATAACTAAACCAATCTAGATGAGCCTTCCAGAGAGTCAGACTAGATAAAATATTCAGACAAGCTATTTTAATCTGGTCTCTGTCTATACTGTATAAATCTGTTTTTAATCTGTGTTCCCTCACCCAATATAAATAATATAAGAGTAAGATTGTATAGATGAGATGAAAATACAAGGCCATAATAATTCCCTAATGGTCTCAAATCCAGCTTAAAAATTGAATATCTGAATTCTGAAGCCATTTTCTAAAACTGTTGTGTCTGCCATCTTACCAGTAGCTCCTATGGGGAGCTAAAGTGGAGGTGTTCCTAACTTAATGGGGAAAAGCATTTTCCTGACTTTTGAGGCAAAAAGGGGTTTTCCCAGAGACTTCACACCGATATATTCTGATACACTCACAGGGTTGCTAGAGGCATGCATTTAACCACACTATTATTAAAAAGAACAATACGGACCATTACATGCAGTCGGTTAGCCAGAGCAGCTCTGCAGAAGTGAATATAGTAGGAATTCTGGACTAAGAAGCGTGTTTCCAGCTGATGTGATTGTATTTTGTTCCATACTAGCAATATTGGCCTCTTCTGCATCACCTGAAGTCAGTCATCAGAGCAAACCAACTAAAAAGTTGTTTTTTTCTGAGAGATGACTCCCTTTCAGCGCAAAAGGCACACCAGTGCTCCAGCAGTACTTGTCTGCAGAACTTTATTGTAGACATATCCAGAGATCCTTTCAGGTATTACTTTGCCTTATTTAAAGAGATGTGAGCCGTGACCATGGCCTCTCCGTGCTGTGATGGAATAAAGGAGCAAAAAACTGAAGGTGAGACACCACCCCTCCACACCAGCAATCTCTGGGGCCAGAAAGACCAGTTTCTCTCTTTTTCTGATATCTGCAATGCTAAAGCTGCAGTTTGATGCTTTCTACAAATAGCTTGGATTCTTGTGCATAACCATCAGTGCAGCCAACTTCATAGACTGAGTTATATTAAGGTTGAGCAAATTTTGGTTTAAGACTTGAGGCTCCATGATGAGAAGTTTGGGCCTACAGAATAATATTACTGATCGCCTTCTTTGGTTCCTAGTTTTGTAATGCTGGGCTGATATGCAGTATGAAGAACAAAATCTAGAAGGTCAACAGACATTAAAAACCGAAATTAAACATAAGAAGTTCAAGCACCTTAACTGGAACTTGAGCAGAATTATGCAATTAAATCTAAAACTGCTGAAGACTACTGTGCAGCTGTTACCTAAACCATTAACACTCCATTTGTTGCTTTAAAATCGTCCAGAATGATAATGTACATGATGAGTTGCCTCAGTCTTGGCAGGGTGGAGCAAATTCTTACTTTGCTTTGCCCCAGTACTTGGAAAGAGAGCTTAACTCCTCTTATTAAGATTGAGCAGCTGAATCCAGGAATCATTAGGTTTAAATCACTCTGACAAACCTAGGCTTCAAAAAAAAAAAACAAAAAAACACCCACCTCTGTGACAGTTGCCCCTTCCTTGTGAAACATAACCCTTTATATAGCGCAAGATGATGGGGAGCTTGTCTGCCCAAGAACTGGACCACCAGTTTAAATTCCCTCCTCAGGATTTAAGCTCCCAGTTCATCTATCAATGCCCTAATCACCAGGCATTGACTCTTCTTTGTAGGAACATTTGTCTGTCTCCTGGAAAATTATGTCACTTTGCATTATTGGATTGGAGACTCAAACTGTCTTTGCAGATGTTTGATCCCTAATCTCAAGGTTACTTTGTTTGCATTTTATTCAACGAACCAGGAAGTAGTTCCCCTCTCCCATGTCAGCGCTCTAAGATACCAATTTTTATGTGGAAATGGTAGACCGCTTCTTTTGTTAGCTTCATTTTTAAAGAAAAGCTCAGAGGTGTGTTTGATGAGTGGATTTTGTGCTAGAGAAAAAAAGAGGAATCTGGTTGATATGTCTAAGAGGCAAGATTTAATGATCCTGCTATTCTATTGCCTAACTCTAGGCAGCTTTCCACTCAGGATACTAATTGTTCTGGTTCTCATTTGAGGATATCTCTCTGCATCCACATATCTAATCTAGCCACCAGACCCGTGAAGGCAGATGCCTGAAAGATAGCCATTCCTGTCCTTACTTTTGGGATCATCATTTATTGGATCCAGCCTTGAGACCACATTGCTCTTGGGCAGCAACAAATTAACTTTATGAAATATAGTCTTTTAAACTCCTTCTTATCTATCTAATATATTGCAACCTTAAAAAAGAGAAAGAGTCTGGTCTAGAGAGTTAAATTTATCATGACATTAATCTGACTATGTTTTTACTCTGCTTAAAGTTTAATTTGATTCTTTCTCTCTAATAAATCTCATTTTAATTAAGACAACCCAAAATAAATTATAGGGACTGCTACTGGATGCTCGTTGAATATTTCAGAGATAAGCGAAGTGGACTCCTACCCTCAAGTGAACCACAAATAGCATGAGGGTATGAACACTGATGGGCATGATATGGCAAATTGTAATATGAACTATGAGGGTCCTACCAGTAGATCTTAGCTAGCAGACCCTGTACAGAGAGCGACAGAGCATGTCATTTCTATAGGAAGTACATAAGACATACTGTCAATCCTATTTAGTTGTTCGGGTTTTTTGCAGTGGCCATCCATGCGAGTACTACATGTCAGACATACATAGCATAGCTGGAATAGCATGTACAAATTCACCTACAGATTTGGCAGTGTTGCATTACAGCTGAGCCAGTGAATTTCAACGTTTATCCATAACAATCTGGCCATCCCAGTCAAGCACTTTAGCACTTTTCCTCTCCTTAGAAGAAAACTATTAGTGATGCCAAACTATACAAACAGCACTCAGTTCTTCTTTATAATTTGCACTGGCTTGAAATGGAGTTGTTCAGATATACTTGAAGGCAGAATTGAGTCCATAAAGGCCCCATTTCTGCAAAGTGTGGCATGCATGCAAATAAGTCATCTTTCAAAGATTCCCATTGACTTAGAGTATTAACTCTATGGCCAGATGTACAGTTTTGTGAAATCAATACCTTTGACAAGAGGGAAGGTTTTTGAATATGAGATGCATGACTTTTCACAGCCATTAGAAACGACTATTTAGTAAAAGTTTCTGTATTTGGGCGTTAGAAATTAAAAAAAAAAAAAAAAAAAAGCAGTATTTTTTCTTCTTCATAAAATATGACTAGATACATAGTTCTTCTGGTTTACTAGCAGATATTGCCAGCTATAAAGCAAGAAATTTCTTTGACAGTGCATGCTGTCAAAGAACATTAGTTTAATACTCATTTCATACTCTAAAACTATCTTTTTATTTAAAAGTGTGTTGACCATTAAAGGTTCATATGTCCTTAGCAAGTTTATTAGACTCTATGAAATGTGTAAGTGAGAACAAAAGATTTCTATTTCAGTATTGTGCAGCTGATGCTGTATATTGTAGTATAATTAAAATCAGTTACTGAAATGGTAATAAGGTCGCCGTTAGTATCTCTATTAGGATAATAAACTTTTTTTCCCAAAGGGATGAACTCACAGGACTGGGGTTTTAGATGAAGAATGCACAAATTTTATAAAGCAGTAGCAAATGGTAGAATAATCAGTAGAATTGTAAAAAGGTAAAGCAACAGCAACTGATTGTGTTATAGGTTGATGCCATCCAGTGGTTCAGTAGAGCATTGAGGGACAGGTTTTGAATAGTATCTGGTACAAGATACCATTTACAGATCAGGCTACAGAATTGCTCGTCTCTGGTATTATCATTCTTATTGAACCTGATTGTGTTTAATGATTATGAGTTTACTTACTTTGTAACCTACAGTTAGGTAATACTCTTCATATATGCTTTGGCCTATATACACAGGCAACACAGGCTTGCATGTGTTGTGTGTCTGTGTGTACATACACGCACATACATGCAATAGTAACATTATATAGTGCAGCTTCCACATGAAAGGGCATGCCTCAGAAGAGTACAGTTATTAAAAGAAAAAGCAGCTAATTTTTGCTGACGTAAATCAGGTTAAAAATATGTGCTCCGGAAGTGGAGAAATTGTTTTATTTCAGAGCTCTTCACAACAATAAACTTTCTATCTTACTGGGTGCCTGTAAATGGAAGACATACTAAATTAGCTGTGTGCAGTTCTGAATGCTGTTAGAAGTAACCTACCTACACCATCATAACAATGCTGCAATTTATTTGTAGCCTGTATTTAGAAAATAAGGAAATACCAAAGGACTTGGTGTAATGTGGGTTTCAGATTGATGCATTGCATTTCCAAGCTGCAGAAAAATTGCCTGTAGATGTTAATTTTATAGTGTTCAGTAAGCAGAACTGATATTCTGATTAGTTTCAAATTAACAAATCAGTGCAAAATTTTAAAAAACTAACAAACCAAGAAATCTGCTTGCTAGTTTTTTATTAGGTACAATGTTCCTCCAAAATATTATTTATTCTCTTTTAACAACTTGAGTTCTTCAGTTTTATATTAACAGGATTGCTGATTTAAAAAAGAAATACACTTTTCCTCACAACAAAATACTCCTCTAGAAGAGTACTGGTTGCATGAAAATCCATTGTTAATCACCAAATGAGTAAAGAACCAAATAGCAAGACACTTGTGTCAAAGAAGACTGGATTATGTCCTGGGTTTGTGTTGATTCAAAGTGAATCTCATACTTGCAGGGAAGTGTGAAAGAAGAATACAAGGCATAATCTGAATTTCCATAGTTGAAGAGTTCTTACATCAGGTGGAAACATTAAAAACAAAACAAAACAAAACAAAACAAAACCAAAACCAAACCAACCAACCAAACAAACAAACAAACAAAAAAACACCACAAAACCCCACCAAAAATACAGTGTAAAAATCAGAAAGAAGTAAGAAGTACCAGTACTGGTTATCTCAAAAGGAAACCCATTAATTTCAAACTTCTCTAATTCCATCTGTCTGCATTGTTAATATCTTCTCCTCAGCATCTTAGAGATAGGAATAGGGTGAGCTGGAGGAGAGGAGTGGATTTCTTTTAATACTGATGGAGTGTGTATTTTTCCAAGGTGTATTTCGATTCAGAAAGTGATCTCTTCATGTTAATATGGGCTGCAAAACACAGTATAGTTGTTCTCGATTACATGGTGTGCAAAGACACATGAGTTTGGCAAACCTGATTCAATCTTTTCAGACATTTTCCCTTAAAATAAGCAGGAAGAAAATCCATGTCTTCTATTCATAAGTATGTTTATATGGTATAACAGTTTACTGAGGGGATTGAAGGAGGCATTGAGGCTTGTTTCTTTTTTTGAGAATGGAGGTCAGGGCTAAACAGCTCTGAGAGATCAGAAACAGCTCAAGCTACTTTTCCATGCAGAAACCACTTCAGGAGTGCTCTGTATTGGAATGCCTGCAATTCCCTGTGGAATGACAAGTGATAGCATCAGCACATAGTAAACACACTTTGAAGTGCATTAAAGGAATTACTAGATTATACTGTCCTCTGTGGAAATTGCATGAATTTCAATATTGCAGATTTTAGTGGGAAGGAGTGTGCAGTTACGAAGGAGAAAATTTTTTTGTGTGTGTGCTCCCTTTCTTCTTCCATAAATAGCAGAAGCAGAAAGAGAAAGGAGAAGGCTGAGAAAATGCAAAGTGACTGAGAAATAGAGTTATCCCACTTCAGTTTTGACAGGAATGTAAAGGGTGTTGAAAACAAGCCGGTTTTCTGGCAGTCTGTTTCATAGGAATTCCTGTCCACTAACAATGATTAAAACAGCAACTAAAACTTTAAATTCAAGTTACCAAAAAAGCCTTTTGAGTACTTAATTGTTGCAGCTTTTCTGTCACCTTGAGTGCCAAGCAGCACACAGTTAATGTCACATGAGCCTTCTCCTAACTTGTGAAGTCCACAGCGTTTCAAATACAGACCTAACAGGGAAGTGCCTTCTCTCATTTAGCAATTACTACTTTTCTCCCTAATCTCAGCCACAGGCAGTTAAATTTTACTTTGATCAACTGTCTTGTCTTTATATCACTTGTCCGGGATCTGAAGAGAGAGAAACATGACTGAGGAAATGCTTGTGAACTGGCATTAATGTGATTTAACTCGTTTGAATAAGTTTTGGATTAAATTTGACACTTTATCTGTAATTTTGGATAGACAGTTTTCATACAGTTAGGATGGGAAAGCATGAACACATGGATTCACCGCAATAGTTACAGGTGTCCACATATGTCTGTGCTCTGTGGAAGTTGTAATACATAATTCTGTGCTCCATTGTGTATTTATGTCAATTACTCCCCACCTTCTCTAACTTTGATCTTCCCTTTTCTTCTGAAATACAAGAAGAGCAATATTGGTTGTTACAACGTGCTAAAAGTTGACAAATGGCATGGGTAAGGAGAGTAAAACTGAAGTTCTCTCAGGGCAAAATGCTAGCTGCCTGTCACATCTTCTGCAGAGACTCTGCTTCTCTGGTACCCTCAGTGGCTGCAGTATGGAATAATGATGTCGATAGTGGATTTTGCCATTATTTAGATCTTTGTCAGACTCTTTAGGGCTTTATAGGCTTAAACTTTCCCTTTTAGTTCCACGCAGGAGCTCACTGGAGGCCAGTACAGTGGTGCTGAAGGTAGCAGTGTATCTTAACTCCTACTCATCCTTCCCTGTAAACAGGTTTCAACACCTCAGGCATCACGGGCAAGCCCTTTCAGAAAAGTGTGTGACGGTGGCCTTCTTTTGGCAAATCCTGCAGTGGAGATGAAGCAGTGTGGGGGAGTGGAGCAGTCTCCACATTAGAGTGCAGGAGCAGCCTGGCCAACCAAAAGAAGGTCCAGTGTTACAAAAAGGAGTTTCTCCTGTTTAAAAGAAGTTGCCGATAAAAATTGAGATAATGTTATCTCTGACTTGGTTAACTGTGTAGCACATGATGCTAAATTCATCCAAATATTGGACAATATGTTCCACTAGTCCAGCAGCTTCAAACAAGAGGAAGCTGTAGGACTGTGTACCACAGGAAATTCCTTGCCTTCCCGACTCCATCCAGAGCAGTCCTGGGAGTCACACAGTAAGTGGACACCATTCTGAGTAACGGTTAAGACCAGACAGTTCACAACATGATGGTCTAGCCTGTCATTCAAAGCATCCAGATTTTTTTCAGCAACTTTAAAGTGGTTTGTTACTGATGGCTTTTGTAAGAATAACGCTTGTCAGCAATATTGTCCCAAGGCTGAAGCACTTCCTAGTTTATTATTTCTCACAGTCCTTTGCTGCACTGCATCGTACTATAAGCTAATTAAAACTGTTGTTCCTCAGAAGTTAGAGATTCCTCATTCCATGTTTATTTAATCAGGTTGAACATGGAGAAAAAAATTGGAGGTAAAAGTGGATCTTTAACTGAGATTGCTGTAGACAGATCTTACTGGATTTCTTGTTTAGTCCTGTCAGGCTGGAACGTCCAAACAGTGAGACGGTTTGAATACCTGAACACTTGTGATGTGCAAAGGCAATTGGCAAAGGAAGGATGAAACATGGTGGTTCTGTTTTGCTAAGTGTTGTTAGGTGTTTGCAGACATGCCCATAGCAAACTACGTTTGTTTTGCTTACTCTGGTGTAAGGATCATGAAGGAAGACCTTTCTGAAGAGGACTTGGAAGGAGAGTAAGAAAAAGGATTTGTGGCCTAATACAGAGAAAGAATTCAGAAATGCTTCTGTAGAGTCCTTAATACTTTTTCTCACAGTGTAAGAAACAGGCTTGGAGCAGGCACAATTGCAATAGTAGAAGAAATAAAAGGCAAAACCCAAATACAAAAGCAGGGACAGAGATACATGACTTCTTGTTAGAATTCATAATTTAGTTAAAACAATGTGTAACATTTACAATCACATTGTAACTCGTTGACTTTGAACTTGGGCATTCAGGAATGTTTTGACTACAATAGAAATTATCATGATTTTGTGGATTATTGCTGATGACAAAAAGAAACTGTAGAACAGTCACTCTGCCTTCAGTAGCCAAAAAGTTATGAAACAAATTGTTAGATAATCAGTTTATAAAGCACATAGATGATAAAATAACAAAGTGATATGAAACAGCCAACATCAATTCATCAAGAACAAGTCAGGTCAAATCAATCTGTTTTCCTCTTTGACAGCCTAGTGGATACAAAGGAAGCAGTGGATGTGATATATTTGAACATTAATAAGGTTTTTGACATACTACCAGTTACATTCTCACAAGCAACTTATGGAAATGTTATGGATGAAATTGCCATCTGGTGGGTGCCCCCACCTGTTGCAGAAATGTACTAAAACATAGTTACGACAGTTCAATGTCAGATTGGGAAGATGTTTTATATAATGTGCTTTACAGATTTTTCCTGTGTTTTGTTCCAGTTTCATTAATGAGCAGAAAATGCTCATCAACAGTTGTGATCTTTTTTCCCAGTGGTAAGAAGGGAATATTTTGGAAAAGTTTGCTGCAAAAAAAACCAGAGCAGATGTGTTGCAATGTTTACATGTAAAGCATGGGAGATAGGAGGTATTTTATTTTACACATGGCATTTTAACTAGTGTTATTTTGGATGCTTGGATTTCAGGAAAAGGTAAAAAAATTGCTGGGAGTCCAGAGGAAAGTCAGAAGAGGTATGAGAGGTTTATAAAATGGCTTATGAGGGAGGTCTGAGAATTTTCTGGTTTGTTGTGCCTTCTTTGTTCTAAACTAAAAAAATATGAGAAAGCTTGTCATAAAAAGAAGAGTAGAATATTAAGATTATTATAATGACAAGAAATCAGAATTTCTTCCTATCCCCACCGAGTATAGGACAAAACTAACGAGCTGAATTTACCCAACAGAGAGTTAAGTTAGACGCTAAGAAAAAGTAAGTGTAGGGACAGATTGTGCTGGAACATGCTAACTGTGCAGTCTGCCTCACTGGAGATTTCTGAGGACATGTTAGATGAATGTGTAATCAAGAGTGAGCTGGGTATACTTCGTCATGTCTCAGAGGTTTCTTTCAGCCTAGCTTTGTGTGATTTCTACTTAGTAATGCAAATGTCTGAAATTAGTATTTAGGCAGATTCTAGAAAATAGCTCTTAGGTGGATTAAGGCAAAAGCATCTCTGCCAACAGACAGGCGGCAAAGCCTGCTGAGGAGACCTGGAAGCTGGGAGCAAGGGGGTGAAGGGAGTTGATGACCCACAGTCCATTGAGGAAGTGATGGGCTGCGTTGGCAAGAAAGTGCGAGGGGTATGGCCGGCAAGGCAGAGCCTATGAATGACAAATCAGAGTGAAGGAAGCCCACTTCAAGCACATGCACATAAACAGGGAAGTGCTAAGAGAACAGCATCATGGAGGGAGCTCTCATACTTTCTGAGAAATCAACAGGCTGGAGCACCTCTCTGAAATGTCTTTACACTACGGCATAGATGTAGCATGGAACAAAAACACAGGAGGAATCAAAAGCGTGTGTGCAGTTCCAGGACTATGCCCTTGTACAGACATGGTGGGAAGGCTCCTGTGGCCAGCATGCTGCAATGGATGGACACATGCTCTTTAGAAAAGAGAGGTGAGAAAGGTTGTGGGGACATTCAGCTTTTTGTGAGAGACTAGCAGGAATTCATGGAGCCTTGCCCTGGGACAGTTTATGGGTTAGGATTAGAGGGCAGACCATGTTGTCTCAGATGTCTACTGCAGGCTGCCTAACTAGGAAGAAGACATTGCTGTCTTCAGACAACGGGAAGAAGCCTCACATTCAGAAGCCCTGGTTCTCATGAAGGACCTAGTGTGTGCTGAATGGCAACACAGCATTAAACAAGCAATCCTGGGGGTACATGGAATGCATTGATGAGAACTTCCTAGCAGTTGTCACTGGCGATCCAACAGTGGTCAACACTCCATTGGACTCGATGCTTGCAAACAAGGAAGGGTTGGGGATATGAAAGTTAGGGGCTGTCTTGGCTGCAGCAACCATGAGGCAGTGGAGATCCCAATCCAAGAGAGGAAAAGGTAGCAAATAGGAGAAGCACAACTCTGGATTACAGGATAGCAGACTTTGGCCTGCTGAAGGATCTACTTGGCAGGATCCCAGAGGAGATGATCCTGGAGAGAAGAGCAGACCGGGAGGGCTGGCTGGTTTTCAGGGATCGTCTCCTCCAAGCATAGCAGTGAACCATGCCAACATGGAAGAAATCAAGCCAAAATGGCAGGGAGGCTTGCACTGATGAAGAAGGAGGAGATCCTGAATCAACTCAGACCTAAAAAGGAATTGTAAAAGAGGTGAAAGCCAAGACAGGTGCAAACAGAGGACTATAGAGACACCCTGAATGTGCAGGAATGGCATCGGTAAGACTAAAGGCCATCTGCAGTTGAATCTTGGGAGAGACAGAAAGGACATGAAGGACTTTTACAGTTCCATCAACAGCAAAAGGGAGATTGCAGAAAATGAGGGCTTGCCACTGAACGGGGCAGGGGACTTGGTGACAAAGGACATGGAAAAGGATGAGGTACCCAACCTCATCTCAGTTTTTACTGCTAAAATTTGCCCTGAGGAACTGCAGGTCCCTGAGATCAGTGGGAAAGTCTGGAGCAATGAAGCTTTACCCTCAGTTAGGACAATCACATTAGGGAACATTAAACCAAGTGGACATACACAAATCTGTGGGACCCAACTGAATGCATCCATGACAACTAAGGGATCTGGTTGATGCCATTGTGAGGCCACTCTTGATTATCTTTGGAAGATCATGGTGACTGGGGGAGGTTCCAGAGGACTGGAAAACCAAAGGTTCAATAAAGGCAAGCAGAAGAATCTAGGGAACTACAGGCCAGTCAACCTCACCTTAATCCCTGTGGAGGTGATGGAGCAAATTCCCCTGGGAAACATTTCCAAACACATTATTGTGTTTCAGGCATTTTCCAATCCTTTGTAGGAGAATACAAAACTTTTTTTTTATTATTTTTAGTGTAATGCACAGAGGTTACATGTCCACAATGTTGAGGCTCTATTCGGTTCAGTGATCTTGCTAGTCAAATGTCACTTACCCTTTTCTGTATCAACAACAAGCAGACTATAAATTTTATCATCTCACAAATGCTGATGAAGCTCCACATAGACAGTATGTTCAAAAAACCACAAAAAAACGCTACTTTGTAGTAGGGATCAGATTTCCAAAAAAATGCCTCCTTATTCTGAGCTCACCCATATCTGCATGACCATCCTAATGCCATAGTTAGGCACAATAAAGTGGAACCATCTGGGACTGGTAGATATTTGTGAGAGGGAGTGAAGTTGAGGTTATCTGGGTGCAGAGTGATTGCAGTTGCAGAAGTAACAAATTCATTTTTAAGAGAAAACTTTTCAGTAAGTTGAATTTGCAGAGTGAGAAAATTAATTGAGAGCATGGGTAATTTTCATCTTTCCATCCAGCAAGGACAGAAAACTAAAGGGAAACAGTGAATATAATCAGAATGACAGCAAAAAGAAACAGTCACTCATAATTGTTCTTGGTGACAGAATAATTTTTTCAAGAACCTGATCAGAGGTGTCTGAAAATGAGTTTCAGTAGCAGTGAAAATGTGAGTGATAGCCAGTCAACTATATTTATTATGACCAAAACATTTACACAATAAGTCAGACACTTGGAGGGGACAAATCCATATTCCTAAATTTAAATTATTTTTAAATCAATAATTAAGATATAGATGAGACACACACACACAAATTCTGTGTCTATGCAAACCCTGTACATTATGCTTGATGCAAACCAAAAAAGTCACCTTTGTAATTCAAGGGGAAGAATTATACAGCTTTATTAAGCAAGGCGCTTCAGCGGATCTCTATTGAGGCTGTGGGGAAAAAACTGTCTTGAAAAAATTAAGGTATTTTAACACTTGCATTTGTTCCAAATTAGCATAAAATTAAAATATATAATTATTTCATAGAACAACATGACTTTTCGTATCAAGCTTGTTTTCACATGCATGATGATCATGGCTGAGACTGCCTGGTTCCTGATTCTGGGGATGGTTCTGCATGGGTTACGGTGTTTGCAGAATTTAGTGCTGTTCTGAAGACTGCTAATTAGCAACTGACCTAAAGGAATTCTTTGCCAAACTAGGCAGAGTGCAAGAAAACTACAGCCCTTTCCCACACATTTCCTCTGCTAGGAATGGTGGGATACTACTCTATTTGTGATGATAATGAACTGCCTTGTACCAAAAGAGTCCCTAGCTGGCAAAAAGTGTCTCGTTTTGAAATCCTCCTACTAGTTGAATTGTGAAAAGTAAGTGAAGCAGATCTGATAATCTGGCCCACATGACTCCTTTACAGAGTAAACATTATCAATGAACACTTGATTTCCTGTATCCTCAAGGAAGATTGCTTTAGAAGAAAAGACTGCTCATGAGTGGCTTTTGATAGCCTCTTTTCAAATGCTTATCTTCCTGGATCAGCAGGCAAGTCTTGTCTGTTAGGAGGGCTCCACTCTATCTCCTTGTTTGGGACACCAAGGGTAATTCAGATGCATCTGTATCTCCATTTTCATCATGCTTGTTCTGCTGTAAATATCAGTTTTATTGGCAGATACAAGCCTCTCTGATACTCCTCTGTTGGCTGGAGATGTGAAATTCCCCAGCTTCATTTTTTATAAGAGCATCTCCCAGAGATATAATAAACAGCAGCAGGGACTGGAAAAAGCACTTGGTAAGTGCTCAAAACCCAGCTTTGTTCATTCTTTGTGGTAATTTGCTCTAACATTTGCCACCTAGTAGTGCTTACACTACAGAACAGTGCTTCCTACATGATTAGCCTTTCCCACTATTAAAATATTGCATTCTTTGTGTTTGACCTGATTGTAAGAATTTCCACGTCAGGCTGTTGCTGGTATTCTTTTACATTAAAAACACTGGGACTATGTTTCAGGCACTCCAGAATCTAAAAAAATAATAAAATAAATAAGCTGTCACTGTCAAGGACAGAAGACAAGTTCAGTCATGAAAAAGATGCCGTTTCTGCACATTAGGGGTATCTGTATAATCTTTGCTGCTTGGCACAATTATTCTGCAAATTGTAATGCTTTAATTGTTAAAAAATATGTCTTTAATGGCTAAAAATAGCTGTCTTTCTGAGTGTAATGTTATGCATTTCTGCCCTATAGAATTAGCCTTGCAGAAAAATGCCTCAAGGCAAAAAGAGGCAAGTCTGAACTTGACCCACATCCAGAGTTTTTTGTGAAGATGAACCCCATGGGCTGTTGAGTGGGTAACGATTTGAATTGCAGAAAGTTTTTTCTTACTCTGTTTTTCCTCATGGCAATGCAAAGCAACAAGAAGAATGAATGCAAAAAATGCATCAGTACATCCATATCACAAACATAAAAGCACTAAAAAAGCAGAAAGTGAAGAAATAATACTCTGCCTTCAGAAATAATACCAGGTAATACTAAAGATGGTTAAGTATGTGTCTATAAATCTAGCTGGATTTTAGTCATAGAAAATAAGAAAGATTAGCCTACTACCTTGCAGTTTTCATGATGTTATCATGAGTTTCATGCTTTTGAGAGTTTTCTTGGCTTTCTTATATCCTCTCCTGAAAATTTTTGCCTTTATTCAAAATGGTTTCTTTGTCCTATTAATTTCAACAAGATACTTCTCATGATTAACATATCTGTCATGGCCATACTTCTTTGAAATTAGAAGTGAAGTCATTCCTGACATTACACAGTCTGCTCTTCATTGCATATTTTAAAAAATGTGGGATTGCTGCTTTGTTCGTTGTCCCCTTAATTATCCTTAGGGTATATGTAGCTTTCTCATAAAAAAAGATTAAATATATTTAAAATTTTGTTTAAGTGCCTGTGAAGTCAATACCATAAATATTTTACAAATACAGAAACTAAGATCAAAGTAGGGATGAATTAGGGTCATAAGTGAAGTTGTTAAGTGCTATATTTTGCTTTGGCCCTTGCTCCTTAAGGTAGAACAGAGTATTGGGAGAGAATTCCTGTATTTCTTTAAAATTCTGTCAACTGTAATTCCATAGAGTGGGCTCGGGTGTATGTGTGGAAACACACTTGGTGCTGGCAGAAAGCATGCTTGGGTCGCCCATGCTACCACCATCTGTGACATATGCGCTATTTGGCAGAGGGATTTCTTTGCATTTCCTAGGAGGCAACCCCCATCCATCCCTTTGCTGTTGCCATGGCCACATTCTCTCTCATCCTTGAGTGGAGAAGAGTGTGGTCCCGTTTCTTCCCCAGGAGATTGCCTATGTACTTTCCACTACCTTGTGTGCAACATCAGTGTGCCAGAATGATGATTCTTGGTGATATACCCAATAAAATACAGCAAGTTAATGAGACTTTAACCACAGAAGTGGGCAAACCAGAACCTGGTGATCAGCTGCAGGCAGTTTGTGCTCCTCATTTTAGCATTGACTTTAGGGTTTTTCGTACTTTAAAAAAAATAATGCAAAGGTGTATTTATAAACATATACTCCCTCTAAATACGTAGTTATTATAGAACACATTATACACAGAGGACAGATGCAGGTTTCCCTGGGTTATGAAATTTGAGTTCGAAGTTTGAGAAAAAAGAGCAGCACCTGTGAGCTGGTTCAGGGATTATCTCCTCATACACTCACCATTTTAGCTTATTTCACAGCAATCCCATAATATCAGTAAATATTCCTATTTTTCGTAAGAACAGCTTTGGTTTCTCAGTAAATGAATCTCTTTTTGTTAGCTTGCTTTGGTGATAACATTTTACATTACAAGCAGCTGCTCTGTAAAGACTGAAATGAGGACTATGTGATAACCCCACAAAGCAGCAGTGCCAGGCTGTGAAGTGCTCTTTCTTTGTCTGGGTGCCAGCATTATGAAGAATCAATACAAAAAGAAAAATTAGGATGAGAGAGAAAACAAACATAACTGTGTCTCCACTGCTGTTGCTCTCAGACAAAGCTTGTTTCTCAGTGTTAAAGCCTTGTTGGTAAACAGGCAGAGGGGAAAAGCTGATGTCATGCCGTGAGGTATGAAAGAATGAAGCACTCCGAATTTAGGACTGTGTGTTCCTCTAAAATGGTGAAGAAGACCAAGGTCATTTAAAGTTAATGAAACAGGAGCTGTTCTGCTGTGCCCTTCAATTAAAGCAGGACTTGGGTACACATGAAGATGATTTTCTCTGCTCCATCCTTTTCAAGACTCTAACCCAGTAATGACATCTCAGTTTAGCCTGATGACTTTGATAACCATTGTTATCTCAGGTATGCAGGGCAGGGAAGAAAACAATATCTTATAAATGCCTGCCACCATAATAAAGTGACAATATATTCCATGATTAAGGAATGGCAGCTTATTTCAGAGAAATCATGGAAACAGTTTCAGCAGTCATGGGTAGAAAATATTTCAAGAGAATACAAGTTTCAGCCAGGGAGCAGATCACATGATCCTTTAATTGGGATACTAATGGTGCACAAGACTTTAAGTGTATTATTTTTTACAGTAGATAGGCATCCAGCAAACTGAGACAAACATCCCATTTGCATATACTTTGGGATATGGAGTTGAGTAAGGAGGGGGTTACAGTCTTTCCAGATCCAGAACAATAATGAAAAAGCAACAGCCTTAAAATGAATAGAAGAATTGAGTGTGAGGCTTTTGCACCATCTCTGAGGCTGAGCATCTGTTCAGCAGCTGAGGTGGATATTTAGGTTCAAAAGCAAATCTTAGTAATTTTGGATATGCACAAGCCCCTTTCTTCTATGAAAAGGGATTTTTACAGTCTGCTGTTCTCCAGAGCAGAGAGCCGCCTGGTGTGGGTGAGCAGCAATGCTTTGCTGTGATCACATACAGAACCCAAAATACTCTATTTGCAATGTTCCTTTGGTTATTATTCTGAGGATTTCTGTTTGCAAAATCTTCATGGCCTCTTAATTTTTTATGCTGTTTTTTTTTCTTCATTTTGTTTTTGTGTTCAGTTTTCTAGGCGTGCAATTGTACTTATTCTCTGCTAAACAGTATTCACTAACGAGGCTTATTGTTATGACAGAGCTGGACAAACTGTTTTAGCAAAAAAACCGGGAATGACTTTGAAGTGCAAATTCACTTGCTCTGAAATATCTTACAGATGTAAACCCAATTCACCAAATAATTTCACGTGGAAAAAAAAATGCTTCAGCCAGATGCATGCTTGAGCTAGACAAGGGGAATTAGTACTTGCCTGCCTGCTGACTCAGGTGTTAGAGCACCGTGGCAGACTGGATGGGACTTGATCCAGTTCTGTTAAAATCCACCCTCTGCGGGACTGAGGGCTGGATGTGGGCTGAGGAGGTGGTACCGATAATCAGATTACATGACATTCTAAACAAGGGCTTCTGCACTCTTTCCCATTGAGGTTGTTTCTTTATTTATTAAATACTGACATAATTATACAAAAAAAAATGAGAGCAGTCTAAGACTGATTCTCCAGCCATTTGGCTGGGATGTTTGCTGGGTAGGCAGTGTATGCATCAGTGTTCACATGAGTTAGTATCTATTAATACACTTAGCATCTATTAATAAAGTGAAATAACGTAACAGGTGAAATGCAAAACACACTGCCCATTATAGCAGCAGGGTAGGGCACTTTCTAGGGAGGCAGGAACTGGGAATTCAGATTCCCTCAAGCAGAGGAGATATCTGAGCTTGGAGATCCTGATCTGTAAATCCCTGAATGGTTGAATGAACCCATCCTTTCTTCTTGGTTTGGTGAGTCCAGGCTTTATTTAGCTTTGTTCTTTTAACAAGTTTCTGAAACAGTCTTTCCTTTAAAAGCAAATTAATATTTTTTTTTGACATACAATCACTTTTTTAGGCACAGTGGGAGAAGTGGGAACAATCTATATGATACACATCAAATGTGGATATTTGATTCAAACCTTGTTTGATTCAGCTATGTTTAATAAAAATCTTACAGCCTTAATTCCAAGTAAGGAATGTTTTATTAAGTACTTGCATTCCTACTGACATTTCAAAAAGAACATTCGGAAAGTGCTGCACCTCTGTTTTGCATCAGAGTTTAGAGAGCGTGTTGGAAATTCAGGCAGTGAGTTTTCTAATTTCCAAGTCTTGCAGGCAAACTGAAGCTTCTTTCAGAATTTTGAGGAAGTTTTATCTCTTGGCAGGAAATAATGGCAAATAGAGTTATTCTGGTTTTGATTGTTTTAAATTGTCACGTGTATGTAATTAATTAAATAAGCAATGCAGAACTGTTATGAGAGTTGAGTGTGCTAGATAGTGTAGCTCTTTCCTTGGAAGAGAGATTGGAAAACCACTTATTTATATCCTTCTGCAGGGCAATCCACCTTTCTTGCAGTGTCTGGGAGAGCTATTTACCGCACCCTTTTCCCATGTCACCTCATCCCCTTCTTTATAACAGTTGCATTAAACTCAGTCTGGGCCTGCATAACACACACCCTGCTTTCCTGAGGCATCAGGTGGACTGCATATCCTGGGATCAATCGCATTGCACACATCTGGCTGCTCTGACGTTGCTGCTCATTCACCATAAAGGTCTAGTGTACATTTTCTGCCTGCGATTCGTCTCTTCGTTGGTCTCAGGAGCACATGGGGCAGCTGTGGGCTGGATGGGTGTTCTGGCAAGGTGCGCACAGCCTCAGAAGCACAGGCTAAGCACCCAACTTGTAGAACAAAAGTCAGTCCAGAGTTACTGTCCAGCCTCTTCAAATTTCTCCTTTTTTAAAATACTGATTCTTCAACATTTTTTTTCATATTTTTGGTCACATTTTTCTTTCCTTAATTTTTAAAAACACATTCTCAGTTTAATATACTTTATGTCAGAGACATTCTAATCTGACTGTCAGAGTAACAGTGACCTTAGTTCCTCCACTTTGTACATGAGCTGCTGTTCTGTCTAGAAAGTCTTTCAACAAGGCACCTCATCGTGTTAGAAAAAAAAAATTGTTAAAGAATTCACCATGCCCTTTCATCATGCTTCAAATTATATAATCTTGTTGCTAACTATTTTCACTGTAAAGACAATGAAACAAAAAATTGTGTTTGGTGGCATAAAATAGATGATTTCTTATGTTGGACATCAACTTTTAAAATCTTTATCTCAGATAACATCCAACCCATGAGAGATGCTTCAGATTAAACCTTAACTACTTTGTACTTTTCACCTGGTTTGTTGTGTGCCTTTTGTTGCAGTTCTGTCTTACAGAATCAGCTACTCACTGTGAGCATTCAAGTAGAGTTGCTGATTTTACAAACACACAGATCCACCTGTCAAAACCATAATTCACATTAAATGGAGGTTGTAAAATTAACATTCTTTTGTGAGCTGGGTCACATGTGATCTTAAGTCTGATGAAGCAAGAAACTAGGACAGAGCCAGTTTGTGGTCCTAACATTTCTGCTGTTAATGTCTAAAATACCTGTGATTAACATTTCAATTGGCATGCCTCCTGTATCACTGGTGATTCAAAAAATTACAATTTTGTTTGGAATACCATTTCCTTGGCTGTTAGAGTTCCTGTACTGTTACAGAAATCGAAGCAAAGCACTATCACATTCTGCACATCCATGAGCTTTTTACTGAAGCAAGTTCATCAGAGGGCCACCAACATGGTGGTCACTGGAGAGCACTTGACCTGAGAGGAGAGGCTGAGGAAATGGCTCTTGTTCACCCTCAAGAAAAGGAAGCTTCAGGGTGGCTTAACATCAGCCTTCCAGTACCTATGAGGGCGTTATTGAGAAGATGAGGTGAGCTGCTCCTCAGAAGTACAGAGTGGGAGGATGAGAAACAATGGGCACCAACTGAAATGAGAGGCTTGGCCTAGATGCAAGAAGAATCTTTTTCTCAGTGAGCACAATCCTGTGTTAAAACAGCTTGCCCAGAGAGGTTGTACAGTCTCTGTCCATTTTAAGGTCAGACTGGATGAGTAACTGGGTCTGATTTCATAGCTGAGCCTGCTTTGAGCAGTCGGTTAAACTAGAGACAGGTCCCTGAGGTTCCTTTCATCTAGAATTTTTCCTGTGAACCTATGATACATTGTTTTAAAGGAAAACTGTCTATCAGTATGTCAGAAACATACTTAAACACGATATTGACACAGTAAGAGTCACATGAGAAAGCCTCTAAGGTTTAGCCATCTCAAGAGACCTGCAACAATGTCATGCTAAAGTGGATTTGTTCTGATAAAGGAGCTTTGCTGTGATTATAACTAATGATCCTTAAAGCTGCAGGAGAATATTATTTCCCCTCCTTGTCACAGGCTTGGAAATTTCTACAGCAAGGCTGACATTTGGAAGGAAGAATTACAGTCATAAGAAGTTCTGACAGGAGGAACTTGTGAAGTATCTTGTTCATGTGTCACATTGGCTATGCACTGGAAAGGGTTCCTTCTGCTTCTATCATTCTTTCTAAAGAATTTAGCTTAAAGAATCTAAATCTTTAAGGCTCTGTAGCCTTTGATGGAGTTATTTGCATTTTATTTAGATGTAAGATTTAAGTTAAGGAGAGTTGTTTCTGCTTAGTCGGAGTGGATTCTTCAAGACATTCTTCAAGATTCTTCAAGGCTGTCATAGTTTTCTCTTCTATCCCAGCCCATGGGGTAAGGTCCTATGTGAGGTGTGCTTACAGATTTCATGTACCGTTGAGTTGCATATTTAAAACACGGGTACTTTTTGGTGACTGCAGAATAAGCTCTAAACATAACTTCCCTTTTCTGTATGCTCTAACTACACAGTATAGGGAAGTTCATTTCAATAAAGTGCTTCCTGAAGGCTTCTTCTTCTTCTTGATGTTGTTTTTCTGAATTAACAGAGACTTGCTTTAAGGTAGTAAATCTATACTTCTGTTGAGGATGAATTTGGTCCTGGATTTATCATGTCATTAATTTAGCACCTATGAACAAAAACGATTAAAATCCAAACTGAAATATTCAATGAAATATAACACTAGCATAGCCTCCATCTAATTGTAAAATGATGGGTTTCTGCAAAGATACATGTTCTTTCCAGGCATATAAGAAATATTTAGCTGACAACCTCGGTATATAAACCTTTTCAAGAATAATTGCTTTGAAAGTTAAGAGAACAGTCAGAAAGTATGAGTCAATACATCCAGTTGTGGAAAACAGAAACTAAATATATCCTACATGCTCTAATAGTCATATATGAAGAAAGTAGAAACTTTCAAACACTTTTCTAGGACAAACCTCCCACTTCCAAGTATGAAGCCTAGAGAGAAATGTAATTCTAATAAATGTGTAGTAGTCAATGAGAATACCTTTGGAGTTTCACTTTTCAAGTACAGCAGAAGGTGAAATAGCTTGCCTTCAAATACCTTTTAGGTGTT